>NC_135327.1:10589617-11198784 GCF_023851605.1 Tamandua tetradactyla | reverse complement strand
AGCACATTTGCAGTCCATACAAAGGGGTGCAAAGTAGAACCCCCCGGATGGGAGAGTTGGCCATGGAGATGCCCCCCAGAAAGTTGTGCCAGTTTGAAAGGATTATGCACCCTAGAAAAGCCTTCATTTAATCCTGATCCATTTTGTGGGGGCAGCTGTTTCTTTTAATCCCTGTTCAGCATTGTAGGTTGGAAATGTGATTAGATTATATCCACAGAGCTGTAACATGCCCAACTGTGTGTATTAACCTTTGATTAAAGGGAGATGTGACTCCACCCATTCCAGGTGGGTCTTGATTAGTTTATTGGAATCCTCTAAGAGAGGAAGCATTTTGGAAAAAGCTTCAGAGTCCTGAGAGCCATGAGAACCATGAGAGCCCACGCAACCAGAGACCTTTGGAGATGAAGAAGGAAAACTCCCCTGGGTGAGCCTCATGAAACAAGAAGCCTGGAGAGAAAGCTGGCAGACATCACCGTGTTCGCCATGTGTCTTTCCAGTTGAGAAAGAAACCCTGACTGTCACTGGCTTTTCTTGAGTGAAGGTGACCTCTTGTTGGTGCCTTAATTTGGACATTTTTATAGACTTGCTTTAATTAGGACATTTTCACGGCCTTCGAACTGTAAACTTGCAAGTTAGTAAGTTCGCCCTTTTAAAAGCCATTCTGTTTCACTTTTATCACACTTTGTCAGTTAGCAAACTAGAACAGGAGTCAAGTCCTCAGTTCTTCGGGGGGATCTGGGAACACTCAGTCTGGGGTCACTGGCTCCCGGGGGCATGGGTGCTAATGCATTGCCCTACAGAAGACGCACAGGGTGTGTCTCCCTAATAGGTGGGGGAGGGTATGCCAGCCTGGGTGGCAGGGGGGTCAGGTCCTCTTGGTCAGGTTGGGACCCTCGGCTTGAATTGGACCTTGAACCACAAAATCCTCAGGACCTTCCAGATGACAACACCTCACTGAAATAGAATCCTGCCACCAACCCAGTGTTGTGAAGGTTACTGTCCCCAATTTACAGATAAGGAAAAGAGGCTGAGAGAAATGAAATGACATCATCCGTTCATTCATTTATCCATTCTTTTGTTCAACCAATTACTTCAATATTGATCACCTATTATGTGCCAGGCACGGTGCTAGGAAATAAGGAACGCAGCAGTAAATGGGACAGGAAGTGCCATGCCCACGTGGAGCACACAGTCTATGGGGAAACAATTAACAAATCATCAAATAAAGAAACGCACTGTTATTAATTATTCAATGTGATCGAGAAATGGGGGTGGGGAGAGATTGCATAACTGGTTCCAGTTCTCTAGTCTTCTCTGCATCGAGCCCTTTGCAGTCCTTCCACCAGCAAACTTTGGCCCCTGGGATATGAGCGGCCCTGGCATAAGCGGGAAGTGTGCTTGCAAGGTGAGACCTATCCTCTTAAACCCCTGCCATCATCGTAAGAAGGCCATGCCCTGGTGAGCCTGTTGATCCCAGGAGATGGATGAGAACAGAGAACAGGACGAGAGCTAAGTCACACACTCACGAGTGAAATAAATATTTATTGTTGAAAGCCACTGAGATTCTGTGCTTATTTATTACACAGCAATATCAGACCAATATAGGGTGTGATGAGAGATAGTGAGATATGAAGATAGGTGATAAAGGAAGACCCGAGAAGGGGAAGAGAGTCAATATCCCTAGAAAAGTAACATTTAAACAGAAAAAAAATTTTAACTCTTAGACACATAGGGGTGCAAGAATGGGGAGTGGGGAAATGGGGGAAGCTTTACAGGCAGAGTGAACAGCATATGGAAAGGCCCCCAGGGGAGAAAGAGCAAAGTTCATTCCAAGAATTCGACAAAGGCTGGAGAGGAAGGGAGAAGGTGGTGGTAGGGCATGAGATCAAAAAGGAAGAGGAAGTTTAGGAAAAGGTCATGTAGACCTATGGGCCATCACCAAAAAAAAAAAAAAAGTGTATTTAGTAGTGGAAAGCTAGTAAAGGGTTTTGAGCTATTGAGTGGATTGGAAGAGGCAAGAGTGGAGAGAGGGGCCCAGGGAGCAGAGGCTGTTGCAGTCACCCTAACAGCAGAGGGGGGCCCAAACTAGGGAGGTGGCTGTAGAGAGAAAAGTGGACAAATGTGAGATGTATTTTGAAGTTATCAAACTTAATGGGACTTGTTCAAAAATTAGACCTACACATATATGTTAGTTGATTTGTTGTAAAGTACCAAGGCAGTTAAATGGTGAAAGAAAGGTCTTTTTAAGAAATGGTATTGGAGCAATGGAATATCCATATGCAAAAAAAAAGGAGAAAGAACCTTAATCCATGTCAAGGGTAACTCAACATGGATTACCGATCGGAGTTCATGAAAAGTAAAAATGTTTCTGCTTCCCTCAAGAAAGTGAAAAGAGGGTGCACGGGTAGTTTAGTGGTTAGAATGCCCGCCTTTCATGTGGGAGACTCGGGTTCGATTCCTGGACCATGCACCCCCCCCACCCCAAAAAAAAAGTGAAAAGAAAAATCCACAGAATGGGAGAAAATATTTTCAAATCATGTATCTGTTAAGCCTTGGGAAAGAGGGAGGATAATAACTTCGTAATATAGAAAGGACTTTTATAACTCACCAATAAAAAAAACAAACAACCCAATTTAAAAATGGGCAAAGATTTGAGAAGACATTTCAACAAAGAAGATATACAATGACATATAAGTAAATAAAAAGATGTTCACCATCATTAGTCATTAGCAAAATGCAAATAAAGCCACACTGAGATACCATTTCAGAACCACTAGAATGACTCTAATCAAAAAGATGGACAGGGAGGACCCCGGTGGCTCAGCAGGCAGCATTCTCACCTGCCATGCTGGAGACCCAGGTTTGATTCCCGGTGCCTGCCCATGCAAACAACAACAACAAAAAATGGACAATAACAAGTGTTGGTGAGTATATAGAGAAGTGTTTGGAAAACAATCTTTGGAAAAGCCTTCTTTAGAAGTCTTTGGAAAACAGTTTGGCAACTCCTCAAAAATTTAAACATAAAGTAATCACACAACCCAGCAGTTCCACTCCTAGGTAGAGAACCACAACTGTGTGTCCTCACAAAAACTTGTACACAAATGTTGATAGCAGCATTAATCAGTATAGTCAAAACGTGGGAACAACCCAAGCCTACCCACTAAGGAGTGGATAAATAAAATGTGGCATATCCATACAACGGAATATTATTCAGGCATAAAAATGAATGAAATACCGATACATAACGCAACATGGAAAAGCCTAGAAAACATTATGTAAAATGAGAGAAGTCAGAAAAAAGGCCATATTGGATGATTCCATTTATATGAAATGTGCAGGTTACGCCACTCCATGGAGACAGAAAGGGGACTATGAAAAAGGGGAATGGGGAGAGACTGCTAATTGATATGCAGTTTCTTTTGGGGGTGATGGAAAAGTTCTGGAATTAGATAGCGGTGATAGTGCCCAGTCTTGGGCGTATACACTAAACTGTACACTTTAAATGGGTGAATTGTATGGTATGTGAATTTTATCTCAGTAAAGTCATATCGCTCCCTCCCCATAAAAAAGGATCATAGGCCTAAATGTGAAATCTAAAACCATAAAACTTGCCAAAGAAAATATTAGAGAAAATTTTTGTAACTTTAACAGAAGTAAAACTTCCTTAACTATGACACCAAAATCACAATTCATAAAAGAAAATCAATTGATAAACCAGATCTCATTAAAATTAAGAACTTTCATTCTCTGAAAGATAGTGTTAACAAAAGGAAAAGACAAGCCACAGATGAGGAAAAAGTATTTGAAAATTACATTTTTGATAAAGGACTTTGTATTCCAAATATATAAAACCTATCAAAACTCAAGAATAAGAAAACCACACAATTTTTTTAAAAACAAGCCAAAAATATGTGGATACCTCACCAAAAAAAAAAGATATACAGATGGGAAACAGGCAAATGAAACATCATCACTCATTAGGGTAATACAAATTAACCACAATAAGATACCACTGGGGGTGCAAGGGTAGTTCAGTAGTAGAATTCTCATCTGCCACGTGGGAAACCTGGGTTTGATTCCTGGCCCATCCACTTCCTGAAAACAAACAAAAAATTCAACAAATGGTGCTGCAATAATGAGATACCCACATGGAAAAAGAATGAAACGTGACCCCCACCATACGGCATTAAAAAAAAAACCACTAAATACCAATTATAATGGCTAAAATTAAAAAGATTCATCACTAGTGGTGATATAGGACTGGGGAATGATAGAGGGATTGAAAGAAAACTGCTAAGGCGTACGACGTTTTTCATTTTGGAGTAATATAAATGGCGTAAAGTTGATTGTGGTGATGAATGCACAATAAAGTCATTGAATGTAGGGAGAAAAAAAAGACTCATCACACTATGTGTTGGCAAAGAGGTGGAGGAACTGGAACTCTCATACAATACTGTTCAATACTGGTGGGAGTGTAAAATGGGACAACCACTTTGGAAAAAGTTTGACCATTTCTGATAAAGTTAAACACACACTAGCATGCGGTCCAGCCATTCTACTCCTTTGTATTTACCCAACAGAAAGGAAAGCACATACCCATACAAAAAAAAGCTGTACACAGATCTTTTTGGCAGCTTCATTTGAAGTAACCAAAAACTGGAAACAACACAAGTGTCCATCAACACATGAATAGATAAATAAATGTGGCATATGCATGCAATGGAATACTACACAGCAATACAAAGTGAGCTATTAATACACTCAACAACATGGATGACTCCCAGAATAACTATGCTGAGTGAAAGAAACCAGATCCAACACCCTACACAGACACACAAAAAAGTACCTTCCATATGCTTCCATTTATATCAAGTTCTAGAAAATGCCAACAAATCTATAGGAACAGAAAGCAGATCAGAGGTTGCCTGGGGATGGGGGAAGGGGAGAGGAGGAGACGGGGAGGAGAATGGGGTTACAAAGGGGCATGAGAAAACTTCTGGAAGTGGTAGGTCATTGGAGATGGGAAATAGATAAAATTTTTCAAATCGTACACTTTAATTGTGTGCCGTTTGTGTGCCAATTGTACCCAATAAAGCTGTTAAAAAATCAACAGAACTTGTTGATGTGTTGGATGTGGCAGATGGGAGGGAATTAGTTTCAGGAGTGACCCCCAGTTTCCCATATCAGTCACTGATGCATGGAGTGCTGTTTCATGACATGGGAATACTCAAGAAGAAAGAAGTTTGGGGGGGCATGGACAAGTGGAGATAAGGACAAGAACTACGTTTCCAACATGTTAAATTTGATGTCCGTGTGGAAGCATGGAGACAATGGTTGCATTATGAGTCTGTAATTCAGAAGAGAGATCTTTGGTCTAGAGGGCCAGAGGATGCTCCATGTGGGGAGAACTCATTCAGGGAAAAAGGAGAAGAGAATGGTCTGAACCAAAACACCTTTCCAAGGAGGAAGAGCAGGTTGGAGAGAGGGCCAGGGCACATGATGGAAGGAGGAGCACCTCGAAGGCAGTAGTAGCAGCAGGTAGACAAAGAGAGGTGGCATCTGCAAGGGGGAGAGGAGGAGCGAGCCTGAAGCCCCCTTAGCAGGGATGGGGAGCAACTTCAACAGGACAAGTGGGTGGGTGAGCTGAGAGTAGGGTAGCATCAAGGTGGCCTCCTTGGACACTGCTGTATTCTGAGAAAAAAAGCAGGAGGAGAACAAAAATTGGAATTCCTAGAAAGAGATTTGGAATGGGGGCAGGGAAAATGAGCCAGCTTTGCCGCTGCTGTATTCCAATAAAGGAATTCCACAGGCAGATGGACCCCTGGATCCGAAATGCAAAGTACAGATCTGGGCTGGAGAGAGGGATTTAGAAGCTTCCCTGGGAGTGAGTATGTTGTCCCTGGAGAGCATGGAGAGGGAAAGGGAAAGCAGGAGGCCTCCGAGAGAGCCCAGGGAGAGCAAGTGAGGACAGAGACAGGGTTCAGGAAGGAAAGAAGTGGGGTTAGAACCAGACCATGAAGTCCCCAGAGATTTTACAGGAGCATCTCTGGCCAGGGATCCAGAGCAGGGATCTGGCCACCAGAACTGAAAAGGGAGATACCGGCCTTGGAAGGACACAGGAAGGAAGGGACAGCCTTGCTCCTGGCCAGGACCTGGCACATGCATCTCCTCGTTGAATGCTCACAAGCCCCTTGTGAGGTCAGTGTAATCACCCCCATTGGACAGACCAGAAAGCTGAGAATCAGAAAAGTCAGGAGACTTCTCCCAAGGCCGTGGACCTGGGATCTAGGCCACGTCTGGAGGTTCGAGTACTCTTTTGCCCAGAATAAGGTTCACAGGAATCAGGTACGAGCCAAGCACCCACTAAGGACCTCCAGGTGGCTGCGCGCAGCACATCAGAGGCAGTTAGCATAAAGAAAGGAGCGCAGTTAATTGCCTGTACAAATTAACTCTAATGTGGTCGGCATCGACATACTTATCTTTCGTTAATTACATTAATCAATTAATGAAGAAGATGGCTTCCCCTTAATATGATTTCCAAGGCCCGTGTGTTCTTGAGAGGCCAGCTGAAGCTTGGGCTTTCCTCTCAGCCCCACCTTGAACAGGGAACAAGGCTGGCATCAATAGGAGAAATTGACCCCTAAGCCTTCTCCACCCTGAAGCTGAGCTCCAAGAGAGAAGGGGCAAGGAAACAGAAGGGATGATCCCCCAGAGAAGTTACCAGTAGAAGAAAAAGTCCAAACTCCTAAACCCAGCATTCAAGGCCCCTCTCCAGCTTCATTATTCATTTCCTGGCTGACCCATGTTGATCAGTCTGGGCTGACTGGTTTTCTCTGCGTGACCCATGCAAGCTCCAGCCTCCACACTCACATCTGTGCCATTGCCTCCACCGGGAAGGCCAGCTCCACCAGTCAGGGGTCTGGGGCAGGCCAGCCGCTTCCAGTTGTCTCCTCCCCAGCACCCTAGAGAAGACCTGCTTCCCTCCAATAGTCTCGTTCATCATTCATTTTTGATTCAACAAATATTTACACTCCTTGTCCTCGTGTAGCTTCCAGCCCTTTGCAACAGATAGACATTAAACAGATATATAATTACATGGAGCAGCAGTTCTCAGTCCATTAGAATCACCAGGGGAGCTTTTAAAAGTACATTGCCCAGGCCCCAACCCAGACGAACAAAAAAGCAGAATCTCTGGGGGTGGGACCCAGCCATGAGTATATTATTTTAATTCCCCAGGTGATGCTAAATGTGCAGTCAAGGCTGAGCCCACCGGCCAGGGCCCCAAAGGAGGAGAAATGCACCTTAGCTGCAATTCACACCGCTGCCACCAGGTGGCCATTTGCTTTCCCTGGGGGGGTTTAAGGGTAGGATCAGCCAATTGTTCTTTTCATAATTTTTATTTTAAATGAGATGAATGTACATTAGCCACTCTGTTTTCTGTACAGAAGGAAGTGATACATTATATAGAACACCACTTCCCAAACTTTGGCACACATCAGAATCACCTGGAGGGCTTATAAATTACAGATTGCTGAGCACCTCCCTCTCTCCCCAATTTCTGACTCAGTAGGTTTGGGGCGGGGCCACAAAATTTGCATTTCTAACAATCAGAACCACTGATTTGGAGCAAGGTTTAAAGAAATTCAAGCGGCTGAGTATACCCTCGTTAAACCTCAGCTATTCACAAACTCTATTTAATTAAGCTGTTTCTTTGGCCCCGGCTCAGGTAGAGAGCTGCCCTCAGCAACCCCTTCTCTGGGGCAGGGACGGTGAAAGTTTGCACCTGCTCCCACTTTAACTGCATCTTGTTTCACCTCCGTGATGCTTCAGAGCAGACAACTTCCTTCCCTTCTTAAACTATCAATTTTTTAAACAGAGCAGCGATCCTCAAAGTGTGGTCCCCCAGCCAGCATCAGCGACAGCCTCACCTGGGAACCTGTTTAAAATGTACATTCTCGGGTCCCTCCAGAACTTCTGAATGAGAAACATGCCTTCTGGGTGATTCTGATGCATGCTCAAATTTGAGAACCACTGACAGAGGAAAAGGTATTCAATGACCTTTTGAATTCTTCAGGTTCCTACTCACAATACAATAATTTGTAATTTTTTTCATAAAAATGATAACAATAAACTTCCATCTATCAAACCTTACTATGTACCAGGAACTGTGCTAAGTGCATTACATTAAGGATTTTGTTTAATTCTCTGAACAACCCAACTATCATTATACCTATTTTGTAGATAAGGAAAAAAACTAAGACTGGGAAAAGCTGAGCATTTTTGCCCAGCTGTTAAGTGGCAAACCCAAGAAAACACTGTTCTCGGCCCTTCTCTGACCACTCTTTTCCACAGAGTCACCCTGTGGATCTCACACTCACAGAGCTGGGTTTTACACCTCCAGTCCACGGAGGTATAATTCAATATGTTTCCCTTCAATCATATGATTTTCTTGACAATTCACCTCTTTTTTCCTAAACAGATCCCCATTTTTCAAAGCTAGTATTCATGAAATACCTGATCAGGTTTTAAACTAAGCGGTTTAGCAAAATCATCTACCAACTGCCCTAACAGGTCATGCATTTTTCTTTATTACGATTGTGGAACATATTTGAATTTTTTTTTTAAGTGCAAATTGCAGAAACACGTTTCCTCATAGTGGTGAATTTAAATGGAAAGGGCAGCTTCACAGGTACAACGAGCTTCCGGGCCACATTGCTTGAAAAGGCAGAACTCAAACTGACAAGTATGTGGCCTGCAGTCCAAACGCTGGGTTCTCCCCTCAGCGATTCTCCAACACATTTGGAAGCCCGTGACCCACATCCGAAAGTGTTTTAATCAGCCCGTCATTCCATCCGTCCTAAGTAGCTGTGACTCTGTAATCACTACTATCCTTCCCGGGACGCAGGGGCCGGGAAGGGGGTTTACCGCATCGCCCTCAGCCCCAAAGCACAAGGCCCGCCTGCCAAATCCTACTATTCATTCCTCAAACCGGGGCCCACTTCTCCATTAGGTCCAAGAGATTTTAGGGACCCACGAAAAATATTTTCATCTCTATTAGAGTCAGAACAAAAAAACTGAACATCGGGCAGGCCATGGTGGCTCAGTGGCAGAATTCTTGCCTGCCATGCTGGAGACCCAGGCTCGATTCCTGGTGCCTACCCATGTTAAAAAAATGAGCTTTTAGGGTCAACAAAAGCATTTCCATTTTCTTCTCACTTCAGACCAAATAAAATGTTTAGGACCCACAAAAATACATAGGCAAAGTTTCTAGTCATAAATAGGCCCTCCCTGCTGGAAACCTCATCTGTGCCTCCCTTTTCACATCCTCACTGCCCTATCCCAGTTCAGTCCCCCTTCTCCTCTCCCCTGGAAGGCAGCCACAGCTCTCCCAGCCACTAGTCTCTGATCCACCCTCCAAAGAGCAGCCAGCGTGCTCTGTCACAATCACAAATCTGACCACGTCACCTCCCTGCTGAAAACCTTCAATAGCTCCCCATTACCTTGAGGACAAAGTGCAATTTCCTGTGCCCAGCACACAGGCCCTCAGACCATCTCCTGCCATTCCCCTCCACCACACCCCACCCTTCCCTACTTCCATGCTTCCTTGCCTTTGCATGTGCAGGTCCCTCTACTAGAATAACCCTTCCCCTGAGAACTCCTAGTCATCCTCAAAAGCCCAGCTCAGCTAAGAGGAGCTCCCCACAGCCATCATATTGTGATTTTGAGTGAACGTCTTCTCGAGGTCTGAGACTATGTTTTCCTCCTCTTCATCTCCCCCACCACGACCCAACTCAGTGCTCAGCTTACATTCGCTGCCAGACGGTTTGTGGAGGTGGGAACGACTCCCTTGGGGTCACTGCCAGCATCCAGGTCCTCCTCTGCCCCTCCCTTCCCAAACCCCTGCAGCCTGTGGTTTCCAGGTGAGGAGGGACACCCTGCGGCTCGGCCTGCCCCTTGGCCTGCCCCTTCTTATCCGGCCAACAGGGAGGGAGTGCAGTCACCTCTCGGGGACGTGGCAGGCAGCATCCCTGTCCAGGAGAAGCCATCCGTCATCCAGGATTGGGGCTGGGGCGTCCCATCCCAAGAAAACCCTAGGGACATGTTCAGAGACCTGGCCAGGGACTTGGCTCAGCCTCTCTGTGCCTCAGTTTCCCCATCTGTTAGGAGTTGATTGGGCTAAAGCCTCTAAACAGAGGGTTCTTACAGACCTGGCTGCGAAGGCTTGTTCCAGGGCCATCCATCAGTCCCGGCCGAGTTGCCAACGCAGAGGGAAGAGCGCCACCTACCGACTCCCCGCCTCCCTCCCCAAACACCAAACCACTAAGGAATCGTCCAGCCGTGCAGCCTCCAAAGGGAGGAACTGTCGCCACCCTCCCTCTCCGTAGCCACAGCCACCTCCCCTGCATCGCATGACCCGGCAGCACCCCCCCCCCGCTCCCAGCCTGGCCGAGCGCATCTGGGGCACTGCCACCGCGGGCAGTCCCCTGCCCCCACACCGCATCGCCGGGGCAGCCCCCGGCACCAGCCCCCCACGCGCTGGGCCGGCCGGCGGGGCTCGAGGGTGGAGAACAATGATCCCCATTGTGACTGAATTTTCCCCTGAAGATCTCATTCAAGATGTTAGAGTGAGCGATCATAAAAGGAATTAATAGTTGATTCGCTGTATAATTTCCTAGTTCAATATACTTTAGTGCAGCGACTAAATGAGCCGTCCCGGCCGTTCAGTGGGGCCAGATAGCGACTTTATCACTGGGATCTCAGGCTGAGGAATAAAAGCAATTCTTCTGAAGTAATTGCGTCTAATTAAAAGAAACATTTAAAAAGTGTAACCAAAAGGAATTCATTTCAAATGGAAAATTAATGCTGAAAAATAGCCCTGAGCTCTCTTGTCGCAGTAATAGCCAGGCAGCCGCAGAATAATTAAACTGTTTTGAAATGTCGATACCGTCCTCCTCGGGAGAAGACAGCTCGGCTCAGCACAGGCGGGTCGGGCACAGGGGGCGGCGGCGGAGAGGGGGCCGAGCAAGCCACCTGGACAAGGCCAGAAGAGCTCGGTATTTAAGTAGGGGAGTTCCATTTCCTCGGACATCCCATGTGCCAGGGCTCTGCACAAAATACTCCCATCAAATCATCCCAACAACCTTGCAGGTCGTCTTATTATCAATATATATTGTCATCGGTTCAAAAACGAGATTCCGAGTGGCACGGTAACTCATCCAAACGACAGCTGGGACGTGGCAGAGTCGAGACAGGAAGCCACAGCCGCGTGGCGCGATGGGCTGCGATGTACATGTTGATTCCACTCCGCTGGATGTTAGGGTTTGCCATCCGGAAAGGGGTCTCATGCCCCCTAACACCATGGTTCTCAGCCCTGCCAGTCTGTTAGGGTCCCCTGACTCCCCACCTGGAGAACTTTCCAAACCCAGTTCTGGGTCCCTCTCCCGGAGACTCTGGTTTATTTGGTCTGGGTGCAGCCTGGGCGCCAGTATTTTTTAAAAGCTGCTCGGGTGACTCTGCTGGGCTGGTAGGGTTGAGCCCCCCCAGGTCTTAGGCCCAATCATCTGGGACACTTGCTGATGGGCTTTCCCTGAAATCTCCCCTCTCATTTCCCCCTGGAGAGTTTTAGCCTTGTCTGCAAAATGGGAGTGCAAATGCCTCCCTTAGAAGGTGGCAGCAAGGATGAAATGAGCTAAGAGAGGCTAGTCCAGAGCCCGGCATGAAGTGGTTTCCAAATGCTGGGCATTACGAACAAGACAAATGTCTAGCGAGCCTTAGCTATAGCTTCTGAGGCCATGAAAAACTAGAGGGGGAAAAAAAGAGCACTAAATCTGAACAATTTAAGACCAGAAGATTTATGTTCCCACTTGGATGCAGACTGGGGAAGCCCCACTGACTTTAGAACCAAATCTGAATGGCTGGATATACACACACAAAAGAAAACTGCCTTTTTCTCCCCCCCAAGAGCTCACAGTTCCTCAAACGAGGTTAAGAGTGGCCTGCAATCAGTGATTAGGGGCCTGCTTTAATGAAATAGAGTAATTTGTAACCCATGAGTTGTGTATATGCTGGCGGGTGTTTCTAGAGACCTTGGGAATGCTCACAAAAAAATTGTTCCTGAAGTAGGTTAAACATGCACAGAAACCTTATTTACTCCATTGCGGTTCCTAGGAAGCACCTTCCTTATAGATACACAAGTGAGCTATTCCCCAGTCCCCCTTTCTGAATTGCAAGTAGATTCCAATTTTCAAAGATCATGAGCAAAGCATCCATCTGCTTTGTCATGGCTAGAGCCCTCAAAAGCAAAGGGCCAGGGGGAACTTTGGAGGCAGGCAAAGGAAAGCTCCGCATTACATTCTAATGAAATGGAGCTCGTGTGACCCCAGGATCTTAGCAAGAGTGAGGGACTTTCCACAACCTTCTGTGGTCACTGCCTCCAGCCATTCCTTCACCTGAGGACCTTCTCTGGCCATCGAACCTGCTTTGCCCACCCGTACGACAAACCAGAAGGGCCACAAACACCCAGGAGCAGCCATAGAGACCCCAGCTCCCTTGCCCCTTAGGGAGAGCAATTCTGTGGCGTGTTCTGTGCCTCAGTTTCCCACAGAAACCAGCATGATGAAGGGCCCTGTACTGGCTGCTCTCCCCTCCCTTTCTCACTTCCTCACTCTCTTACCTGTTTTGCCTTTACCTCCCAAATTAATTACTTCGTTTGGATCCTCGCAAGTAAAACATGGATAAGAATGATACCTCCGGGTCAGCAAGTTGGCAGCTGTAATGGAAACTCGCCCCAAACTGGCCTCTGTGTGTGCTGCAAAGGGTGAATGTGGGCTTTTGGAGCAGAGGGACATGGCTTCCAAATCTGTGTTTACCAGCTGTGTGGCTTAGGGGAAGTCAGTTGGGCTCTCTGAGCCCCTCTTTCCTCTACTGTAAAATGGGGATAATAATAGGACCCATCAGGCAGGGTCTGGGATGGTTCATCGCAATCCTTTAGGTTAAGCCCCTGGCACAAGCAGGTGTTCATTCAACAAGTATTGATAGAAGTCTAGTTCTGTAATGGGCACAGAGCCCCCTTCCTGGAGCTGACAGACAAACCAGCAAGATAAGATGTAGAAAGCTAGGTCAGGCATGGTGCTGCCATTTGCCATGCTGGGAAGCCACACCCAGAGCTCCAAGGGTCTAGCACTGCGCCACCCAATACCGTAGCCACTAACCACATGTGGCTCGTTAAATTGAAATGAATTAAAATTAAAGCCATTGCAAATTGAGTCGCCCTAGCCACAGTGCAATTGCTCAATCACCCAATGTGACTAGAGGCTGCTATATTGAGCTGCACAGCTTAGAACATGTCCTTCATCATAGAAAGTTCTGGGCTGGCCTAGAGGCGGACACCTCCAAGATTCAGACCTGGCACTGCCCGTCCTCACTGTGAGATTTGGGCAGCCTGGCCAAGCTCCCTGAACCTCATTTTCTTCTTCTGTAAAGCAGAGCTGCTATAATCATCTCACCCTAGGTAGCAGGGTTATTGCAAGGGCCAAATTAAAAATTATACGTGAAGACAAGTGTAGTCCTGGCTGCACAAACAATATTGGCCGGATCTACTTCAGCTTTTAGTTTTGTGCTGCTTCCTCTTAGATCCCTGGGTGCTAAACCTTTGTATTTTTCTAGTGGGCCCCTGCTGCCCACCCCAGCCATCTACTCTCCCGGGATGGGCATCTCACTCTTTCCCACCCCTTCCAGCCATCAGCACACAGTCAGGGTCCCAAGGCTTGGGCATATGAGGAGTAAGGGGTCCAGGAGCTTGGCTTTCCTGAGCTCTGAGAAATGAGCCTTAAAAAATGGATAGAGCAGGCTTTTATACCTTGGTCCAGAGCAGATGCCAGTAGCAGTAACCAGCTTAGAAGAAGAGCCATTATTTGGAAAGCAAATGAAAAGACTCATTCCAATGCTCAATCCCAAAAATAAGGATATAAAAGAAAAGCCCGGCAAGAGTGCTAGGGGAGCCACAGTGAGCTTGGACCCCCAGCATCCCAAGCATGTCCCGGGGCCACCCCTGACTCAGCAGCAGCCCCGAAAGGCAAGCTTTTGGGGACGCAGAGTTTCTCATCTTCTAGCCATCACTGCCCCTCCTCCCGGCACCTTCATGTCCCTCTATTTGCTTTTTTTTATTTTCCTTCCACCACAATATGCTCAAATCATCCAAAACTTCCCCTTTATCACTGAACCTCCCTAATTAAACTAACATTATTAGAAGGTTGGAGAAAAAAAAAAAAACTCCCAAATTCTCTTTGCGTTTCAGTAGCTCTTTAATATGCGAGGCAACGAGAGATGAGCCTCTCCTAATTGCCAGTCCCTGGAGTAGCCAGTCAGAAAATGAATTGATGCGCTTTTTTCCTTATGAACAATGCATGTAGCACAAATTGCAGTGGCCGTCACCAGAGATTTAATTACAAAATATCATTACTTTCACACATCATTTCAGATTTGGCCTGATCAAATCAAAGTTAGGGCGAGAGGGAGTGAAAACTGCACTCTTAGCAGGGTCATTCGTTCAGGGGCGCCCGGGAAGCGGTGGGAATGGGCAATGTCAAAACTTCCTCGGGGCCATTGCAGGGGGAGCAGCTGCCAGAGACGGCCGAGGGAACAGGAGGTTACAGGGGCTCGGGGCTGCAGAGGATTGGAGGGGAGGGGAGGGCCCCCAGGCAGGGATGCTGTCACACAGGGGTCGGGCTGCAGAGGGCAGGACCCCCAAAACCCAGAGGTGCCACGGAAACTCCCTGCATCCGCGGTTCTAGGCAACTCCTGGCTCCCGTTCATTCATGACACCTGGGCCAGACACGGTGCTGGACCCTGGGGCTGCAAAAAGGAGCGACTCAACCAACATAGCCCTCATAGTCTGGTTGGCGAGGCAGGCTGGGAGCAGATAATCACTCTATAGTGAGCGAGACGGGGCGGGGAGTGGAGCCGGACAGCTGTGTAGCCTTGGCTCAGTCACTCCGTCTCCCAGTGCCTCAGTTTCCTCGTCTGTAAAATGGAGATAACAATGGTATTACTTCATAGACGTGTTGAAGATAAGATGATTTAATATTTATAGTGCACTTGCAACAGTGCCTGGTACATGCTAAGCATCATGTGAGCATTTATTAAGTCAATTCAAATATAAAACTGCAACTGTGGCAGGCAGATACGTGGTGGTTGGAAAGCCCATGATAAGGGAATTGAATGTATCCAGGAGGTCTGGATGGCCTGGAGCTGAACTGTGAAGGGAGGAGAGGCATTAAATAAGGGAAACACTAAAGAAAGAGCAGACTTAAGGAAGGTAGCTTGTGCAAAGGTCCTGGGGAAGGAGAAACTATTTTAAGAGCAAAGCATGAAAAAAAAAGACCACAGTGGCTGGAGCATGGGATAAGCTAAGGCTGAGGAAGTTGGCAGGGCCACTCCACGTAGGGCCAGGAGGCCATGGTCAAGAATTTGAGCCATAAAAATTACCCATGTGCAATGCAGTCTTAGACGCAGTCATTCCATCAGTTAGCCCCCCAGCGGCAATAGATTCATCACGAAGGCGGCCCCAATTTTCCCCTCTCTGTGTCCACATCCCTTGCAATGTTGAGTTTTCAGCTCCTCACATCAACAGATGGAGTCTAGTTCTCCATTCCTTAATTCTGCACTGGCCTTGTTGGATTGCCTGGCCCAAGAGAATGTGGCAGAAATGATGAGATGCCTGAAGGGGCAGGAGGAAAGTGGTTCCTGGGACCTGGAGCAAGCAGGGGCTCCCGGCAGCAGCCATGGCTGCTGTCACCAACCTGGTAGGGGACAGTCTCCTCTCGCTCCCCAGTCTCCAGCCAGAACTAGCCATCGGTTAAACCCATCCTGAAGCTGGGAGGTAAGGAGGCCCTTTAGTGCAGTCCTTGGGGTCAGGAGGGCAGACCGGACCTGGAAGGACACAGGGAAGCTCCCCAGCACCCCCTCCATGGAGGGTATGTGGGCTTCAGCGGAAACCCGAAGCGGATGCTCCGAGACCTGGCAAGATAGAGGCCGGGGAAGACAGCCAGCCCCTCGGGGGCACCACCACCGCGTCCAGCCCCTCGGGGGCACCACCACCGCGTCCAGCCCCTCGGGGGCACCACCACCGCGACCAGCCCCTCGGGGGCACCACCACCGCGACCAGCCCCTCGGGGGCACCACCACCGCGACCAGCCCCTCGGGGGCACCACCACCGCGTCCAGCCCCTCGGGGGCACCACCACCGCGTCCAGCCCCTCGGGGGCACCACCACCGCGTCCAGCCCCTCGGGGGCACCACCACCGCGACCAGCCCCTCGGGGGCACCACCACCGCGTCCAGCCCCTCGGGGGCACCACCACCGCGACCAGCCCCTCGGGGGCACCACCACCGCGACCAGCCCCTTCCCCACGCACGCTTCATCTCGGGGTTTCTCAAACATGGTCTGGGGACTCCCTGGGGACACTGATACCCTGTCAGGAGACCCCCAAGGTCAAAACTATTTTCATAATAATACTAAGACATTATTTGCCTTTTTCACTCTCTTTCTCTCACAAGCTTAAGTTCGAGTGTTCCAGAGGCTACTTGGCGTAGCTACGGTTGAAAAGGCTGCTGAGACACCCCGCCCTCTTCCAACTACTTATTTGAATGAGGCCACATTATCTTCAACACTCAAACCAAAATAACTCCTCACAACCCATCAATGCGGAAGCAGAGATGAGAATCCAGCAGTCACCTATTAAGCCAGTAATTAGACAGATTTGCAAAAATGTAGAATGATGTCAATCTTCTCATGTTTTTCTTGTTTTGGAAAATAGAGTTAGTTTTCATTAAAAGCATCATTTATGTTGACATGTGATAGGTTTATTACAGTTGTTTCAAATGAATGCATAAATAAGCATTTTTTCATTTTTGTTTTAACTTCTATTCTAATAAATATTGCTTGATATAGTCACATAGAAAGAGCTGTTTGGGGTCATTAATAGTTTTTAGGTGTGTCTTAGTTCGCCAGGGCTGCTATGACAAACACCACATGACGGGTTGACTTAAACAACAGAAATTTACTGTCCCACAGTTTGGGAGGCTAAAAGTCCAAAAGCAGAGTGCTGGCAGGGCATGCTTTCTCTCGGCCTCGGTAGCATCCTGGCAGTCCCCTGTCGCACACGCTTTCTCTCATCTTGGGTCTTGTTGACCCAGTTTCCACTGACTTCAGCTGCCAACTGACCGCCAACGACTTTCCTTTGCTTATCAATGACTCCTGTCATCTGGATTAAGGCCCACCCGACCTAGATCTAAATAAGACCTTCCAAGATCCTAGTCACAAATGAGTCCACACCTCAAGTCCTATTTACAGATGGGTTCACGCCCCCAGGAACTTGGGATAAACTTGTCTCTATGGGGGACATGATTCAATCCGCCAACAAGAGTGAAAAGGGGGCCTGAGAGCAAAAAGAGGACTGCTGCGTGCCAGGTCGGAGACCACCCTCCCTCACTTTCCCTGCTCGGGAGGAGGATTGAGGCTCAGAGACGGGACGACAGCGTCCCAGGCTCACACAGCCACTCGGCAGCCGCATGGCTGGGATCCGAGTCTGGGCTGTGTGTTCCAAGGTCTGTGCCCTACTCTTCCCCACGACCCAGGCAGCAGGAAGCGGGAGGCCATCAAACCGTGGGCTGGCACCTGGCTTCCGTCAAGGCCTCCAGGGAGCTAAAATGACAGGGACTGATTGATCTCGATGATCAGCTACAAATGGTCCCTCCATGCGGCCGTGTTAATCAGCTTCTACCAGCCAGGATTTGACCCGTTTGAAAGGTTTATAGCAACAATATAGAACTGATTTATTTCTCCTTAATAAAAAAGTGATCAAGTGAAACCTGCATCTATCATTCTATTTATCACTTGGGGTGATTTATTAACTAATTACACTCACAGTGGCCTCCAGTTGGAAGGATGGACCGGGGGGGGGCTGGCGTGGACATGCCCACTGACCTCTGCCCCAGTCCGACCCCCCTTACACACACAGGCAAGAGCCAGTCCTGGGGCACGGACATCAAGGCTCTCAGAGGACCGGGACAGGTGAGAGGTGGAGGGGCCGTCCAGCCCCAGCCATCTACACCTTCCTCCTTCTCTTCCCTGAGCTGGAGCAAATCATTGGCATGGGAAGGGGGAGGGCCAAAAGACAACAGCCAAAGAGGAGATCCCAGGCAAGTGTGACCCTGCAGAACCCTCTTCCCTCCACTGCAGCCAGGTGAGTTTTCCAGGTAAAATACAGGACGCCCTCTTTTTTTTTTTCACATGGGCAGGCACCGGGAGTCGAACCCGTCTCCTACATGGCAGGCAAGAACTCTGCCTGCTGAGCCACTGTGGCCCACCCAGGATGCCCCCTTAAAGTTGAATTTCAGATAATATTTATTCATGGCTCAAATATTGCCTGGATGTCCAGTAAAATCTGCCAGCCCTAAGCCCAGGGCGGTGAGGGATCTGGGGGTGGGGGTGGGGTGCTGGGCTGACCCCCCATCTCCAGAATAGCCACCGTCACTCTGCCCCCTGCTCTCTGCCTGCTAAACTGCTCTGGGCACCTGGGTTTCTGACTGGGGACCGCAAGGTGCCATGACTTCTCCGAGCCTCTGGGTAAGCCACTCAACCTCGCTGGGCCTTCCTTGCAAGATGGGGACACCCAGCCACCCCTCCGGCCCCCCAGAGTGGTCAGTGCGCTCGGGTCTGACCAATGGGGTGGGAGAGTCAGTCTCCCACCAGCTCCGAGAGGGGCCCACCCGTTCCCCTTCAGTCCTCTTGGGGGCATTAAGAGCTATCCCGCCAAACTTTTAAAGTCATCTTCCTGAAGTGTTGAGATGTGATAGGAAAAGTCCATTAAAATCGAAAACAAGTATTCAATAGAGCTTAAAATAATGCCTGGCACTCAAAAGTGCTCTCTGAGAGTTTGGTAAATGAGCCCCCTGCTAAGCACCCCCCCAACTTAGGGGTCCCACATCTCCCCAGGGAAACGCCCAAGAGCCTGCTGTAGAGATGAGGGTGGTCACCGCAGCACGATGTCCAGCAATAACCCCCCCAAAAAAATATCAGAAGCAACCAAAAACCTACCAAGAGAACCAGATCATTGGACCATAATGTAGAAGGACTATGCAGAAGTAGAAAGAAGGAGGCAGAGGTCTTCACTAATGCCATTTCTATTATTAGAAAACAAGAAAGTTGAGGAACTTCAACTTGTCAGGCCAGCGTTTCTCATCCTCAGCACTATCAGTGTCTGGAACCAGATAACCCCCTGCTGTGGGGGCTCTCCCGTGCATCGAGGGGTGCTCAGCAGATCCCTGGGCTCCACCCACTAGACGCCATCAGCAATACCCCAACCCCCCCAGCCATGATGGTCAAAAATGTCTCCAGACATTGCCAAAGGCTCCTTGGGCATAAAATCGAGCCCCGCGGAGAATCACCCGTCTACACAGCACTGTCTACACAGCACCAGGGATGGTTATGTGAACAAAGCAATCACCAAAACGAGTATTTCTATAGGAACCTGGGTAAATTTGTGAATTCGTGGAGTCTCCAGAATGGGAGCTAGTGTCCCCTCTGGGAAGGGAAGTGGGAATTTGGGTGGAGGGAGGAAGGGATAACAAGAGAGACTTTCACCTTATGTTTTATCTGCCTGTTTTCCCGGAAATGTACATATGGGTCTGTTACAGTATAATGAGGGGGACGGGAAGGGGGGCGAGGGGGAGGCAGGAAATCACAGAGGCCAACCCTGCCACTGACCTGCTGTGGGACCCCAGGTGCTGCCGTTTCCCTCTCTGGTCCTCAGTGGCCACAAAGAAAAAGAAGGGTGTTTCAGGAGCAGATCTCTGAGGACCCTTTCTGCCCACCCACAGCCCAACGGAGCCCCAAGGTGACCTGACCCCTCCGTGTGAGGGCAGGTCCCTCCCACGCAGCCCAGCAGTGATACAAAGAAGAGCTTGGGGTCCCAGCTCCCACCCGGCAGCTCTGACTAATTAGGGTACCCGGGAGGGGGGGGGGCGGTCAGCCACCCAGCTCCGCGCGGAGAGCTTGGCTGGGGCTTGATTAAATAATTGCACAGAGCTTACTGAGTAATCACACCGTCTCAAGAAGCAGGGAGCACCCTACAAGGGAGGCCCGTCGGTGAGCGGTGGGCATGGGAGGGGTGATAAAATTCTAATCAGGATCCTCATCTATAACACACGCCCAGAGCCCCTCTCCCGGGACGGCACCTCACACCCCGCACAGGTGGGCGATGTAGCCCCCGTTGGACGGCTCAGGAAGCTGAGGTGAGAGGGGCTGCCTTAGGGTCCGGGGTTAGAGGTTGGCGGCGAAGGAGTCTCCGGAAAACAAGGGAAAAGGCTCAGGATCGAAGGCTCCTCTGGGAGGTTTTGCTTGTGGTTTGCATCTCTGTTTTATTTCCCAAGTAGGGTTATTTCTCTTCTTCCAATTTTGGGAAACAAACCTACTGACAGCGGTGCGTCTTGCCAAGGTCAGGCTGCTGCCTAGCAGCCCAGGGCCAGGTGGGGGGTCAGGGCAGCTGGGGGGCTCTGCTCTCAGGCCTCATCCCCTGGGGCGCAGGCCTTCTGGGCTCCAGGGAGCCACCCCTGTCCATGGCCCAGAGGTCAAAGCATTCTGATCCAGCCGAGGCTGGCCCCAGACTCGGTTCCTTGCAGCGAGGGCCTAGTGTGGCTGAGAAGAGGAGCACATGGCTAAGCGAGGGGGCAGCCATGACTCTCCAGGGTCCGAAGGGCCTGCTCCCGAGATGTCCACTGTCCGCTCAGTTCACTGCCCGCCCTGCCACCTACCGGCCAGCCCCCACTGGCTCACTCACCCTGGAGCAGGCCAAATTCATTAATAATGATTAGACTCTCCTCAAGAAGAGGCGTGCAATCAAAGGGCCATTAAAATTAAGTGCGGGAGGAGAAAGCCGGGAGGCTGGGAAGGGGGAGGGGAGCAGGGGGAGGGGCAGGCAGAACTGGGCGTGAATTCCCACCGGACACTTCCTTGCTGCATGACCTTGGGGGGGGTCACATGTCATCCTGTCGCAGAGGCTCAGTGTTCCCGTCCCTGGAACGGAAGGGCGGCAGCAGCTGCGGCGCGGGGGATGGTACGTGTATGCAGGAAATGTTGGGTGAGAGCAGGGGAGACCCACACCGACCCCCAGGGTGGACGGGTGGCCCAGCAGAGGGACGGAAGGATAGACAAATTAGCACAGCCGTGTAGTGTAGTGGTGACAAGGTGGTGGTGGGAGCCAAGCTGGCAGGCTCCAAATCCCTTGGCCACCTTATAGCTGTACTTCTTTTCTTTGTAGCTTCTCTTAGTTTGCCTGTCTGTCCATTTTCTTATCTGAAAACGGAGGATAAGAGCGGATTCTCACCACCTAGGGTTCTTAAGAGAAGCAAATGTGTTAGCATAAACCCGGTACCTGGTGAGGGCTTTACGCCCTCCATGGGTACATGGCAGGTTGTACTGAAGCTTTGGACTGGTCACTCCTGTACCCAGGGGTCACCCCTGCCCTAAGCCCACCACACAGTAGGTGCTCAGAAAATAGCTGTCCTTGTGAGCCAGCAGTTGTGGTCAGACCCCGCCTTTGCAGGAGGCTGACAGTGAGCACCTCCTTAAATTTTGCACCCTGGATGCCTCACTTGCCTCACCCTAATTCTGACCCTGGTCTGCCCACTGCTTTCCATCTGGAGTCTCCCCAGTCCCCTGGGGTCAAGCTGCCCCCCAGCTCTTCAAGAATCTCCCACCTGAGACCCATGAGCTCCCAGTCCTTGAGAGGTTAGGGCAGAGGCCAGATGGCCACTTGGAGATTTGCAGGTAGGATTCCTGCTGGGAGGGAGGCTGGAAGCCTCTTAGAAGCTGTGTGAGCGGAGGGTGGGAGCGTCACCCGTGCAAATGACCGCAGCGCCACCCGGTGGTGATATGGGAGATGGCGCAGCAGGCCCCGGAGGGCAGATGGGAGCTCCTACACTCATTAAACGCCAGGACCTGTTCCAGGGGCTTCTCCTGAGGGCATTTAAACATTCAGCCAATGTTAATTGTGGACCTACTACAAAGCACTGATGGGTGTTTTTTTCATACTATTATATTACTTAAGTATAACAACACTCTAAACAAGGGTTCATTATCCTGTTACAAATGAAGACACCCCCCCCCCACCAGGCTCAGAGACACAAAGTAACTTGCCCAAGATCACTCAGCTAGGCCTCAGGGGATTCAGTAACAAGCAAAACAGACCCGGTCCCTGGTTTCATGGAGCTTACTGCCTAGCTGGGAGAAGAGGCAGAAATCACGAATTCACTCAGCAGGTGCCCCTGTGCACCAGGCACTGGGCTACGTGCTAAGGATGCCGTGGGGAAGGTGGCCACAGTGCCGGCCCCCTGGAGCTTGTGGGGGGGGACAGAAATTAATTAAATAATCACACAATAAATATACACCTGTGAGAGGAAACGTAAAGGAAAGGTATGGGTTCTGAGACCGAATGTCAGGTTGCCTATCTGGTCTGGGGGTAGGGGAAGTCTTCCATGCATTGTGCTGAGCTCTGAGAGGTGGCTGAGCCTTCCCTAGGCAAAGAGGCATTCATTTGTTGATAGCAAATGAAAGCAACATGTCTCCCATCCATGTCCTCATTTTTGGTTACACATCTATGAATCCACAAATTTTATAGCATGCTCTTACATCCTACCAAATATATGCTTTTGCAAACTGCTTTCTCGGTTGGCATTGTTTTTTCAGGTCTTTGCATGTCAATTCAGGGAGAAGATTCATTTTAGCTAAGGGGGCCATCATACTATTGACATCTGCCATTTGCACTACAATTTATTTAGCCTGTCCCCTGCTGACGGACACCTGAGTTGGTTCCAATTTTGCATTCTTACAAACAGAGCTAAAGCCAACACCCTCCAAGTGGACGGATCTCCAAGCGCATGCGTGTGACAATTCCTCCATGGTCTGTAGCCTTAAACTTTGAAATCCTTGTCAACGTCACTTTGGCAATGTTTGCTTTATACAATAACAAATTCACTTACTAGTTCACTTACTAGTTGAAGCCAAGTTAAGGTTCTGAAAAACATTTGGCAAAACATTTCCCACTTTTCTGCAGTCCGTCTTTTCCCTTGCCTTTTCTTTTATCATGTTTCCAAAACAGACAGCTGCTTAGGAGACATATATAAAGGGTTTTAAATGACGTTGATAAAATAAGTCTCTTGTTTTCCTCAACAGGGCTATGTTCGCAGAGTGATTTCAGGATTTCGGCTGACAACTTCCTCAGCTTCGGGCTGGCTGTTGTCAGGGCTGGTGGCACCCTCGTCGTTACCCCAGGTCACCTGCAGGTGCAAAACACCTAGACGTGGGCAATGCCTGGGAGGAGTTGTTTGTATTTCCATTAGGGGGTGAGCTGGTTTGCAGGGTGCCCATCTGTGAGGAGCCTCACATGGACCCTGGAGTCACTCAGCACCGTATTTCTCATTAATCCCCATCAGGGGTCATGCCCCCTACACCTGACTCCAGGTGTGAGTGTAAACTCACACAGTTGGGGATTCTGCGATGGCAAGTCTGGGGAAGAAGTCAGCACTAAAAATCTGGAGGCACAGGGTGGTGAGGTGTTGAGTGTGTGTTAGTGGAGGGAGGGGTGGACACTCCTAACAGCACTTTTTCTGAAATTGCCCTGATCCTCAGATCTTTGGTGAAGCCTGCACAAGGCTAGACTGATGACTGGTGAAAGGGATTCTGTGGCCAGGCCTTGTCCCGTTCTCTACCAAATTCATTCACTGGGAACCGTGAATGGTCCACTCTGCCATCAGCTGAGCCGAGCAGAGCTAAGCAGAAAACACCTGGTCCAGGAGAGAGGACATTTGATCCGTGGCAGCTCCGAAGTTCACCACCAGGTGGCAGCTTTGCCCTGGTCTCTCCGGGATCTCTCTCCGTCATTTCTCCACAGCCTGGTTCCTTAGTTGAAACCAGCAGAGAAGGCAGCCTGCCCCTGAGATCAGTTGAAGCCACTCCTTGACAGCTGGTACCACATGGGTACTAGAGTAAGCCCTGACCAGCTGGCTGCCCTGAGCCTCAAGTTGGCCATGCCCGTCTCTGGGTTTTAGTCTTCCATCAAGCCAGACCTATTCCATCGTAATATGGGCCTGTGGTACTGATAATGTAAGACAGGCACTGGGGATTCACTAGGACCCTCAGATCTGCATCCAGACCCTGCCTGGCAATTCCTCTACTTGTCTCAGCTGTGTGATTCATTTTGGGCCCCATCCCCAACCCCATCAGAAAAGCCCTCCAGCTGGATAAAACACTGGCAGTCAGTTGAGACACAGGGGACCTCCTGTGTCACCTGAGAGTCTGTTTCCAAAGGGGCTAATGCCATTCCATCAAGCATAGCGCAGGGTTATCAGACAGTCAGGAAAACCTCTCAGGCAAAACGAGGATGTTTGAAGCCAGCGTCCACCAGAGTGAGGACTGTCAGAGCCACTGAGGTGGCCCAGCTCCCTGCCTCAGCTCCTGTCTCCTCACCCACAGCCACGAGGGCCTGAATTCAGGTTCAGCTCCACTCCCTGAAGCCGTGGGCTTGGGCCCAAGCCTGGTCTGGAAAGGTAAATGGAGGGTCACAGGCCAGTGGTCTGGGGTCACATGCCAAGCCCTGCCTTCTTCCCCCCCCCCCCCCCCACTGTTCTAGGCATCTGTGACCTCACTGGCCTTAAACACTCACCTCAGCCCTCTGTGGCCCCGTACATCAGCATAGGAAGCCCCCTTTGAGACCCCAGGTCTCTGGGCCAGCACCCAGCACAGACCCACCTGATGGACTGGGGGTGCTGCCTCTGGCCTGTCTTCTGGCCCCCGGTGCCCCAGCCCCTGGTCAGGGCAGACAAGCCTGTGGAGGGAAGGTAAGCAAGGACAAGTACTACCCCAGAAAGCCTGCCTAAAGCCTGAGGTCTAATAGGTTCCAGGCCACATGCACTAATTGTGTGTGTGTGTGTGTGTGTGTGTGTGTGTGTGTGTGTGTGTGTGTGTGTGTGTGTGACCTTTTGCTGTCCCAACACCCCCCTAAGCTGCAAGCCCCATGAAAGAAGGAACCATGTCATGCCTGTCATCCCTGCACCCAGTAGTGCCGGTACTTGGTAGGTGCTCCAGAAATGACTGCAGAATCCGTTGAAGAATAAGTGCATGCCTTCCAGAGGAGACCTTAAAACCCTTACAAAATGCCTTACAATTTACCAACCACTTCCCACAGTGATCTCATTTCATGCTCACACCTAACTATTGGTGTGGTACTATTATTACCCCTGCTTTACAGTGTATTAGTTTTCTTATTGCTGCTATAACAAGTTATGACAAACTCAGTGGCTTAAAGAAGCACGAATTCATTATCTTAAAAGTCTGTAGGTCAGAAGCCCAGTGTGGGTCTCACAGGGCTAAGACCAAGGTGTCCCCACAGTTGTGTTCCCCTCTGGAAGCTCTGGGGAGAAGCTGTGTCCTGCCTTTCTGCTCTCCCTGGCTCGTGGCCCCTTCCTCCCTCTGCAGTACCAGCAGTATCCTGTCTCTCCGATGGAAGTCAGGAAAGGATCAGCTTTTAAGGACTCACGGGATGGCACTGGGCCCACCCAGATAATCCTCTCAACATCTGCAACCCTAACCACATCTGCAAAGTCCCCTTTGCCATGTGAGGTAGCACACCCCACGGGTTCCAGGGGTGAGGACGTGGGCAGCTTTGGGGGGCCACTATTCTGCCTGCCACCTGCAGACTCTGAAACAGAGAAGTGAATGAACTGGCTCACCGAGGCCTGGTAGCTGGTGAGGTAGGATTCAAGCCCAAATCCTCCCGGCTGCAGAATCCAGGCTCTTTCTCCCCTTGTTGCCACGGAAAGAACTCGGGGTCTCCAGACCCCTTTTCGGGAGGCAGAAAAGCAGGACACATCAGCCCAGCTCCGTAGAGAAAATTCTTAAGTTTAAAAAAAAAATAAGACATGTTTATTAGACAGTGGGATCATAACAGAAACACTCTATTTATCATCACTGTTTTAGCAATATATACTCTTTTCAACTGGTGGCAGGTAGATGTGCCCTCCCTCCACTGAAATTGATGCCTCTCCTCACTGCAATATAACAAATGGCCAGCAGATGGCGGGCCATGCTCACAGCAGCCTCCTCAACCCCTCCTCTTTGGCGGGGGCTTGGGGTGGGGACAGGTTGACAGGAGTAAAGGTTTTTCCTTCTATTCTACAAAACCCGCTCGAGGAGGGATTGCACAGCAGGGCAAGGTAAGAGCACAGAGTCCTGGGGGGGGGTCACCCAGTCTCAGGGCAGCCAGTCTGGGGTCCTGAACTTCCTCATGGGGTCTGCACCACCCCACGCCCTTGCTCTGAGTCAGACCCCATGAGGTCAAGTCGGCATGGGTTGAGTGGACCTGGCGTGAAAGGGTCAGGCTTGTTTGCACAGCTGTGGAAGGGAAGGGCAGCTGGTTTGCAGGTCGATCACGGAGAACCAGGGACTTTATACACTTCTACAAACATCTGTCGTTTCATTTCCTCTTCCCTGCAGCCGAGTGGGGGACGTGGCATAAAGTGGGTGCTCAAAAGAGAATAAGGAGCAAAACAGCATCCCTCCAAGCACGAAAGCACACCAGCAGGACATAACTTTTAAAAGGGTCAAAACTGTAAACTTCTATTCAAAGTGAGCTAAAGGACATTTTAATAGTATGCAAAATGTAAATCAGAATTAGAAAATCTTATAAAGTGATGGAGCTCAGGAAACAGTTAGAAATTTAAATAGTCATTTTAGAGGGAATCCATTGATCAAGCAGCAGAGACATTTCAGCAGGGCCTTTTGAGTTCACTTGGCAAATGATCAGCCTTTGCTTATCTTATAAGTAAAATTTCTGAATGGAAAATTCAATATCCCCATTTTCTGGTCACTGGCTATAAAGATGTTGATTTAAATTCATAAATATAAAAATTTCCTGTGATAAATAGAGCAAAGATAATGTTTTAGCATGTACAGTGCTGTTGCCCTTTTGAAGGTAATAAATTGCTAGGTGATTAATGTGGGTCTTCAACGAAAAATAAAGAGCTAAACCTTAAACTTAAATAAGGAGGTTTTGTAATTAATTTTTGCAGGTGAAGTGGTGGGCACAAATATTTTTACTGCTATTCACAAACATTTTTGTGAAGACAATCTAAGATGTTTATACTTTACAAAAATTATTTTGGGAGTATTAAATGAAAATAAATGTCAATAGGATAAGCCAAAAAAAAAAAAGTCATTTTAGAAATGAAGACTAAACTAGAAGGAAACCAGGGACAAATAAACCCTACAGATAATGCCTTAAGAAGAAAAGGTGAAAAGGAAGAAAAAGTTTTCCATCAAAAAGGAATGAAGAAAAGAAAAAAGAATTGAAGAGAGAGTTTTAAAATATTTTAGAGAAATTGATTGATATTGAAATCAGGAAAAGAAGCTTCAACATATGAATAATGAACCCCCAAAGAAGAAAACCAAAGCAAGGGGACAGAACAAATACTAAAAATTATAATTCAAGAAAACTCACTGAAATGTTTTAAAAATTAAATAACATATTGAAAAATGCTTACTGCATACCTAGAAATATTAGTCCAGAACAATCAAGATCAGGACATATTGTAATAAAATTATTGTGACTGTAAAAATATAGCAAACTATCCTTCAGACATCTAGGGAAAAATTCAACTAACTTATAAGTAAAAATAATTAGATTATCATCAGACGTTTGGAGAACAACGGGGTATACCAGAAAAAAAAATAGCTAACATATTGAAGATATTGAAGCAGAGAACATATGAGTTAATAATTTTATGTCCAGCAAAACTGACTTGCAAGTATAAAGGGTACAAACTGTTTTTAATACGCAAGGACTCAGAGAATATTGTTCTCATGTGCCCTTCCTGAATAATCTAAGAGAAACAAACTTCAGACAACCAAAATGAACAGGAAGGCATAAAATAAGGACTACTGGTAAACACTAAGTATATAATCCCTTATAAAACTAAGACTGAGGATTGAGAGAATATAGCATGTAATGGCTGTTTGCTCTAACAAGATAGCTACGATACCACTATAAAATACAGAGCATAGGAGGAGCAAATGCAAAAAAACAAAACAAAACAGAAAAAAACATGTTCTAAATTATTCCCAGGAGTTGTGGCGGTGGTAGAGCTATCACCATTGCAATTTTGAAGCAGTTGTCTATGTAATGTGGAATAAAGCAAATAAGTAATTTTAGAATATTCTAATACTGAGGAGATCAGAGAGGGCTGTACTACAAGAGAGATTAAGTTAAAAATCCTAAAGGTGAACTGAAATTATTTGTATAAACGCAGGGCCTCTTCTCCTGGCTCCTGGCTGAAGGGTGTATGTGCGATAAAATGTCTTCCCTAATGAACAAACGGGTAGCAGGGTGCATCCCTAGCACCCAAACAGTGGTTATGAAATATGACTTTCCATTTTAGTTTTAAAAGGCCTTCTTAGAGAAAAGCCTGATTTCAGGTTTGAAAGAGGAAACGTGCAAGGTGAGCCCGGAACGGAAGCAAGGACGTACTCAATGACTATAGTCACATCAAAATAACTTAGGAGCCAACTCTTAAGCCTCTTTGGAGGCTCTCACTGGCCAAGAACGAGACAATTTGGCCTTCACAAAGAACAACACTTGCAAGTGATTAAAACCCAGCAAATATGTTAAAAATCCCAGAGTTCATGATGATATTGGAAAGAAACTGATGTGACTTTTTCAGAGGATGATAAAGTACCAATTCATTATCTTGAAAACTGGTAATTAAGGGAAGGGAATCTAGTTCTTATCCCGCCTTTCTTGTAGGAACTGTATCAGGAAAACGAACAGTATGTGAGGGGAAGCGTCCCTTTATACAAGTATTCTAACAGATAAATGAATAAGATAGGATAGGATTAGAACGTCGCTATTTTTGCAACCCCCAATGAATGAATGGACTAGATGATAGTGAACATCCACGACCACTAATGTCACAGAGAGAGAGGGCCCCCCAAAACTTGTGTCTCGTGATGAAAACACACATGCGCGTGCGCACACACACACACACACACACCCAGGGTTTTCACCAAAAGGATTGTATTGGCGTCTGATCAAGCCTCAGGAGCCAGCTGCCAGTTGGCAGGAATCACAGGGGACAGAGGAACCTGCTGAACGACACCAGGAGGAGGCAGCCAGCTAAAACCACTCTGGCCAAACAAATGGGGCCTTCAGCAAATAAATTGTAAGGAAAAGGGTGGGGGGGGAGGGATTATAGGTTAAAAGAGCTTTAAAGACATCAGTTTTTTTTAAATGATCAAGGATAAACAATAGTGTCTGGGAACACAAATTAAGGTGGTCAAACAAAGACTACTAGTCATATTTGGGGGACCAAGTGGGTTAAGATTGGGAAGAGGCACCCAGAGGAGCCTGGGCTGGGAGAGGCTTGCAAAGTACTATTTCTTAACTCCAGTGGTGGTTACAAAGATGTTTGTGTTGAGATAACTCATTAAATCAAGCATTTGTTTTGTGCGTGTTTTCCTTATCTATGTTTATTTTACAATAAAAGGGTTTGAAAAAGACTACGTGACTGAATGAATGAACGATCCTAACAGGCTGCTTTGATGGGTGACTTCTGATGGGCGATGAAGGGGAAACTCATCCAAGACCACACATGGGCTAAGCTGCCCAGCTGGGCGTGAAACCCCAAGAAGTTCATCTGTTCATTCAACAAACAGTCGCTGCTGTCCGGTGAGTTTATTGCCAGGAAACAGCCACGTTAAAACGATCAGGCTCTTACATCCACCCGGCCTGGGTATACAGCAGGAGGGGATTGGGGGGTGGGCAGGGAAATTGCTGGCCGTGGTATGCAGCTGGGCATAGTTGCAGTGAGCCCGGGCCCCTCCCTGTGCAGGGGCTTCCTGGGGCTCTCAGGAGCTGCCGCCCAGCTCCACACCCTCTCACCCGGGCTCTGAATTTGGAAATGCATTTGAATTCCTGTGACCATCTCTCTCCAGTAAACTTACTTCTGTTTCCCGACAGCTCCCCTGACTTTTCTGTTCCCTGGGGAGAGTGAGGGTCTGGGAGACCATCTCTGCCTGTATCTAAGAGGTCAGCTGGACTGCCCTTTCTACCTCTCCCCAGGGGGTGGGCATCAGTGAGTTGGGGCAGGGAAGAGAGGAAACATGCTTTCAGCTCACAAGCAGAGCCTCCTCCCTTATCTGCCTTGTTTGCTGGAATCCCCAGCCCCTCACTCAGCGGGGCTCATAACAGGAGTTTATTCCATGCATGATGAATGAATGAATAGATTTAACATCTCACTTTTGATCTATTTCACACAGAGTCCAAGACTCAATTGATACTTTTAAAATATGTGGCCTTTCACTTTAAACTGGGAGTTATACTATAACCTACCCTCAGTTACTGGGAGAATTGACCCAGTTACTGAGTATAAACACTGAGGCAGTGGCTGGCACACACTATCCCTCAGGAAGTTACCCATGTGATCTTTGGGAGAGGTTGTCCAAGGCTAGGACCCAGTCGGTTTGGGGGCAGAGTGAATGATCCCTCTGGAACTCCCTGGAGTTTGGACGAGCCATTAGGTTCACTACCCTGGTGGCACCCAAATTCACCTGTGATACCGGCCTGGGGACAAGGGTCAGCAGCCAGGAACAAGCATTACTTGCCAGGCCACGGAGGCCTTCACCCCCTGCCACTTGTGGTGTAGAGAGATCGTTTCTTTGCCCCTTCAGACCGCCCACAGGGGCCAGATTGAGGGGCTGCCTTCTAGCTCTGAAGAAATCAGATCCAAAGAACGAAAGCATTGGAGGGGCCCAGATCTGCACCCCTCTCTAGAACCCCCTACCCCAGCTTCACCTGGCTTGGCCGTGCCCTGGCTCTGGACGCCAGTGCAAGATGGATAGCCAGGCAGAGAGGCCGAGGACACTGTGTGTGCTGGTTTGAAAGGATTATGCACCCTAGAGAAGCCATGTTTTTTTAATTTACTTTTTATTATGAAACTAAAACAACATAAAAACACAGACAGTCTTAATATACAAACTTTCCGTGCATGGTGTACAATCAGCAGCTCACAATATCATCACATAGTTGTATATTCATCACCGTGATCATTTTTTAGAACAATTGCATCATTCCAGAAAAAGACAGAAAAAGAAAAAACTCATACACACCATGCCCCTTACCCCTCCCTCTCATTGACTACTAGTATTTCCATCTGCTCAATCTATTTTAACCTTTGTTCCCCCTATTTGTAGAAAAGCCTTGTTTTAACCCTCATCACTGTGCAATCCCTACTCAGCACTTATAGTTTGGTGCATGATTAGATTATCTCCAAGGAGATGTGACACGCCCAGTTGCGGGTATTAACCTCTGATTAGGGGGTGATGTGACGCCACCCATTCCAGATGGGTCTTGATTAGTTTTCTGGAATCCTCTAAAAGAGGAAGCATTTTGGAAAAAGCTTGAGAGTCCCGAGAGCCACGAGAACCACAGAGCCCACGCAGCCAGAGACATTTGGAGATAAAGGAGGAAAACGTCCCTGGGAGCTTGATGAAACAAGAAATCTCAAGAGAAAGGGAACAGATGTGGCCATGTTCGCCATGTGCCTTTCCATGTGAGACAGAAACCCTGAACTTCATCAGCCTTTCTTGAGTGAAGGTGACCTCTTGTTGGTGCCTTAATTTGGACATTTTTATAGCCTTGCTTTAATTTGGACATTTTCATGGCCATAGAATGGTAAACTTGCAGTTTAATAAAACTCCCTTTTAAAAGCCGTTCCGTTTCTGGTATATCACATTCCAGCAGCTAGGTGGCTAGAAAACTAGAACACCCTCCCAGCCCCCAGCCTGCAGAAGCCAGCACAGCTGGGAGCCCATCACGTATGCCTCTTGTATAAATGGTTCTTTTCAGCTGAAAGTCATAAATCTCCACTTGTTTAAGTGACAGGTTGATTGTTGTCTTGGCTCATGGCAGACACACACATAGGAAACCGTCAACCTTCTACTGCAGGGGGAAATTGGTCACACGGCAGGATCAGAGCCTGGGCCATCAATCACTGGGTGGTAGGGTGGAGAGGAGGCCACGTCTGGAATGGGGATCCTGCTAGGGAGGGCAGACACACCCAAGTTACAGTCCACCAGGAGCCTTTGTGCTCGCTGCTCCAGCCGGCCTGGGCTAATCTCAGCAGTAACACTAAAGGCAACCTTAGTACTCTCATTCCTGTGCTCCTGGGGTGGCCACCATTAAGAAGTGATAATTCAAGGGTAGAAAAGTAAAATATAGGAAAAGTGTTTCGGTTTGCTAAAGCTGCTGAAATGCAGTATACCAGGAAAGGACTGGCTTTTAACAATGGGATTTATTAGTTTGCAAATTTACAGTGAAATGATAAATAATAATAAAAATGTCCAAATTAAGGCATCAAGAGGAAGATACCTTCTCTGAAGGAAGGCTGTTGGCATCCAAGGCTCCTCTTCGACTATGGGCACATGGCGACATCTGCTGGTCCTTCGCTCCCAGGTTCCGTTGCTTTTCTAGTTTCAGTGGCTCTCGCAGTTCCTCCAGGGGCTTTTCTCTCAACTTCTATGGGTTTTTCTCTCTAAGCTCTCTCCAGACTTCTCTAGGTGGAGTCTCTCTTAGGACTCCAGTAAAGGATTTGGACCCACCTTGCATGGGCTAGGTTACAACTTAATTGAAACAACCTAATCAATAGGTTCCACCCACAGTAGGTCTGTACCCACAGAAATGAGTTAAAAGAACATAGCATTTTTGAGGGTACATAACAGCTTCAAACCAGAAGGTGAACAGACACAAAGGGGAAATAGGGAAGGGAAAGCTAAGAACAACCAAGGGTGAGGTTAACAAATAATGTGACTTACAGAGTCCTAGACACTTGCAAGCCATGGGCCACAATTCTGACTCTGAGCTTCCTAGCAGCCATTGAGAAAAGGGGAACGTAGTCTGTCATATGATTCAGAAGACCTGTCAGCTAAAAACAGAAGTTTTCTCCAAGGAAAACATCTACTTGCATTATTTATGTATAGAAGAAATTTCTTCTAGAGCTCTCATGGAAAAGCCCCTGTGGGCAGAATAAATGAATCTATCCTAAGCAAGATCTTGACAGTAACTCCAGCTGTTGATTTCCTGGGGCTGTTTCTCGTAACTCTCCCCAGTGAAGGCCCACATTACAATGCTGAAGCCGGATTTAGTAACAACAGTCGCTTCCTGGAGAACCTTCCAAGGGTAAGTGCTACAAAATGCTTGTTCAGTTAAGGGTTACTAAGAGCAAGCAGTTAAGTGATAGAAGTTGTCCCTTATGAGTTTGGGAGATTTATACATTTTTATCTTAGCAACTAAAACTTTTTTATTGTATTTTAGAAGCATTGAGCTGGATGCCTTTTGAATGTCAATGTAAGAGTACAGGGCCAGTTGTCCCTGCAATAACTAGAAGCCTCTAGTGGTTAACCATAAAAACACAACATTTGCACGTAGGCTCATCAGCATCTCAGGCTCATCTAAAGTGATATCATCAGTACACACCGTCCAGAAAGTCTAAGAATGTTCTAGACTAAAGACAAGATCTACAAGGAAAAAGTCAGCCTGTGGAGGCACCAGCTTTCACATACAATATGGATAAATCTCATCCACATGACATTGACCGAAATAAGCCAGACGCCAAAGAGTAGACAACTGTATGATTTCAATTACTTAAAAAGTATGAAAACTTTTTGTATGTGCAGATAGAAGCCAGGATCGTGGCTCACGCCTTGGAGGCAGGGAGCGGAGGGAGCGAGGGAGCGCTGCTGCAGGGCTGGCCAGGTTCTGCTAACGTGATCCGGGTGTGGGTAACAAGATGCGTTCCGTCCGTGGAAACCCATTGCGTTGCATCCTTGTGATATGGCCCCTTTTCTCAGTTTGTTATACTTCAATAAAAAGTTGCACGGTGTATCAGGCCACGACGGCGCCAAGTTAAAATTAGGGATGCCGTCTGGGGGGTGGGAGAGACTCGGCCTCTGTCTGGAACAGGGCGAGGGCTCACTGTGAGGCTGGCATCGGGCTCAGCGGGGACACGGTTCAGTGTGTGCCCGGAGTCCAGGCTCACTCGGTGGCTGGAAGGGCTGGGCCTGGGACAAGGAAGGGCCATCTCTGCTCCGCGCCCCTTGCCTGACCGCTGCCACTCCGGGGTCTCACCACTTGATGTCTCCACTCGACGGATTGCTAAGTGAGGAGAGCAAGGCTGGGTACAGCTGCCTGGATGGGTGATGGCCCTCAGCTGGCGGAGGTGAGAGGCGGAGGCCCTGGCAGAGACTGAGAGGTGCCGGCGAGGGACCCCGAGTGGCCGCAGAGCTGACTGGCCTGGGGCCCCGCGAGCAGGCCAAGCGAGAACTGCAGACGCCAAGCCACACCCGGGAGCCCTCGGCTTCGCCCCGTCTTAGGCAGCACTGGTGGTGTATTCAGTTGGTGCTTAATGAGCTCCAAATCTGGGCCAGGCCCTGGGGGTTCCACGTGGGGCCCACAGGGCCCAGCCCTGCCTTCCTGGGGCTCACAGTCATGCCCTCTCCTCCAGTCCCTCTGACCCCATCGCCCTGCCCAGTATTAGAACACACCCCAGACCAGTGCCTCGGCCAGGTCCCCCCACCTCTTCTGGTTATTTCCTATAACCAGAAGGAAACCGGCCGGCACCTCTCAGTCTCTGCCAGGGCCTCCGCCTCTCACCTCCGCCAGCTGAGGGCCATCACCCATCCAGGCAGCTGTACCCAGCCTTGCTCTCCCACTAGGGTGAGTGAGGCAGGGCCTCATGTGTCTGGTGGACCCCAGGGTTCCCAGGGTCTGGCCCCGAGGGGATCTGCCATGTGGAGCAGGGATAGTAGCGGGGCTGTCTCATCAGCTGAGCAGAAGCCAGTGGAAGACAGCATGAGGCTTCCTGGGGAATCTGGAGCCCGGCACCCCCAGACCCCGCCATGCTGGGGGAAGCCTCTGGCAAGGGGCTGTGTGTGGGACGGGTGTGGGTACCTGAGCGGGGCGGGGCCAGGAGACTGCAAGCTGGAAGTTGCAGGGCAGAAATGTACTGGCAGCCCCGCCCACACACTGACCATGGGAGGTTCCACTTCCCTCTTTTCAAAAGTAAACAAGTTGGGGGAGGGAAGGACAGGCTTCCTCATCGCCCTTTGCTAGACACAGTGACCTGGAGACAGGAAAGGGAAACATGAGCCAGCAGAGACTCTGTAGGGACCAGCCAAGGGTGCCCTGCCGGCCTCCACCTCCAGGCATCCTCCCTGGGCAGGCTGGGCAGATGCTGAAGGACAAATAGAGCAGCTGGGACTGGCTGGGACCCTGAGACAGAGACCAGGGTTGACCTTGGGGAAAAACAGCCTGGAGGGAAAGGAATGAAAGAGAGAGAGTCACAGGTAGGTGCTCCCAGGAGCGCGAGAGAGCGAGCCTGAGACACACGCTTAGCTGGGCATGTGGCTGCAAGCAGCTGTTCTGGACTCTCAGAGGACCAGTTTTGGCTCATTTCCTAGGGCATCAAAGGTGGGGGGGATACTAGGATGGGCCCTGTGGTACCAGGGTCTGCCCCACCGCCCCACCACACGTCCAATCGACATTTCCACATTTGCTAATCCTTTGGGCTCTAGGGTAGACCAACACTGTCCAATAGAACTTCCTGCGATGGTAGAAATGCTCTATAGCTACATTGTTCAATATAGCCCTATGTGGCCAGCCACCACTGGACAGCACAACTCTGGTGTTCAACCATTCTTTTTCCCTCCCTGTCTTCCGGTTCTCTCCCATCCTCCTGTTCTGGTATCTCATGCTATCAGTCAATAACTTTTGTTATGGCTGTGAATTGCACAGGCTATAAACCCAGGCAAAACAAACCCACGCAACATTTTTCTAGAGTATTTTATTTTAACCTCAAGACCCCAGCCTGCCTAGTGGCAGAGATTTACTCTAAATAAATTCAGGTTAAATGGAGTCAAGTGGGTGTTTCTCCCTCTTTTTCCCCAGAGTGCATTCAAGTCTCAGAGCAGGGCAGTGAATAGGCAGGATCCAGCATTAGGAGGGGGGACATTTGGGTCACAGTCCATGTTGGCATCCAGCCATTAGTCCATGCCTTTTCTTTTGAGTCTCTTCTTAATCTCCAGACCTCATCTCTAGGTTCTACTATCCCTAGAGGTGAAGGGGGGGGTGTGTGTGAAAGTCCCACATCAGAGACCTAAACCAGCATCCAACTCTACTGCTCCCCTCTGCCCACATACCCCATAGTCCTTATCCCGTTGTTAATAATAGTTAATTGAATCCCTCCTACTTTAAAATCACCAGCCGTTTAGTCTCCAAAACAACCCTCCAAGGTAGGTAATATGATTATCCCCCATTTTACAGATGAGCAACTGAGGTACAAAGAGGTAGTATGGAAAAGCTCACACAGGAAGTATTCTTGGGCTTATGCCTCAAAAGCCAAAATAGGAATTAATCCCCCAAATATACTGGCAGATCCCCCAAAATAGTTATGCATGAGACTATTTGTTGCAGCCCTTTTTATATTAGCAAAAGGCTAGAAATTACTCAAATGGCCATCAACACAGGATTAAGTGAATAAATCATTCTGTATTCATGCAATGGAGTACTATGCAATTGTAAAAAGGAATGAGAGTTATCTCCACATACCATAGTAGAGCAATCTTCAGAATATGGTATCGATTGAAAGAAGAAAAGTGTGTATAGCATGCTGCCTTTTTTTATGTAAAAAAGAGGAGATATGAGCATCTATAAAACATACGTATACTTATATTTTTAAAAATGGAAGAAAAAATTTAGAAGATGGCTAGCTATGGGAGAGGGAGAGAATAGAGTAGAGGAAACAGAAGCTAAGCTTAGCTGAATATATTTCATTTTGAAGATTCGGCCACTGAAAGTTGTTAATGTCCTGCAAAATTATTAAAATAAAATTGAATTTTAAGTAAAGTAATCCCAAACCTTAAAACAAAAATGAAACAAATGTACCTAACTATGGATCAAATTGATGGTGTCCAATCAGAGCAGAAATATTTCAAGTGACTTTAAACACAATAATTGGAATGGACGTCCCCAGCGGGATATTCAAAGGACAAGAAAAACTGCACACACAAAAAGCTTTTAGTCTTAAAATGTTCTCAGTACTATGTGTTGTTAGTAAAAAAGTGTTATTTTATACGTTACCAGATAAAGCAAGTAACTACATTGCCATCAAAAATGAAGATCCTCAGCATGAAATAAAAGATATATAAATATAAAATCAAAGAAGTTAGGTTAAAATCCTGAAATTGAAAATATTAGAATGAACTCGAGATCTCTTTTTAAAAATTTTCTCTAATTCTGCTGAAAATACCTAGAAACAATTACCAATGTATCAGCTATGCACATCCCTGGAGTAAAGATTGTATCTCTAAAAACCATCTCCAGCAAAAGAATGAGGACTCCTTGGAGAAATGATAGCTTCAAGGTCTGGAGCAAAAAAATGTGCAAGATGAATTTGGAACGCAGTATCATTGCAGAAAACAAGGAAGCTATTAGAGCCACGTAAAAAGCACTCAGAAGCCAACTGTAAGGGATTCTCACTGAACAAACATGGAACCATTTGAGTATCAATATAGTTTAAAAACAAATAGATTTGAAATCCATAAGTTCATAAGAATATTCAAAAAAAAAAGGAAAACCCTATTGGATTCCTTTTGAGGCTGTTTCTGAAAATTGGTTTAAAAAAATGGAAAGAATCAAGTATTTATCCTACTTTTCCTATATAAACTGAATCTCAGTGTTGCCAAGTAATTGATTATGGGAAGTTTCTCTTTGTAGAAGTACTCTTGCTAATAAATGAAAAAAAAAATTAGAATTTTGCATTTTATATTTTACAACCTTTAAGGAAATAACAGATCGATGCTATAATCGTCAGTGACTGGAAATTTCACAGAAAGTGAGACACGCATATTCTACCAGGATGTCTGTCCTGGTGGAGGTAGACACCACCTACCTAGGAAGTATTTTTGCCAAAAGATGTTTAACCTGACTCTGTTAAGACACTAGTCATACAAATGATAGAGGATGGTAAGATACGTTAAATGACACCAGGAGGATGCAATCAGCAAAATCCAGTAGGAGACTCCACAAAACAAATACCTTATTTCTTAATTGAAGACAGAGAGAGGGAGAAGCTCTCCAAGTCCCTTCTATCCCACCTCTTATACTCAAAAAGAGACAGAAAGAGGAAGAAGCTGCAGATTAAAAAGAGTCTCAAGAGACATAGCCATCAATGCAGTGTGTACCTTGTTTGGATATTTATTCAAACACATTATGTATTTTTTAAATGATACAACAACTGCTTCTATCTGGACACTGATTGTAGGCTTGAAAATATTGAGGATTCGTCATTTTTTTTTAAAGGTATAACTAGAGATTGTGGTTACACTTTTAAAGTTTTTCTCCTTTAGAGAGACATGTGGAAATGTTTCCAGATGAAATGATATGCTGTCTGGGATTTGCATCAAAATAATCCAGTATGGGCAGAGAGTGAATGCGGATGCATACAAGAAGGCTGTTGAAGATGGGTGATGGATCCAAGGATTCATCATATTATTCTCTCTATTTACAATTTTCTACAATAAAATTTTTAAGGGAAAAAGGCGAAGGTTAACTTATCCAGATTCTTTTTGCATTTCTATTTCAACACCCACCTCCAAAGCCAAGGGTCCCTTCTGTATAGTTTGAGCCTGAGAAAGGTGATAGCATCGAAGACATTGAGCTGAAAAAGAAATACATTGGTTAATACTTCTATTTTCAATCACACATACACTGTGCCCTATTGCGTGCCAGGCACGAGCTAAGTACTAGAGATACAATGGAGAAGACAGATAGGGTCCCTGGCTTCATGGAATATCCAGAATAGGTAAGTCATGGAAATGGAACATAAATTGATGGTTGTCAGTGGGTGGGATGGGGGAAGTGGAAAGTTACTGCTTAATGGGTACAAGATTTTATTTTTGGCATGATGGCAATGCTTTGGACCTAGGCAGAGAGGTAGCGTTTGCCCAACCTTATGAATATACTAAATGCCACGGAATTGTTCACTTTAAAATAGTTAATTTTAGTTAATTTCACTCCAATAGTTTTTTTTTAAAATGAAGGTGAAGTCAGGGAGGTGGTTACTGCTGCCATTCAGGCAAGGGTAGTGGCTTGGACTGGGTGTTCTAAATGGTGGTGGAAAGAAGTGGAAAAAAGTGAGAACATGGGCTGGAGAATTGGCAGAGCTTGAAGACAGATTGAGTAAAGTGTTGAGGGAGGGGGCAGGAATGAGTTTCAGCTTTCTGGCTTGGGTGATGGGGTGGATGGCAGTGCCACTGACTGAGATGGGAAAGCATAAAAAGAACAGGTTTGGGAGAAAGCCAGGAGTTCAGCTTTGGGTCTTATGTTTTACGTCTGAAGTGTCTGGAGGGACATCCCAGTGTAAATGTGACGTGTCCCATTGAACAGACGGGCCTGGAGCTTGGCCTCTTTCCCTCCTTGTTTACCAAATAACCCAGCCTCTGGTCTTATTTCTACTCCTAATCAGGCAGTTTCTTCCAGCCTCAGGAATGTGGCCTTGCTGATCCCTTAGCCTGGAATACATTCCCCCCAGATGGCCCCATGGCTAAGTCCTTCATAACATCTGATCACAGGTCACATATCCCCTAGTCAGAGACTCCTTCCCCAACTGCCCATGCTAAAGTTAATGGCAGTAAGCTAGAGATCCAACAATACTACATAAAAAACAAGTTCTGATACATGCTACAGTATTGATGAGCCTGAAAACATGTTGAGTGAAATAAGCCAGATACAAAAGGACAAATGTTGTCTAATTCCACTCATTTGAAATATCTAGAATTAATAAATCTATAGAGACAGAAAGCACATCAGAGGTTACCTGAAAGGAATGGAGGAGCAGGAAGTTACTCCTTAATGGACACAGAGCTCTGTTCTGGTTGATAAAAGTTTTACTGATGGAAGGTGGTGATTGTAGTACACCCCTGTAAAAGCAGTTGCCGTGGAATTATACATTAAAAATGGTTAAAATGGCAAATTTTATGCTATGCATGTTACCACATTAAAATAAAAAAAAAAAAAAAACCTCCAGAAACACAGTGCTCACAATAGTAAATTTCTCATCTCGTGTCTCATCTCTGGGCGGGCTGGGATTCGGCAGTACCCACATTGGTTTGGCTCGTTACTATGGACTGAGCGCAGGTCCATTGCACATATCTCATTCTGGTCCGGGAGCTACCACTGACCGGGAACTTGAGGTTCTCATGGCAGAGGACAGCTGCTCAAGAGGGGTAGATGGAAACGCTCGATGCTTTGGAAATGGCACCTGTCGCTTCCAAAGATATGCTTTTGGCCAAAGCAAGTCAATGGTCAAGTCCAATATTAATGGGGTGGGGAAGTCTATCCCACCACAGTGGGGAGGGCCAGGGGAGGTAACTATTTGCTGAACCATAATACAATCTACTATACACTCTAACTTTGTTTTCCCTAGATGGCCACAGTGATTGAGAAATCTCCTCACACTCTCAGGAAATGCTGTTATGGATTAAATCATGCCCCCCAAAAGATATGTTCAAGTATGAGTGTGACCTTATTTGGAAACAGGGCCTTTGAAGATGTGAAGAGAAGATATGATTCGTTAAGATGACTTGTGCCCTCAAAAGGAAGGAGACAACTCTGCAAGTGAAATCATTGCCCTCCCTCCTACGTGGGACATGACATCCAGGATGAAAGTCTCCCTGGCAACGTGGGACATGAATCCCAGGGATGAGCCTGGTCCTGGCACCGTGGGTGCCAACAAAACAATGCCTCACTGAACAAATGGGGGAAAATTGTAACAAAATAAGGTATCAGCAGCTGAGAGAGTTCAAATAGAGTAGAGAGACTATTCTAGAGGCTTCTCTTACACAAGCGTCAGCTAAATAGTGCTAGATATAGTTTGATTTGCCAAACCCCAACCAAAACCATTCCTGCCAACCCTAAAGAACACTTAGGGCTCTAACTAAGATCCTACAAAAGTTCCATGCACTATGATTACTTTCCAGAAACCTACAAACTCCAGATGTGTTCCTAGGCTAGATAAGTCCTGAAACCCAGGGGGCTCAGCCTCTCCAAAACATCAACTAGTTCCATCCCTCTATCCTATATTATTGACAGCCCTTTCCAACATGAAAAAGTTAGAATGGGCATAGCCCAAATATCCTAAAGACTGAGAGAAAGACCAAAGGAGAAGGAAGGAGTTATAACAGTGAAGATAGGATTTACCAAATGAGTATGACTGCTGAATCATTATATTGATATTTCTTTTAGTCTGCAGTGTCTTGGAACAGCTAGAAGGAAAAGCCTAAAATTGCGGAACTGTGACCCATACCAAACTCTGAAATCTGTTCTATAACTGGTTGTTACAATGTACTTTGAAATTTATTGTTTTTTTTGTATATATGTTATGTTTCATAATTTAAAAATGAAAAATAAAAAAGAAGGGGAGAGAAGGCAGAGACACACAAGAGAAGAAGGTCATGTGACAATGAAGGCAGAGACTAGAGGCAGCCTCTGTAACCAAGGGGAATGCCAAGGATTGTGGACTAGCACAGACGCTAGAAGCGGCAAGGAAGGCACTCCTCTAGCAGATTCCTGTGGAAGCCTGGCCCTGCCAGCACCTTGATTTTGGAATCTGAGCTCCAGAACTATGGATGCAATAAAGTCATGTTGTTTCAAGCCACCCAGCTTATGGCATTTTGCTAAAGCAGCCCCTGAGACACCATCGTTTGTAAATGAATGAATGAATGAATGAAGGGAGAGAGGGACAGAGGGAAAGAGGAAATGTGCCTTTCAAAGCAGGAAGATTCTCCCCACTCTTCAGATGAGGAACTGAGGCTCAGAGTAAGAAACGACTTGCCCAAGGCCACAGAAACCCCCTGTGGCAAGTGAATCCTGTCCTGCTCCTTCGGCTCAATTCCCTACACACATTGAATATCGTGGGAAAATGTTATTTTTCTGGGTAGCAAGGCCTTGGGAGATAGAGCCACTGTGCTCTGCCACTGTGTTTTGGCTGGTGGGGACATAATCGGGGGGCAAGTACATCAGAGGGTCTCTTTGCTGGATTCGCTCTCGGGGCTCACTCCAAAGCAAGGTAGGACCTTGATTCATCATTTCCTGGTCCCAGAGCCCCGATGGTTAAGTACCTACTAAGCAAGTGAGTCATCGGCATCACTGAGACTTTAATTGCTGACTAAGTATTCCGTGAAACGCTGCCTCCCTGCCCAGGCTATACCCGCCCCTAAGGCACAGGCTTATCTTTACTTCTTTGGGGAACCCCAAGTGTCTAACACAGCTGGACACACAGAAGAGCTCAAAAAATTAGGAAGAAGCCTAGAAAATTCTGGGGGACATGCATCAGATACACAGTGGGCACATTTTTCAAAGTCAGGGTTGCCTGGGACTCTTAACTTTCTGCTTTGTGTGTTTGGGAACATGTGAACAGTTGATATGAGTATAGATTGCTTCTGTAATCAGGGCAGGGTGGGGGGGGGCTCTGGATGGGTTTTTAAAATTCATAGTATCGTGTAGCAAGCAATCTCTTGCTGAAAAATCATCTTCCTTCAGAATCCTCCTCCCACACGTTGTCAGAAGCCTGTTTCCAGAAACCCTGAGTCAACTCCCCAGCGCTCCTCGGCTGGCACGCTCGGGAGCACCCACCGTCAGCCAAGCGCTGAGTGAGCCACCAGGGTGACGGGTGACAGGTGGGGGAGCAGGTGGCAGCCAGAATCGGTGTGGCCACATTCATACCATAGCTGACACAGACGGGGCCTTGACCGTGGGCCAGACACGGCGCTAAATGCTCCCCGCGGATTAGCGCGTTTAATCCGCGCAACAAGTCGAGGCGGCTGGAGCTATTATTACCCTGTCTTACAGCTGCGGAAACTGAAATGGAGAGATGAAGGCACTTGCCCAAGGTCACATAACTAGCAGATGGTGGAATTGACATTTGATTCCAGAACCTGAGCTCTTAACCACCTCCTGCCGCTGCCTCTCACTAGGAACTTGCCCAAATTCCACTGGCAGTAAGTGGCAGAGTCAGAATTCAAACCAGGCAAGGTTCATCTGCCTCCAAGGAATATATACCCTTAGCTGACACGGCATACGTCCTCCTTCCACCCCACTTCTGGAGTTCACACTACCACACTGGTTGCCTTGGGTCAGTTACCTAAAAGCCCTGAGACTCACTTTGCACGACTGCAAAATGAGGAGAATGTCACTTACCCCACAGGATTGTAGAGAGGTTTATATGAGATGATAGTTCCTCCTACGAGACACGGTAGGCACTTAGTCAAGAGACTTCTGAGTTCTTCCTGCTTTCTAAGAGTTCAGTGCAACTGGCCAAGACGACATGGAACAAACCCATTTAATGAGTTCCATGACTGAAGGGTATACCGGGTGATGGGGGGCAGCGGTGAGCCAGAGGCTGGACATGGGAGGGAAAGTCGAGGGCTTCTGTGTATGTAGAAAACTCAGCTGAGGGAAAGCTGGAAGAAACAACCCCCAGTAAGAGGGGAGTGTGGTTCCTCACCCTTCCTGTTTTCCCAGGCTGGCTCAGTCCCAAAGCCTCATCTTAATCTTGTCAGAAGTTTGGACTTCCGCCCCAGGAAGGATCTGCCAGTAGAAGGAAAGTGAGCCAAGCCTTCAAGGAAGTGATGTCTTTTGTGGGTCAAGAAAAGGGAAGAGGCTTTCTGGGAGCGAGAAGAAGGCAGAGAGAGAAGCATGGAAGGGCCCCGCCAGCAGGGCCTTCCTGGAACCAGTGGAGAAACTGAGGCACAGAACAGGTCAAGATTCACCAATGGGGATGGGGCAAGTACCTAGCCCCCAGCCTTCCAGCCCAGAGTCCTTGCCACTGCACAGGAGTCATGTTGTGGCCCCTACTGTTTTAGGAGATCTGAGGTGGGGGTTGAGGGGGGAGTCTGTCTTCACTCTTCCTTTCCCACAGTGACCAACTTCTTCCAGCAACATCTCCCTGCCACTGCCCTGGGGGCTTGGGGAGCACTTCTGTGAATCCCATGGGATCCTCATCTTGTTCTGGAGGAGACAGGAGTAGCTGCGAGACGTTGGTGGGGTTTGACCATGTAAGAAATGGGGATGATAGACCATATGAAGGAAAAGAAAGAGCCACCTCTCCCTGAATGCCTACTGTATGCCTGCATGGGGCCAGGCATAGTCAACATTTTGCATTATCTGATAAAAAAGGCCCACATAGATAATGTGCCCATTTTGCAGATGAGGAACCTGAGGTTCATGGTGGGAGGTGGGCTTCCTGCCCAACTCTCTACTTGCAGCCCATAACTTTCGAGCTCCAGACTTGGCTATCTTGATGGGGCATCCCATTTGTACCCCCCACAGGCTGCTCAAACTCAAGTGATTCTGCTAACTTGTCCCCTCCCCACCCCAGACTCCCAGCACAGCCTCCCCACACAGAAATTAGGATATCAGCCTGTGCTCCAACCTCCCCCTGCCCCATATCCAAGTAGTAACTTGGACCAGGGATCCCTCCTCTGACTCTGTTTCCTAGACCCTGGCTTTCTTCAATCCCAGGGTTTATAGCCTAGTCCAGCTGCTATCTTCTCACCCCTAGATGACCACAACAGCTTCAGGATGTCTTTCCTGCCTCCCGTTTCTCTCTACACCACCCCTGCCCCAGCCAAGTGTCAGGATAATATTTCTTAAATGCACATCTGCCTAGTCTCACCCAACTGAATACCCTATATGGTCTCTCAATGTCCACAGGTTTAACACCTTACTAGGGCTAGCCAGGCCCCCACAGTCTTGACCCTTATGCCCTCTCTGGCCTCATGGTGGGTCACCACCTACCTATATCCCCAAAGCCTGGACATCCTGATATACTCACAGTTCCTCTCTCACTTCAAGGCCTTGGCATGTACTGTTTCCTCTGCCTTCCCCTGGCTAATTCCTTCTCATCTTTCAGGTCTCAGCTTTGTCACTACTTCCCCGGCCACTCCTTCTTTAACTGCATGAGCTGCCCCTCCAATGTTTCCATGGTTTCCTGATACGTCCCCTACTGGTTTACCGCGCCCCCCCCCCCCTCCCCTGCCCCATCATGGTCCCCCGTGGCTAATAAAGCCTTCACAACCATGACAAAGTATCGGAGCAGTACCCTCCAATAGACATATAATGCTTTACATGTGTGTAATTTTTAATTTTCTAGCAGCCCCATGAAATAAAGTAAAAAGAAATAGATAAAATGACTTCTTATATTTTAACCCAACAATTCAAAAATACTATCTCAACATATAATTAATATTAAAACATGATTAATGAGATGTTTCATTTTGTTTTTGTACTAAACTTTGTATTTTACACTCAGGGCACATCTCTCTTTGGACTAACCACATTTCAAGTGCCCAAGAGCCTCACGGGCTGGTAGCCACTATTGGACAGCACAGTATTGGAGGATGCTCAAAGCTAACTGGCCTGTATCCTGCTCTTGAGGATATTTGTTCTGAGATTGAATTCTGAGAAATATTCACAGGCATTCTGCAGAAAAAAGACAGTCGCAGTCAAATGGATCTTGAACACTGAAGCAGGGCTTTTATGCTGCAGGGCTTCCTGGAGCCTTAGCTGTGTTAGCGTGAGATGCGACACTAGGTCTAGATCAGAGAGTATGTAGTGTTTCCCCACCTTATTGGAACTCGGAGGTCTATTTTTGTAAAGCATCTCTGGGGATTCGTGTCCTGTGGAATGTTCTTTGGTAAATGCTGATTTGGCCAAATCCCTGACTCGGTGGATCCCAGGATCCCCACACAGGAAGCACTTGGGGTTTGGGGAACCCACCTCGGGTACCTCTGAGCCTGGCACAGAGCGGGCACCCAGAGCCCAACTGGATTAATTCTGGGACTACAATCAGTGAGCAAAAATTGCAGCATATCTGAGCTCAAACAAGAGAGTTTTTTTTGTTGTTGTTCTGTGTGTGTGTTTTTAAAGCTAGCTGGCCACGTCTGTCTGGAAAATGCAACAGATAGCCCTGTGAGATGATGATTTTTATCTGCCACTAGAAGTGATAAAGGTTGGAATTCTGTTTGGGGTGGGAATGCCTTCTAAGGCTCCTCCTAAGTCTCTCATTTCCCTCTTTCGGAACTGGAAAGAAAGGAAAAAAGCAGTAGCAGGCATAGAACCTGAGCTTCAGAGGAAGTGATCTGATGTGCGTGCAGGCATGTTCTGGGCTCTCTATTAACAATATATTTTGGGATTCTGGGGACTTGAGTAAAGGATCAGTTTATAGCTGAAGTTCTTTTGAGACTTTAGGACCTTAATTCAGGAGATGCTTGATCCACTTTATACAAAGTCAACATCTGTTCATTGAGTGATTGGATCAATCAATCATCAGTCAATCAAAATGTGTGTCTGAGTAGTGGACAAGAGGATGCTCTTTTCTTTTCTTTTTATTTATTAATTTTTTTATGACTTAGGTAATGGTGGGGCTGACAGAGCTGGTGGTGGCGGATGGCCAGAGTGCTCGTGTCGGTGATGACAGAAGTGTAGTCTTAGGCCATTGCCTTGGTGAGTGTCACATGAGATCAAAATATGGTAAGAACTTGAACCAGCTGTAGAATCTTTTATGCCCCTCCCAAAGCCTAGCCCAGGACTTTCCCTACAGTGGATGCTAAGTCAGTATCTGGCAACTGGATAAATACATATTCGATGTACTCATCTTCTACAGAGTGGCAGTCATAGGCTTAGTAATTGAACCCTCAATCTGTCATCTTGAACATATAAAACTTAAAATGAAGATAATAAAGCTTACCCTCCAGAATTTACAGGGAAAAAAATCCCGACATTTTACCTGAACACAATAAGAGCCCAAATAATGGGCTCTATTATGGTTATTATTATTTTTTTAAAAGCACCTAAAGTTTCTGTTAAAATTGCTTTGGTGGGACAAAAGCAGACGAGATCAGCCTGTGACCTTAGAAGTTATCAGGATAGTGATTACCCTCGGGGAGAATGACAGGAAGGAAGTACAGAGGGGGGGGTGGCCTGGGGTGCTGGTAAATGTTCTGTTTCTTGACTTGATGCAAGTTACGCAGATGTGTTTACTTTTTGAAAATTCAATAAGCTGTACAATTTTGAAACATGAACTTTTGCACATATCTTACACTCTGATAAAAAGTCTTAGACATTTCTTTTGGGATGACATACTACTTTATTACACTAAGAAAAGCAAATATGGAGGTTATGATTAACCAACCAAAATTATCAGACTGGTCTGAGATTTGGGCCAGGCAGGAAGAGGTTAACCATCAGCCAGGTGTTTGTCATGCAGGACCTGAGAAACATTTTTTGCTGGTTCAGAGGGCAGCTAAAGGTCAATTATGCTGCAGAGAGACCCCTAACCATCCATAGCCAGAAGGTAGATAGATTCAGACCAATCTTCTCAGGGCCTCAGGGGGCCCATTAGTGGGACACCTGTAAGTACCTGGAAGCCTGGTGCCTGGGACAAAGTAGGTGCTCAATTATATGTCCCCTTCATTCCTTTTAGCTGGAATTCAGGTGTGGCCATCCCAGAAATGCTAAGGCCTGCTGGCAGAAGGGGCTGGAAGGCCCTGTTTAGGGTCAGCGAGGATCACAGGGGCTGGCACAGCTGGGCTGAGAATGGAAGGGGAAGCGAAACCCTTGCATGGCTTTCATGTGCTCAAGCAACTGCAAAGAAGCCACCTGTGGTTGTCTGAAGGCATGGATGGGGGAGAAAGAGGGAGCTTCAGAGAGGTGGGGGTGGTAGTGGTGAAGAAGGTGGGTTTCGGGTGGTAGAGATGGGGGAGGTCAAAGAAATGAGCAGTTAAGAACACCAGGCAACATTACACGATGCGAGGCAAAGAAACCCTGGACTTAGAGCTGTGTGATATTGGCAAAACAAATAACTAAGCAGTTCTTGCCTCTGTAAAAGTGGGGACAATAATAGTTCCTTCCTCTTGGGCTTGTTGAGAAGATGAAATCAGTCGATGCGTGAAAAATGCTGTATGAATCTTGTAGTTGCTGTTAATAATCATAACGGTATTGATAATAATATGGTAGGGAGAAACTTCTGCTTCTGAAAGGAAACCAGGTGGATTGACTTGAGACCCAACAACAATCAGAAATCAAGAAAGGAGGGAAGAGGGGAAGAGAGAACACCTAGAAGAGGCATTCTTAATCTGGATGCACCCAAATTTCTAATTCAAAATACTGTATGTAAGAAGACATGTGAGACTCAGAATTCGAGCTCTGAAGCTATGAAAGTCAGCAGTACACCATACAGGAGCTGTTTATGAAGTTAAAAAGGGGATCAGGCTTTGACTAGAGATATGAATGAAGCTGATCTGGATAGGACTGGGGTAGATCAGAATACAGTATAAAGGATGATATCATCCATATTTAAAACTTCAAATTCTGGGTGAGACCAAAGGGAGTCATGTTTAATTGGTGCAAAATTTATATTATGGTAGTACATTACATAATTTAACTTGTTTGGTCAGTTTGAACACCCTAAATACATGGACTATTTCACAGGACATGAGATCTTGTTGGTTTGTCCAGGTTAATGTGATGCCCCAATATATCCCAGAGTAATTTGGGCAGTGAATAAAGAAGTTTTTGCCAAGTCCCCTTGGGGGATTGGAGAGAAAGGAGGAAATATTCAACTTCCCCATTTGGGGAACTTTTGATATTCTCACAAGCAGTAGGGACAACCAAATCAATAGGCCAAGCCCTCAATCTTGGGGTTCACCCCTATGAAATTTATTCCTGCTAAGGACTGGCTAAGCGTACTTAAACTTATGCCTAAGAGTCACCCCCAGAGAATCTGTTTTTTTTTTCTCAGATGTGGCTTTTCTCTCTAAGCCAACTCAGCAGGTGAACACACCGCCCTCCCTCGCCATGTGGGGCACAACTCCCAGGGGTGCAAACCTTCCTGGTGATGTGAGACAGAACTCCCAGGATTTGCCAGGACCCGGCATCAGGGGATTGAGAAAACCTTATTGACCAAAAGGAGGCAGAGAGAAATGAGACAAAATAAAATTTCAGTGGCTAAAAGATTTCCAACAGAGTTAAGAAGTTATCCTGGAGGTTATTCTTATGCATTATATAGTTATCCCTCTAGTTTATGGTGTATTGGAGTGGCTAGAAGGAAGTATCTAAAACTGTTGAACTGTGTTCCAGTAGTCTTGATTCTTGAAGGTGACTGCACAATGATGTAGCTTTTACAGTGTGACTGTGTAATTGTGAAAACCTTGTGTCTGATGCTCCTTTTATCCAGAGTATGGACAAATGAGTTAAAAAAAATAAGGATAAAAAAATAAATAATAAGGGAGATAAGGGGTAAAATAAATTGGGTAGATTGAAATATTAGTGCTCAATGATGGGGAGGGGTATGGGATATGGGGTGGATGAGTATTTTCTTTTTTCTTTTTATTTCTTTTTCTGGAGTGATGCGAATGTTCTAAAAATGGTGATGAAAACACAACCATGGATGATATGGTGAGATACTGATTGTACACAATGTATGGACTGTATGTGTATGAAGATTTGTCAATAAAAATATTTAAAAAAAATAAAAGAATATATGTAAAGGGCGCATAGTAGTTCAGTGGTAGAATTCTCACCTCTCATGCTGGAAATTTGGGTTCGATTACCAGCCCATCCACACACATACACACACACACACAAAGAGTACATATATTCCTTGGAGGAAGATCCCAAAGCCTTCCATGACCTCCCACAAGAGGTTGAGTGACTGATCTAAAGAAACAATGGAGGAGCTAAGTTTCCCTATAGTTAGTTATGCCTAAGAGTTACTTCCAGAAGACCTCTTTTGTTGCTCAGATGTGGTCTCTCTTTCTGCACCACTCCCACCCCATGACCACAGGGAAATTTTATTAAACATTTCAAAAATAACTACTACCAATTTTGCTCAAACTCTTCCCAAAATTGAGGTAACAGGAATACTACCAAACTCGTTTTATGAAGCCAGCATCACTCTAAAACCAAAACTGTACAAAGATGCTGCCTCTCTCTCTTTCTAAGCCCAATTCTGCAAGTAAAATAATTACCTTCCTCCCTACATGGGATATAACATCCAGGGGTGAATGTCTCCCTGGCAACATAGGATATGACTCACAGGGATGAGCCTGGCCCTGGCACCATGGGATCAACAATAGTTTCTTGACCAAAGTGGGGAAAAGAATAGTAACAAATAAGGGATCAGTGACTGAGAGAGTTCAAATAGAGTCGAGAGGCTACTCTGGAGGCTACTCTTACACAAGCTTCAGCTAGATATTGCTATTTACCATGGTTTCCCATACCCTAAAGAATACCTAGGGCTTTATCTGAAATTCTGCAAAGGTTTCATGTACTATTATTACTTTCCAGACGCCTACAACCTCCAGATGGGTCACCGGACCAGGTAAGTCCTGAAACTCAGAAGGACCAGCCTGTTTAGAATATCAAAAGTTTCATCCCTATCCCATATTATTGACAGCACTTTCCAACATGAAAAATTTTGAATGGGCATAACCCAAATACCCCTAAAGATTGGGAGAAAGATCAAAGGAGAAGGTGGAGTTATAACAGAGAAGATAGGATTTAACAAATGAGTATAACTGCTGATCATTATACTGATATTTCTTTTAGCCTCCAGGGTCTTGGAGTAGCTAGAAAGAAAAAGCTTAAGTTTGTGGAACTTAACCCAACTCTTGAAATCTGTTCTGTAACTAATTGTTGCGATGTGCTTTGAAATGCATTGCTTTTTTGTATATATGTTCTTTTTCTCAATAAAATTTTTTAAAATAAAAAAAAAAAAAGAAACAATGGAGGGGAAAGGGCCGAGAGAGGAAGCAGATGAGAAGGGGCCCACAATCACAGGATGGAGCTCCTTCAGCCTAAGACATGGGATCAAGGGGAGGGGGTAGGGGGTAGGGTGCAGGGTGCAGGAGACCAGAGAGCAAAGCAGCAAAGGAGAGAGTTGATTGAAATGAAGACTGTGAGTTGGGAATTAAGTCAACTCACAGTGGGGATGGGGAGAGGGTGGGACAGGTAGCTCTGTTATCACTGTGCCCCAGAGAAGGCTCCGGGAGGCTGTGAACTATTGGCTGGGTGAATGGATGGATGGGCAGGCAGCCCACCCAGCAGCTGAAGTTTGGGGAGATAAAGGAGGGCAGAATGAAGACCAAGAGAGAGGGAATTCAAGAGACCTTGAATGTGTCTTGGGACTGCAGAGAGACTGAGTGGAGAGATTCTTTCCATTTGCCTGGTGTGATGGGAAAGAACAGTCAGCCAGTGTAGTTTTCTCCTTCTGAAACACTTCTGTCTCCATGGATAAGGGCATACAAGGAGGACACTGCCAAGGGAGAGACTTTTAACTATTGGCTCTATGGCTGTCTTAGGGACATACTGGGCAGAGTAGGGTGTTAGAGACTTTGCCATCTGACAGTTGTGGGTTTGTATCCTTGCTTGGCCACTTCATTCATTCATTTATTCATTTGTTCATGTAAAAAATATTTCTTAAGTACTTACCATATGTCAGGCTTTCCAGTAGGTGCTGGAGATGCAACAGTGAGTAAGAGGTGGTCCCTGAGCTCAAAAAGCTTACATCTAGTTAGGAAATGAATATTGACAGGGCAGTGTGAGAAGTGCTGGGATTGGGGATATGCACAGGTTGCTATGGGAACGGAGAGGAAGGGCACTCACTCTTTTCCAAGCTCATTCTCCTCATCTGCAAAATGGGAATTGTGTCACTCACTTCAAAGAGTTTTCTGGCACATTCCAGTTCCCTGCTTGATACACCGCAGGACATAATTAATTCATTTAGTTAACAAATACTGAGTGCCTGTGTGTGTCAGGCCCTGCTGCAGATTCTAGAAATTTAGCAGTGAAAATGAAAATGCTTGTCTTCATCAAGCTTACATTCTAGGAGGGAGAAACAAACAATAAACAAGTAAAATAGTTACTAGGTTAAATGCTGACAAGTACCTTGGAAAGAAAGTATAAGTAAAAGGTGGGAGCATTAAGAGAAGGGACTCATAATGCTAAATAGAGCAGTCAGAAAAGTTCTTACTGAAAATGAGATATTTTAGTAAAGATGTGAATGAGGTATGGGAATAGACCACGGGGAGGTCCAAGGGAGGGATTCACCAGGCAGAGAGATCCACCAGGGCAAAGGGGCTGGGGCTGAGGCCAACTGGTGTGTTGTAGGCTTCATTTGGAGACCAGTGTGGCTGGACAGGGGTGTGTAGGTGAGGACACTAGCAGATGAGGTCAGGGAGGGGCAGGTGGGGGAAGGCTTTGAGGACTATTGTAAGGATTTTGGTTTCTCCAGTGGGAGCCAGTGGAGAGTTCTGGGCAGAGGAATAGCAGGATTCCAATGATAGGATCACTCTGGCTTCTTCTGAGTATGCGCCATAGGAAGGCAAACAGGGGACACCAGTTACGAGACTCCTGCGTTAAAACACATAGAGTCGGTGGTGGTTTGCTTCAAAGTGGAAACAGGAAGTGGTGAGAAATGTTTAGCATCTGGATATTTGAAAAATCACATCAATAGTATTTGCTAAGAGATTGGATGGTGGGGTGGGGAGGGCAGAGAAAGAATCAAGGATGACTCTGAAGTTTTTAGACTGAACTACTAATTGAAGGGAGAAGCAGGTTTGGGGGTAAAGATGGGTTTGTTCTGTTTAAGAAACCCACTGGAAATCCAAGTGGGAACATTGGGTAGGCAGCTGGATATACAACTCTGGGGTTCAGGAGCAAGGTCCTGTTATAGATACAAATTTGGACTTCTCAGTATATAATTGACATTTCAAATCATAAGAGTGGATGTGATCATGGATGAAGATACCCGTCAGCACCAAAAATGGTGACTCAAAGTTGTTTTGTATGTGTGTGTGTGTGTGTGTGTGTGTGCGTGCATGCACGTGCACATGTGTGTCTGAATGTATGTGATGAAAGGAAGCAAGTGAAGAGGCAGGTTGCAAAGAGAAAAGTTCTGAGGACTGAGCCCAGGGACTCTAACATCTAGCAATGATGGCCTCATCTACTTTTAACTGGAGAATTCAAGTGAGACTTGGACACTCTGAAGGTTTTATCCAAATATTTTCCCCAAATTCTATCTCTCAGCTCTGAACACATATGCTTACCAGAAAGGGAAAAAGTCTGCTGAAGAAAAAAAGACAACAATTTAAAATAGATTGTTATAATTTTCAAAAACACAGAGGAAAACCAGGCTTTTGAGATGGATTGGTAGGAGTGCACCAAGGAAAATGCTGGAGGATCTGGAGTCTTCAGCAGTTCTCTTTCTCTCATCAAACTCTTGAAGCTGGGCTTGGCAGGAGAAGACTTCCTGGTTTCCCAACCAAGGAACTCACTCACAAGGCACACAGAAAACTGTATTTTCATTGATGGTTTACTTGTCTATCTCCCCTACCAGACTGTGGGCTCCTCCAGGCAGAGGCCATGTCACAGTTCACCCAGGAGGGTCTGGCATCGAATAGGCATCAGGAAATGTTAGCAGAACTTAACAGCACTGCAGCATCTGAGAAGGAACATCTGCCCGCTGGACCTGAGTGTCTTTTCTGGGGAGATGCTGTTTGTTCTGCCAGACACTTCCTGGCCCCATTTGCTGAGTCCTGCAAAGGTAGAGAAAGATTCTACAGGGATGGACTCTGCTTTCTGGAGAATATCCTCAGGGACTGGAATGGACCATCTTGAAAAACTAGTTCTCAGAGTCAAGCCTCCAGTGAGTTCTGGTGGGAAAGAGCCCAGAACCTGGGGCGTGAGTGCTGAAGCAGCCTGTGGGCTCTTGGAGGCAAAGAGGAGTGTATCCTCAGATAAGACCTTCCTCCTTCTTATCTCACCAGAGTTCCTGGCTCAACTTATGTTGGGGGCTGGCATGAAACAAAAGGCCCTGAACTAGAAATCTGGGGACCATTTTATTATACATGAGCATGTCTCTTCCATCATAAAACAAACAGATACCCTCCTTTATCCCCAGTTTATCCAGTGTTACTGCATTATATCTGTCCTCTTGTTCACAGCTAAACTTTTCAAAAAAACTTGTCTAAACTTGCTATGCATACTTCCTCACCTTCTATTCACTTCCTAACTCGGGCCCATCCCTAAAATAAGGCTATTCCTCTGGGCCCTCCCAGATGACCTCATCCGGTCTGATGACTTCAGGTATCACCTCGATACTGATGAATGCCTCTTCTTCTCCTAAGCTCCAAACCCATATCCACCTGCTTACTAGACAGCTCCATTTAGCCAATCCACAGATACTTCAAACTCAGCATGAACAGAATTGAAATCAACCATCTCTCTCCCAAAAGGGGTCTTCTCCAAGTGTGCCCTATCTTTGTGAATGATACCTCCATCTACTTCCTTGATCCCTTCCCCTGACATATATAACCAATCAATCACACCCCTACGCCATGAATATCCCTCAAATTCATACATTTATCTCTCCAGCACCATTGCTTATGGACCACCATCACCATCATTTAGTCTAGTTAACGGTCACAACCTTCTTAACTGTAGCCTAATGAGCCTCCAGTCTTGCCTACCTCAAATCCACCTTCTATACTGTAGGATATTCTCCAAAATGCCATATCGATTATATTCTTTCACTGCTTAAAACTCCTAAGTAGTTCCTCACTGGTTCTCAGAATAAATTCTAAACCTCTAACATAATTCAGGAAGCCTTGTCTGAGTTGGGTCTTGTTTACACCTCCAGCCTCATCTCTCATTCTACTCCTCGGCCAGACTGAACTACCAGTAGTTACCCACTGACCCTACTCTCCCCAATTTCCATGTAATTGCACATCGTTCTCTTGGACTGTAGTAGTGGCCATCTTTTTCACTTGTCCTCTATCCTTTCTAACCTCCACCTGGTTAGCTTTTGTTGCCATTTTCAGGCCTCTGTTTAAATGTCATTTCACTGTGAAGCCTTGCCTGACTCCTGAATTCTGGGATAGAAATTTCTCTAAAGGGTTCCTACAGCAAACCTACTGTATTCATCTCCAAAGCACTTATCACAGTCTAGGGGTAATTACTTCTTCACTTGCCTGTCCCACTCACTATCCTGAACTCCTTGAAGGCAGGGACCTTGTCTATCTATTCATGGCTGAACCCTCAGCACCAGAAATGGTGGCTCAGAATTGGTGTGTGTGTGTGTGTATGCACGCATGCGTATGCATGCATGTGTGTTTGAATGAGTGTGATGCAAGGAAGGCAGTGAAGAGGCAGGATGCAATGAGAAACTACGAGGAAGAAGGAATGGATAATTACAGAGTCGGGGCTTGGTCAGACTCTACAGAAAATGTGGTGAACAGGATCAAGAGTTTACTCAAAGTCTCCAAGGGTCTGAGCCTGAGAGACAGGGAAGGGCAGAACTATCCACCGAGTGGGACCATAATAGGGAGGAACAGATTTGGGGGGAAAGTTGCACACAGGACAAGAGGACTCTGGAGGCCATTAAGTGAACACATACAGAAACCCAGATGGGTACATATCTCTGAAACTCCAAAAAAAGAAGGCAGGGCTAGAGACATCTGTTTGAGAGACTACCTTCAGAAGTCCGTATAGAATCCATAAAGCAATGAAGAGGAAGGTGTGGAGAGAGAAGAGCCCTTAAATTGTGATGGGAGATGAGGAGGAGGCAGAGAAGTGGCATTTGGAGAGGTAGGAGAAAGAACGGTCACTAGAGTCAAATGGAAAGAGACCACAGAATGGGCACAGTCACCATCGAGTACTGTGGGGTGGTGGAGGAGAATGAGGATACTCAGTTTGGAAACTAGGAAGTCTCTGATTGGAATGGAAGCCAGATCAACAGTGTTTTGAAGGATGGGGAATAAAGCAGAAGGCGTAGCAAGTACAGACTATTCTTTTCAAATGTCTTAGACAAGAGGGAGGAGAACAGTGACCTCAGGGCAACTTGGGAGCAAGTTTGGGGGGTTAAGAGAGGGGGTTCCAAGAAAATTGACTGATAGCTACATAGACAGATAGACAGATGGATAGGCAGAATGATACATCAAATGTGGCAAAATGTTAAAATTCATGGATCTGGGTGTTGGGGGTTCTCTGTGTGGGTTTCATATTTTTTGTAACTGTCTATGAGTTTGAAATTACTTCAAAATAAAATGTCTAAGGGGAGGGAAAAAAAGATACACACACACACAAAGAGAGACAGGGCTCTGTAGTCAGGCTGCTTTACCACTCAGTAGCTGTGTGACTTTGGACAAATTAATTTAATTAGCCTTCCTAAACCTCAGTTTCCTTGTCAGTAAAATGGTGTAACCAGCAGTACCTGATTCATATGTGAAAATTAAATGAGATAACATGCATGAGGCCCTCACCACAGGGCAGAGCACATGGTAAGTAAGTAAAAAATTAATGTGAGCTATTATCTCTAACAGGATCAAGGGGGAAAATTGAAAGAGGAAGTAAGTGGAGAAGTTCCCCATGCAGGAGGGAGAGAAGATGCTTGAGGAAGCCAGGGTCTGGGGAGGTGAAAGGGATGGTATTGAGGATTTAGGGGGCTTAGTGAGAGGGGTGGGAAGCCAGATCTTTTAAAACCTGATCTTGGCTAAGCTGTCACTTGCTGGTTATTGGGTGAAGCTGCCGCTTCTGTTGCATTTTCCTGGGAAGTCATGCTGAATCAGCTTAGAGTTTCTCTCCTAGAATTTTCCAGTGTTTCTTGAAGCCTGGTTCCCACTTCTCTGGCTCCTCCTGCCCACTGGTTCAGCTTTCCAACAGGTAGAGGTAGCTGGACCTGAGTAGCAGCAGGATATCCCAGCAACACACCCTGTTAGGGGGAGATTCAGAGAGAGCTGCTGCCATAAACTTACCTTAGGCTTTACCCAAGGCATGGGCCAAAATCCTGCTGTCTCATTCAGAGTCCTCACCTTAGCATTCATTCCAAAGCAGTTGACAATGCTCCTGAGATACCTGCAATGGCCTCATTGCCTATCTCCAATGTCAGCTCTGCCAAACTGCCCTCATTTTGTCATATTTCTGGCTGCAACTGGAATTGCAAGCCTGAGTCTCCTTTCTGGAGTATCAAGGAAGTACTTTTCTGAGTATGTCTAAATCTTGAAAGGGCACTGGGTCCTCAGACAAGGCAATATGACCAGAGAGAACTGCTAGAAGATGCTGCTCTCAAAAGGATCGACAAAGCTGAGAAGGAGCAGGCATCCATGGGTTAAAATGTCAGGAGGGGGGATGCATGGTTGGTTCAGTGGTGGAATGCTTGCCTGTCATGTGGGAGACCTGGGTTTGATTCCCCGCCCATGGACTTCACCCCCTCAAACGAAAAATGCCAGGATGAGTATCCAAGGGTCATAACCTGAGGGGTCCAGAGGGATATCAGAGGCCTTGAGATTGCCCAGGAAGCAAATGTAGATTAGTACTCTATGTTAGAGCTCTTGATCTTAAGTGACCCATCAGAGCTGAATAGAGCAAAATACCATTGGGACTTTCTCTCCATCTCTTCTTATTTTGCATATCTATGTCTGTCTGTCTCTCTCTCTCTCTCTCTCTCTTTCAGCTTTCTCTGCTTCTCTGGTCCTATTGGCAGAAAATACCACTAGGGACAGCTCCCTAATCTACATGATAAAGATCCATCCACAAGAAGCAACCAAATCCCTTCTTCCTAATTCTGAAGTCCCAAGGAAGTGCATCTATAGGGTCCAGTTTGGATCAACTGCCCATCCTGGTCCACACAACAGTCAGAAGGCAAGCAGCACATTATACATTTCACTCTATAACCATGCATTGGGGAAGGTGTGCAGAAGGATTGGTCCCTGAAAAGCAGGAGGTATTCAGACAACCCTATAGGTGTTCAGTACTGGTAGCCAAGAGTTGGGCCAGCCCAGGTGAGTCAGAGGCAAATGAGTGAGGGCAGAATCTTGGGCAACCACTTAGATCAGGATGTCCCAAGACAGTCATTCCAAAGAGCCCAAGTCTCAAGAGGTAGTCTGGAAGAAAACAGTTTCTGTGTTTAAATGCATTTCGAAGACGTGCATGCATGTGTTAGCATATCAAAGGCTGCAAGAAGTCCCGTGGAAAATAAACCTGTTTAACTTTAAAACATAACAATGTATACATTTGTAGGAGGAGCTCTTCTTCTGGAGGAATATGTACTAGGTGTAGTCCACCTTTCACAGTGCATACTTTGGGAAAAAGACCTACAAAATCAGCTCTCATTTGCCTTTTTATGGGGCCTGGGACAGTCCACAAGTGAGCAGATTGATTTAAAGCAGCGTTTCCAGAGCTTGATTTGCTTGCCTATGACCTTTGTCATAGACCTAAGCTGTATCTCATTTGTCGTATCTGTGCTATTCCTTGATATTTTTATTTTAGTCAATCAACCAACTTTTTTTTTTCAAGCCTCATCCTTACATCCTTAAAATCATGGATTTGACGTGGTGGTTAAATGTCTTGTTTTCTCATATACATTGAAATATATCCATAACTATTAAAACAAAAATGTTTACCTATGTGTCACTATAATCTTCTCAAATACTAGATGGGTCACATTGTGGGGAAGTTTCAGGAGGGAGAGAGGCCACATGGGCCTGGGTAAGCCAGTGAACCCAGGCATTCGTTTTCTGCCCAGAGACCTCTGAACACTGCCAGTCACTCATGCTGGCTGTGTTAGATTCAGTTGTCAACTTGGCCAGGTGAAGGTGCCTAGTTCCATTGCTGTGGACATGAGCCAATGGTACATGAACCTCATCTGTTGCTCATTACATCTGCAGTCGGCTAGGAGGGGTGCCTGCTGTAATGAATGAGGTTTGACTTAATTGGCTGGTGCTTAAATGAGAGCGCTCAACATAGCACAGCTCAAGCAGCTCAGCATACCTCATCTCGGCACTTGCAGCTCAGCCCAGGCCTTTGGAGATGCAGAAAGAAATCACTCCGGGGAAAGTTGTTGGGACCCAGAGGCCTGGAGAGAAGCCAGCAGAGATCGCCTTGTGCCTTCCCATGTAAGAAAGAACCTCAGTCGAAAGTTAGATGCCTTTCCTCTGAAGAACTATACATTAACTAAATAAATCCCCTTTTATTAAAAGCCAATCCGTCTCTGGTGTGTTGCATTCTGGCAGGTAGCAAACTAGAACGCTGGCAGAGAAGCTCAGTCTGTGACAAGACTGCCTACAAACCTGTATGTTTGTGCATGGGGCACATGCTTGATAGGTTGCTCTGAAGTTTGCACTCTGTTTTCAGGCCCACTGGGGCAAATGCCCATTGGTAGACAAACGCAGATTCTCCTTGAGGACTTGAGAACGGAAGCAGGGCTGCAGTGGTAGTCCTGCTATCCCCAAAGGCAATCATCAAATTATACTGGTTTAACTGCAGCAAGCGGGTAGGGCCAGATTCTCACCTGGTGGCCTGGGATTGCTTCTGAGGCCTGGAAGATTATAAGGACAGGCACCAGAAGCAAGGTAAAACAGGCTCTGGCAGCTTGCTTCAGAAAGAGAGCATGGCTTTGAAGTCAAACAGACCAGAGTCTGAACCTAAGACTCACCACTTACAAGCCGTGTGTTCTCAAACAACTACTTTTTCAATAGCTTATTAGATTCCTACCATTAACACCATTGTAAAGATGAGGAAAATGGGACTCAGAGAATTTAAACAACTTGTACAAGGATACATAGCTAATAAGAGGCAAAGCAAAATTCAAACCTAGGTTGCTTTGACTTCCAAGGGTGTGCTTCTAACCAATGCATTATCCTGCTTTCACCCACTTGTTGATTGCGCACCTCTTTTGTAGGAGGGCCTGTGACTGGGTGCTGGGGATCCAACACCAAACAACATGAACAAGGTTCTTACCTTCACAGAGCTTCCATTCTACTGGGACAAAGACTAATTACCTGATTAGTAGCTTAATGACAATTGTGGTAAGTGCTCTATGAAGGGCACTTAACCTGGGAGTGAGGGGGGGCGGTCTTAGAAAGCTTCTTTGGGAAAGTTGTATTGAACTTTGAAGCATTCATAAGAATTAACTTCACAGGCAGGCAACAGTGGCTCAGTGGCAGAGCTCTCCCCTGCCACGCCGGAGACCTGGGTTCAATTCCCAGAGCCTGTCCATGACAAAAAAAAAAACAAAAAAAAAACTAACCTCCAAGTGTTTACCACTAGATGTGATAGAGATGATTTTACAGTCCAAGGGTGAACATTTTTCATATTTATTTTTAAATGAATTTCATAGATATTACTTAGGATGAAGCCAAACAAAAAAAGGGGGGTGAATTAAAATATTAAGTAATAATAGTGGAAGTGGTAATAGATATGGCAAAATTTATAGAGATCATACTTGAGTTAAGCTGGCTAAGCAAGGTCTTAAGAATGGTTACTTAAGGATTTAGGACATCATACTCTGAGTGATGGGAAGTGTGGTGGAAGTGAGGTCATGATTAGATCTTTGTGTTGGAAGAACTACTTTGGCAAGCGTTGCCGAGCGGTTTGTGGACCAAAAAGTTAAGCAGGGATCCTTATTAGTATTTTTAATAATCCATGAAAGAGGTAAGTTAGACTTGGACAGGCATGTGGGCAGGGGGCAGGAGAGAAGTAGACGGAACAAAGGGATGCAATGCGCAGGACTAATAAGAAATGAGAGAGAGGAATACGTCCAGGGTGGGGCTTCCCTAACTGGGTGGAGGAGGCGGATGAGTTTAGCCCAGAGAAGCTCATGAGGCATCTAAGTATAGATGTCAGGTAGGCGATTGTAGGTCACTTATCTCTGAGACACTTTGACTTTTTAAAGACAAACTTAGAGAGCTATTACTAAACTTCAGAACAGAGTACATAGTAGATGTCCCCACAAATTTCCCTAAATCACTCCACTCCATTTCCAACAGCATACTGGGGACAAAGCGGTGGACAGCGCCCGGGTGTTTCCACTCCCTTTGGTACCAGGCCCCCTTCCTTAGCACAATTCCTGGCTCAAAGTAGATGCTCGTTACCTAATTGCAGAACGAAAGAATGAAATTAGACCCTCTGTAGCCCAGGGCTCCATGTACTCAGCTGGAAACTGGGACTAACCCAGACTCTCGGTTGTTGAAAAAGTAAAATAATTTTCTTAAGGGGGTGTGAAAAAATCCTTAAGTAGAATGGTTTCGACAAAGACTGCGAAGGGGTAGCTGCCGCCAAGCGGTCTCAGTGCCAGGTCAGCAAGCGAGGACGCACCGGTGTGTGCTCTGGAACCCGCGCCGCCAGCATCGAGTTTCCTCAGTTCACGGGAGATGCTGATGATCCACCCGGGCCTTGCTCGGTCCCGCCGCGGCCTTTAAAGGCCCACCACGTGTCCGCGCCGCGGGCCTGGGTCTGGAGGCGGTGTCCCCGCAGCGCGTGCGCACTCTCTAGCAGAGCCATCCTGGGTTCCGAGAAAAGGCTCGTGGACAGGACCGGAAGGTTGCTCTTGGTGGGCGGCGGTGGGAGGAGCCGGCTCCTTATGCAAATCACAGCGCCGTGCGAGGGCTAGGGGCGTGGCCTGAGATGCAAAGCCGGGTTCTCCTAGCGAACCGTGAGGGGGCGGGTCCCGCAACCCTCGGCCTTTTTCCGCGAGTCTCTGACGTCGCCGGCGTCCCGTTTAAAAGCGGCCGCGCAGGCGCAGTGAGTCGAAATGCGAACTTAGGCTGTTACACAACTGCTGGGGTCTGCTTTCGCCGCCCGCCCGGCAGTCAGTCACCGTCGCTGCCACTCTTGCCGCCTCAGCCGCTCCCGGAATCTTAGGGCCGCTGCTGTCGCGGCTTATCCGCGGCTTCGGGAGCCTCCGGGAGCCCTCGTCCCCTGCAGAGCCCGGTCCCGACCGTCTGCGTCTCCTTCGCGCCCCCTCGCCGCCCGCCGCACTCGCCGCTCCGGCCGACATGAGCGGGGACCATCTCCACAACGATTCCCAGGTATGCCCCGCCCGGCCCTTCCCGGCGCCCAATCACCGCCCCGGCCCTCCCGCGACCCCCGGCGCAGGCCCCGGCCCGGCTGCTTTGACAGGCCGGAGTTCCCGGCGAGGAGCCGCCCGCCAGGGCAGATCGGCTCGCTAGGCCGTGGACCAAGGCCACGAAGTTATAGTTTGTGGGGGGTTCAGCTGCCCTTATAGGCGGTTCCCGGGGTCCCCTCATTCCAGTGGGCGCAGGGTGGACTAGGCCCCCGGTCGCGCGCGCACACCTCCCGGGGGGCTAAATTGCCTGTTGTTTTATATTCCCTCCTTTTCTTTCTCCAGATCGAAGCGGATTTCCGATTGAATGGTGAGTGTGTCCCCGGCCCCTCGACCCCGCCCCGACCTCGGGCCCCCCAGCAGCCGGCCACCCACCCGGCGCCCGGCCGGAGCCCGGCAGAGGACAGACATGGCGCCCCAGAGACTAAGTCCCGGCTCCTCGCTTACCGGCCCCATTGTTCCCATCGGGCCGCCTCTGGATCCCCTTTCCGGGTACCCTAGCCCCCCCAGATCGCGGCCCTCCCCAGAGGGGGCAACCGAGACCCCGCATCGCCCGCCGCCGGGTCTCGGGGAACCTTCCCGAGCCCGGATTCCTCCCGGGAAAGTCGCCTTGTCGACGGTCGGGACTTAGTCTCTGCGCCATTTTCTTTTTCTCTCTCCTCTCCTTTCTGTGCCTGTGTCTTTCTCTCCCTCCCTCGGCTCCTTCCTTGAGCTGTCCAGAAAGGGCTTTCTGCAGAGCAAAGCAGTAGAAATCACAAAGCTCACCCGGGAAGGAAGGGTGGGAGATTGAATTACCATTATTTTTTCCAAATGGAACTTTATTTTGGGGGTTATTCCCTTTCTGCTTCTGGTTTGCTTCCTCTTCTGCTTCCAGAATGAAAGATTCCTTTCGTCAACTGTGTTGTTCTTTTGGTAAGATGTTTATGATAGGAATTATGGCTCTAAAACTAAAGCTGCTCTTTGTGGAGTTCTTCATAATTCCACACTGCTTTTTCCAAGTTCTGTTCTTTGCAAAGATGGTAGTACCTCCCTTACCCTTCAGAAAGTTTGCAGATTTTCTGTGAACCATCCATGTAAATGTTGGACTCTGGCATGTTGATTTCTTAAAGATTAAGGCATTAATGCCTAGAACTTTTTCACTGTGGCAGGTTTCTCAAAGCAGTGTTTCTCAGAAGCCCAGTTAATGTAGTTGCCATGAAGAAAGGTTGAGCATCCCATCTAACCTAGTATATTGGCCTTTTTTGGAGGGGAGGCCTGTGGAGAGGGGAAGAAAAAGAAGATTTTAATTATTGAAACAGAAAGTGGCCAGCCCCCACCCCTGCTTCCTATTCATTCCTTTTCAGAAGCCGCTGTTTTTCCGGAGGCTAGCCAGTGTTTCCCAGATCTTTCTGTTTTTGAACTCTTTTCAACCAAGTCAAGACATTTATTTGCATATTTCTACTGTCCTTACTCAGTAAAGACTAACTCCCCAACTCTGCCCCCAGTTGAAAGCTCACCCCTGTAGACTTTCCAACAATTCTGTTGAAGGAGAAGGTACCCCATGTAATGTGCTGGGAATTCCTACTAATTGTGTTGGTATGTAATCCTGCTCACTTGAGTTTGGGTTCTGGGAACTTCTCCGGGGGAGAAGCTGATGAGTAGGTTTTCTGGTGTTGTTATGGACAGTCCTCGGTGTTACCCTACTCTTCTGAGAGTTGTCTTGTGTTCATATTTTGAAGTGGGACACCCAGCAAGAGATGGTGCTCTCTAGGGAGAAAATCAGTTCAAGTGTAGCATTTCTTGAGCACTTAACATGTGCCAAGCACTCTGCTTAGTGCTAAAGTTGAACTTGCAGAGCACTCCTCTTGCCCTCAAGTAATCCGTTCTGTTGGGGGAGACATGATTTGTTCATTTTAAGGTAACTACTGGGGCAGATTTGGGAGCTTTAGGGGATTTAATTTTGCCTACGGTGGGGAAGTTTCTCAGAGGAGGTGACTTCTGAGCTGGGTCTTGTGCAAGACCAGGTGCTGAGAGAATGGTCGGGTTGGAGTGTTTAACTACCTGTTTAGCCAATGTATCAGGATTTTAAAAGGGGGAAGAGATGAGGCTTCTGCAGTCCAAACAGCCACAAAGAGTATGGATATGTTTGTTTGGGATATGGGGGCAAAGGATGTGGCAGGTGAGAATGTAAGAAGTCTTGTTTGGAGGAAGGTAGGATCTTAACAGAGAAAGAGAATTGTTTGCTTCTTGACTGGGCTGAGTAGGTAATGTATTTAGTAATGAAACAAAGTTTATCCCTTTCTCCTCATGAGTAAGCTAACTACTATGATATTTAAGTAAATTAGACAAAGAAACTATTGAACATGTGAATGATTGTGGGCTGGGTTGCTGGGTAGCTGGTTATCTTTATTGACTTTGTTACAGAGAATGAAGTAAACTGGCTAGAGTTTTTGAATGTGTCTATATACATGTAATAAAAATAACAGCTAGTATTTATTGAACACTTACTGTCTTTCAGGTATGATTCTCAGCTCTTTCCATGCATCATCTAATCTAATTCTCAGAAGGACCTTTATTAGTTAGGTACTATTATCTCCATTTCATGTCAAAGGAAACTGAGGCTTGGGTATGTTTACTAGCTTGCCCAAGAGCAGTGAGTTGTGGATTCCAAAACCCAGGAATCCACATACAGCTTTGCCGCTATGCTATCTATACAAATGATTCTAGCATGAAATTAAAACCTGCCTGTCTCTACTTTCTTAGCAGAGCTGAAAAGAGAGAGAGGGAAGGATTTGATAGTTTATCATTTTCTTAGTTTTTATCTAATTTTGCGCCTTCAAGAGAAAAGCACTTTTTCTGAATCTGCATGTGTAAGGTTCTTGATATGGAAATAATTATCTTTGTGGATTTTGTCTAGAAGAAAGATGTGGTGCTAGTAACTTTGTGCTTACTCTATCAAGTAACACACTGGTAACTAGTGATTGATTTGTGCAGCTTTAAAAGATAGTTTTTAAAAAATAAAAATCAGTGCTTACTTATGTTCAGACATATCATTATTAATCTTTGTATTAACAGGAGTTTGCTTAAGCATTATTTTAAGAGGGAAAGATCATGTATTAAAATTAAACATCCCTTATCTTGCTTGCTCTTATCCCCTAAAATCTAAAAGATTTTTCCCCCTTTTGAGTCCCATAGTTTAAACTCTTGCAGTTAGTGTGGGATTTAGAATATTATGACACATACTCAACTGTTGGAAAAATCTGTTATTTGTGAACTGTATTCCTAACTTGAAATATTTACTGAACTGGAAGTTTGAGAAGCAGGAACCATAACCTCTCTTTCATATCTAGGGGAAAATACTTTTTCTAAGTGTTGGTAGCACTATGTAGTGTGTCCGAGGGCACTACTGCAGTAAGTACACACTGCCTAGACTGGAGAGTTGGTAGTGATAACATCAGGTTGGGGTGTTAGTGATCCTTTTGCTGTTTTAAGCACTTGAAGTTTTTGCTCATCTACTCTGAAGTGTGGGTTTTGTTGTTTTTTTCCTACTGTTGATCAGTAATTAATGTTGATTCACTTTGCATGAGCAAAATAACTTGACTTCAGCATTGATAATTCTAAGAAATGTTATGGTCATGGTTTGACATCGTCTTGTGTTGATTTTGGTCAGCTTAACAGATTCGAATTTGATGGGGGGAATTGAATATGAATTGTTTCTGCTGCTAACAGATAGTTGTATTTATGTGCTTTTGGATACTGATTAGGGTGGAGGGTGAGAAGGATGATGTGGCTTTCTGAAATGTCCTGTCATTTAAAACTGAAGCGTGATAGCACCTCCAAATGAAATCTGGCAAATTCTTTAGACTCGATCCGGAAACACTTAAGCATTGGGCTCTAGTGTTGTCTTTCCACTACAGCCAGCTATTGGGGGCCTTTTCAGAATTAGCTGTTGAAGAATCTTGATACTACATTTTGAAATGAAATTGAGTTACTTGTCAGCATGTGCTTTTTAAATGAACCAGCATAACATATCTCACAAATTTTAGACTACAGTGTTCCTGGTAAAACAAGAAAAGCCAGGATCTACTAAAGGAATCAGGAATGCCTCATAGTTTGCAGAGTGAAAGCTAGATAACCTAAGCTCGCTGGCCTTACCCCAGGTAAGAAGATAAAGTGGAGAATAGGACCCAGGTCGGTCCCCAAATCTTTAACCAACAGTAACAACAACAAAAAGAATTGTCTGACTTTTCCCTCATTGTTAACATAAAAATGGGGAATTGTAAGGATTTGAAAGAGGAATGCAATAATTTACTCAGGGTCATAGTAAATTAGTACTAATTTGTATGCATGCCAGAGATTCTTAATGTGTTCTAAAGCTTATATTCCAAAATTAGGCTGTGGTATTAAAAACACTGATAGCTTTTTTGGCTTTTCAATAGGGGGTGGTGCATAAAAATGTCTGTCTTTTGAGTCTGAATGTGTTAGGAAAAGCTTTGAGTTGTACATCAGTTATACTAACAGTTGTCCTCCTGCTAGTGGTCAGGAAATTATTCTGTTATACTTTCATGATAAATTTAACTTTAGGAGCCTTCAGAATTATATTGAAATTGTACATGTTATTTTATATTAGTTGATAAGAATGCATATCTATATTAAATGCACATGTGCATCTTTAACAATTTTTGCTATACTTTTAGTGTAAAATAAAACTGATTTTCTTCAACCCCAAAATCGTTTCCCCAAAAGTATGTTTCGTGAAGGATTGCATCCTTCCCATGTGGAACTTGAATTCCAATCAAGTTCTCAGTTCACTTGAAAAAAATGATTCAAATGGAATTATTTACTTTTAAATGAAGCTGTGGGAATGCTTGAGATGAGTATTTTAGGGGGTGTAGCCTGCCGAAAACCCTTGTGAAAGAACAGTAAAATTCAGTCAGTTCATTACATTTAGAGGTAGAATTTTCTTTGTCCTGTGGTTTGGATTTTCTGCTGTTCCTTAATTATTTTGAAACCATTAGTTTTGCATAATAAGGATATTTGGGCAAATAGTTGAGAATACCTTCTTTTAAGGTGAAAAGTTTAGGGTGGGAGAAGTTCCAAATTGGCACTTTCAGATGTGTTTAAACTTAGAGTAGTATTATTTGGATCATGTCTTTTCTCTGTATTTCTATCCCTAGTGAATTTGAAGTTGAGAAGCAGCTTTCCATTCTCATGACTCCAGGCCAATAGTTGAAGTAGGAAGTCTAAAATAAAGACCATTAGCACATAAGAAACATTTTCACTTTCCTTCCACCACACTCCTGTCTGTCTAGGTTCAGGCTGTGTGCTCTGTTGATAGTATAGGGCCTGGGCAGGTGGCTGGGACTTGATTAGGTGGAGGAGAGCTTATAGCTGAGTATCTGTTAATATATCATTGGTATTCTTTGGTAATGTTTTAGGAAATGGCTAATAGTTTAAAATTATTTAGCAGCAAATAAATATTGTTGAACTTATTTTATTCTGTATGTTTAAGAAAGATGCTAAATATGTTTACTTTTCAAACTGGGAGAGAGGTGCTATCTCTGGAATCTACTGTAATTATGTATAATATCATCAAGCTAGACATCCTTAAGTTTTCAGATCTACTCACCTGTCTCCTTGCCACCTTCACCTTTATGTAATGTCCTTGAGAATTTTTCTGAAATGCGTAATAAACATTTTTTGCATACATCTCCATTCTGCACCCCCATCACATTTGGGGTGGAAGCATATCTCTACCAAGCCATTAATTCCTCCCTCTGAGCCTTTGAAGTTAACTTTTCTATTTCTCTGGAGTTAACTCAGTACATTAGCTTAGTGTTCCCGAGAAACACCTAGACAGATTCCAATAAAAGGTGTTAAAGCAATCAGACTTGTTGGGTACTTTTTTTTATTGTTGGGGATGATGTTGAAGACAGGCTTAACAAATCCTTGAGTATTCCGACATTTTGCAATATTTTGAAAACAAAAACCCATCAACTCTTGTTCCTAAATATTCTTTTTATTGTTTTTCTTATCACAAACTTAAGATAGTTCTTATCACAACTTAAGATAGATCCCTTTGTTGGTTGAGACATGCTTGCTATTTGGGGTTTACAAAAAAAAAAAGAAAACTTTATGTAGAACGTTAGTTTTGTACTAGAACAGTGCGCCATTTTTATTATTTTTTTTATAGTTTTAATATTTATTTCGTATAAAAGATTTGTGCACAGTGTAACAAATACAGTTTTTGCGAATCTGTTTTGAAAATGTGGTGGTTTATTTGGGTTTCATACTCTGAATTACTTCATCCATCAGTTTTTTCACTTCTCTATGTCTTGTAACTGCTCGGCTCATACAATCCTGAAGTTTAGCTCCAGTCAGCCCACTTCCACCTGGTTTGTGAAGACAACACAGTCTGCCCTCTTCATCTATTACTACCGTTAAGGTCCCAGTGGCCAAATGTTCCTCCTCTCCAGTAGGGTCAACTATGAGTAAAGTGTCATCAAATATGGCAAAGGACGTTGCAACCGGATGAGTTTTAATATCCAAGTGACTTTTCTTCTTTAAATTAACTTCTGCTAAGGCAGTTTCTTCATTTATAGTAACTTCAGGCAACTGTACATCTTTTAAAGCAGCTAACAATGCAAAGGTACAGGCATCTAAAATGTTTCCATCATAGTCGAGGCAAATGAGATCACAGTATAGAACCCAAGCGAGCTTTCCTTGAGTAATGCATAAGTCCTCTTTCTGAATTATCTGTGAATTTTCAATGACATCTGTGATGAACTGGCTAGCCACTTGGGCCTCTTCGCCAGGAGGTCCAGATCGAAATCTCGAAGAACACAGTGGTGGGAGAGCCACGTTGGGAACAACATATCCTTTATCAGGGGCATCTGCTGGTGGTGCTGCAAATTCCGCTTTAATTCCACATATTACTGTAGTATTTCCCAGCTTCACTAAAGCAGAACCATCTGCAGTACTAATCGAACCTATGTTGACAGTGGTGGTTCTGAATTCACCAAGTTCTCTTCCATCAGGGTGGCAGTTCTCTTTCAAAAATCTCCTGTAATACTCCAGAGGTTCCACAGTTTTGAAGCCCACCACCATCTTCCAACAGTGCGCCATTTTGCCACTTCATAAAATTCCAGATTTTAATCTGGCTACCGTATATATGAATGTCAAGATTTACAAAGCTTCATAGGTCTATTGTTATTAGTACTTGGACAGGAATCTAATTTAGCATACTTTAGGATCATTGTCATTTTCACTTGGGGATCTCCTTAGCTAAGACCTCTTTCTTTACCCAGCTCTTACAAAGGAACTCTTTTATGCCTTTGTTGTCAGCTATCTGAGCCCTTGCTCAACAGCAAAAAAGGAAGTGGAGAGAAGGGAACTAATTTTGAAAATTCACTAGACACATTTTTATATGCATTAAATCTCAATTTAATAAGGATGAACACAGATTGCATTGACTTGTGGGAGAACTAGAAACCAGGAAAGGAGAAATTTTCTTTTTGCCTCTACTCACCTCCCATTTTTATTAGCGTACTACCTTGGTCCAGATTCCAGAAACCCCACTCAAGCTGTGATATTGGTAAGCTAACACAGATGTCACAGCCTATCCTTAATTATCTACTGGTACAGATCCCTTGGACTTTTTGTACCTGGTATGTTAGATCTTCCAGAGATGGTTTGGTGTTAAGGTTAGACCTAGATTGAGGAGGAGAGAGAGGCTTCTGGAAGATAGGCTCTTGAATAGCTGTAGTAAGGTAGAAGACTGAAGTAAAAATCAGAAAAATCTAATTAAGTCCCTGTTTTACTATGAAACTTGGTCTGGGAAACAAATCTTGTTTTCTGTTATAAACGAGGATGATTCGTCTTCATTATAAAATTGAGAATTAGCTATTATAGCTATTGAGAATTAAGTATATGAAGGTGCCTTTCAGTATATGAAGGTGCTGCTGTCTACATGTTTTAAAATTTAAACTTTATCAGCCAGGTTCTGTTCTGAAATGGAGCTTTGTTTTGAATGTCGTATTTGAAATAGTGATGTTGGTGACACTGAGCTTCATTGGTAGTCCCTGTTCAAATTTTAAATCTTAGTGGAATTTATACTGTAAACAGTAACATATATGTTACAACAGTTGATTGAGACTTAAACTTCATTGAACTACATATAGCCTACAGTGGTCTCTTCCAATTATAAGGCAATAACTTTAAATAAAAGGTGAGGATTCTGTATCTATTTTGGGTTGAGTAGAAGGTAAGTGTCTGTATGGTTCCTACTTTTTAAAGAATAAGACTAAGGCAAAGTGGTTATTGCCAAAAGAACTTATATACCAAAAGAGAAAAGAGTCTCAGAAATGAAGGAAGGCTATTGATATGGCTAATTCCTCAGCCACTTAATAGAACTGTGTATTTTCTATTAAAGACACCCAGAGCCTTATCTTTCAGACACATTTAATAATTGAAATGCCAAGTTCATAATTTGTGATTTTTTTTTTTAAACTACGAAACTTAAGTCAGCATGTTTTTTCAAAGGACATTATTTTTATCACCCTTCCCCCATTCTTTTTATCTGAAGATTCAAACAAAGCACCTGAGAGTTGCCTTAATTTTTCCCTTATTCAAGTGATTGCTTAAAATTACTAACACAAGTTTCTGTGAAATAATAATTTTTAGGAATAAGAATGCCTTAAATAATAAAGCTTGGTTCTGAAAATTTAGTAACAAACTCCATGCTAACAGTTATAATGAATATAAGGGATGTGGGAAATTCCACGAAGAAATTTATAAATCAACAGAAATTTCAGTAAATGGCTCATGAGTGTAGCTAATACTGATATTGAATTGGCTTGAATTTGTTATTTTGCAAATGCTACTTAAAGGAAATAAACCAAAGTCATTTAGGGAAGTGTTCACTAATGTCCATTAGTTTAAGCCTAATGGATCTTACTTGAGCTTTTACACCATTGATCAGAAGGATCATCACAGAAGCATTGCAATAGGAACAGACTTTAATATTCAGTTTAAGGTAGGCCAGAGAAAATAATTTTGTAGGATAGAAATTACAGAATAGGTCCTATAGAGTCTTCAAGGATAAACATCTCGGGGGAAATATGGTTCTTAAAGTATATGGGGAAGAAACTGAGAACGTGAGTATTTATTGATACTGCATGGCTAGATTACCCTCATGTATAAAGAGAGTGTCCCAAAGTCTTCAAAGCTTGGGCCTCTTTCATACCATTTTTCTGTGATTCAGAATGTGAATAAAGTCTGTGCAGGGGTCCCACTTTCCCCATGCCAAATCCATCAACCATGATATGGTAGAAAGGATAAGAGACTGAATCAAGTGGATCTGAATTTGAGTTCTTAATTTCAGAGCCTTAGGTTTTCACCTGTAAAGCAGGTATACTAATTCACAAGATCGTGGTTTAAAGGACATGTGAGTTTTATTTTATGAAAAGTGAAGCTTAGAACAACATTTTTAGTTCCTTGTCAACCCTTTAAAAAAAACATTTTTCAGAGATTGCTCATTCGTCGTTTGATTTGTGTATATCTGTTGTAAGGTTTTACCTAAAGTGGGAGGGAGGTGGCTTCAGGGAGACTTGAATATGAGACTGATCTGTTTCTGAGACTGACTGGCTTAGGAAGGTTACTGCTTGCGTTGACTTTGTGCCAGTCTCAGTCACCTACTGACAGGCACCTGCTGTGTGCAAACCACTTTGTTTCTCCTAAGTTACAGTTTAAGAATCTTTGGTTGCTAATAACTTTGCCCCCTTTGGGTTTGGAATGGTACTATATTTAGAACTGTACTTTGGATGCTGTAATTTTTGTGTTTAATTGTAAATGGAAATTTTAAATTGCTGTATTAATTTATGCGAACATTCAGAAAGTGAATACCTGTAACTACTAGATTCACATAAACAAGGCAAACTCGCATGGCTGTCAGAATGAACATTCTGTCATTAATAATTTGTAGGTATGCACATACTTCCTCTATTGAGGTTCCAGAGTTTTTTCTGTGGGTCTCAGTATAAAGGCTCCTGTCATACCAGGATGAATGGGGATGGGAGGTACTTTCTGGCACTTAAATGCTTCACTGCCAGTGAAAGAGAGTGATGTCTCCATTTATTCTTAATCCTGGGAGAGACCCCCCCCCCCTTAAAGAAATTGGAAACCTAGAACCTTAACGTTTCCAGAGATGTGTAAATTCTTCTTTTATAACTGTTCTAGAAAATGGATTTTTAGGATGACTATATGTTTATTAAACCTTTTCAACCGGAATAGAAGAAAAGCTTAACTTTTGGTTTGGTGTACTTATTTCAATATTTTTTGTATCAGACACCTGTGTTGCATTAATTTTAGAAAAGTAATTTTCAAGTTTCCCTGAGCAAATAGCTCCTCAGAGTGACTAGAAATGCTCACATTCTGTGGGAGGGATCCATATGGCAGTACCTTAATTCACTTATTTGTTTGAAAGAATTTAAATTCTTGAACTGAACTGCCTGAAATAAAGGATTTGAAATGGTATTCACAGATTTAAACAAAAATCTCTGAGATTGGATTTAGTACTTAAAATCCTGGAATATTAATTTTATGAAACCATTGAAATACTTGATTCCTTCTTAATCCGTAGCATGTTTTGATATGGATGGTATAGTAAAACTTAAACTCCTCAGGGAAATGTGCAGAATACAGGGTGATACAGGTGCAGAATATGGTGATTTAAGCCTAGAAAAGCAACCAGGATTATGTTAAGATTTGCTGCACCTTATTCTTACAATCTAGGCTTTTTTGTTTTCCCCAGAAATAAGCACAGAGTAGTTAGTGTTCCTGCTATTTAACATCAAAAATGAAGAAATGAGCCTCTCAAGGAATTGATTACACCTCAGACTCTTAACTTTTCATTGTTCTTGTTAACCAGGAAAGGAAACAGAAGGGGAGAGGAACACAAATTGGCTAGTGTCTGTATTTGCTGGCTTGATTCCAAACCCAAAGCTCTACAAAGCCAGGCACCCCACCTCTCTGAAAAGTCTTCAGATTAGTGCCATTAGAAGTCTGAAAGTCTAAGGCCAGATGGGGTAGGGACAGTGTAGGTTCAGCCAGTGGTGATTTGACCATAATTGCTACTTCCTTTCCTTAAAAGTCAGTTTACCTTCTCCTTCCTCTCTTGAATGCAGTGTGATAGAAAAATGGACACTTTCATTATTCTTTGGAACTTTATAGCCCATTATAGATGGTTGCCCTACCCTAACCAAAATACCAGGGACGACGTTGTCTCAGCAGAAGTGTTTTTTTTTTTAATTTCTGTGGAGAAACATAATCTAGTTGGACAAGTAAGAAGTTAAAATTTCCCTTCTTATAGTCCTGAAAATACTACAGAATATCCTTAGAACTGGTGCTAACCTCTGGAAATTAAATCTCAGGCAGTGTTTGTATTAAGATCAAATTTTGGAGGGAATAGTTTAAGGATATAGTACCATAGGATGAACTGTGACCATAAGTGACTGGAAACATAGAAGAAGTTTTGCATATGTAAGACTAACAAAATACCAGGCATACATGCATGCAGGTAGCTTTGATTGGGCAAAAGTAAAGATAATTATGCTAAGTATGCTTATTGAAAATTTGACTTTTATAAAAAAGGCTCCTACAGCAACCTCCTTGCACTGTTTCCCAGAAATAAAGTTGTGTGCTTCTCCCATAACCTTAAGGTCATGTTAGGTCCTTTTATCCTAGAATGCCTCTTTAGGAAGTAGTAGGATTTAGATAGATAATACACAGTGTACCTCCATTTTACTACCTACTTTTCAGAAGTCACTGAGTATTGGCAAAACTCTTCGAGTGTTTGAAACATTTTGGCCTTTTCAGTATTGTAGTTATACCATTTCCTTTCCAGTGAAGTCTGCCTGCAGCTACCACCAAGCCCCAACCAAGCTACTTTTGTCTGGCTTCCACTGATCCTTTGTCCTCTATTCCACAGAGTAGAATAATTTTTTATTGTAGTCTGTAGAAATTTATATGTTTTAAGTGAGCAAAAGCACTATCTCATCCTCAAACAGGGTCAATACAGATGCTTTCACCAAATATTCACATTGTTGTATGGGAACCCCTCTCTCCCAGAGCTTACCAGCTAGTTGAAGATAAAGTAAAAAACATTGAGAACTTTACATTTTAAATATGTTTTTAATAATCCTAAATGATTCATATTAATACAGATGATCCATAAATCACCTTTGGAGAAAGAAACTGATTTATCCAGACTTTACTATCTTATTTGGCTAAGGTGTGTTTTTTTTACCTCATTTGATTAAGGGTACCCCATTGGTCACCCAACTAAATATACAGAATTTTAAAAAAAGAGCCAGAACACAGTGTTTTTAAATATATGTTTATGAAAGCTTGACACTTACCATACTCTAAGTAGATATCTTCTACCTTTCAATTTGCATTTACCTAAGTAGCCTTTGCAGCTATTTTACTGAATCCTAATTCTTTCTTCTACTTCCATGTTTAACAACCCATTAAACTTTTAAGTGACTAAAATAATTTAATCCTGATTTCCTCTGTTAGTACTGGATGACTAGGGGGAGAACAAAGAATGAGAGGATATTTTCATATTTATATTCCCAAGATGGTTAAGGCAGGAGCTTCAGAATGTAAGTGGGGTGCGGCTCGGGGGAGCTATCAACACAATTTAATGGAATGCTAAAGATTCAATCTATGGAGGGCATTACTACCTGTAAATTAAATTAATTGGGGTCTTCCGTTACTGAGGACATTGATTAAAATGGGAACATTTGTGAATAGAACAGAGGTTTTCAAGGTGGTTCTCCTGATCAGCAGCATCAGCATTGCCTGAGAACCTGTTGGAAATGCAAGTTCTTGGGCTTCACTCAAACCAGCTGACTCAAACTCTGGGCATAAGGAGCTCAGCCATCTGGGGTTTAACAAGTTTACCAGGTGATGTGATCACACTAAAGTTTCAGAACCACTAGAATAGAGCAGAATTTGAATTTACCTTCTCCTTTTGAGCCTCACTTTTCCCTTTCCTAGTGAAAGAGTTGACAAAGTCCACATGCTTGCCAGTGAAAGAAGATAGACTTTGGAGTTAGATAAGCTTGGTTGGGTTCAGCTCTTAGTTGGGTGGCCTTGAGCAAGTCACAACCCTGATCCTAGTTTTCTCATCTGTTGAGGTAATAGCTACCTCCAAGTTGTGAGGATTAAGTATATAAAAGAGCACCTAATAGAACCTGGTACTGCTGTATCTCCAGTCAAATAGTTGACAAGAATGAGGTAAGTTAACCAATCAAAAATAAGCTTTTCATAAAAAATAAGCTTCTGGAGTCAAGACTCATGACTAGAGTTCAATATTTGTACTTCCTTATAGCTGTGATGTTGGAGTAACTCATAATTGGGGGGAAGGGGGTAATGTCCTTTGGAGCATAAACATCTTCAAGGAGCCAGTTACATGATTAGCACCAGAAAGGCTCCTTGTATTCCTATAAATATATATATATTAGCTCAGTAGGTGAGGTGTGTTAACAGGCTTAATTCTTACAACTACAGCTTCCTAGAGAAAAGCCTCTGCATTTCAAGCATAGTCAGTAGTGATATTTCAGACAGAGAAGACCTCTTGGTTCAGTTAGTAATAGAATACATGAAGCAACACACTTAGCACCTCTATGGTCAGACAAGGCATTCTGAGATCTGTGCCCACTGGAAACAAAGGCAGTTTAGGCTGAGCTGTGGATTTCTGTGGTAGTATAGACACTTCTACTAATTCCAAGGCATTAGGGGCTCATTTATTAGAAGCGAAGGAGGACAAGCTTGCAGGAATGGGCCTGCCCTAATTGAGCTGGCCTGAGAAGGTATGTTTTCAGGTTAGACAAGTCCCTTTTCCCTTTTAAGTTTTACCTTCTGGGAAAGGAGAAGCATTTTTGGTGCAGGGATATCCTTGTGAAAATGTGACTCTCTAAAGTAAAAGACAAGTGTCCGTGTTAAGGATCTTGTACCTTTAATGCAAAAGTAAGTTTCCACTTTAAGTCTTGTATTTTAGAACAGAAATAAGTTACTAAAATAGGGTTTGTTTGCCATACTCCTGAAGCTTAAAATAATTGCTCTTTATAGGTTTGTCTTATACCTCACTTGAAATATTCTCTATGCAGACAGCCATTGAGGCGCTGACTCTCAAGGGCTTCTGTGCAATAGAAGCCTGCTTTTGAGAGGACCAGCTTAGCCAGGCAAGCATCTGGTTGGTTTTAAGGAATATTCAACATAGTGCAGTGCCATGTAGGGAAAAGGCCCCTAATTGGGCTCCAGTAGGAACATCAGTGGTGGAATAGAGAATGTTAGGCAAGGGATTAGGACCAGGGAAGTTTCATTCTTGGCTTTGTCGCCTCTGACCCAGGCACACAACACTGGTACCTCAGGCTCCTCCCCATTAAAAAGGGGGTATTGACCTGAATCTAAGCTTTTAGATCAGTGCTGTACAATTGGATTTTGTGTCATGATGACAATGTTCTAGGTTTGCACCAGGAAGTATGGTAGCTGCTAGCCATATGGAGCTTTTGAGCCCTCAAAATGTATCTTTTGAGCCCTCAGAATGTATGTGGGGTGCAAGGGTAGTTCCGTGGTAGAATTCTCACCTGCCATGCGGGAGACCCGGGTTCTAGTCCCATGCCCTTCCCCCCCCAAAAAACAAAAATTCAACAAATGGTGCTGCAATAATGGGTGCTCAGATGAAAAAATAATGAAATGTGGCCCCACCATACAGCATACAAAAAAAAAAGTCATTAGTATGTCTGAAGAACTTAATTTTTTATTTAATTTCACTTAATGAAATTTAAAATAGCCACATGTGACTAGTATTTACCATATTGGATAGCACAGCTGTAGATAAAATCTAGGTAAGGTCTCAGGAATTCAAGTTTAGTTTTTGCTTGAAATATTTGTGATTGAGGCTCTGGGAACTTAAAAATCCAGTCAGGTGTGAATTTGGTATGCAACAGCCTTCTGTCTGTATGTCCACATTGCCTTGTCTTGGGTGGCATGTTAAGAGAACTTATGACTGGTAAGGTTGTGTTTACTAAAGCAGTTGGAAGTTCAGGCAGTTCTGCATTTCACTTGACACTTTTAGTGCTAAACAAAGATGAAAAATTAAGATCCTTTGCATTGAGTCAGTTCTCATTTTATCTCAGCAGCCCACCCTGTGAGATAGGTCATGTTTATTTTGTAGTTGCTAAAACAGGTTAACTTGCACTAATATACACTTTTATGGATCAGCCCTTTAAAATAGTTGGTATTAGCCCACAGCTTCATTTGAAATGGTTGTTTTAGTATGTTACATATAACAAGTAAATTCATATTTGTTAAATTGCAATTAGTAATAAGTGACTAGCTAACTGTAAGAGACAGAATCTAAGATTGCACAAACAAATGCAGGAGGTTGACCCATCCAAAGTGTTGCTTATAGTGAAAGCAGGCCAGAATTCAGCCTCTTGTCTGGGGTCTTCTTATCACTATCCCAGTGAGTGTCAACTGGATTCAGTAATCTGTCCCACAGTAAATTAAGGGATATATGACTGAGTTTTATGGCCTTGGCCACTACGAACCACTGACAGAGAGTGGACAAGTAAGGTCTCAGGTAATTTGAGTCAATTGTTTAAAGATCAGGATCAGATCTAGTTACCTCCATCTTTAGCTACAAATTATGCTGTTTTTGGGTGGGAGGAGGAAATGGAATAAGGGTAAAATAAATAGCTGATATTTGAACATTTACTATGTTCTAGGCAGTATCTTAAGTATTCTGCAGTCTCATTTATCAATCCTGAGGTATCCCTGTTCCACTTTACTTTTAAACTGGGGCCCAGAGGTGAAGTAGCTAGCTGAATTGTGTAGTTTGTAAATCAGCAGAGTTGGGAGGCTGATTTAGACCTGAATTGGATGCCATGGCCTGAATTCTTAAATATGACACAAAACAAAGGGGGCTGGGTGACTTATTTGCTCTCTGGGAATTCTGGGCTGTAGTGGTGCTACCCATGCAGTAAAAGACTAAAGACTCTTATCTCCTTGGGTTCAAATACACTGAATTCAGCCTTCTTTTATGATGTATCCATAACAGGAAAATATCATTGGATGGTAGGCTCTGCTGCAGTATAAACTAACATGTAATCGTTTCCCTATTAAGACAAGCTTTGCCTGCCTATTCAGCAAAAACCCCTGGGTAGTTTGTTGTAACAATTCAGTTGATGCTTGGAGCTGGTTATTCCAGAAATCCATTATTTATCCAAGTATGTAAGGAAAGGGATCTTTTTACTAACTAGGGATTAACCAGAGAATCTCTTAGAGGAAGATTCCCTGAAGCCTGGTTATAAACTGAAGAATCTCATTGGAGATGGTTAGCATTACGTGATCATATGTGATGATGTTCCCACTTCAAGGGGAATAAGTAACAAATTTAACCAGCTTGCTGCTTAAGAAGCAGAATTAGCAGTGGGCCCAGATTGGCCTCTGCTTCCTCACACATGTGGCCTATTTGTCTAGTTTTGCAGAGCAGGACTAAATTTTAACTGCTTACAAATCAAGTTGATTAATGGACTGCTTGCAGGAAGGAGAGAGGTGGGAGCTAGGTGGCAGGGGAAGAAAGTTTGGAGGAATCAGAGGTATAGGAGGGAAGGTGTAGGGGTAGAGTGGGAGGATATTTTTCATCTAGACACTGAGCTTAAGAGAGGCACCTTTCTACAGGAGGCATTGAAGATAGTTTCTAGTTACTATTGATCAGTGCAAGCTTCAGCAAACTACCTGAATTTTTTAGCCTGTTTTATGTATGGCCTACAAGCTAAGAATGTTTTTGATTTTTTTTTTCACTTTTAAATGATTGGGGAAAAAATCAAAAGAATATTTCACAATAATATTTCATAATACGTGAAAATCACATGAAATTCAAACTCCAGTGTCCATAAAGTTTTTTTGGAACATGGTCATGCTTGTTCATTATGTATAATCTGTGACTGCCTTAGTACTGCAGTGGCAAAATTGAACATTTACTTGAAGCCTAAATTATTTACACTTCCCTGATTGAATGGTACTTGTATATATCCCAGGACACTCCGAATTCTTTTCATGTTGGTAGCCTCCTGTTCTTGAAGAAATCTGTATAAGCCAAGGGTTAAGAGTTTATAGTACGCTTGATGATATAGTACATCATTAAGTCATAATCCTATGTCTTTTTTCTACGTATTTCATTTTCCTGAGTCTCACAGGCAGAACTCAGTTAGTTGTGTCTCTGTGAGCATGGCAGTATGACTCTGCCTACTGATATAAAAACAACATAGAATTTTGCTATTCTGTAACCCCCAACTACTCCATTTCCTAAGTTGGGGTGGCTGGGTTCACCCTTATAAAGCTCTCTTCCTTTTTCCTCTCAAATAGGAGTTGGAAGAATAGCAGGTGAGAGCAACCTCTTTTCTTCCTCACTGTGAGGACTATGTTCTCAGCTGGTGAACTTCAGAGAAGGGGAAAAAAAAAAAGCAAAACAACCCTAGGGGCTGACTCAGCACCTTGTGCCTGCCTTTTAAAGGAACAGAGAGACCCAATTGAAGTAGAAATTGAATCAGTCATTAAGAAGCTCCCCCAAAAGAAAAGTCCAGGAACAGATGGCTTCACATGTGAATTCTAACAAACACTCAAGAAAGAATTAGTACCAATCCTGCTCAAACTCTTCAAAAAAGTTGAAGAGCAGGAAGAAGCCAACGTCACCCTCATACCAAAGCCAAAGATATTACAAAAAAAGAAACTACAGACCAATCTCTTTTATGAATATAGATGCAAAAATCCTCAACAAAATTCTTTCAAATTGAATTCAGCAGCATATTAAAAGAATTATACACCATGACCAAGTAGGATTCATCCCAGATATTCAAGGATGTGTTCAACATAAGAAAATCGATTAATGTAATACACCATATCAACAAATGAAAGCAGAAGAACTTATGTGTGAGACTAAAGCAAAAAATATTTATTTTTTTGACTAGTGTATTTCCTAATATAACTTATGTGGACAGCTTAATTGAACACTATAAGTACATGGAACCTTAAGTGGGGCATAAGATTTTGTAGGTTTGTCCAGAGTGATGCCTCAGTAAATCCCAGAAGGATTTGAAAAGTAAATAAAAAAGTATTTGCAGAGTCCCCTTGGGGGAATGGTGAGAAAGGGAGAAAATTCAACTTCCCCAAGTCGAGAATTCTTGATAGTCTCACTAGTGGTGAGGACAACCAAAGCAATAGTCTGAGCCCCCAATCTTGGGGTTTGTTCGTATGAAACTTCACCCTGCAAAGGACAGACCAAGCCTACTTAAAATTGGGCCTAAGAGTCACCCCCAAGAGAACCTCTTTTGTTGCTCAGATATGGCCTCTCTCTGCCAACACAAGCAGTTTCACTGCCTTCCCCGTCTCTACGTTGAACATGATTCCCAGGGGTGTGGACCTTCCTGGCAACGTGGGACAGAAATCCTTGAATGAGCTGGGACTTAGCACCAGGGAGTTGAGAAAACCTTCTCGACCAAAAGGGGGAAGAGAGAAATGAAACAAGATAAAGTGTCAGTGGCTGAGAGATTCCGGAGTCGAGAAGTTATCCTGGAGGTTATTCTTGTGCAGTATATACATATCACCTTTTTAGTTAAGGTGTAACAGAGAGACTGGAAGGAACTGCCTGAAAATGTAGAGCTGTGTTCCAGTAGCCATGTTTCTTGAAGATGATTGTATAATGATACAGCTTTCACAATGTGACTGTGTGATTGTGAAAACCCTGTGTCTGATGCTTCTTTTATCTACTTTGTGGACAGATGAGTAAAACATATGGATTAAAAATAAATGAATAATAGGGGGAACTAATGTTAAAATAAATTTAGTAGATTGAAATGCTAGGATCAATGAAAGGAGGGGTAAGGGGTATGGTATGTATAAATTTTTTTTCTGTTTTCTTTTTATTTTTTTTTTTCTGAATTGATGCAAATGTTCTAAGAAATTATCATGATGACTATACAACTATGTGATGAAAAATAAGAATATTTATATTGTATGTTGATTGGTTTTATTAATAAAAATTTTAAAAAGAATACCAGAAAGCTCTTATGCCAGAAAGATCTCTGCCTTTGTTTCTAAGAAAGGTCATGTAGTAATTGATAAAATAATCAATAACCTGTGCCTATTTCTTAGTCTTTGTGTCTTTTAAAGTGTACATTTTGCTTAGATTGCAGTGACAACACAATAAGCCATCTCTGACAGCAACCAAACTGATACAAATGTGGTTCCCTGTGGAAACGCTAACTGATGTTTTCAGTTCATCCCCTAAAACCTGGAGGTTCTTCCAGGCTTCTGGATATAAGGTTGTTACTTCTTTCTTCATAGTGCTTTTCCTTCCTAGATGAGAGTACAGGAAATAAATCAGACCAGGTTTGATAACAGCTTTTATCCATAGCAGGGTGGTCAGGCAAGGTGCATGCATACAGAACCTGACCCCTAAGTTGTATAGGATGATTAAGTAGGCTTAATTCAGTACTCTATACATTTATTATGAGGAAGGTTAGATAATAGTTGCATTTTGTTGACATTTGTCTACGTGTAATTTCTTGGATATTAGTTAGGAATTCTATTAAAACTATACACAAATAATTTTGACTTTGAAAACAAAAATTCTTTAAGGCCATTTAAATTTCCTGAGCCTCAATTTGTTCTTTAAGGGAGTTGAATTTACTAAGGTCACAAGTATCTAGGAGGTGATAAGCAGAGATTTGAAGCCCTTACCCACTGATCTAGACCCAGTAGTAAAGTGACTTTCGCCTAGGTCACACTGTAAGTAGCAAAAGGATTTGAATCAGATCTTTTTTACTTTATTGAACCGGTCTGCTTCTTCCATCTTCTTTCAAAGGTACCCTGCCAGCATTCTGTGCTGGTCTGTGATGCCTCTAATTGGCATTAGGGTTTAGCCATGATTTCTGCTCCACCTCATTACTCTTGAACATGTTTTAACAAAGTGGTTTATGATTTATGGACTTGGCTTCCTTTTTTAACAAAATTTGTATATGTGTCTGGTTTCCCTGTGGAGACCAGACCCTGTGGAGTCTTATGCTTGACTGGACACTGATTTGGCTACGTCGGGTTGGCTCTACTTAGTTTCCAAACTTGCAGCTTCATTGCCATCCTGTGATTAGGCCAATTTTCAGGGACTCTGTAACAGATAAAACTTTGCCATATTTACTTGATACTGGCGTTTCTTATTCCTAGCTGTTTTGTTTCCAGAGTTTCTTATTCCTGGTGTTTTTTTCTCCCTTCTGTCTAAACAGAGGATTAGGACTCTGATGCTACAAGAAGTATGAATTTATCTGTATCTTTTTCTAAAAAACTTCTGGCACCAATGTTAGTGTCCTTTTCTCTTCTGTGCCTTGTTGCAGTGGATGTTTGGGTTCGTGTCTTAATTACCTTATTGAATTGTAAACTTTTGAGGGCACAGTCCATGTCTAATTCATCTTTAGCAGCTTGCTTTGGACTTAACTAATGGTCATAAATTGAATTAGCCCTCAGAATAAGGTTCTGAATTCAGTAGTAAAAGTGTTTCTTTTCTTTTGCATATTAACCATCAAGTCCTTGTGTAATGCTATCCTGTAATTATTCCTCCAGTGGGAAGACAGGGGTACTTTCTTCTTTTATCCTTTGAAAGTTTCTTTACTCAAAATCTTTTGTTAACCTCAGGGAGCACCTTAGATAACGGTAACAAAAGATGTTGGTTGCTAGTCTGTCTATTCACTTATCCAACCTTATCAAGTAACATGGTTAACTTACTATGAAAGAAGTTAGTTGTTACATGTCTTCAGTCTTCTCAAGGCTGCCTTATTTCAGGGGTTGTCCTCCCAGGTCTTCATCCAGAATTTCTGAATGCTAGAAATCGAAAAAAATGTTATCAGATGTATTAGGTAACTGGAATTAACAATGAATGGAGTTTTCTGGTGATGTAATATATGATGGTTTGTATTTTTCATTCCTAATCTATCAATCAGATTCAACTCAGTTCCTTTTTGTACTTAATGGATCCAGTTAAGTGGCAAGATTCTTTCTCCAAAACATGTTAACGATATCTATTCTTAGGTGAATCCCAGTTAAGGGGAAAGGGTAGGGTATTTACTAAAAGTAATCTTCAAGGACACTAAGTATACTATCCACAAAGAAATAATTTCACCGTGTGCCCTTGTTGGCTTTATTCTTTCACTTATCAGCTTCTTTTTTGATAGCATCTTTAGTCAGATGTCCTGGTTAATAAAATATGGCTTCAACTAGGCTCATCATTTCCAGGCTTTTTCTTTTTCGTCATCTTTGTCTTACACAGCCTTCTTGTTTGTGCAGAGACCCCTCATTTTCCTACTCACTTGGACCCAAAGACTTTGGATCTTCTCCTATGCATTTGTTGTACATATCCAATGAGTTCCTAGAACTGGATTCTACTTCTGTTTTCCTGAACAAACTTTTACAGTATTCCTTCCTTTTCAGTCCCTTTGCTATCACTATTTTCTAGATTGCTACAAAACCCTAGCTAGTTATTGTGCTTCTACGTTTCTACCCACACTGCCCTTCAGTTAATCTTCTTTTAGTTTGGTGTTTATATTGTTCCTTTTCTGCTTCAAGTGGCTCCCTGTCACCCTTAAAATTAACCCACTCTGACTCTGGGTTAATTTTATTGCTCAAACTTTATCTCTTAACTGTTCATTAACCAAATCCTCTCTTGGAGTTAGGTTAGTCTTTTCCTTTTGTACCCTTATATTATGAACTCCCTTGTAGCCATCACACAACTTCAGCAACTGTCAACCTTTCACCAATCTTGTTTTATCTATCCCTATACCCTCTACTTTTTTTTTCCTGAGAGATAATAGATATCATTCACCCCCATAAGTACTTCAGTATACCTTTAGAGGTTATTGAATCTATTGGTTTATGTAGTGGACATCATCTCTACGGTTTCCTTTCAGTTGGTTATTTAGCTGGTTTAACGGTTTTGGCATTAAGGAAGCATCCCATTCTGTCTGTGGGCAGGCAGTTTTTGTACTGACCCAAATGAGCCACTTCAGCATTTCTCCTCAGGTCCTAGCCTGCTGTGTAGAGCTATACTGAATAAATTTCATGTCACTTTAACATAATAGCCATTCAGACATCTATAGTTGTTAGATATTATACTTTCTGGTATCTTTCACAGCATGTAGCATAATTTGAGCATTATGGTAGACATATAATAACTGCTTTTTAAATTAGGGTCACTTGGAGTTCAGATCTTTGACCTAGATCTAATTTGTACCAGTGGGATTTTTCAGCTATAGCCAGCTCTAAGTTTCTCATTAGACATTTTAGTTTTACATTTTGGGTAACTGTTACTTTACAAGGCTTGGGGCCTTGACTTTAAAGTTAAAAAAAATTGTTAAACTTTTTATTGTGATGATAAACAGTGTAAAATTTCCCATTTTAACCACATTCAAGTGTAAAATTAGTGGTATTAATTATATTCACAATATTGCAATATCACCAAATTCTATTACCCCTACATTTTCATCATCTCCAACAGAAATTACTCATCCATTAACTGTAACTCCTCTTTCCCCATCATCAGTCCCTGGTAACCTATAAGTTTGCTTCTCCTAGGTATTTCATATAAGTGAGATCATATAATATTTGTACTTTTGTGTCTGACTTAATTCATTCAACATATCTTAAAAGGTTCAGCCATGTTGTAGCATACGTTAGAACTTCATTCCTTTTTACAGTTGAATAATAGTCCATTGTATGTGTATACCACATTTTGTTCTATTCATACATTGATGGACACTTGATTTGCTTCTACTTTTTGGCTATTTTGAATAATGCTGCTGTAAAAATTTGTATATAAATATCTGTTCCGATTTCCACAGTGGCTGCATCATTCTTTGGTACCACTAGTAATGTATAAAGGTTCCAGTTTCTTCACATCTTCACCATCACCTTTTATTATCTTTCTTTTCTTTAAATAGCCATCCTGTTGGGTATGAAGTAGTACATCATTGTGCTTTTAATTTGCATTTCCCTGATGACAAGTGATGTTGATAAGTACAAGTCATGTACTTATTGGCCATTTATGTATCTTCTTTTTAGAAATGTCTGTTCAAGTCCTTTGCTCCTTTTTAAATTGGGTTGTCTTTTTATGTTGAATTGTAGAAATTCTTTTTATATTTTGGGTATTAGAGCCTTATCAAATGTATGATTTGCAGATTCTCCACTTCTGTAGTTGTCTTTTTACTTTCTTGATAATATCCTTGGATGTACAAAAGTTTTTAATTTTGATCAAGTCCATTTTATCTGTTTTTTTTCTTTGATGCTCATACTTTTGGTGTCATTTCTAAGAAAGCACTATCAAATCCAAGGTCATGAAGTTTCCCCCTATATTTTCTTCTAGAAGTTTTATGTTTTTAGCTGTTATATTTAGGTCCTTGATCTATTTTTGATTTGATTTTTGTACATGGTGTTTGTGTGTGGGGGGGGGGTTCCATCTTCAGGCTTTCACAAGTGAATAGCAACTTTTCCTAACACTATTTGTTGAGGAGACCGTTCTTTCCCCAATTGATGATATACTTGGCACTCTTGCCAAGTGATTTGGCCATGATGTGTAATTTTGTTTCTGAACTCTATTCTATTCTGCTTGTCTATTTATCTGTCCTATGTCAGTACCACAATGTTTTGATTACTGTGGCTTTGTAGTAAGTTTTGAAATCGATACCTGTAAGACCTCCAGCTTTGCTCTTCCTTTGCAGTATTGATTTGGTTGCTCAGCCCACTTGTGATTCCACATGAATTTGAGAATAAGCTTTTTCATTCTTGCAAAAACAAAAACTGCTGGGATTTTGATATTGCTTTTGGGTATTGCATTGAACCTGTAGATTTGGGTATTATTGATATCTTAATAATATTGTCTTCCTATTCATGAACACAGAATGTCTTGCTGTTTATTTCAGTCTTCTATTTTTTTCAGCAAGGTTTTGCAGTTTTCAGTACTCTTAAGTCCTTTGCATCCTTGGTTAAAATTATTCCTATGCATTTTATTCTTTTATGAGCTGTTGTGAGTGGAATTTTTTTTTTAATTTCCATTTCAAAATATTTTTTCCTGATGTATAGAAACAACTGGATTTTGTGTATTAATTTTGTAGCCTGCAGCTTTGCTGCATTTATCAGTTCTAGTAGCTTTCTTGTGGATTCTTTGGAATTTTGTTATAAGAGTAATTTGTTATGGGAAAAACTTAAAAGAAAAGCAAAGTATACACACAGAACTCAAATTGCCCATAAGTTTACTACTCAAAGGTGACTCTTAACATTCTGATGTCTGTCTTCTAGTCTCTTGTAATTGTGAATCTAGGTATGTTGACTTGTACATAGGGTAATATTTTTTTTATATCATATCCCTGACATAAACTTGGACCATATGGCAGCTTCTAATGTTCTGAGATTTGTTTGTTGAATCTGTCCTGAAAGCGAAATCAAATAGCACATGCTTCATTCCAGGTTGTAGTGGGCTAGTAGCATGTATTGTCATTATTATGATTTTAACCATAAGCTTTTGGTTTGGGGTAGAAGTAATGAGTTAGTATTGTCAAATAAACTTGGGCCACCAACCTTGGTTGGGTTAGCTTGTGTGTTAGACTTGAGATTTCTGAAAGTTGGAAGATTCTGTGCCCTGCATTAAAGGTAGGATTCCAGTCCTACTTCTGACAGCACATAGTTTTATTGTGTATGTCTCATTCTTTGACTAAACAGAATTTCTTATGACTAGGGATCTGATCATGCGAATTTCTGTTTTCCCAGGGTCCAGCACAGAAAAGATGCTCAGTGGATTATGTCAAATGTGACGTTGTTTGCTGTGGGCTAGAAATGGCATGAACATACACATTGCCAACACATTATTAGTTATTTGTTGCTGCAAAATATATATCAAAAAATATAATAGCTTAAAACAACCATAAGCATTTATTTTCTTACATAGTTTCTTTGAGCAGGAATTGAAAAGCAGTTTAGCTGGGTGTTAGGTCAGGGTCTGTCACAAGGTTTACAGTCATCTGAATTCTTGACTAAGGCTTCCAAGATGGTTCACTCACATGGCTGTTGGCAGGAAGTTTTGGTTCCTCCCCACATGGCCTGTGGTCTCTATAGGGCTGTTTGAGTGTTCCAACAGTATGGCCGCTTACCCCAGAGCAGAGAGAGAGCAATGAGGATGCTGTAGTGCCTTTTATGACCTAGTGTGGGAAGTCACATACTGATGTTTCCACTTTAACCTATTTGTTAGAAGCGAGTCACTACATCCAGTCTACACAGAGGGGTAAGGGAATTAAGCTACACTTATTGAAGGTATCAACTAATCTATGGGACGTATTTTAAAATCACCACATACATATTGAATCAACTATACATAAACTTTCAGTTGATTCATATTCAACATCCGGGTGACTTGACCTAAGAAGCTGTGTAACTACAATATTTCCTTTCCTTGAAGTATAGCTGGATGATTATTATTACTTTTTTTTTTAATAAACCCAGGGCATCTAAAAAAGCACAAAACATTAGAAAAAGTTAGGAAAAATTTGAAAGTCAGACAGCATCTGTCACAGATTATGAGTTAGGGAAGGTAACTGAATTGAATTAAAGTTCTTTGCATCTTTAGTTGTGGGCTGAAAGCTGTTCAGTGCAATTAATTCTGATTGCAGTTCAGAGTGGTAACAAAAATTGTCCTCTCTTTTCACAATGGGAATTATTTAAAGACAAATAATATCCTTTTGGCAGATAAAATTTTAAGTAACCTTTGTCTTTGAAGTATTTGCTTGATTCCATAACTCATCCCCACGAAGGTTCAGGAGTCCACTGACTTGGTTTGAGCAGAGGTAAATACTTTTGGGGCTGCTTCCAGCTATGATGAGACTACATTTACTCTCCCACCTTAAACAACTAGAAAATTGTACAAAATATATAAAACAAGTGTCTTAAACAACAACAAGAAGACCCAGAACTGTGATTCCTGAGAGAAGAAAAACAAATGAAATGAGCCCTCCCATTGTCCTTAGAGTTGCCACACAGCACAGGAAGCTTCCTGTTTTGAAAAGAGAGATTGGAGTTCAAAAAATGAGGCAACAGTAAAGTTGCAGGGCAGAATAATGGAGAAATGGGAACTATGCAGAAAAAGCGCTCCAGAAACCTACCTGCACACAGATTTCCTTGAGTCTTTGCTGAATGGTAAATGTACATGCAATAGATGAAACTCCATATCGTGAAACAAAGAGCAACTGTGAAGCTGTTACTGTACATTTCTCATAGCTTACATGGGTCTGGGAGTTGAACAGATTTTCCCCCAAGCCAGAGTGGAGAGTCCGTCTTGATCACTCTGGGTGTTCAGTAGATGCATACTTCCTAAGGGCCACAATTTAGTAGTGGGGCTAAACTTAAAGTATCCTTAAAGTAAAGATACTCTAGACCTGTTTCAACAAAGTTTAAAAGTTTAACAAGCCTTTAAAAGGTTCAGTTCAAACCACAAGTAACTGCTTACCAGATCAAAGCAATACTCTTTAAAGGATGACAACAAAATCCAGCAAAATAATTATAGAATATTATTATTAGGCATGACATGAAGTAGGAAGATGTGACCCAGAATCTCAAGAAAAATCAGTCATTTGAAAAAGGCCCAAATAGGAGAGATGATGGGATTGTAGAAAAGAATGTTAAAACAACTATGTAACTATATTGAAAGATTTAAAGGAAAAAATATATTGAAGAAATAAATTAATGATATAAAAAAGAACCTAGGGTGCATGGGTGGTTCAGTAGTAGAATGCTCGCCTTCTATGTTGGAAACCCAGGTTCAATTCCTGGACCATGCACCCAAAAAAAAAGAACCTAACAGAACTTAAAAATGAAAAATTTATAAACGGAGATAAACAGATTAGACACTACAGAAGAAAAAGTAAGTAAATTTGAATAAAGGCAATAAAAATGAACAAATGTGATGCACAGGGGGAGAAAAGACCAAAAAAAAAGAATAAAGTCTTAGTGAACCGTGGAATTATATTCTAATACATGTGTAATTCAAGCCCAAGAAAAAAAAGGGGGGGGGGAGCAGGCAACAGAAGAAAAGCAGTTAAAGAAGTAATAGCCAAAATTTTTACCAAAATTTGAAAATTATAAACCCCATAGTCAAAAAGATTGAGCAAACCTCAAGCAAGATAAACAAAAAAGAAAAACAAACCAAGACACACAATAAGCACACTGCTAAAAACCAGTGATTTAAGAGAACAAAAAGCTTCCCAAGAAAAACCCAGTGCTAAAAACTCTAGCAAATATGAGGAATAGACTGTGTTTTAACGGTGTTTTAGGTTCCTATGCTGCTCAAGCAAATACCATGAAATGGGTTGGGTTAAACAATGGGAATTTATTCACTCACGTTTTTGAGGCTGAGCGAAAGTCCGAAGTAAGGCATCATCAAGGCAATGCTTTGCAATGCTTTCTTCCTGAAGACTGGCATTCTGGGGTTGGCTCTTGGTGATCCTTGGTAGTTATTTTGTCACATAGCAAGGCACATAGCTTTGTCTCCTGGTCTCTTTCTGGGTTCTATTGGTATAGCCTCTTGCTTCCTATGGCTTTCTCTCCATCTGAATTTCATTGCACTTATAAAAGACTCCAGTAATAGGATTAAGACCCATCCTTGATTGGGCTGGGCCACACTTTAAATTGAAGTAACTTCATTAGAAGGTCCTGTTTACAGTGGGTTTACACCCGTATGGATTAGATTTAAGAACTATATTTCTGGGGGTACATACAGCTTCAAACCACCACAGAAGAGGTCTTCTACCTAATAAATGGTAAAATAGGGTTAGCATCATAGTTAATGTTGACAGACCTGAATGCTTTCCTCTAAATTTTGGAACAAGGCAAGGATGTTCACTTTCCCCACTTCTATTATTGGAGGTCCTAGACTTTGCTATAAGGAAAGGAAAAAAAAAAAGTCATATAGATTGGAAAGGATAAAATAAGATTGTGATTATTTGCAGATAGCATGAATGTCTACATAGAAAATTCTAAGAAGTCCTCCAAAAAACTGCTAAAACTAATAAATGAGTTTCGTAAGTTTGCAGAATGCAAGGAATTTCTGAATGCTAGCAACAAACAATTGGAAACTGAAATTTTTAAAAATGCCATTTATAGTAGCATCAAAACATGAAATACTTGTGCAAGACAATACTATAGTATGTTATTAAGAGATATTAAAAAGCTTCAATAATTGGTTCTAAAAATCTGATTTCTGTAGATTAACAGCAGCGTACTAGGACACATGTTAGAAATGTGAATTCTCAGGCCTCACCCCAGACCTACTGAATAAGAAATCTGATGAGAGGACCCAGTGAGCTGCATTTTTGATACGTATTCAAGTTTGAGAGCCACCGGCCAAAGTTGAGAATATACCATGTTCTTGGATCAAAAGACACACTACCATTTTTTTGTCACTTCTCCTCAAATTATCCTATAGAATACAAAGCTGATCCCAGCTGATTTTTTTTCTTTCAATTTTCTTTTTCCGTTTTTGGAAGAAATTGACAAGCTGAATCTACAACTTACATGGAAATGCAGAGAATATAGCCAGAATAATTTTGAAAAATAATGAAAGAGTATTTTACTAACTGTGAAGCTAAGGTAATCAGTAGAGTGTGTTTTTTTTAATAGTTTTTTATTATTAAAAAAAATTACAAGAAACACAAACATCCTTAATATATGCTCATTCTGCTCTACATATATAATCAGTAATTCACAATATCGTCACATAGTTGCATATTCATCATCATGATCATTTCTTAGGACATTTCCATCAATTCAGAAAAAGAAAAAGACAACAGAAAAATAAAAACAGAAAAAGAAAAAAAGAATTTTACATACCATACCCCTTATCCCTCCCTTTCATTGATCACTAGCATTTCAAACTGAATTTATTTTAACATTTGTTCCCCCTGTTATTTATTTTTATTCCGTATGTTCTACTCGTCTGTTGACAAGGTAGATAAAAGGAGCATCAGACACAAGGTTTTCACAATCACACAGTCACATTGTGAAAGCTATATCATTACACAATCATCATCAAGAAACATGGCTACTGGAACACAGTTTACATTTTCAGGCATTTCCCTCCAGCCTCTCCATTACATCTTGGATAACAAGGTGATATCTACTTAATGCGTAAGAATAACCTCCAGGATAACAGTAGAGTGTGTTTTAATGTAAGACTAGAATAGAGTCCAGAAATAGACCCAAACTTATCACTTGATTTTCAACTAGGAGACCTATACAGTTAAATAGGGAAATAGTGGTCTTTTAAAAAATCACTGCTGGAGCAATTGGCATCTTTATAGATAAAAATGAACCCTGGGGTGGGGGGCCACCCTGGCTCAGCAAGCAGAGTTCTCTCCTGCTATGCTGGAGACCTGGGTTCGCTTCCCCAGTGCCTGCCCATGTTATAAAAAAAAGAACCCTAACCTTTATCTCTACAAAACTGCTAGAAAAAAACATGAGAGAAAAATCTTTTTCAAACCACGGAAGGAAAAACAATAAAATGGACCTAATTGAAATTTTAAAATTCTGTTCTTTGAAAGGCACTGTTAAATTATAAAAAGGCAAGCCACTGACTGGGAGAAAATATTTACAATACTTATTTCTAACAAAGAATTTGTAACCTAGAATGTGTAAAGAGCTCTTACAACTCAGTAATAGAAGACAAAAAATAAAGAGTGGTGGAAAGAGTTGAGTAAATGTGTCATCAAAGAAGTCAGCACATGAAAAGATGCTCTTCTTTAATTTAAGAAGAAGAAGAGCATCATTTAATCATCCAGGAAATGTAAATTAAAGCCATGGTGAGATAGCACTACCACTATACACCCACTAGAATGGCTAAAATTAAAGGCTGTTGGTGAGAATTTGTGGCAGTTGGAACTCTAGTGCTTTGTGGTGGGACTGTATATTGGTACAGTCACTTTGGAATACACCTTCATCATTTCCTGTAAAGTTCAACATACACGTAGCATATGATCCAGCAATCCCACTCTCAGGTCATTACCCAAGAGAAAAAGAGACCTGTCCATATAAAGACTTGTATATGAATGCTCATAGCAGATTTATTCATAATAACCAATACTTGAAAACAACTCAGATGTTCATCAGTAGGTGAATGAACTAATAAATGTGGTGTATCTATAAAATGGAATGAACTACTGATATATCCAGCAGTGTGGATGAATCTCAAACATATGATGAGTTGGGGGGGGGGAAACAGAAGTAAAAGAGAAAATCCTATATTACATGTCTGTAAAACTCCAGGAAACTTGACACATCTAGTCTATAATGCTATCAGATCAGTGTTTGCTTCAGACCCAGAGGTAGAGTGTGGGAAATTGTTACTTCCTTTCATAACAGAATTAACTTTTTTCCCTGCATTTTTCTAATACATGTCTGTTTTAGAGCCAGAGTAATGAGATTCCTTCTCTTGGCTTCTTTGTAAAAGCTTTCCTTCTGAATGGAATGTGCTTTTATGGCTTCCATGCCATCTAAGTACTGTCAGTCTGTTTCTTGACCACCTTATCAAGAAGGCTGGCAGGAAAATACCTCACAACTTCCTCTTAACTGAATCATCTCCTTTGGTTGCAGATTCTCATAAACACAAAGATAAACACAAAGATCGAGAACACCGGCACAAAGAGCACAAGAAGGACAAGGAGAAGGACCGGGAAAAGTCTAAGCATAGCAACAGGTAAGAGTTGGATGGACAAGTCTCTTATCACTCAGCAGTTGTTGACCTCGACTTGGCTCACCTGGAGTAGACCTTAACTCAAGCCAGAGGTAAAAATTATAGATAGCAAAACAAGCAGAGGCCATTTGATCCTGGAGTTGCTAATAAGATGACCTTAATAACTCAGGCTTACTTGAAATACCATTGTTCAGCTCAGGAGATTACAAAGCAATACTGGTGAACTTTCTTTGAATATATGAACAGTGTTTTTAACTAAGTCAGCTGTGGTTCACTGTAACAGATGATGGCATTTAATCAGGTATCCAGAGACCTTGCCTTGATAGAGAAATGTGACTGGGTTGGGAACCTGATTATTTTTCTTTCTGTACTTAACAGGATGTAAATTAAGAGTTCTTTTTTTTTTATGCTGCATAACAGGGTCACAGTTGTTTTTTTTCCCACGTTAATGTCCCATTATTGCAGAACCATTTGTTGAATTTTTGTTTGTTTGTTTTTGGCAAGTGCATGGACCAGGAATCAAACCCAGGTCTCCTGCATGGAAGGTGAGAATTCTACCACTGAACTACCCTCACACCCCCAATTTAAGGGTTTTTAACTTGGGCTTCAGTGGTTTGTGAGCTCCTGAAATGTTACACAAAAGGTTGGGTATATTAGATTTTTCTGGAAAGCAGGTCATTAGATTGAGTGGTTCAGCTCCCTCAAAAGCTGGTAACCTTTAGGATAAATGAAACCCAGTAGGACTGACCTCTGGGATCTGAGCCCCAGAGAGATGCTTTCCTTGTTCATTTTGCTCAGTTTTTGGTGTGGGAGACAAGATTATATAAAGCTCTAGTATATCTGAATACAGACCCTGTTGCTGAAAATGAGAACTTTAGTTCCATTTTTATTTTAAGGCAGTCATTGGTGGGAAAGCCGTATAGTATTCCATTACTGACTTTAAACTTTGTTAAAAGCTTTGATAGAAGGGATTCATCATTTGTTACATGTGCCTTCATCCTAGAGTCCTGTAGAATGACTTCCTTGGATTGGTTTATTGTCTCTAAACTAGTTAAAATGAGAATTGCTTTCTAAGTTTTCTTGGCTTCTTATGACTCATTAAAATAACCAGGTTAATTTTCTATAGTAGGAGGTAGTTTTCTTCGTGAATAACTACCATGTCTATAGCCTTTTTACCACACCACTCAGGCTTTTTTTTTTTAACCATCTGATCACCTAGTTTCCCTTTTTATTACTCTAGTGAATTTAACTTCAGCACTGTATCTACTCTCAGTTCACATGCATCTTTAGTTTTCCAGTTTATAATTGTTCAGCCTATACTAATATCAAACAAAATAGATTTTAGATTTCAGAGCAAAGAATATTGCCAAGGGTAAAGAAATTCATTTCATAATGATAAAAGGATCAGTTAATCATGAAGACATAGCAGTTATAAATGTTTATGCACTAATATCAGAGCTTAAAAATACACAAAACAAAAACAAATGAAGTTGTAAGGAGAAATAGACAAATCTACAATTTTAGAGCTTTTCTCAATATAATAGTATAAGCAGAGAGAAAAAGGTATCTAAAACACTTGAACATCATCAGGTAACCTAATCGGCATGTATAGAGTATTTCAACCCACAGTAGCAGAATACATACTCTTACAAGTACACACATTTATCAAGATATACCATATTCTGGACTATAGTTGCCCAGCCCTTTGTAAAACCCTGCTTGTCCTACTCTGCCACCTCTCTTGTCATTTACACTTTTGAGTTCTTACATTGCAGATCCAGTCACACTGAACTTCTTTTCAGTTATTCTCTTACATTGCATATTTTCTGGTATTTTATTGCTGGCTCTTGAATACTCTATTGCCCTTTTAATATCATTCATCTAGTTGCAGAAGACTTCTAGATTTTGCTTCTTCCAGGTACCCTTCATATTAGTGCTACTCCTCTGTGCTCTCTCTCATGATACCCCGAATACATGCCGATCATAGTAATTACCAAGTTGTGTTAGTGTTGGAATGATCTGTTTGTCTGCATGCCCTATTGCACTCTTAAGGTCCCTGGGAGCAAAGTCACGTCTTCATTTTAACATCTTCAAGGCCTAAAATAGTATCTGGCAGATAGCTGGCACTTATTAGTAGGTATGTTTTCAATCAATGAGTAAGTGATCTATGGATATACTAACTCCCATCTTCTGTGCTCTCTTTAGTCACATTTCTCAGTCTTCTACAGGATATTTTCCCTTGGCTATCCCATTTGTCAAACAAATATTTTCATACTGCCTTCTGTGTTTACGCTATGGTAGTTGATGAGATAGGAGTGGCAAAAAGGTCTCTGGTATGTAAGTTTGGCCTTTCCCTGTTTTATCAAAAGTCTTCTCTTTTTGAAAATACAGGATGCAGGTATGGTAGTGCTTTTCTTGAAAAGCCTACAACAACTTATTAGCCTTTATCTAAGAGAAGGCTTCATCATGGCACTTAGATCTCATGTGATCTTGGCTAAGTTGCCTAACCTTCCCCGTTTTCCTCAGTTTCTTCCGTATTAATACATGCTTCAGAGGCAGCACATGGGGATCAATAAATATAAAAGCCCTATAACTGTACAAATTTAGGTTGATGTTGTATGCATTTATTTAAAAAGTCTTTTCCCAAGACTATAGCATAGGTAAAACCAGGAATTTGTTTTATATAATTTTGTGCCTTTTAATATTTTCTTCATGTCTAATCAAATTATTTTTAAAAATATTAGACTGTTTGACCAAGAGGCATTGGAAAAATCTGGCCTGAGTTTCTGTTTACATATGACTAAATCTAACCCTGGTTTTCTAATTCATACCTAAGTTTAAGACAGTTGAACCAGGTGATATATTGTAAGCAAAACTTTAAAAACTTCCTGTTTTGACTTCTGGTGCAGTACCTCTTATCATCAAAGCAAGTGTATTTGGTTAGATTACAGTAAAATTCTTTATGCTTTGTACCTTTTTGTTGAGTGACTTCTGATCTTTCTAATAGTTTTGGGTTTCTTCACTTAAGCAGATTAAGGGAATCAATTGTTTAATCATTTGTAAAGGCCACTGTAATTAAAATTTATCATGTTCTATTCCAAAATACGTCACTTGATGCCAACTTTTTGCTGGTCAGTCCTAGCTAATTTTGTGGCTACCCTTTATAAAGAAACAATTTTTTTTACCTAATGTGTTTCCATGTTTCTTCCTTCTCTGTTAGATATTGGCATCAATCATTTGTCATTGGCCTGCACTTAGGACCCGTATTTGGGAGGCATTTTTCTCGTGTGTAGTAACAGTCCTGTATATTTGGAGTATAAGAGAGTGGGATAACTAACCTTCTGCTGTTACAGAATGAGGCTATGGTCCTCTTATCTTTTATGAGATCTCATCTTATTCATTTGGTTTCTTCTTTATTGTCCTTACTCAAGGTACAAAATAAGGAAGAAGGTATTTAAAGATCATGTCATCTTAACCTCTCGTTATGTGAACAGGAGCCTGGAGTGATTTGACCAAAGTCACACAGCATTGTGGTAGCAGGGTGAGCATAAAAGACTAGGGCTTCTGAGTTCTGGTATGTCTCTTACCTCCACCCTACCTACCACCACTACCTTAAGTCCCCCCCCCCCTTTTATTTATTTATTTATTTATTTTTTAAAAAATATTTTTATTGAGAAATGTTCACATACATGCATTCCATATATGGCATACAGTCGATGGCTCACAATATCATCACATAGTTGTGTATATTCATCACCATGATCGTTTTTTAGAACATATACATCACTTCAGAAAAAGAAATAAAAAGAGAAAACTCATACATAACATACCCCTTACTCCTCCCTCTCATTGATCACTTTTATTTCAATCTATACAATTGATTTTACCCTCTATCCCCCTATTATTTATTTATTTTTTAATCTGTATTTTTTTACTCATCTGTCCATACCCAGGATGTAAGGAGCATCAGACAGTAGACTTTCACAATCACACAGTCACATTGTAAACACTATGTCTTTACACAATCATCTTCAAGAATCAAGGCTACTGGAATACAACTCAATAGTTTCAGGTACTTCCCTCTAGCCACTCCAATATACCATAAACTTAAAAGGGATATCAGTGTAATGCATGAGAATAACTTTCAGGATAACCTCTCAACTCTGTTGAAAAGCTCTCAGCCACTGAAACTTTATTTTGTCTTATTTCTCTCTTCCCCCTTTTGGTCAAGAAAGTTTTCTCAATTCCCTGATGCCAGGTCCCAGCTCATCCTAGGATTTCTGTCCCACACTGGGAGGTTTACACCCCTGGGAATCATGTTCCATGTAGGTGGGAGCCCAGTGAGTTTACCTGCCGAGTTCTCCCCCCTTTTTAAATAAAATTAATTTTTTTAATTGTAGTGATGTGTGTGTGCATGTATTAATTCAGTGACATTACTTATATTTATAGTGTTGTGCTACCATCACAGCTATTCATAACCAAAACAGGAACTCTGTACTCCTTAAGCAGTAACTCTCCATTTTTCCTTCCCCAGCCCCAGTGACCTGTAGTCTACTTTCTGTCCTTAAGAATTTGCTTATTCTATATAGTTCATATAAGTAGAATCAGATAATATTTGTCGGTTTTATGTCTTACTTATTTCACTCAACATAATGTCTTTAAGGTTCATCCATAATGTTGCATGTATCAACTTTATTCCTCTTTACAACCAAATAATATTCCATTTTATGTATAGACTACATTTTGTTTATTCATCTGTTGATGGACACTTGGGGTTGCTTCTGTCTGTTGGCAATTATGAATGTATCTACTGTGAACATCAGTGTGCAAATATCTGTTCGATTCCTGCTTTCAGATATTGAGAGTATATACCTGAAAGTGGGATTGTCAGGTCATATGATAATTCTATACCTAAAGTTTCTGAGCAACTACCAGACTGTCTTCCACAGAGGCTGTACCCTTTACATTCCCATGAACAATGAATGAGTGTTCCTATTTCCCCACATCCTCTCCAAGACTTGTTATTTTTCAGTTTTTCTTTTTAATGTTAGCCATTCTAGTTGGTATGAAATGGTATCTCATTGTGGTGTTGATTTGCATTTCCTTAATGGCTAATGATATTGAGCATCTTTTTGTGTACATTGGCTATTAGTTTATCTTCTTTGGAGAAGTGTGTGTTCAAGTTGTTTGCCTTTTTTAAAATTAGGTTGTTTGTCTTTTTGTTGTTGATTTGTAAGTACTGTTTTTTTTTTAAGCATGGGCAAGCTCCAGGAATCAAACCCTGGTCTCCCAAATGGCAGGTAAAAATTCTGCCACTGAGCCACCATTGCCTGCCCTGTAGGATTTCTTTATATACTGAATGTTAAAATCTTTGATGGACGTGTGGTTTCCACATATTTTCTTTTTACATTCTTGAAGTCCTTTACACAAAGTTTTTAATTTTAATGAAGTCTCTTGTATCTCTTTTTTCTCTTTTGCTTGAGCTATTGGTGTAAAGTCTAAGAAACCATTGCCTAACACAAGGTCCTGGAGGTGCTTCCCTAGATTTTCTTCTAGAAGTTTATAGTTTGTATTCTTATATTTAGGTCTTTGATTCATTTTGAATTAATTTTTATATAAGGTGTAAGGTAGAGGTCTGCCTTCATTCTTCTGTGTAGAAGAATGTAGAAAAATAATCCTGTCTCTAGCACTACTTGTTGAAGAGACTATTCTCTCCAGATTGAGTGAACTCAGCACCCTTATCAAATCAATTGGCCATAGATGTGAGGGTTTATTTCTCAGCTCTCAATTTGATTCCATTGGTCTATAGTCTGTCCTTGTGCCAGTACCATGCTGTTATGATTACTGTAGCTTTGTGAGAAGTTTTAAAATCAGGAAGTGTGAGTCTTCCAACTTTTTTTTTTTTTTATTCCAAGATGGTTCTGTCTATTGGTGGCTCTTTACCCTTCCATATAAATTTGATGATTGGTGTTTTCATTTCTGCAAAGAAGACTATTGGAATTTTGATAGGAATTTGATTGAAGCCAGCAAATTGCTCTAGGTAGAATTGACATTGTAAAAGTATTTAGTCTCTCAAGTGTGTGAACACAATGTCTTTCCATTTGTTTAGGTGTTCTTTGATATCTTCTAGCAATTTTTTGTGGTTAGTTTTCCATGTAAAAACTTCTTACACTCATGGTTAAATTTATTCCTAGATATTTGAATCTTTTAGTTGCTACTGTAAATGGAATATTTTTCTTGATTTTCTCTTAACATTATTCAATATTAGTAATATTAGTGTTGAGTGTTTATTAGCTCTAGTAGCTTTGTTTTGGATTTTCAGGATTTTCTGTTTAACTTTCTCTGTTTGTCATTAGAAAATAAGGAAAGTTTTACTTCTTTTCTAATTTGGATGCCTTTTATTAATTTTTCTTGTCTTATTGCTCTGGTTGGAACTTTCAGTACAATGATGACAGTGGGCATTCTTGTTCCTAAGTTTACTGGAAAGCTTTCAGTCTTTCAGCAATGGGTATGAGATAAGCAGTGCATTTTTCATAAATGTCCTTTATCGTGTTGAGGAAGTTTCCTGCTATTCATAGTTTTCTCTTTGTTTCTATTCAGAAGCTGTGCTGAATTTTGTCAGATAACTTTTCTTGAGTCTATTGATCATGTTTTTTCCTTCATTCTATTAATGGTGTATAATACTTTGGGTGTATTGTTAGATTTGGTTTGCTAGTATTTGGTTGAAGATTTTTGCATCTGTAGTCAAAAGGGGGAGATATTGGCCTATAATTTTCTTATGATTTCTTTATCTGGCTTTGGTGTTAGAGTGATGATGGCCTCATAGAATGAGTAAGGGAGTGTTGCCTCTTCTGCTTTTTGGGAGAGTTCAAGCAAGATTGGTATTAATTTTTCTTTGAATGGACTTTGTTGGGAAGCTTTTGATAACTAATTCAGTCTCTTGTTATTGGTTTGTTGAGATCTTCTTGAGTCAGCGTATGTAGTTTGTGTGTTTCTAGGAATATATCCATTTCATCCAGGTTATCTAAGTTGTTGGCATACATTTCTTCAAAATATCCTCTTATAATCCTTTTTATTTCTGTGGGGTTGGTAGTAATATCCCCCTTTTCAATTCTGATTTTAGTTATTTGTGTCTTCTCTTTTCCTTGTCAGTCTAGCTGAAGGTTTGCCAGTGTTATTGATTTTTTCAAAGACCCAACTTTTGGTTTTGTTAATTCCACCATTTTTAATTATTTAAAAAATTCATTTATTTCCATTCTAATCTTTACTTCCTTCCTTCTGCTTGCTTTGGGTTTAGTTTGCTCTTCTTTTTCTGTATCTTCTGGTTGTAAGGTTTGGTTTCTGATTTGAGATTTTTTTCTTTTATAATACAAACATCTAGGCTCTAAATTTCCCTCTCAGCACTGCCTGTGCTGCATCACATAAGTTTTGGTATGTTGTGTATTCATTTCCATTCACCTCAAGATATTTCCTAATTTCCTTTGTTATTTTTTCCTTTGGTCCATGAGTTGTTTAAAGGTGTGGTGTTTCGTGTCCTTTTAAAAAATTATTAATACTCTTAAAAAAAATTTAAAATACTCTTTATAGATGCCTAGAAATCACTGGACTTGAAGGATCTCACTAGATGACTCTTAAAGTTTGTTCTTTACCATAAATTATCCTTTTTTACTAGATATTGTATATAAATAAAATATTATTAAAAACAGTTTTTGCAGGGAGGATTTACTTTTAGAAACTAAAAAGCTATCACGTGAAAAATAAGATTCCTTAAGCTGGTTTTTTTGATTGTGTGCATCCCTGACCAATTTTAAACCTGGCATTCAGATTGGAGTGACAGATTTGTAGAAATTAGGAAAGACAGAAAACTACTGCAGTGAAATAGCAAGGGAAGTTATTTCCCAGCTATATTGGCAGTACTGGTATATACTGTCATGGTGAGAAACATCTGAGAATAAAGCTGCTTTTGGAACAGACATAAGTAGAAATTATTAGGTAGTTCAGAAATTAAAAAGTGAGCACCATCCTGATTCACATGGGAGTCAGTAAAATAGAAGTTAACAGGTCTAGGTCCTGTCGTTTACTAGCTGTGTATCGTAATGCATGCCACTTACCTTCTCTGAGTCTTGTTTTCTATTTTGGTCAAATGTTGATAACAGTACTTGCCTTGTCAAATTTGAAGATTTGTTGTGGCAAAATTTGATGTAATTATGCACATGACAGTTCTTTGAAAACTGTAATATACTAAATAATTGAGATGATGATAATGATGATCACAAAGCCTGGTAATAGAATCAAATTACTGATAATATCTAATTTGTTTTTCTATTATATCTCACCCTACTATAATGAACTATATTTGGTGTTTTTAGGAGTTCATGGTGATGATTGTTGGAAAGATGCATTCCAGGCAGGGAGAAAAGCATAAACAATACATGGAGGCCTTGTAGTATGTGCTTTGTTCTGGGAAGAATCCAATTAGGTGAATGCCTGGGTTATACAGAGTGGGATAGGAGAAAATGAGGCCAAAAAAAATGGACTGAAGCAAAACTCCCTTGATTCTGAAGGAAATGAACAGCCATTGAAGATGGTTGAAGAAGGGAGATTGATGACACGTGCTACAAATGCCTTGAGGAATGTAAGATAAAGGGTTCCTAGCTTGGATAACTGGGTACATGTTTATGCTATTAATAGAGTTTAGGAATTTGGATAGGGAAGAATGTGGGTTCAAAATAAGTATTGGTTTTGACATCTTTGGGCACATCACTTTATCCTCTGAGGACTGCAAACAAAAAAGGATTAAAAAATCTCCAAGATTACTTTCAACTGGAAGTTTCATAATCTTATAATATGACATACCAGCGTCCTTATGATTTTGTTCAGTAGACTGTCATGGTGATGGGCCTGAAGAAACCTTTATTTCTTACAGCCTTTTAGAATCTGGCTACCATACTCTTTTCCCAGAGGCAGCTTGTGAAATTACCTGAAATTTTTTGTTTAGCAAACATATTTTGGCCTTTAACTGTCTGCTTTTCTTGAAGGGGCCATTGATTCACTCTTTCAGGGCTTTGAGACTCTCTGGGCTCTCCCACAGGTACTTCCTGTGATGCAGTTGACTGTGACCTTATAGAAGGGGTTATGCTTTCTGAAGGAGTTGGCAGGTAGTTGGGAAAAAGTTTATTCCCTGACCCATTAGCAGCTTAAATTCTATTCCTCAGAAGATAAGGAAGCTCCTTCTATCCCTCCCAGTGCTTCTTGCTTTCTCTGGGAAATAGCCTTAACAGAGTGGTCAAGTGCAAGAACTTTCGAGCCATACTGAGTTCAAATCCTTACCTGATTCTCATTAGCTGTTCTCCTTGAGCTAGTTACTTAACTTTTCTGTGCCTCAGTTTTCACATCTGTAAAATGGAGATAATGACATTTATCTCAGTTTTGTTATGGAGGTTAAGTGTGCTTGGAAGAATGCCTTGTTCTTAGTGCTATATAATTATTTGTTAAATACTTTTATTGGTAATAGAGGACAGGACTGTTCTTGTTTTCTTAAACCAATTTAGATGGTTTTCTGTAGCTTCCTGGAGTATCAGACACTTTTTTTTTTTTTCTGAAGAGGCAGCACATTCTTGAGGGGGCAGAAGTGAAGTACTTTTCCCTCCTGGCTTCCTCCCCCCTTTCACCACCTTCCTGCCTAAGCGCCTAAGACCCTAAGCCCCCTGGTCAAACCTTCTCTGTTGTCTGTGCAGCTCCAGCGAGAGTAACAGACAAAGTTTTGCCATCATCGCTTTTGAAAAGCTGTGGGTTACTATTGTCCTTGTGGAATTTAGCTAATTGAAATATGACAGGCATGAACACTCTGGAAAAATGGCTTTAAAGCATGAATTTTTGCTTGTTCATGCTGGTCTCTGCTAGTGTGGTAGAACTTATCCTCAGACAGACATGAGCCCTGAGCTGAGTCAGCATCTATCTGTGCATAGCCCAGTTATTGGGTGTTTTCTCTCTCAGGGTTTCTGGTGACCATGGGGTAAATTCTTATTTCATCCAAAAGTGTAGTCATTACAGAGGTTCTAGAAATGCTTCTGTTTGTATCCTGGCCCTTCGGCATATCCCAGACCAAATTCTTCAGATGTGTTTGTTTTTCAGATCTTTGGGTTCTTTCCTGTAGTCATTATTAAATCTTTTCTTCTAGTTTATTTTTCTTACTTCACTAAATAAGCTCCTTACTTCAGTATTTTGATCATCTGTTCCCCAATCGCTGAACTGACCAATATAGTAGCTTTCAGTTGTATTTAAAGCCTATTTTATGACTCCTGATTTTGTGCCTTGTGAGTATGGAGAAGTAACAGGATCAGTATGAAGATAAGGATGGCATCTCGAAGCCAGCAGTCAACACATGAACTGTTGCACTGCAGCTTCCTTCATTCTCACCATCAGTGGAGAAGGTACAGCTTTCAATCACCCTGAAAGTGAAATTAGTTTTAAACCCTTTGGTTAAAGTGGTGCATGTTAGAAAATCTTGAATGGTGATGGAGTCAGCCTAACTGGGCCCATATGGGTTCAGTTTTCTACCAAATCCTGCTTCTAACTTTCATGGCACAGCCTTAGACATACTTCTTTATCAAGGACTTTGTTCCCAAGGTGGCTTTGCTACCTACTTCAGGTAAATTACTAGAAAGGATTGGCAATGGTTCTTGCTTTTTGCTAGCACTCCTGCCAAGTATGAGGGTTATGGATGAGGAGGAGGGATAGTACTCCAGGTTCTCTGCTCTACTTCTTGAGGCAGAGAGAGGAAATAGACAAGTAGAGATGATGTCAGCATTGTGTTCAGAGGCCTGATTGGGCCCATAAACCCTAATTCCCAATAAACCCGTATTGGAATGCCATGTGTCACAAGCTGTCCTTTAACCCTGAGCCATCTCAGCTCAGCTACTATAAAATTCAAACCTGTTCTCTTGCATCTAACCAGTTGGGAATAGAAAACAGTTGGGAATAAAAGAGAGTGAGTTTCCCTCACTGCCCTCCCCCATCTACATGGGACGTGACTCCCAGGGATGTGGACCTTCCTGGCAACGTGGGACAGAAAATCTAGAATGAGCTGAGACTCAGCATCAAGGGATTGAGAAAACCTTCTCAACGAAAAGGGGGAAGAGTGAAATGAAAGAAAATAAAGTGTCAGTGGCTGAGAGATTCCAAACAGAGTCAAGAGGTTATCCTGGAGGTTATTCTTACGCATTAAATAGATATCACCTTGTTAGTCAAGATGTAATGGAGAGGCTTGAGGGAAGTACCTGAAAATGTAGAGCTGTGTTCCAGTAGCCAGGTTTTTTGAAGGTGATTGTGTAATGATATAGCTTTCACAATGTGACTGTATGATTGTGAAAACCTTGTGTCTGATGCTCTTTTTATCTCCCTTATCAGCAGATGAGTAAAACATATGGAATAAAAATAAATAATAGGGGGAACAAATGTTAAAATAAATTTAGTACATTGAAATGTTGGTGATCAGTGAAAGGAAGGGGTAAGGGGTATGCTATGTATGAATATTTTTCTGTTGTCTTTTTATTTCTTTTTCTGAATAGATGCAAATGCTCTAAGAAATTATGATGATGAATATGCAACTATACGATGATAACTTGTGAATTACTGATTATATATGTAGAGTGGAATGATCATATGTTAAGAATGTTTTTGTTTGCTTTTTTTTTTAATTAATTAAAAAAAAAGAGAGAGAGTTTCCTTTGGAAAGTCAGGTTAATAATTTCATCCCATTCCGGTATTTATGGACCTACAAAGGGGTTACTCTCTTAGTAGGACCTTTGAATCTCCTGAATGATTTCCCTCCATTTAACAGGCAAAGAACATAGCTTTTTTTTTTTTTTTGCTTTCCTGGAGTAAGTGGCTTGGTTACTTGTCTCATTACCTTGTCATTTGCTGAATTCTTTTCCCTGATCTGTTTGGTGTGATAATAAACGGCAAAACTAAAAACTGAAGGGCTATGTGTGAAGGGCTTCTAGGTATCAAAGCTGTGATTGCCAGAAGACCTGTTTTCTAGTAAAATAGGCTAATGGTCTAAGAATTGCTTTCATTGAGAAAGAAGACAAGGGGTGAGGATGCAACATAAAGGAAGATGGGCATCACTGAACTTAGATCTGTGAATCAGTTATTTTTAGTTTCATGTGAAGACAAAATGAGAGGCTTTTCCAAAGCTTTTGTCATTTCATATGTCCAAGATTTATAGAAATTTTTACTTGATGGTAAAATAAAGTTTTGGCCTTATTTATCATATCTCAGATTCTCCATGTATTTTCTCTAACACTCTCTGCCTTGATGGTGTAGGTATCAATTTAGTGGAAATATAATGGCATCGATTTAGTGAAATGTGTTCTGAACCTGGGTGGAGATGGGAATTCTAAGTTTAAATCCCAGCTCTGCTTCTCTGTAATATAATAAGTCATCTACCACTGGAATCTCTGTGTCTTAATCAGCATAAGGGGATGATAAAACCTGTGTGGTGAGGATTGAATGAAATATGAAACACCAAACACCATGACTGCTTAGAAAGTGATTGCTTTATTGTGTGTTTTTTCCCTGTACGTTGGTGAAAAAAGTTTATTTAATCCATCGATATTATGGATGCAAGTGTTTCCAAAATTTTTTATCTTAGGTAAAAAATTGTATAGGTTTAGGAATTTATTAATTCCTGTTACACTTAATGTTAAAAGAAAAAAAAAAGGATATAAAACCCCCTGACAGTGCTTGTATAGTAGAATAGCAAATTTAAGCACTTTTCTGATAATGCGCATGTAATTGCATATCTGTAAACTCCTGAAGAATTAGTGACAGCTTTGCTCTTTTGCCAGTCGCTCAGAATCTGAAGAAATTAACATGAACCTGTGGTAAGCATGAGAATACAATGGGAGCCTTCTTTGTGAAAAGTGTAATTTTTTCAGTCTGCATTTTATAGAAAGTGACATCAGACTGATGCTAAGAACAGAAAGCATGGGGTATCTTGATCACTGTGTTCCTCTGGCACTCTGGGAGGCTCTGCCCTCATCAGTTAAAAAAGTTTGCTCATGATGGAAATTGATATTTAACTTTGTGGCACATATAAACAACAACCTAATGATAGCAACATAGAGGGTAGAATATGCAAACAAGGGAAAGCTGGCATCATTTTTTTCTGTCTGTGCCAGTTCCTGGATCTTGCCTAAACCTATATTTCTGTTTCTACAACGAGTTTTAATTGAAGTTCCCTTTTCTCCTGGCTATATTTCTAGACTTTCTGCTCATTTATAACCCAGACTCCTCTCTATAGTTGCAGCTCCTTCTGTGTGCAGAGATGCTGGTGATAGTAGATATTTTCCTGATCCGGGGTTGATGTCTCTCTGCCTAACTGGGTGCCATCATTTGTTTCTCCTTTTTGACCTTCTGTGTAGCAAAGTTTACTGGCCAGATTCCTTTAAAACAAATTTCATGGGATGAACAGAGCCTAATGAGCTTGTTGCTGGTAAAAATCTGTTTTTCTGGGCTGAAGGTGCTAAATTTGACAAAGGAGAAATACAGTAAATGGTGCAAAAGGCTAGAGCTGAAACTGCCTACAGGCCTGACTATCCCATCAACTGGGATTGCTGTCAGGTGTTCTACATTTGGGGCAGATCCCCAATTAGCACTTTGAGCTTCTCCCCCCTTTTCTTTTTGTGGAGTACTTGATTGGTGCAGTGAGCAAGTGTTCCAAACTGCCTGCCCCAGTGCACTGAAAAAAAAAACAGTCATTCAAGTGTTCTGCCTTAAACAATACCTTGTGATTATTACTTATTGCCTTTTTAGTCCTTGTCCATATACAGTCATTTTTATATACTCCTTTATTCCGTTGATGTCATAAGCATTTTCTTTGTATATTTGAAGTATTCACAAATGATAGCATTATAGCTGCATAATGTGATATATATCAGTTTCCCCTTCTAGTGAATCATTCAGGTTGTGCCCAGTTTTTGTTGGTGTTGTTGCTATTACGGGAAGCACCAAAATGAACATCTTTATATGATGTTAAATTATTTCCCTAAGAGAAATTTCCAAGAACTAGATCCCAGGTTCAGAGGGATGAACATTTTAATGGCGTTTGCCTTGTCATATTTTGCTTTCCAAAAGAGCTGCCTTTTACGGTGCTAACAGTATTTCCAAAAACACCTTTAAAATCAAGGTGTTTAGCATGTGGCTTTTCTTAGCAATACAATGGAAATATGCCCTTGCTTTCAGATGGGTCTTTCCTTATGAGGAAAAGAGGACCAAGCAAAATTTATAAGCCACATTTAGAAGTCACTGGCCTTTCGTAGTTAAAGCTAAAAGGAAACATCCACTTTATTGAACTGTTCCTTGCACAAACTTCTTCCTGGGCAACATATGTGGTATGTCTCAGGTCTGGCACAGAGCCATCAAATGCATTTTTGGTAAGTTGTCCCAACTTCTATTCCACCCAACACATGCTAAAGTTGGAGTTTTCATTATATTCTATGGCTTGTAAAATGTTGTGGAAGTACAGTGGGCTTATTCTTAGTCACTTAAAAAATGTCCTGGTATGTTTAGAATGATTATGTTTCTCTATCTGGCTCCTTTTCTCCTTTGCAAAAGAAGAAACAAGAATCCTTCAAATAAGATAAAGAATTCAGATGTAGCCAAGAGCCTCTATTTGAACCTTCTGTCAGGATGTTTATTTAAAGTATTGTAAGTTTCCTTGGTTCATGTTATCTTAAGGTATCTTGTGAGTTGATCTTGTGAAATGAACTCATGTGGTTCCTATTGTAGGCTAACCATTTGTGTCTTATTTTTTCAGTGAACATAAAGATTCTGAAAAGAAACACAAAGAAAAGGAGAAAACCAAACACAAAGATGGAAGCTCAGAAAAGCATAAAGATAAACATAAAGACAGAGACAAGGAAAAACGAAAGGAGGAAAAGGTACCGAACTTTCCAGTGGGGAAAGAAGAGATGTGGGATGTTCTTTTGTTTTGTTCACTTTATAAGCAGGTCATAAAAAGTACCTTCATTGTATACTAATTTTATTTTTCTTTAACATAAGATCTGTTGGCCCTTGAGTCAAAAAATTCTCTATCAAGAGATTTAGAGTTTATCATAATCTTTGTGAAATCCAACCAAGCCTTTTACTACTGTAATTTCTCATCCATATTTACTTATCACCTTACTTTATATGGCAAAAGGATACTTTGAGGATATAGGGTTTTCCAGATATGTTGATTGTCACTTGGGAGGAAATGAATTGTTTTTTGGCAGAATGCCTAATGCCATGTTGGTCCTCTTTGAATTATATATATATAAAAGCGATAAATTTCAAAGTACATTTTAACAAGTAGTTGTAGAACAGATTTCTAAGTTTGATATGGATTTTAGTTCCACAATTTCAGATTTTTCCTTCTAGCTGCTCTAAGACACTGGAGACTAAAAGAAATATCAGTATAATAATTCAGCAGTCATACTCATTTGTTAAATCCTGTCTTCTCTGTTATAACTCCTTCTTCTCCTTTGATTATTCTCCCAATCTTTAGGGATATTTTTTGTGTTGAAAAGGGGTGTCAACAGTATAGAATCGGGGAATGAAACTGGTTGATGTTCTGAGAGGTTAGCCCCACTGGATTTCAGGCCTTATCTGGCCTAGGAACCATCTGGAGGTTAAAGGTTTCTGCAAAGTAAACTTAGTACATGAGACTTTTGTAGAATCTCAGAGTGGTAGGTGTTTGTTTTAGTTTGCTGAAGCTGCCAGAATGCAATATACCAGAAATGAAATGGCATTTAAAAGGAGAATTTATTAAGTTACAAGTTTACAGTTGTTAGGCCATAGAAATGTCCAAACTAAGGCATCCAGAGAAAGATACCTTAGCTCCAGAGAAAGGGCCAATGAAGTTCCAGTTTTCACACTCAGCTGGGAAAGCGCATGGTTATGTCTGCTAGCTTTCTCTTCTCATTTCATAAAGCTCTCCGGGGGCATTTTCCTTCCATGTCTCTAAAGGTCTCTGGCTGTGTAGGCTCTGTTGGCTCTAAAGCTTTATCCAAAATGGTTCCCTCTTTAAGGGCTCCAGTAAGCAACTGCATCTTGAATGGGTAGAGGCACATCTTCGTGGAAATCATCTGATCAAAAGTTACCTCCCCTGCCATGCCAGAAACTGGGGTTTGATTCCGGTGCCTGCCCATGCAGGAAAAAAAAGTTATATCCCACAATTGGGTGGGCCACATCTCCATGGAAACAGTCAAAAAGATCCCACCCAGCAATATTGAATGAGTATTAAAGAGCATGGCTTTTCTGGGATACATGACAGTTTCAAATCGGCACAGTGTTCTCTTAGGCTTAATAGGAGTAATGTTGATTGGGGTTTGGGAAACTGGTAATTAGCAATATCTAGCTGAAGCTTGCATAAGAGTAGCCTCCAGAATAGCCTCTCTACTAGCTCTGAGCCACTGATACCTTATTTTACCCTTTTGGTCAGTAAGACATTGTCAGTCTTATGTGCCAGAGCCAAAGTCATGCCCCACGTGGAGGTGGGTGAGTAATGGTTTCCCTTACAGAGTTGAGCTTAGAGACAGAGAGAAGCCACATCTGAGCAACAACAGGTTTTTTAGAAGTAACTCTTTGGCATAATTGTTCGTAGTCTTAGCTTCTCCACTACAGAAATAAGTTTCATAAGAGCAGGACTCAAGATCAAGGGCTTGGCCTATTAACTTGGTCTAGTGTTTGAGAAGGTGTCAGGGGTTTCCCAAGTGGGAAAGTTTAATAGTTCCATATTTTTTCTCCAGTCCCTCAGGAAGAAAAAAGGTTGTTTTTGCTTTACTTTTTAAAAAATACTGTTGGTATTTAGTTAATTAAGACAATATGAAATAGGGAATTTGGTAGAAAATGTATTTTCCTCTTGCTGGCTTTCCTGTATCTTTCCATCTTTTTCTTTTCTGAGGCAGCCACTATAGATTATCTTTTGTATCCTTACAGAGATTCTCTTTGTATATTTATATGTGTAATATGTATGTATCCTTTTCTATGTATGTGTGCAGAATTTTGAAAGACAAGTCTAGAATGTGGAGATTTGAAGGAGTAGGGAGATAAAGTATATTTTTCTTGAATCAGAGAAGAAAGGAAATAGTAGACTCTTCTTTTTTGTTTGGTTTTGGTTTTGGTTTCCCTAGTTCACAGCCAATGGTGAATCGTTGAGAGTTGGAATATATTTATTAAGGGAAGGAGACCTGCCATCATTTAAAGGTAAAAAGCTTCCATTTTGAATGGGTAAATTTCTCAGTAAATTTGACAAGTATTCATCCTGAAGAATTTTCAAAGACTAGTCTTTGAAAGATATCAAGAGCCTTTAGTTCATCCATTCAATTTTGCTAACAACAAAAGCCAACCTTGGATCACAGTGCCCCAAGAGTTGAGGTCAAGTATTCTCAGATAAGAGAAATACATCTTTAAATTTAGTCCTTTCAAGGTATTAATCAGTTGTTATTTTATGTTTTAGATTAGAGCCTCTGGGGATGCAAAAATAAAGAAGGAGAAGGAAAATGGCTTCTCCAGGTAAGACTCCTTTGCTCCATTGGCATCCCTTTCTCTGTGGATACCCAGCAGACCAGCTGCCTGGTTTGTAGTGTCTGAACTTACCAAAAACGTACTGACCTAGCCACCTTGATGTTTCAATGAGAGCTGGCAGTGAAAGGATTTGGTCTAAGCCAATTTGAGCATTTTTAGATTGCTTTAGTGGTACTGACCGGCACATTTCCAGAAGATTATTTTAAGTGAAGAAGGTTGATAGGAAGAGACTTTTTTAAATTGAGATATAATTGCATACCATAAAGTTTACCTTTTTAAAATTTGAAGTTCTTTGGTTCTCGTATACTCCCAAGATTGTGCACTCACTCCACTATCTAATTTTAGCACATTTTCATCACCCCAAAAAGAAACCCTACTTCACATTTTCTCCCTTCCCTCAGCCTCTGGCAGCTACTAATCTACTTTCTGTCTCTATGAATATGCCTATTGGCAGGAAAAGATTTAGACTTAGGTTTAGATTATCTTTTTTTAGAAAGAGAAGAAAATGTATACAATCTAGAGGTCTCTTTTCCTTTTCCTCTACTATTTTTGCTCTTATGATTCTGTTTTCCTCATCAGCATCAGCTCTCTAAAAATAAGCCTCTAGTTTCAAAATAGTAAGTTTATGATAAAAAATCCTCATTCACTCATTGAATGACAGAATGAAATGTATTAGTGTCCTAGCTACTAAAACAAGTGCCATACAGTGGGTTGACCTAGCAGGAATTCATTAACTCATGGTTTCACAGGCCAAAAGGCTTGCTTTCTCCTGGGGTTAGGGTATTATAAAAGCTACCTTTTAGCTTTTGGTTTACTATAAATAATCAGTTCCAGTCGTTTGTGGGGCTAGATATATAATAAAACACTCAGGTAGTTCAGGAAACAAATTTATTCTATTGCGGTTTTGGCTTGTTCTCTGAAAAGTAACTAAGATGTAGTAGAGAAGAACACTGACTTGAAATAATAAGGAGTCCTGATCCCATATCCTGAATATTGCCCCTTCATCTGTAAAATGGTGGCAGTATTATCTATTTCTCAGGGTTGTAGTGAGAGTTAAGTGAAAAAAGTACCCACGGGAAACCTATATGCTGCATATCTATGCTGTTATCTTTATATCAGCTTCTTCTCAGTGGTGTCATTTATCCCTCCTTTGTATTTATTTAAAGTAATAAAGATATCCCAGCTCTTTTTGACTGCAATTTTTTTTCTCTTTAGTCCACCACGAATTAAAGATGAACCTGAAGATGATGGCTATTTTGCTCCTCCTAAAGAGGATATAAAGCCATTAAAGAGACCTCGCGATGAGGATGAGTGAGTGTTTCTTATTACTTTGCCATTTTAGACAAAAAGGAGTTGTTTAAAGGAAAAATGTGATTCTTATCTCTACAGAACATAGCAAAACTACATTGACTTATACTCATTTGCAATTTATGATTAATGAACTGGGCAACTGATTTCTCTTTGACTTAAGAGAAGTAGAATTTGCTGAGGAAATAAGTAGTGTACTTGAGACCCACATAGATTCATATTTTTCTTGTTATATTTTTCTTATTACAAAGGTAATGTTATATTTATTGTAGCAATTTCAAGTATTGTAGAATTCATAAAGAATGCTTAAATTACTTATTGCTGTAAGGTTTTCATAGCCTACCACAGATGAGTTTTCAATGTTAAAGGAATTTCCTCAAGGAACTATACCTGTCAGCACAATCTAAGTGAAATTTTAGTGTATAGAAGTAATAAAACCATTGTTATGCAAAACAGTTGTTTGAGACATACATGTACCTCTTTCCCAGGTTCAATCAATGAAATAAATTCTACTATTTTTCATCTTTTGTAGTTTATCATGCTTCCAGAATCTACAAAGAATTTATGGTAGAAAATGAGTGGAAAGGGAGGAGGGAAATACTCCAAGAACTCACATTTGTATTTATTCAGTACAAAAAATCTCATTCACCCCCCAAACAGTTACTATTGCATGGCAGCCATTGTTGTACTATTTATTTGGTTCCCATGCTTCCATTTTATAGTGATGTCTATTACTGTATAAATTCCTCCACCATGCTTCTGCCAGATCTGGGTTTAGTAACTGTTGGTGTTGAGTCTGGATGTTGGGTCAGTTACTTTTTCCCCTTTTGCTACTCTTGACTGTAGAATTCCTAGACAAGAATAACAGTAACCACGCCTGCCTTGGAAAGGTCTCCAAGAGTTTGAAGGTCCTGATCCTATGGGCGAGAGCTCCTGAGTCACAATTGTGTTAATTGCGTATTTGTGTCCCCCTTTCCTAGTGCTGATTATAAGCCTAAAAAAATTAAAACTGAAGATGTCAAGAAGGAGAAGAAACGAAAACTAGAGGAAGAAGAGGTTAGTAAAGAGACTTAGGGCCTTTGGGGCTTAGGTTTGGTAGTGGGAACTTCCAAAAAACAACTTTTGAAGGCACATGGTTTTTAGGTCTTTACTGGTCTGTGATACTGGTAACACTGGAAAAAAAAATCTTAGATGAAAATTGTGCCAGTGGCACTGTTCATTTTAGCATCTTTCAGAGCCCGCAAAGTAAGTGTCATAAATTAACCACAACCAGCAATGACTCTTTACCCTCTTAGCATCCTAGATGTCTATCCATAGATACGCTGTCAACTAAGATGTTCCTGGAGAAACTACCATCTTCATACATACAGAGGAAGTGTTAACAAGAGCCCACATCTTGGCTTAGAACCCTGAAGAGCTTTACTTTGTGCTCTCTTACATCTAACAAAGCTTGCTCATTACTCACTTTGGGTAACCATCATGACTATTTAACACTCCTCTTTGAACGTAAGATAAAATCTAAGCTCTTTTCTGCTACTTACTCCAAATCTGGCTGCTGCGCATGTCTCTTCCTTTTATGCCTCTCTTCTCTAGCTCACCTTGTTCTATCCACACTCACCTCCTTTGTTCTTTTTTTTTTTTCCATGATGGTCTCTTGTACACTTCAGGGCTTTATATAGCACATGCTGTTCCCTCTGTCTGGAATACCTGCACTCTTCCTCCCTTTCTTCTGCTGGTTTATCAACTTCCTTAAAACCTCCATTCAAGTAAACTATTTTTCTAAGGGTTATGCACAGTCTTGTGGTAGGTTTAAAGTAAAACAAAAAATGAGTCCTTGTTTTGATCCTTTCTATTTCTTGTACTGAAGAGTTGTCAGCAATTTAAGAAAAAGATGTCAGAAATTCACATGCATCTTAATCTTGCACTCTCCTCAGAGAAGGGGTTGAGCGAGTTCTGAGCTCTTAATACTATGTTTGCGGTTAATCACTGCCTTGGGCAAAATTGGGTCACAAGTGTAAAGTCGAGGCAGTAAAGATAGTCATAGAAAGGGACAGGGAGTCTTTGAGAGTACATTATCATAGAAGAAGTAAGAATAATGTTAATATTTACAATTAAATGTAATTAAGTGTAATTTAATTGTGTTTACTATGTGCCAGGCACTATTTTACACACTTTTTCTTTTCTTTTTTTTTGACATGGACAGGCTCCGGAAATCAAACCTGGGTCTCTGGCATGGCAGGCAAGAATTCTGCCACTGAGCCACTGTTGCACTGATGTATATACTTTTTTAATGCATCATTTTCCATTTATTCCTTACAACAACCCCAAGAGATAAATATGCTATCAGCACCCCCGTTTTACAGGTGTAGAGAAACTGAGGTATATAGAGAGCTTAAACCAGTTGACTTATTTCACATACCTGCTAAGTGTTAAGGTAGTAATTTGGACCCATGCAGTTTGATTCTACAGCCAGCATACAATCTACTTTGTTATCCTGCCTGCTATGGAACTTTGCTGGTCCTTTAATTACAGAAGGAGGGAGAGAAAAAGTCTTAATGAAACTATAGTAAAAATGTTTGTTCTTGGCCAAAGTCCAAGTTAATGAGAGCCAAATCAAAGAATTAGAGTGAAATTGATTTTGGTAGCCACTCATCTCCCTTTTAGGTAGATTATCGTATATACTGTTCAATTAAGAACATAGAACTTTATCTCTATGCTTTCTGTATTGCCTTTATGTTTATATAATACTGATTTCTGAGTTTTGAAGAGATTAGTGTAATTGTTAAGCCGTTTGAATAAAAGAACAGTTGACTTCATTTTTTATTTTTCAGTTTAGCAGCCTTCCCTTTTAGGGAGAAAAAATTCAGGCTGAAAGACCCTATGCACTAATACACAGTCTTACTGTGGCAGAGACCCCAGATGGCTGTTTTTGTTTGTTTGTTTGTTTTAATTTCCAGGAATTGTTCTGAAATGTCTCAGTGAACGATTATTCCATTTAGAGACTTGAAAACCTGCAGTGCAGTTAGTAGTCTCCTGATGGTACCATCTGCATGCCTGTTCAGAGGCTAAGAGATGGTCTTAACTGAAAAACATTTCCCTTTCTATAGTATGTTTCATCCTACATAGTAAACATCATCTGAATTAAGTGATCCTCTAGTACCTTCTCCTCCCAAACATAATGACACATTTATATTGTCCATGCCTGTTTTAAAATATGTGTGGTATTACAGGGTTTCATCTTTCACATACCCCAGAGGCCATTTGTTTATAGATCCTGAGTTTATTCCTATCTTGATTGCCATCCTATCAGGTAGTCCTAGAATGTTTATTCCAGTTCTTCCCATGAGTCATTTTTCCTTTAAACTAAGGCTCTATCATGGTCAATAACAGTTACATGACCTCAAGCAAGTGACTAAACCTCTGTTTTTGAGGTTTCCTTGATTATAATCTGAAGAGATCAAACCAAACTATAAAGTTCTTTTCATCTCTGCCATTCTGTAATTGATTTTAAGATGGTGTAAAACCACTTTTTCTTTGCTATATAAAATTTGTTGAATAAAGTTGGGGCAAAGAAAAACATTTTTCAAAAGAGTTAGATTGTGCAGGATTCTTACGTATTGCATACCACATTTTAGTCTGGATATGTATATGTGTGCATATTTTGAGGTTTACCTCCTACATTGTGAGTTGTACTTGTTTAGGCTTGATGCTCTTACTGTGCAGTTGTGATCAGGTTATTTAGAGTCACAGTTCAAAAGGGCAGCCATAAAGAAATATCACCATAGGAATCAATAATCATTTTAGGCTTTCCCAGTTACTTGTTTATTGTATTATGACTTGGTAAACATGAGTGATGTGATGCTATTCCTTTCAAATATAAAGCCTCCTATATCCTTTATCCATTATTTGATAGTATTGGAAGAGGTTTAACAACAAGTGAGAATAATACACTGGGATTATTCTAGCAGTGGGTTCCGAGATTCTCCTGATGTTAAAATATACAGTTTCCCAGGCTCTTCCCCAGCAACGCAAAAGTTTGTAATCACTTTCTCATGTAATTGTTTTGGGGAATACTGCTTTAGAGCAAAGTACCAGTACATTTTTATTCCTCTGTCAAATGAGAGAATTAGATCTGAGATGCTTTGTAGTTCTGACATTCTGTGATTCTAGTCTTTCTTCTTCATGGCCTTTGGCAACTACTTCTAGAAATGTAATTGGTCCTTTTGCTTTTTCATCATTTTTCTTTATAGGATGGTAAATTGAAAAAACCCAAGAGCAAAGATAAAGATAAAAAAGTTTCTGAGCCAGATAACAAGAAAAAGAAGCCGAAGAAAGAAGAAGAGCAGAAGTGGAAATGGTAACATCTCAGCACTGGGTTAAAATGTCAGCCCTTTATTCCACAACCTAGTTAAGAAAGAGTGTTATTAAAATTAGTAGCTTGATAATTGAAGGGAAAATAAATACTCAGAAATATTTAGGTTATCTAGAGTCACAATTCAAAAGGGCAGCCATAAAGAAATATCACCATTGGAATCAATAATCATTTTAGGCTTTCCCAGTTACTTGTTCATTGTATTATGACTTGGTAAACATGAGTGATGTGATACTAAAATAATACTTCTGAAATAAGTTTTCCAGGCCCTGGTGAAATCTTTAGCTCTAAAACTAGGAGGTTGCACCCTGTTGATAGAATGGTTTCTAGAAATAGATTTAACTTATGGAGAAAGTTGTGTTTAAATTGATGGGGGGAAAGAAAGATGGACTATGCCATAAGCCATGTTGGGAAAATTACCTATTTGTTTAAAAAAAGAATCTCTACAAGAAAGTATGGGTGAATATTTTTATAATTGTAGAATAATAGTGAAGACCTTTTGAAGGAAGAGTTACAGCCAGAGCCATAAGGAAAATATTTATAAATTTGATGCATCAGAATTGAAATCTTCTATATAGTGAGGAAACTCATATGCCATTTAAAAACAAAAGAAACAAACAAAAAAAACCTGAGGGCGAATATTTGCAATACAAATGGCTAATAAACTCTTAATATGAAGAGATCCTAATAGAAAAGTGAGAAATAGTCAATTAGTTAAAGAAAATAAGTGTTTAATAAACTTTTAAAAATATGGTCAATCTCACAAAGATGAAAAACAAGGAGATACCTTTTTGTTTAATGCCACTCAGATAGGCAAAGATTGTTAAGTGAAAAATATCTGAGGTTGTGAAGACAGGCACTCTTTCCGCTGTGGATGTGAAGGTTCAGAGAGTCTGTATGGAGGGCAGTTTACCAATAACAAATATTATTTTTGAAGAGCATGTAGAAGTGGGGAACTTTTATTTTATATAAATAAATTTTGGTATGGCAAATTTTGAAATAAGCGTGTATTTTTGTATTTGTTTTTATTTAAACTTTATGTTATGTAGCTACCATACCAGACACACAATTTGTATTTGTGGTGAAAACATTCAAATGATCCAGAGGTATATGAGTTGGAAGAAAACAGAAGTTCCCTTTACCCTCCCCTCTCCTCCCGATTCCCATTTTCCTTTCCTGTCTTGAGGTAACACTATTGATAGTTTGGTGTATAGCCTTCTAGATCTTTTTATAAGCTTTTACTTTACTCTGTTGTTTCTATGATTTAGGACAGCACTGTCCCCAGCCCCTCAAAGGAAAGGGAAAAGATCAGTGATATAGGGAGGCGTTGGGAGCAGCAGGGCCGTGGTAGTGAACCTGTTGCTTGTGGAACCTGTTGCTTGTGATTGAGTTTGGCATTGCTTGTGTGAACATCCGTAGGGTTAAAGGGAAAGTAGTCAAGGAGAATCACAGAGCAAAGGAATTCTGGGCCTTACCAGAGGTCAGAATCATAAAAAACAACATGGATTTCTTTTTTCCTAACTTTTATTTCATTTTTTTCTTTCAAACTAATCATATGTTTTCAGTGGTATTTCTTAGAGTTTGATTCATAAGAGTATTATATGGGTTTTGTGGCTTTTACAAAATTTTTTTTTCTTTTTTTTAAATAAAACTGTAAATTAGGGGCTGTTGTTAGAAGTCCTGAGAGTGGTGAGTTAGTACTTCATCAGTCTGTTATGTCTTGCATGGTTCTGAGGAAGGCACTCAGTAAATGCTTTTGAATGAACAAATTGATTTCTTTGTCGTCAGTAGCTCTCTATCTGCTCCCCCTTTTCCTTTAGAGTCTTGGCTGTTGTTGGGCCCTGAAACAGATGTACTCTTATCCTTGTTCAGCTATATGTGTGTAAAGTTAGATGTCCTTGAAGGGTCCAGTAGCCTGCTTTTGCTTCAGTGGATTGAAATCCTTATTAGTATTGCCCCATAGAAATTCTGAAGAACCCTGACCTTTGTGTTTCATTCTTATTTTGGTTTAAGGGGGACTGGTTATAGTGTTTAAATTAAACATAGTCGGTTTGAGAATGAGCAGTCTTTGCTTCAGCTTCTAATGCATGCTTTTCTCAAATCTAATTGTTACACTTTGAGCATTTTTCTCAAGCACAGTGCTTGGTGGTATGTTGGTGTTTTGAGGTAGAGAATAGGATCACATGGCCTCTTAGCTGATAGCTTACCTTTTCCTTCTGTCACCATATAGGCTGCCTGTTGTGTTCTGAAGTCAGTGATCCAGTCCTTAGTGACTGCCAGTGATGGCCTGCTCAGGGACCTTAAATGGCTGATACTCTCATTTTTACTATTTCTCTTGCTGTCTCACTAAAATAATTCTATACTGTGTTAGTTAGATTCAGTTGTCAACTTGGCCAGGTGAGCATACATAGTTTTGTTTCTGCGGACATAAGCCAATGGTACGTGAACCTCATCTGTTGCTAATTACATCTGCAGTCGGCTAGGAGGCGTGTCTGCTGCAGTGAGTGAGGTTTAACTTAATTGGCTGGTGCTTAAATGAGAAAGCAATGTAGCACAGCCTTAGCAGCTCGGCATTCCTCATCTCAGCACTCGCAGCTCAGCCCAGGCCTTTGGAGATGCAGAAAGAAGTCACCCTGGGGAAAGTTGTTGGAACCCAGGGGCCTGGAGAGAAGACTAGCAGAGACCATCCTGTGTCTTCCACGTAAGAAAGAACCTCAGTCGAAAGTTAGCTGCCTTTCCTCTGAAGAACTAACAAAATAAATCCCCTTTTATTAAAAGCCAATCCGTCTCTGGTGTGTTGCATTCCGGCAGCTAGCAAACTAGAACAGATTTGGTACGGGAGAGTAGGGTGCTGCTGCGGTTTGCAAATACCAGATATGTTGGAACAGTTTTTTGGGTGGCTAAAGGGAAGATTTTGGAGGAACCATGAAGAGAATGATGGAGAAGTCCTGGAGTGCTTGAAGAGACTGTTGGTGTAAATGGAACCACTGCCAATCTTGACGAAGGAGGACACAAAAGGGAGAGATTGGAGTTTGCAGAGTGAGAATCATGGAAGCTCGGGTCTGAAGCCAGGAAACCTTTGCCAGGAGAGTGGACCCACCCATATACATGGAGAGGGTGAGTTTACCCTGAAGGGCGAGGATGAGTCTACCCTCTCATTGCAGTGGAAGAGTTGTGCAGCCTCAGGCCTTGGAGAAGGTAGAGCACGCTCCTTGGGGGACTGGAAGAGCCTGGCTGCCACCACATGGAGGGATTGAGCTTGTGCCCCAGAAATGGTAGAGAGCCCAGGAGTGGCTGATGCCTGGAGACAGTGGAGCAGAGAGGTGGTCTCCTCGATGTTCCCCGAGGTTGATTTGGAATGAGGCGGACCACTGCATGGGCCCTTGGAAGGGGTGGGACTGCCACTTTCTAAAGCCGAAGGATGAATGACTTTCAGACTTTGAAATCCCACAGTGCTTGCCCTGCATGTTTTACATCAGTATTTCTTCCAGTTTCTCCCTACGGAAGTGAAAATCTGTATCCTGTGAATATCCTCCTTTGCATATTGGCACCGGACTTGTTTTGAGATTCACAGTTCCACAGCAAGAAGAGAATTTTTTGCACCTGTTTAAGGTGATGCTTGAAGTTGCCAAGTTGACAAGGGGCGGACATGTGTTAGTTAGATTCAGTTGTCAACTTGGCCAGGTGAGCGTACCTAGTTTTGTTGCTGCGGACATAAGCCAATGGTACGTGAACCTCATCTGTTGCTAATTACATCTGCAGTCGGCTAGGAAGCTTGTCTGCTACAATGAGTGACATTTGACTTAATTGGCTGGTGCTTAAATGAGAGAGCGTGATGTAGCACAGTCTTAGCAGCTCGGCATTCCTCATCTCAGAACTTGCTGCAGCTCAGCCCAGGCCTTTGGAGATGCAGAAAGAAATCAGTCACCCCAGGGGCCTGGAGAGAAGACCAGCAGAGACCATCCTGTGCCTTCCACGTAAGAAAGAACCTCAGTGGAAAGTTAGCTGCCTTTCCTCTGAAGAACTAACAAAATAAATCCCCTTTTATAAAAAGCCAATCCGTCTCTGGTGTGTTGCATTCTGGCAGCTAGCAAACTAGAACATATACTTTACCAACTAGACACATGTACATATCTTTCATTTCCCTCCAAAGTGTACAGACATGTCCATCCTGATAGGAGAAAAGTACTTATTCTGATTCTTAACTCCCTCTCTTCAGCAATTGTTGGAATTGGAGAACAGTCCAGGTCCTTCTGGGTTTCTTTGCTGTATCATTTTCTCCACAGAAACAATATATAGGTAGCGGTGCCCAGGTTCATACATAAAAACTTACTTAACCCAGATGCTCCTGTTTGTGATTGTTACCCATTGTAGTTATACAGGATTTCAGCTCTGCCTTGGGTTTGGTTCAGTACACCTTTGTGTCAGACATGAACCTGTTTGCTTTCACCTTGAATGTCATAGATTTGGAAAGGGGAGCAAAGCATACTGAAGTGTAAAGAGTAAGGAGACACTGGTGGTTAGTTGGGTTCCTGTGTCCAAGTCTTTTCTATGTCAGCGACGAGTAGAGGGATACTGCCAGTTTCATATCTGTAAGTGGTAAGTTGTTTATAGAGGATCTTTAATGCTCCTTGCAAGCCTAAGATTTTATTAAATCTAGATTGGTTTTATAGTAATGCTGTTGTTACAGCAGTATTATATATGCAGTTGTTTTGATGTCTCTGAACTTTTAAGATACAGCAGTTGAAATATGACGGGAAGGTAATGAAACATGTATAATTGGACTTGGGCTTCAGAAGGGTCTCAGAACTACAGAGTTTTTCATTTTAAGGTAGAAATAGTGAGGATTAAAACCTGTGAAATATTTAAATATTCTATTCATAAAACAATTCCTGACTCTAAAAAATAAGTGGTGATGGGAAGGGGGTGTGCTGATTCCAGAGAAGAGACTTTTGAAACATCTCAGCCAGTGACAGTGGATCCTGTTCTATAAAATACATTTTGGAAATAATTGAGAAAATTTTAGTATGGACTGGCAGGGAATCTGGAATCATTAATTATGTTAGGTACAATAATGGTATTCTCATTATGAGAGATTATCCTTATTTTTATAGAGATGCTTGCTGAAATATTTAGAGGTAAGGTATCATCTGCAATTTACTTTGAAATGGTTTTAACAAAATACTAACAAATGTATATAGGTGGTGGGTATCTGATATTCATTGTAGTGTTCTTTGTTTTTCTCTGTTTGATCATTTTCAAAATAAAAAGTTTTTAAAAAAGTGATTTCCACTGAGCTTTAGATTCACTTATCAGAGTCTTTTTGATATCTCTAAATTGAAAAACTTATGAGTACTATAAACTCAGTATGTCTCAAGGGAACTGTTGCTTCTCAGCCTTCCTGTTCCATTATCCACTTTCTCATAAGGTTGTTTCCCCTGTATCTTCATCTAGCAACACCACTCCCAGGAAACCTTTTCCTGCATATGAACGGTGTAAATAATACCTCTGTCATGCATAGCATTGTGGTCTATTGTTATCCATTGTGATAAAACAACTGTTTCCATGTCCATATCCCCCGCTTATTGTTGAGCTCCTTGAGTGATGATTTATAGTATCTTTGAGATGAAGTGTATTTCCCTCCATTTACCAAGTATTTCATGTTTACTAATTGAGACTGTTGGCGTTTTCAAAGTGCAGGACACCACCTGGTTGGCCTTTCTGGTTACTTTGATCCAGTCCTTGACTGAGGGGCCAGAGTCATTCCAGAGCACAGGTCAATTGAGCAGATAATCATTTTGGCATTTAATAAGTGATCATCTCTGTACTAGGCAATGTGATCAGTAAATGGGATTGTGCCTTGTCTTTTAAAGGTGGGAAGAAGAGCGCTATCCTGAAGGCATCAAATGGAAATTCTTAGAACACAAAGGTCCTGTGTTTGCTCCACCATATGAACCTCTTCCGGAGAGTGTCAAGTTTTATTATGATGGTAAGTTGTTTCAAGGTAGTCCAGTTCCTGGCCAAGAGAAGAATTTGCTTCTTACTTAGGGATAGAAAGTGAGGAAGGATTCTGTACTGTATGATCCTTTTTGTTTATTTAATTTTGTTTTATTGTCACTGTGTGATTTGGGGGAAGGGCATTCTCTTAAAGGCCTATTTGGTGCTGAAAAAGTGCTGTGAGAAGGGGCTTATCTCTATGGTACAAAAAAAGGTCCATCTATATGGCTCCTAGCACATGAACCAAATCTGAATAATTATATTTGAACTTCATTTATAAGGAATCACGCTCTGTAAGTGTTAATAGGAAAAACTTTACTTGAATGGAGGTTTGTGGTTTTGTTTTTTTTTTTTTCATAATATGAAGCCAGCTGGCAAGCTACTCACCATTAGAAATAGTACTGGTATTTAGTTAAGAATTAATCCCTCATCAACCTCTAGGTAGGGCTGGTAGGCATCTATCACTCACTCCCACTGCACAGCAATATTCCTTTGATATCTGAGTGGTCAAGTTAGATGAGTTGCTTTGGAAAAATGCCTTGTCTGAACTCTTGGAATTGCCCATTAACTATCATCAATATTCCTGTCCTTAGGTTGAAGGATTTGAGTTGTAGTCTGAGACACTCCTTTTGGCAATGTAGCAGTATACAGATTATAATGTCCAGTTGGTTTCTCTTATCACAGGAGTCCTATCCAGAAATTACTGGAGCATTATTCCTTAAACCCTTAAGAGTCACCAGAGTGGATCTGTGCCCATTAATGGGTGTGGGGTGGGACCAAATGATTTTGTACCAGGTGGTGTGCTGACCAAAGTTTGAGAAACACTGGACAGGAGAGCTGCTGAAAAACATCTGTGCTGAACACAGAGAGCTCTGGTAGAGGTCTGCCTACCATCCGTGGCCTCAGGGCCATGGATGCTTATATTAGGTCTAGTTAGTAGTTTATACTGAAGAGCTGGGTTTGCAAGTGAAGGAAGTGCCAAATTTGGCAAGCTTGAATTCGTTTTTAAAACTACATATTGAATGTGCCCTGAATTCACGTATGCCAGACCCAGCATAGGACACTAGGTCTTGAAATTTGCAGTTTACCAGGAACCTTACAGCCTCAGTGACAAATGGCTTACATCGAATAAATATTTTTACCTGTATTGACCAGACAGTACAGAATTCTGTCCACACAGCAGGTCATTTCTGGAGCCTTCATTATGACTCAAAGCCAAAACTCCTGATGAAGAGAAATGGCCTAGAACCTTGAAGAGAACAATCATTAAAGGGCAGGTGTTTTTCAGCCCTGGTACATGCTCACCAAGAGATTTCAAAGCTCAACTATTAAAGCCTCGTTTTGTAGTTCAAAATAATTTGAGGGAAAGGTAGATTCCCCTAGTCCTGGGGCTTCTTGTCCTATTCAGTACAGGGAGCAAAGACCTGGTCATCGTACTCCCTTTTTCCTCTGGGCTTTGTTTCCTTTGATTGTGTGAACTTCCACTTTGCATTAATAAGTCTTGACTTATTAATCCAAACTGACACTGTAAACACTGCCTACTATCTGGATGGCACCTGCCAGGGCAGATGAGGTATGGACTGGCTGAGACTGAATGGCTGCCACAACTAAGGACCTTCACTTTTCAGCTCTGACTTAGCAGTTTTCCTTCTGGACTCAGCCTTTTCAAGAAAGTACAGCCATTGCCAGGAACCTTCAAATAACTTCCCCACCACTCTGCTGCAGGAAGCTGTCATTTCATTTTTCCGACAGCTCTTCTAAAACAGTCTAATATCTCTAAAACAGGAGGAGTCAAATTGCTTCCTCTGTTGGGACAGAATGCAGTAAAATTACTCAAAGAGTCTCAGCTTTTTTTTTCAAAGTTGTTAATATTTAGCTTATGCTGAAGAGATCCGGGAAAGGTTTACATTCTCTTTTGCCATTTATTTTATGTCATTTATTTTATTCTTAGTTTCTTAATGTTTTTCTTTATGCTGGAAGCATGTGACAATTTTGCGGGACACTCTGGTTCAGATCTTAGTGGAGGAATTAAAAAAAACTGTGGGAAATGCTTAATGCCAGCCTGTCCTGAGTGTCTCCTTCCAAGATAAGAGTTGGGGGTTTGAGAGGGAGAAGCTGTACCACCTGTTGGCTTTTTAAGTTATGGCTTCCAAGCAGGTTTTTGGTATCTGTTTGGCCAGTTTCAATTTTGTGCTACAATTCTCAGTATTCTGATAATTAAGGATTATAATCTTCCACCCATTCTGGTATGAGATGCCTTTTGAGATTTAAAATGAATGGATTTCTGGTTGAGCTTTAGTTTTCTGCAATAAATATGAAAACCTTGGTGAGTTAATACCAAATGTACTAGAAAGGCAGTGGAATTATTATTTAACTTCATTTTGTTTTAAATATAGCCAACTGCTATTATTGCAGCATGGATTAGTTCCAGATGGTGTTGTAAGTTGGATTTTCAAAAAAAAAATGGAAATTGGCCCTAAGTAGTATTAAAAGTACTCTAGTTGAAAAGTAGATTAAACTCTCAAGTACTTTCATTTGTTGCTTTATTAACTAATTAAGGTACACAAAACTGTTAGGCCCCATTAGAATTTTCTTTACCACTTAGTAGTTTTCATTGTGTAACATCAGGGTTTCTTGATAACATCTTTTATATAAATACTTGCTCGGTGCCAGGCACCCCATTCCTTCTGCTCTGGAGAGTTAAAAGGTAACTTCTTAATGCCTGTGTTCAAGAGCAGTACATCACAAGCTCAGATATGCACACAGGTCACCTGGGAATCTTGTTAAAATGTAATTTCTGTTTCTGTTAGTTTTAGGGTGATATTCTGCATTTCTAACAAGATCCCAGGTAATGCTGCTGGTCTACGAGTCCACTTTGTATAGCAAGATTCTAGAGGAAGGCCTTATTTAGGCTATTTCATATGGGAAGTCTAGGCTTCCCTGCTGTGGATATATATTTTATTCATAATCCACCCACCTTACTTTGAAGAAGAAAGATGCCTATTTCTTTTCCCCACAATTCCTTTGTTCTACTCCTTGCGCTATCCTTCCCTCCCCTTCTTGAACAGGCTGCTTAGCTTAGCAATGGCAGGAGTCCCTCTGAGGATTTGATTTTTAAAAACCATTGAAGAGGTGTAAAGAACCTTGCTTGCTGAAAGAAAAAGGAGGAGTAACTGGGCCTCCTCCAGGCATCTGGGAACAATTTACTGGCGTAGTCTTCAGAGAGCGACCCAGGTAAATATCTGCTAAAGACAAGGAAAATTTATACAAGTAGATATAAATCTGTATGTTGTCTTTTTGTCATCATTGTTATAATGTGTCACCAGAATTTTATATACCTTGGGAAAGTAAACCATTACTAAAGAAGAAATCTCCAGAATCTCAGTATTTGTACTTAGAACATGAATACCACACTTAATTTTTTGCAACCACTTTTTCCTCTAGGTAAAGTCATGAAGCTGAGCCCCAAAGCAGAAGAAGTAGCTACATTCTTTGCAAAAATGCTCGACCATGAATATACTACTAAGGAAATATTTAGGAAAAATTTCTTTAAAGACTGGAGAAAGGTATTATATCCCATGTGGTATTATCTTACTTAACACCTTGGAAAAAATTTTGGTCAAGTACTAAACTATAATTTTATGAAGGATTGCCTATGTAAATAATTTGTATTTTATGAATTTGGTCATATTAAAGTTGCTTATCTTTTGTTTGTTCACTTGCTATATTATATAGAGTTTCTATCCAATAAATATGCTTATTTCTTTCTTCCTAGTTCTTACACAGCTGCAGGAGGGGAATTATTAGATTAGACCAAACCGAAATCTTCAACTTCACTTGAGCAAAGGAAAGTTTGTCTTGGCAAACTGTTGTTACAAAGAGAGATGGCTAATCTGATATCCAGTTCCTTCTAGATTCTTGCCCATTTGCTGTAGTATTTTCTGCTCTTGAAGCACTTTATATTCTATCTGGTTAGATGATTTTAAAATAATCTCATTCTCAATTTGGGTAATGTAAATAAAAACTGAGCAAAAGCTTTTTTTTTCTTTACTCTTCAAAACTCACTAATTTAGATCAACTACCTCTCCCTTGTCTACAGAAATGGTGCTTTTCTATATTCTTAAAGTCTATTTGCCTTTCTAACTATCTCTCCCTTTTCTTTTGACTAGGAAATGACTAATGAAGAGAAGAATATTATTACCAACTTAAGCAAATGTGATTTCACCCAGATGAGCCAGTATTTCAAAGCCCAGACAGAGGCTCGGAAACAGATGAGCAAAGAAGAGAAATTGGTACCACAAATTCTTTTAAGCCTCTGGAGGATTCTAGAATAGTGATTAGTTCATCTTATTTTCTTGGTTTCCGTGACCTGGCACGTGACTTTAGCAATTTCATATCCCTTTATACTAAAGATTTAGGATTCTCAGCATAATAAAGTCTAAATTCTAAATTTCTTAAGGTTTTATTTATACTGAAAATTTTGGCTAAATTTATGGCCAAATATAAGAACTCTGGTGCCCCCACTGAAATAAAAATTAATAATTCAAATAACATATAGCATTTAAGGGTAGACAGCTCTGCCCTAAATATTCAATAGTTAGGATTTAAGACAGATTCTATAATATGGACTATGTACTTCCCTGTTCTTGGATCAATTTTATTCTGGAATTTAACTGCTCATCCATCCCCGTCTTCCAGCTTTGGCCATCCTCATCCTGAAGAATCTTTCTACTATCCAACTGAAATATCATTTTCTTCTAAAGTACAGTTGGCAGACGATGGGCTGCTTGTTTTTGTAACCAAAGTTGTATTGGAACACAGGCACACTCGTTGATTTAGATTCATTATGGCTGCTTTCACATGACAATGGCATAGTCAGGCAATAGCAAAAAAGACTGGATAGTCCTCAAGTGTAAAATATTTTATATCTCGAAAAAACTTTCCATTTACTGATCTGGGAGAATCCAGCTTAGAATCTTACTTTAAAAAAAACAAAACAAAACCCAGGTGTGTTAGAAATGAAAGAATTTAAGGAACTCTTTGCACTTCAAAGCCTGTAGTTTAGTATTTTTTAAGACTTAACCTGTTTATGTAATTTAGGCCCTTTTCATTATATAACTCATTGTTTGATATTGAATTGTTTGTCCCTTAGTTTAAAAATTGAGGTATTTTAGGAATGAAAACTGTATCAGACTTTGCAGTTTCAGTTTAGTCTTATCTCCAGTATCCAAAATTAGTGGAGTGTCATATGCCATTTAGTGTAGTTTCTTATACCATTCACTTTTTTTAAACATTTCTTTAAAATATGAAATATGATATATATGCAAAAAGGCAATAAATTTCCAAGTACATTTTAACAAGTAGTTATAGAACAGATTTTTAAAGTTTGATATGGGTCCCAGTTCCATGATTTTTTGTTTTTTCTACTTAGCTGCTCCAAGACACTGGAGACCAACAGAAATATCAATATAATGATTCAGCAGACATACTCATTTGTTAAATCCAGTCTTCTCTGTTATACTCCTCCTCTTTAAATAACTTATACATAAAGGCAATAAATTTCAAAGTACATTGCAACAATTGTAGAACAGATTTCAGAGTTTGGTATGGGTTACAATTCCAGTTTTATGTTTTTATTTTTAGCTGCTTTGAGGTCCTGGGGGCAGAAAGAAATATCAATTTAATGATTCATCACTCATACTCATTTGTTAAACCCTTCTCTATGACTCACCGTCACCTTTGATCTTTCTCCCACTATTTTTTTTTAACTTGTTTATTTTATAGTATAATATATAGAGAAAGCAAAGAAATAAAAAAGCAATAGTTTTCAAAGCACTCTTCAATAAGTAGCTATGGGATAGATCCCAGAGTTTGTCATAGGCTACCATACAATCCTCTCAGATTGTTCCTTCTAGCTGTTCCAGAATATAGAAGGCTTAAGAGGCTTAAATATTTTCTTATCCACAATTGACTTTTTTCTTTCTTTTTTATGAAAAATAACATGTATACAAAACAATAAATTTCAAAGCACAGCACCACAATTAGTTGTAGAACATATTTCAGAGTTTAACATGAGTTACAATTCCACAATTTTAGGTTTTTATTTCTAGCTGCTCAATACTGGAGACTAAAAGAAATATCAATTTAATGATTCAGCATTCATATTCATTCATTAAATCCTATCTTCTCCATAACTCAGCCATCACTTTTGATCTTTCTTTCCTTTTCTTTAGGGGTGCTTGGGATATGGCATTCTAACTTCTTCATGTTGGAAGGGTCTGTCACTAATATGGGGTAGGGAGATGGAACTTCTGGAGAGGCTGGACCCTCTATGTTTCAGGAGTTATCTAGTCCAGGGACCCATCTGGAAATTGTAGGTTTCTGGAAAGTTACTCAAGTGCATGGAACCCTTGTGGAATCTATATATTGCCCTAGATGTTATTTAGGATTGGCTGAAATGGTTGTGATTGTCATTTGGCAGATTATGATAGGTAGCAACGTCAACCTGAAGCTTGCATAAGAGCAACCTCCAGAACCTCCCGACTGTATTTGAACTCTCTCTGCCACTGATACTTTATTAGTTACACTTCTTTTCCCCCTTTTAGCCAGGATGGAGTTGTTGATCCCACAAGTTCTCCCACTATGTAGGGGTATTTGGACTATGCCAGTTCTAGCTTTTTCATGTTAAAAGGCTCTGTCAGTAATATGGGATGGGGGGATGGAACGTTGATGTTTTGGAAGGGCTGGCTGGCCCCTCTGCATTTCAGGACTTACCTGGTCCGTGGACCCACCTGAAGGTTGTAGGCTTTAGAGAGTTACCCTCGTGCATGAAACTTTGTAGAATCTTATATAGTGCTCTAGGTATTCATTAGGATTGGAAGGAATGGTTTTGCTTTGGGTTTAGCAAGTTATGCAAGGTAGCAATGTGTAATTGAAGCATGCATAAGAGTGACCTCCAGAGTGGCCTCTGGCCTCTATTTAAACTCTCTCAGCCACTGATACCTTATTTGTTACACTTCTTTTCCTCCTTTTGGCCAGTGTGGCATTGTTGATCCCACAGTGCCAGGGCCAGGCTCATCCCTGGGATCATCTCCCACACCACCAGGGAGACTTTCATCCCTGGATGTCATGTCCCATGTAAGGGGGTGGGCAATAGTTTCATTTGCAGAGTTGGGCCTAGAGAGAGTGAGGTCACATCTGAGCAACAAAAGAGGTCCTCCGAAAGTACTCTTAGGCATACGTATAGGTAGGTATGCTAAACTTCTGCACTACTTACATAAGCTTCACAAGAGCAAGCCTCAAGAACAAGGGCTTGCTTGACCTATTGATTGGTCCTAATGTTAGGCACAGTATCTGGGGTTTCCCTGGTGGTAAAATTTAGTTCCATATTTTTTTCCCATCCCTCAAGGGACTTTGCCAATACTCTGATTATCTGCTTAATTATACTCTGGGATGTATCCAGGCATTACATGAAGCAATACAGGATTAAAGGCCCTCATTCTTATTCTTGGCTCCCTGTGTTTGGTATTTTTAAATGATCTATCTGGACAGGGTGAGTTACATTATGTGTTACAGAAAACCTAAGTTCTGGACATAGTAAAATTTCCTTCCTTTGGTCTCAAAGAATAGATGAAATTCTAAAATACAGGGAATGTCTTCCTTACCTTTATATTCTGAATTACCTTAATCCCGATCCGATCAGCTTCATCCTTACTCTAAACACCAGGTTATAAATAACAGTGACCATTTCAGGCTAAATGTGACTATTACAAGAACTTACATCTTAGGCCCCAGTTTTCTTGTAAGTATTTTCTAAATGAGATTCTGCAATATTTGCCCTTTTGTTTCTGGCTTATTTTGCCTAACCAATTGCCCTGCAAGTTCATTCACATCATTCCATACCTCACTGTTTCGTCCCTTTTTGTAGCAGCACCATGTTTGTTCATATGTTTACACCATCATTTCCAATCTACTCAGTCAGTGCATCTTTCAGCCACCTCTGTCTACTGGGACTCATGTATAACGTCCAAAGTCAACAGTCCATCAAACTTTCAATTTTAGGTAATTTCATTGTTCTCGACAGAAAGATAGCCAATAAACATAATCTCACCAAATAGAAAATTCAAACCTCCCCCTAACTCTTGTCCCTTTCCCCATTATGTACCCCTGGTAGTGCTGTAGTACTGTTGATGTTTTCTTGTTAAACATAGCCCATAGCGTGCAATATCATTTTTCCGCCATACCCTGAAAGTGTACAGTATACACTCTTTGTACAAAATTCATACCTTTGCAGTAGTTTATGCAAGAACTTATTTATATTTGTAGTGTTAATTAGTGGGACACATGAGTCTGTACAACCTCTTTCACTCATGTTCACCTTCAGTAATATTACTTATAGACCCACTACCGAACTGCCTTCACTTCTGTCTATTCCCTTAAAATTAAGTTCAACCTCGTTAGCAAACTATTCACCCATCTCAAGCTTCTGCGTATGTATCTCTAGGTCCCCTATATTCCATATTATAAGCCTCTGATTTTACCTTTACCATGTTCATAAAAGTGGAATCGTATATTATCTGTCCTTTTGCATCTGGCTTATTTCACTCAACATTGTGTCCTCAAGGCTCATCCATCTTGTCATGTGGTTCAGGATGTCATTTAGTATTACTGTTGCAAAATATTCCATCATATGTGTATACCACATTTTTTTAATCCACCCATCTGTTGATGAGCACTTGGATTGTTTCCGTCTTTTAGCAACTGTGAATAGTGCTAAATGAACAACAGTGTGCAAATCTGTTTGTGTCTCTCCTTTCAGCTCTTATGGGTATATACCAAGTAGTGGTATTGCTGGGGCATAGGGCAACTCGATATTTAGTTTTCTGAGGAACTGCCAGACTGTTTTCCATCGTGACTGCACCATTATACATTCCCACCAGCAGTGCATAAGTGTCCCAATTTCTCCACATCCTCTCCAACATTTGTAGTTTCCTACTTGTTTAATAACAGCCATTCTTGTAGGTGTGAGGTGGTATCTCATTGTAATGTTGATCTGCATTTCCCTTATAGATAATAAGAATGAGCATCTCTTCATGTGCTTTTCAGCCATATGTATTTGCTCTTAAGAAGAATGTCTATTCATATCTTTAGCCTACTTTATAATAAGGTTGCCTGTTCTTTTGTTATGTTATATGATTTCTTTATGTATGCAGGATATCAAACCTTTATCCAGTATGTGATTTCCAAATATTTTCTCCCATTGAGTTGGCTGCCTCTTCGTCTTTTTGACTAAGTCTTTTGAGGCACAAAAGCATTTGATTTGGGGGAGCTCTCATTTATCTGTTTTTTCATTTGTTTGCTTGTGATTTGGGTGTAAAGTTTAGGAAGCTACTAGGTCTTGAAGATGTTTCCCTACATCTTCTTCTTTATAGTATTGATTTTTGTGTCTATGTGTTTGATCCAATTTGAGTTAATTTTTGTATAAGGGTGCCCATTTATTGAAAAGACTATTCTGTTTCCAGTTTAGTGAATTTGGGCACCTTGTCGAAAATCAGTTTACCATAGATTTGGTGATCTATTTCTGTGCTCTCAATTGGATTCCATTGGTCTATACTTCTGTCTTTGTGCCAGTACCTTGCTGTTTTCTTTTGTAACTTTTTTTATTGTATAGTATAACATATATACAAAGAAAAGAAATAAAAAAGCAATAGTTTTCAAAGCACTCTTCAAAAAGTGGTTACAGGATAGATCCCAGAGTTTGCCATGGGCTACCGTACAATCCTCTCATATTTTCCCTTCTAGCTCCTCCAGAATACAGGTGGCTAGAGGGCTTAAATACTATTTTTATCATCACAGTCAACTTTTTTTTTACTTCTTTTTTTGTGAACAATAGCATATATACAAAAAGCTATAAATTTCAAAGCGCAGCACCACAGCTAGTTGTAGAACATATTTCAGACTTTGACCTGGGTTACAGTTTCACAATATTAAGTTTTTGCTTCTAGCTGCTCTAAAATATTGGAGAATAAAAGAGATATCAATTTAATGATTCAGCATTCATATTCATTTGTTAAGTCTGTCTTTTATGTGTAATTGTACCATCACCACTGATCTTTCCATACCTCTCTTTGGGGTTGTTTGGGCTATGGCAGTTCTAAATTTTTGATATTGAAAGCATCTGTCACTAATATGGGGTAAGGGGATGGAACTATCTGATGTTCTGGAGAGGCTGGGCTAAGTTCCAGGATTTATCTGGACCAGGGAGCCATCTGGAGGTTGTAAGTTTCTGGAAAGTTACTCTACTGCCTGGAACCCTTGTGTAAACTCATATATTGCCCTAGGGTTCTTTAGGATTGGCTGAAATGGTCCTGGTTGGGGTTTGGCGGGTTATGATAGGTTGCAAAGTCTACCTGAAGTTTGCATAAGAGCAACCTCCAGAGTAGCCTCTTGACTCTATTTGAACTCTCTCTGCCATTGATACTTTATTAGTTACACTTCTTTTACCCCTTTTGGTCAGGATGTAATTATTGATCCCATGGTACCAGGTCTGAATTCATCCCCGGGAGTCCTCTCCCACTTTGCCAGGAAGGCTTTCACCCCTGGGTGTCATGTGCCATGTAGGGGGAGGGCAGTGATCTCACTTGCAGAGTTAGGCTTAGAGAGACTGAGGCCACATCTGAGCAACAACAGAAGTTCTCCAGAAGTAACTCTTAGGCCTGCCTCTAGGTAGTCTAAGCTTCTCTACTACCTACATAAGCTTCACGAGAGTAAGCCTCATGATCGAGGGCATGGCCCTTTGATTTGGGTATCCCTAAAGTTTGAGACAGTACCAAGGGATTCCCTGATGGTAAGGTTTAATAGTTCCATAGTCTTATCCCCTCCCTCAGGGTACTTTGCCAGTACTTTTTGATTATCTGTTTAATTTGCTTTAGGATGTTTCCAGGCATTACAATAATCTATGCAGAATTAAAGGACCTCTTTCTTACTCTGTGCTCCCTGTGTCTCTCTTGTTCAAATGAGATAGGTTGAATTAGATTACGCACTACAGAAAATTTCGGTTCCAAATCAAATAAACCTTTCTTCCATTGGTCTCAAAAGAGTATGTGTGGTTCTAAGATATAGACACTGTCTTCCTTACCCCTGTGTTCTGAATTGCTTTGACCCCAACTTGTTCAGCTTCATTTTTAACTCTAAATATCAGGTTATATATATAAAACAGCCTCTCAAAATCCAGAAATAGTAATCACTCTGGACTTAATGTGTCTGCTCTAAAAGCTTATAATCTAGGTTCCTGTTTTCTTATAAGCATTTTCCCGTGACCATAACATTTTTTGTTTGTTTGTTTCTGGCTTATTTTGTCTCACCAAATGTCCCGCATATTCATTCACATCGTTGCATTATTCACGACTTGGTTCCTTTTTGTAGCAGTACAACCTTCGTTCATAAGTATGCACTGTTGTTCACCAATCTACTTCTCTGTCAGTACATCCTTCAGCCACCTGCATTCATCGGGCATCATGTAGAGGGCCCAAAGTCCACAGTCCATTATCATTCTCTGTTTTAGATAATTTCATTGTTCCCAAGAGAGTAGAAAGCCAATAAATACAACATCACCAAATAGGAAATGTTAACCTCCTCTTAACTCTTGTTCCTTACCCCATTATTTACCTCTGCTGTTACTGTGGTGGTGCTGATGGTTTCCTTTTGAACATAGCTCTTAGGATGCAATAGCAGTTTCCCCTTGTACCCTGGACTTAAAACACTGCTTATACATGAATCATATCTTGGAAGTAATTCTTATGAGAACTTATATTTCTCATGTGAGTCAGTGGGGCACGTAAGTCTATACAACCCCTTTCAATCTTATTCATCTTCAATACAATGATATTACTTCTAGACCCACTAGAAAATCACCTTTGGTGCTTTCTATTCCCTTACATTGGAGTTCAGCCTCATTAGCTAACAGTTCACCCATCTCTAGTTTTTAAGTCCCCTATATTCTGTACTATAAGCCTCTGGTTATACCTTTATACTGATCATAAAAGTGGAATCATGCAGTATCTATCCTTTTGATTCTGGCTAACTTCGCTCGGCATTATATCCTCAAGGCTCATGCATCTTGTCATGTGCTTCAGAACGTCATTTTGTCTTACTGCTGCATAATATTCCATCATATGCATATACCACAGTTTCTTGATCCACTCATCTGTTGATGGACATTTGGTTTGTTTCCATCTTTTGGCAATTGTGAGTAGTGCTGTTAAGAATATTGGCGTGCAAATGTCTGTTTGTGTCGTTGCTTTCAGCTCTTATGGGTATATACCAAGTATTGCTATTGCTGGGTCATAAGGCAACTCGGTATTTAGTTTCCTAAGGAATCACCAGACAGTCTTCCATGGTGGCTGCACCATTATACCTTCCCACCAGCAGTGCATAAGTGTCCCAGTTTCTCCACATGATCTCCAGCATTTGTAGTTTCCTGTTTGTTTAACAGCATCCATTCTTACAGGTGTGAGATGGTATTTCATTGTAGTCTTGATCTGCATTTCCCTTATAGCCAGTGAAAATGAGCATCTCTTCATGTGCTTTTGAGCCATCTTTATTTGCTCTTTAGAAAAAATGCCTATTCATGTCTTTAGCCCATTTTATAATTGGATTGTTTGTTCTTTTGTTGTTGAATTGTATGATTTGGGGAGAATTGACGTCTTAACTATATTTAGCCTTCCTATTCATGAGCAAGGAATATCTTTCCACCTGTTAAGATCTCCTTTGATTCCTTATAGCAATGTTATATAGTTTTCTGTGTGCAAATCCTTTACACCCTAGTTAAGGTCATTCCTAAGTATCTGCTTCTTTTAGTTGCTGTTTTGAATGGAACTTTTCCCTTAACTGACTCCTCAGCTGGGTCATTGCTTTGTATAGAAATGTTACTGATTTTTGCATGTTAATTTTGTATCCCGCCACCTTGCTGAATTTGTTTATTTGCTCAAGTAACTTTGCTGTAGATTTCTCAGGATCTTCCAAGTATAGTATCATATCATCTGTAAATAATGAAAGTTTTACTTCTTCCTTTCCAATTTGGATGCCTTTCATTTCTTTCTCTTTCCTGATTGCTCTCGCTAGAACCTCTAGTATGATGTTGAATAATGCAGCCTTGTCATGTTGCTGATCTTAGGGGGAAAGCTTTCAGCTTCTCACCATTGAGTGCAATGCTGGCTATGGGTTTTTCATATATGCCTTTTATTATGTTGAGTAAGTTCCTTTGATTCTTACCCTTTGGAGTGGTTTTATCAGAAAAAAATGTTGAATTTTATCAAATGCTTTTTCGACATCAATCAGTATGATCATATGTTGATCACATGATTTTTCCCTTTTGATTTGTTAATGTACTGATTATATAACTGATTTTCTTCAGTGTTGAAACATCCTTGCATTCCTAGTATAAACCCCACTTGATGGTAGTGTATAATTCTTTTAATGTGCTATTGGATTTGATTTGCTAATATTTTGTTGAGAATTTTTGTTTCTATGTTCATTAGGGAGATTGGTCTGTGGTTTTCCTTTCTTTTATAGCATCTTTACCTGGTTTTGGTATTAAAGTGATTTTAGCTTCATAAAATAAGTTAGGTAGTGTTCTTTTTCCTCATTTTTTTGGAGAAGTTTGAGCAGGATTGGTGTTAAAGTTCTTTTTGGAATGTTTGGTAAAATTCCCCTGTGAAGCCATCTGGCCCTGGGCTTTTCTTTGTAGGAAGATTTTTGATGACTCTTGAATCTCTTTACTTGTGATTGGTTTGTTGAGATCTATTTCTTCCTGAGTCAGGGTAGCTTGTTTGTGTGTTTCCAGAAATTTGATTTCATCTAAGGTGTCTAGTTGTTTTGGCATGTAGTTGTTCATAGTATCCTTTTATGATTTTTTTTTTTTAATTTCTTCAAAGTCTGTGATGACGCACCCCTTCTCATTTCTGATTTTGTTTATTTGCATCCTCTCTCTTTTTTTTTCTCTGTCAGCCTTCCTAGTGGCTCATCAATTTTATTGGTTTTCTCAAAGAACCAAATTTTGGTTATTTTTTTATTCTTTCTATTGTTATTTTTGTTCTCCCATTTATCTAACTCTGCTTTAATCTTTTTATTTCTCTTCTTTTTGCTTTGGGCTTAGTTTGCTGTTCTTTATCAAGTCCCTCTAGGTGAGCAGTTAAGTCCTCAACTTTTGCTCTTTTTTTTTCCTGGGCAGGCACCAGAAATTGAAACTGGTTTCTCCAGCATGGCAGGCGAGAATTCTGCTTGCTGAGCCACCATGGCCCACCGTCTTCTTTTTTAACTATAGGCATTTATGGCAAAAAATTTCCCTCTCAGTACTGCCTGTTTTTTTTTTTTTAAGATATCATTCCATTCTACATATATAATCAGTAATTCTTAATATCATCGCATAGTTGCATATTCATCATTTCTTAGAACATTTGCATCGATTTAGAAAAAGAAATAAAAAGACAACAGAAATAAAAACAAAACAATAACAGAGAAAAAAAAAGATTATACATGCTATACCCTTTACCCCTCGCTTTCATTTACCACTAGTATGTCAAACTAAATTTATTTTAACATTTGTTCCCCCTATTCTTTATTTTTATTCCGTATGTTCTACTCTTCTGTTGATAATGGTAGATAATAGGAGCATCAAACACAACAAGGTTTTCACATTCACTGAGTTACATTGTGAAAGCTATATCATTGTTTAATCATCATCAAGGAACATGGCTACTGGAACACAGCTCTACGTTTTCAGGCAGTTCCCTCCAGCCTCTCCACTATATCTTGAACAGTAAGGTGATATCTACTTAATGCATAAGAATAACCTCCAGGATAACCTCTCAACTCTGTTTGGAATCTCTCAGTCATCGACACTTAGTCTCATTTCACTCTTCCCCCTTTTGGTTGAGAAGGTTCCCTCAATCCCTTAATGTTAATTCTCAGCTCATTCTAGGGTTTTACTCAGTCTCTTGATGCTGGGTCTCAGCTCATTCCAGGATCTCTGTCCCACGTTGCCAGGAAGGTCCACACCCCTGGAAGTTATGTCCCACATAGACAGGGGGAGGGCAGTGAGTTTGCTTGCTGTGTTGGCTGAAGAGAGACAGAGGCCACATCTGAACAACAAAAGAGGTTCTCTTGGGGATGACTCTTAGGCCTAAATTTTAAGTAGACTTGACCTATCCGTTGTGGGGTTAAGTTTCATATGAACAAACCCCAGGATTAGGGGCTCAGCTTATAGCTTTGGTTGTCCACACTGCTTGTGAGACTACCAAGAATTCAACTTGGGGAAGTTGAATTTCTCCCCTCTCTCACCATTCCCTGAAGGGGGCTTGCAAATACTTTTCCACTCACTGATCAAATCACTCTGGGATTCATCGGGGGATCACTCTGGACAAACCAACAAAATCTCATGTCCTACCTGAGATTCCAAGTACTTATGACGTTCAAACTATGTACATAAGTTATATTAGGAAATGCTCTAGTCAAAATATAAATTCTGTAACAAATACACATTTTTTGCTTTAGTCTCACACATAAGGTAACATTTTAAAATATTAATTACCGTCTGTTTTCAGCACCCTGCCATAATGACATTCCTTTGTTCTTCCTCGTGCAATAACATTTTTAAAATTTGTACATTGTACATTTCACTATTATTATACACTCTAGGCATTCCTAGATTATACCATCTCAATCTTAAACATCTATCTTTCTTTCTGATTTCATTTATGTCCCCAGCCCTCCTTCCTCTATCATTCTCATGTGCAGCTTCATTCAGTGTTTTAACATAATTATATTACAGTTAGGTAGTATTATGCTGTCCATTTCTGAGGTTTTGTATCCAGTCCTGTTGCACAGTCCGTATCCCTTCAGCTCCAGTTACCCAATATCTTACCCTATTTCTATCTCCTGATGGTCTCTGTTACCAACAACATATTCCAAGTTTATTCACTAATGTCAGTTCATATCAGTGAGACCATACAGTATTTGTCCTTTAGTTTTTGGCTAGTCTCACTCAGCATAATATTCTCAAGGTCCATCCATGTTGTTACATACTTCATAAGTTTATTCTATCTTAAAACTGCATAATATTCCATCGTATGTATATACCACAGTTTGTTTAGCCACTCCTCTGTTGATGGACATTTTGGCTGTTTCCATCTCTTGGTAATTGTTAATAATGCTGCTATAAACATTGGTGTGCAAGTGTCCGTTTGTGTCTTTGCCCTTAAGTCCTCTGAGTAGATACCTAACAGTGGTATTGCTTATTCAGCTTTTTGAGGAACCGCCAAACTGCCTTCCACAGTGGTTGCACCATTTGTCTCAGTACTGCCTTTTATGCATCCCGTAAGTTCTGATATATTGTGTTCCCATTTTCATTTGTTTCCAGATAGCTACTGATTTCTCTAGCAGTTTCTTCTTTGACCTACACATTGTTTAAGAGTGTGTTACTTAATCTCCATATATTTGTGGAAGTTCTTGTTCTTTGGTCCTTATTGATTTCCATCTTCACTCCATTGTGATCAGAGAAAGTGCTTTGAATAATTTCAGTGTTTTTAAATTTATAAAGACCTGTTTTGTGCCCCAACATATGATCTGTCCTGGAGAAAGTTCTATGAGTACTAGAGAAGAATATATATCCTGGTGTTTTGGGGTGCAATGACCTATATATATCCGTTAGATCTAATAAGGTTATCAAATTAAGTTCTGTATTTCCTTGTTGATCCTCTGTCTGGTTTTTCTGTCTATAGAGGGGAGTGGAGTATTGAAGTCTGCTATTATTATTGAAACGTCTGTTGCTCCCTTCAGTTTTGCCAATGTCCATCTCATGTACTTTGTAGCTCCTTGACTGGGAGCATAAACATTTATGATTGTCATTTCTTGGTTAATTTTCCCTTTTACTAATATATAGTCTTTCTTTGTCTCTTATAATGTCTTTACATTTAAAGTCTGTTTTGTCCAGTATTAGTTTAGCTACTTCTGCTTTCTTTTGGTTACAGTTTACATGAAACATCTTTTTTCATCCTTTTACTTTCAATCTGTTTGTATCTTTGTGTCTAAAATGAGTCTCTTGTAAGCAACAAATAGCTGGATTGTATTTCTTAATCCGTTCTGCCAGTCTGTATCTTTTAATGGGTGTGTTTAGTCTGTTAATGTTCGAAGTTATTGCTGTAAAGGCATTTCTTGAATCCACCATCTTTTCCTTTAGATTTTATTTGTCAGATCTGTATGTTCTTTTTCCTATTTCTCTTTTTATCCTTTGGGTTACCCTTACTGATACTCTTCAATTCTATGCCCTCCTCCAGACCTCCCTCCCTCTTTTTTTTTTTCAGCTGGCAGAACTCTCTTTAGTATTTCTTGTAGAGCTGCTCTCTTGTTGACATATTCTCTCAGCCTTTGTTTGTCTGTGAAATTTTTAATCTCTCCCTCAGTTTTGAAGGACAATTTGGCTGGGTGCAGAGATCTTGGCTATAAGTTTTTCTCTTTCAGGATCTTAAATATATCATGCCACTGCCTTCTCGCCTCCCTAGTGCCAGTTGAGTAGTCTGAACTCGGGCTTAAATGGTTTCCCTTGTATGTAGTAGATTGTTTTTCTTTTCCTGCTTTCAAGATTTTCTGCTTCTCTTCAACATTTGACAGACTGATTAATATGTGACTAGGGGTATTCCTATTTGGATTTATTCTATTTGGAGTTTGTTGGGCTTCTTTGATTTGCATATTTATATTTTTTATAAAGTTGGAACACTTCTTGCCATTATATCCTCCACTAATCTTCTTAGCCCTTTACTCTTCTCTTCTCTTTCTGGGACATCAATGATTCTTATATTTTTGCACTTTGTTTTGTCCATCATTTCCCTGAGATCAAATTTTTTGTCTTTTTGTCATTTACTCTTTTGTGTGTTCAAAATCAATTGTCCTGTTCTGTAGTACACTTATTCTTTTTTCTCCCTCTTCAGATCATCTGCTGTGTGTCTCTAGTATATTTTTTATTTGGTCTATGGCATCTTTAACTTCTATGATACCTGCTATTTTTCTGTTTATTCTTTCAAATTCCTCTTTCTGCTCTTCTCTGTCTTCTTGATCTCCTTTTTTGTCGCTAGCCATCCTGCTGATTTTATTTAGTAAAGTTTTATGAACATCTCGAATTAGTTTTTCCAAAGTCTGTCTCCTCTGGTGTTTTAATCTGGTCATTAGATGGGACCATATCTGTCTGCATCTAGGTATGCTTAGTGATCTTGTATTGTCTTCATGGCATGTAAATATTTTGATAGGGTTACTTTGGATGTTCATTTCCTTTGGTGGTCTAAGGTTTTGAATTTGCAGGATGGGTATGGAGCAGGATGCAGAGTGTGGGAAGGGACACAGCAGTCCGGTGATGGTTTGCGGTGCCAGTATATGCACAGGTCGGGGACTCTACACTGGTACCTGTGAGTATGGGGTGTGGGTCACAGGGTTATGGACATATGATGTGGGGGCTGTGGGGGTGAAGTGCAGTTCAAGCAGGCCTTGAAGCACAGGAGCAGGGTGCGTCATTGGGGACACAAAGATAGTGTCTAGCAGGAGGCGGATGGGGGTGCTGAGCAGCTATGCTGGGGCTGGTATGTGGGAGGATATGGGTAGGCACATGAAGCATGTGGGTTGTGGGTGTCAGGGGGTAAGCTACAGGGAGATTGGAACAGGGATGTGTCCTTGTGCGGGGGAGGAGGCCAGGGGGCTGAGATGTGCAAGTGTGTAGGGGTGGAGCACAGATCACAGAGGTTGTGGGACATGTATCAGGGATGGGTGATGATGGGTGGATGGGTGGGCGGGGTCCTGGCCTAGTTCTGCGGGTGCAAGGATCGGACAGGGTGGGGAGCCCGCTTGTTCAGGGCAGAGTCTATGTGGCAGAGATGTGCCTGAGAGCACCTGCCACATGTGGGAGAAGGGAATTCGTGCCATGGGGTGGAGCAAGGGTGTAAATGTCTGTGGAGCATAAGGGGTGGGATGCAGGAGTCAAGAGGTCCTTGCACTATACCTGGGTATATATAGGAGTATGTGGCTGTGCTGGTGGGTGGTTCTGGGGGTCAGAGCCCTGGTGTGCACATGCACAGTGCGTGAGACAACCAGATGGGATTGTGACTGCATGGGCTGGGGGTGGGTGTGGCCTGGATGCACAGGTCAGTGTTTGCCCAGACCTGGGGCGGGCATGGCATGAGAGGGCATGTGCATGTGTCTAGGGGACCAGATGCTCATGTGTGTATGCACAGAGCTGGTGGCGGATGCCAGATAGGGTTGAACGACTGTAAGGTTTGAGTGAGAGTGTGGCCCTGCTATAAAGGTGAGCACTTGCAGCCTGAATGCACAGGTGACTGCTTTCAGGGAGCAGGGAGGGGGAAATGGGGGTCAAGGGGCTGGCTGTGGGTCTTGGGGCGGGGGTGAGGGGTCAGGGTGAGACTGTGCACTTGCATGGGAGAAGTTGGTCGTGCTGGGACAGGCTTGTGTTCATGCATGGGGCAGGGTTGTGGGACAGGTGCTTAGAGTATGGTGGGGGGCTGGAGACAGGGTTTTCAGGTGCATGGGGTGTGAGGAAAGTCGCAGGTTGTGGGGTGGGGGCGGCACGCTTGTGGGTAGCACATTCAAGGAACGCAGCTTGACTTACTTCCTTGTCCCCATCTCCCTGTCTGTGCACTCCTGACGGCTCCTGGCCTCTGTCTAGAAATGGACGCACCAGGCTGTATGCACTAGCTGGTGGGTCTCTGGTTCTCTGCATTTTCATTGTTCTGCCTTTTCAACCAGGACCTCCCTGTATAGTGCAGAAGACCTTCCTAGGTCACTTATATCCTAGAATCCCTCTCTTGGTCTTTTTTCTGTCCCTTTTCTAGCTGTTCTTCAGAGCAGGGGTGAACTCTCCTTATCCTCTTCTGCCATCTTCCTGGAAGCTATATCATTCATTTTTGAGATGTTTTTAAACTTAAAGACCACTTTGTAATTTTGTTCTTATAATAGTAATCCAAAGATAGGGGAATTTTATAAGCATTACTTTATCAGGACTTCTGCCAAAGATATCTGCTGCCCGCAAGTTCCACCTTGAGGGTGGAAACCTTGAGGTTTCCACCCTCAAGGCAGCAGAACTTGTTTAAATTGAATCACTGAGTATAAGATGGATGAAGAGTCAGCAGAGGATAGAGAGGTCCTGAATCTGTGCGCTCCCCGCCCCTGCTTTGTGGAGAAAGGATCACAAAGTATAGAATATATATACCCATATAGCTTGAGAAGGATCCATGACAGGCTCATCTGGATTGAAAACCCATAAGAAACGCTGTTCAACTAAATGTCTCTGGAAAACAGAGATTCTTCTACGAGGCCCACCTCCATTGTGACGCTATGCAATAAAATAGCATTTGTCTTGTTTTTGTTTTTTAACTTTTTTTATTGTATAGTATAACATATATACAAAGAAAAGAAATAAAAAAGCAATAGTTTTCAAAGCACTCTTCAAAAAGTGGTTACATAATAGATCCCAGACTTGGTCATAGGCTCCATATTATCCTCTCATATTTTCCCTTGTAGCTGCTCCAGATTATAGGAGGCTAGAGGACTTAAATACTTTTTTATCATCTTAATCGACATTTTTTTCCTTCTTTTTTTGTGAACAATAAGATATACACAGAAGAGCTATAAATTTCAAAGTAGAGCACTACAATTAGTTGTAGATCATATTTCAGACTTTGACATGGGTTACAGTTTCACAGTTTTAGGTTTTTACTTCTAGCTGCTCTAAAATTAGAGACAAAAAGATATCAATTTAATGATTCATCATTCATATTCATTTGTTAAGTCCTGTCTTCTATGTATAATTTCACCATCACTTTTGATCTTTCCATACCTCTCTTTGGGCTCTGGCAATACTAAATTTTTGATATTGGAAGAGTCTATCACTAATATGGGCTAGGAAGATGAAACTATCTGATGTTCTGGAGAGGCTGGGTTAGGTTTCAGGACTTATCTGGACCAGGGACCCATCTGGAGGTTTGTTAGTTTCTGGCAAATTACTCAAGTGCCTGGAACCCTTGTGGAGTCTTATAAATTGCCCTAGGTATTCTTTAGGATTGGCTGGAATGGTCCTGGTTAGAGTTGGCAGGTTATGACAGGTATGGCATTTGTTTTTAAGGTTACATTTTTAATCCCTAGATAATAGGTTCACAAATATATATCCTTAAAAAGATATGAATCTGTAGTTGAAGTCAATCTTTATTGATTGATCTTTTAGGAATTTTATTGTATTTAAGTTTGAAAAACCCACTAGAGCTTTTCCTTCATTTGAATTCATTTGTTAGTGATTTTTAGACCTTACTCTACCATGACCAATCTCTCCCCTTCCCAAGAGATAAAGATGTGATGTCATTGAACCACCATTTGAATCCATTTTGAGTACTTTTTTGCTGTCTTCCAGAAAATAAAAGAGGAGAATGAAAAATTATTGAAAGAATATGGCTTCTGTGTTATGGATAACCACAGAGAGAGGATTGCCAACTTCAAAATTGAGCCTCCTGGGCTTTTCCGAGGCCGTGGCAACCACCCCAAGATGGGCATGCTGAAGAGACGGATCATGCCAGAGGATATAATCATCAACTGTAGCAAGTGAGCAAATAGTTCATCCTTTTGGCCAGAAATTAGATGTAGGGCTTCTTTTCTTGTCAATAGTTGGTAATCTCCCCACATTATAAGAGATTGGGAAAGAGGTACTGGTGAGGAGGAAACTTAAAGATGTATGCTCAGCAGATTTATCCACTTCATGTCATGGAAGGTGAAATTGTTCCCCACTTCTCATTTCACTTCCTTCCTATTTTGTTATTTTCCACAGAGATGCCAAGGTTCCTTCTCCTCCTCCAGGACATAAGTGGAAAGAGGTCCGACATGATAACAAGGTTACTTGGCTGGTCTCCTGGACAGAGAATATCCAAGGTTCCATTAAATATATCATGCTAAACCCCAGTTCACGAATCAAGGTAAGGGGGTAGCCAAAAGCTGTACCAGATACTGGGACTGATAATCTCTGTTTTTGTTGAAATGCAATGCTCTTATCACCCAGAATCACTTTGACAAACTAAAAATTCAGAAGGAGGTAGGTACTTTCATGGTTAACATATAGTGAGCTCTTCGGGATTTATCGGTGTTTTGCATCATATTAACCTTATTATTCAAAACCTTATTATTAGTTTACTAATTCACAAAAATATACTGAAAGCCCAGTATGTGCCAGGCAGTGTTGGGAAATAAGACAGGTGCAGTCCTGCACTCACATTGCTTCCTGTATAGTGGTCAGAATGTGATGCAGAGTGTGGTAAATGCATATTGTCTTTTACAGCGCTTTATTTTTCCTTTCTTGGCTCTGAGAAAGGGAATATTATTGCTCTGAATCCAGAGGAACGAAGTTGTGAGACCTAGAATGTCTTACATACTTCTGGCTTCCCAGGGTCTCATCATAGTAGGTTACTCCTATTTTACCAGGACCAAATTGGATAATGTGTGTGAAGGCACATTAAGCACATTATAAACTGATTCATACCCATGTGTTATTATTTATTGATATTATTATTGATAGGGTAAAACTATCTTTGAGGGGCAATCAGTTCTTACTAACCAGCCAGCTGTACCCTGGTGTCCTGCAAACTTCCTTCAGACAGTATTACTATGGAAATTTGAAAAGCAATCTGAAAGAGTGATGGAGTCCATAGAAAATGCAAGTAATTAGTTCTATGCAAAGTGTGACTTTTTTCACAGAGGGACTGGGGACTAAAGACCTTCTTAATTCTGGTTTGTAAGTTAACATCTGTTAGATACGTAAGCCACACTCAAAAGTTGTATGATTTGTCAAGACTAAACTGCACATTTTTGAGCTTACAGCCCTATATATGGTATAAAATATCATTATTTCTAAGGAAAAATGAGCATTAATATTTTCTTCAATTGGAGAATGTCACTTTTCTTCATTTAGACTAAGTATAAAATCAGAAAAATGGGGACTCTCATGATGAGCCAAAATCAAGTCATTTCAAGAAACGTATTCCTCTTCTGAAATAACACAGAGCTGTAGGCTACAAAGGTAGGTAAGCAGTAGTCTTGTTTGGATGAAAGCAGATAGGGAGGCTGTCTGTTGTAGCGCACCACACAGGAAATGGGGATGACTACGATGATGACAGTGGAGATGGAAAGAAGTTTACAGATTCCATATATATATATACATTCTTAAAGCTGTGTATTAGAGTTGACCGATAGAGAGTCTGTGAGCATTGAAGTCCTTATTAATTAGGTCGGGTGGAGCATCTTAAGGACAGAGAGCCAGACAATATCCAGATAGCTCCTATACACAGTAGGCATTTGTGCAGGTTTGTGGATGATACATAGTCGTGAACCTAGAAAGTCATCTAGAGTTAGGCCCTGCCTAGAACCTTGTGCCCAGGACAACATGCCTGACGAGTCAGCTGGGGTGGGATCCCAAGAAGAGGCATGAAGATGATTTCAAGTGTGGCAAGTAGTATCTTTGTTGGACGTAGAATTGTTATTTCTTCACTTTGCTGCCAGATATCTCTCAGTTGTCTCACACTCAGAAGTGAGATCTAGAGGTCAGGGTTTGACAGCATCTTAAACATCAGAAGACGCATTCTGTTTTTAGATGAAAACTTAAAAGGGTACAAGCATTATTAGGATTTTTTTTTAATGAAATATCTGAAATATGCAAGCATAAATAATGTAAACACTCAGGGATCCATTATCCTGCTATGTCACAAATCTTAAACATTATGTCCTATTTGTTCAATTATTTTATTTCACAAAAATATTCTGACAGATACCCCTCTGTGTACCATTCACCTCTTTCCCTGGGGATTACTCTCATGAATTTGATGTTTCATTTTCATGAGTGCTTTTGTATTTTTATAATATGTTTATGTTTGTGTAAACAGTGTTATGAATAGACAGGTTTTATCTTCAAATAGGTATGTTAGGATCATTTGCAGCTTGCTTATTTAACTCAGCTTTGATTTTGAGAATTTATTTTCCTGACACACATCTAATTAATCCATTTTTTTTGCTGTATAGTGTTCCACTATGTAAAAAACTACTCATTTTCTTGTCAGATATTTAGGGTTTACAACCTCTTCCTGTTATAAATAATGCTGGAATAAATAAATACACTCTCCTTGGGTATACAGATAAACAATTTCTCTGTATTAAAGAGATGCTTTATTAGATATTTCTAAATTGTTTCTTAAAATACTTCAGTTTATTTCTCCTACCCCCACCCCAGTTGTGTATGCAAGTTCCTATTTTGCCATAACTTTGCCAACTACTACATTTTTTTCAAGTTGTCCCAAAATTAAATTGTAGTACTGCTTATGTCATATATCAAATTTCTACATCTGTATCAGCATATTACTGGGCTCTCTGTCCTGTTTGTTTGTCCATTCCTGCATCAATAGCAAACTGTCCTTACTACTGTAGCTTTATATGATCTTACCATTGATATTGAGTAGGAAAAATTTCCTTCATCTCCTTCCTCAAAGTATTCTTGACTCTTCTTGGCCTCCTGCCAAAATAAATTTGCGAGGTTCTAATGAAAACTGTTGAAATTTTTATTAGGATTGAATTGAATTCATAGGTTAATAGGGGAAAGATAGTAACATTATGGTATTGAGTGTTCCAGTCAATAAACATGTTAACTACCTCTCTGTTTCATGCCTTTGACTATATTCTCCAATATTGTTTGTGTAATTTTCTCCATAGAGGCTTTTACACTTTTTAAAATTTTATTTATTAGAGACTTTATTTTTATTGCTATTGTAAATGGGATTTTCTTCCCTTACATTTCTGTTGATTATTACTGGAATGGAAATAATATTGAATTTTGAATGTTAATCTTGTATCTGTTTTGTTCTGTATAGACAATTAATTACCTACAAATAAGGACAGTTTTATTTATTCTTCTCCAGTTCTTATTTTTCCTTAAGTTTTACTTTTTGATGTGTTTTATTTTTTATTTATTTATTTTTTTTGCATGGGCAGGTGCCGAGAATCGAACCTGGGTCTCCGGCATGACAGGCAAGAACTCTGCCTGCTGAGCCACCGTGGCCCACCCAGTTTTACTTTTTATTTTTAAACACAGTGATCCATAAAACCCAAATCCTCCCCCAGTCAACATTTTCATGGTCTAATATTTGATTAATCTCTCTATATTAATCTCTGGGTATACTTTTTTTCTTGTGGAAATTTACCCTTTTGATGTTTCTTTTAAAGAGAGTACATATCCATAGGTGACAAACACTCTCCTTTGTTTACCTGCAAATGTCTTTCTTTTCATCCTAATTCATAATTTATCTTTTCCCCAATAATGAATGTATCTTTCATCATCGATCTTAGAGTAGTGAGTAGTATTATATTTTTATTCTAGAATTTCTCAGCCATTGATTCTTCCACAGCTTTTAGGCCATTTTTTCCATTTCCTTTCTACAGACTATGTATTTAAACTATGTTTTCATATTCTTTATCTCTTTAGGTCTGTATTCTTCAATTGGCTGGTTTCTGAGACCCACTTTAAATTCACTAATTCTTTTTAAATTGTATCCAACTAATTTTTATTCTGTTTATTTTGATTTTTTTTTCAGAATTTCTCATTTTTCCTTTTGTATCTACCTGATTTTATTTCATCTCTGCCTGTATTAACAGCCAGGGTTACATGCTCCCAGTCTCAAAGGTCATTGAAAGGATCAGGCCTTTTGAGAGCCACAGTAAAATGTTGTTTAGGTACTGAGAAGGTGTCTTGGGATTATTCATATCTGTCTACACTCATGTTGGTTTATTCTGCTTTTCCTCCCAAGATTTCTATTATATCCTCATCTTCTTGCAAGTGCTTCCTATCCCTTCCTCTCCTGCTTAGTACCGAGGTACCCTTAGGATCTGAAATAGCAGTGGATAACAGTCAGTCTTCTGGAATCTATGTAATTCCAACTAAGGAAGCTCTTTGATCTCAGATAACCCATAAATCTACAGAAGAACTGTTTGAGTTTACAGAAGAACTGCTCGTGAATACTCATTGCCAAGTCCTGCCCACTGTCAAATTTGGAAGTTTTATCTATTCTCATAACCTGGGAGAGTGGCCCTTCAAAAATATAATGTTCTTCAAACCATTTTTTTTCTTTATTAGAGAAGTTGTGAATTTACAGAACAATCATGCATAGACTACAGGATTCCTGTATACCACTTTATTAGTAATACCTTGCATTGTTGTCAGACATTTGATGGCAGCACAATTTTGTAATTGTGCCATACTATAGTCCATGGTTTAACATGAGATTCACTCATTGTATGGTGCAGTTTCATGGATTTTTTTTTTTTAGTTTTGGTACTCTTACCATATATATAACCTAACATTTCCCCTTTTAATCACACTGAAATATATATTTGTTTCTTTAAACCAGTTGTAATTTTACAAGCAAAATTTATTGTCATATTTTTTCTTTTAAATGAAGTACAGAGAACTTCAGGATCAGTGTGGACATCACGTATTTAATCTTATTAAAATATTCCATATATCGAAGACTATCAGAGTCTAAATGTGAAAGCTGAAACATTAAAATTTCTAAGAGATAACATAGTAGAATATCCTCATGACCTTGGAGTAGACAAAGATTTCTTAGGACACCAAAAAAAGGAATTAAAGAAACAATTGAGGGTGGGCCACCATGGCTCAGTGGCAGAGTTCTAGCCTGCCATACTGAAGACCCAGGTTCAATTCCTGGTTCCTGCCCATGCAAATGAATGAATAATAAATAAATAAATAAATTTATATTTATATATATTCAAAGCCAGGGGAAAAAAAGAAACAATGATAAAGTGAACTTTATAAAAATTAGAAACTTATGTTCAGCGGAAGATACCATTAAAAAATAAATATGCTAGTTACAGACAAGTTATATCTAGCAGAGGACTTGTATACAGAATGCATAACTGTTCTAGTTTGCTAGCTGCCGGAATGCAATATACCAGAAACGGAATGGCTTTTAAAAAGGGGGATTTAATAAGTTGCTAGCTTACAGTTCTAAGTCCGAGAAAATGTCCCAATTACATCAAGTCTGTAGAAATGTCCAATCAAAGGCATCCAGGGAAAGATACCTTGGTTCAAGAAGGCCTATGAAAGTTCAGGATTTCTCTCTCAAGTGAGAAGGCACATGGTGAACACAGTCAGAGTTTCTCTCTCAGCTGGAAGGGCACATGGCGTGCAGGGCATCATCTGCTAGCTTTCCCTCTTGGCTTCCTGTTTCATGAAGCTCTCTGAGAGGCGTTTTCCTTCTTCATCTCTGAAGATCGCTGGCTTGTGGGCTCTCTTCTTCTCGTGGCTATGTCGTTCTTCTCTGCTCTCTGAATCTCTCATTCTCCGAAATGTTTCCTCTTTTATAGAACTCCAGTAAACCAATCAAGATCCACCCAAATGGGTGGAGACACATCTCCCCTAATCCAGTTTAGCAACCACTCTTGATTGGGTTACATCTCCAGGAAGATGATCTAATTGCAGATTCAAACATACAGTATTGAATAGGGATTATTCTGCTCTTATGAAATGGAATTTTGATTAAAACATGGCTTTTCTAGGGTCCATACATCCTTTCAAACCAGCACAATAGCGTTCTTATAATTCAATAATAAAAAGACACATTCCCATACACAAGAGAGCAAAAGGCTTGAAGAGATATTTTACATAAGAACATCGTTAATCATCAGGGAAATGGACATTTAAACTGCAATGAGATACCAATTTCAGTTCTAAATATTTACCCAAGTGAAATGAAATCATACTCCCACTAAAAGGCTTGTATAAGAATGATAATACTTGTGCTTCATTTGTAGAAATCCCAAACTGGGAATATCTCAAAGACCCATCAACAGGAGCATGGATATGCACACTTGTGGATTAGCCATAGAATATACTGTGTATACCAGCAATTTAAAGAAATGAACTACAGATACATACAACAATGGATGAATCTTAAAAACAAGTTGAATAAAGGGAGCCAGAAGCAAGAGTATATACTGTCTGATTCCATTTATTCTATAATAGGCAAAACTAATCTGTATGATAATATGAATCAGATCAGTGTTTGCTTAGTGGGGGGTTGACTGGGAGGAGGCGTGAGGGAACTTTCTGGAATAATGAAAATATTCTATATCTTAATAGGGGTGTAAGTTACATGGATGTATGTAACTGTCAAAACTGAACAAACTGCACTTAAGTCTGTGTTTTATATCTAAAAATCTTAAAAATTAAAATGAATAGTTTAGATATCTGACAAAAGGACTGGTATGTAGAATATATAAACTGCTGTATAAACATTAATAAAAAGACAGCCATATTTAAAAATGGACATGTATAAAAGGCTGGTTAGTGGTTAGGTTTTATTTTAAACACGGAATAAATATATAGAGCCAGTTTGTTGTTTTATTTCACTGTTGAATGTTTGAAGTTCAGAATGCCGTTTATCCCTTCTTCTTTGGAGTTCTACACAATGGCAAACTCATATGGGGATTACCAGCTAGGTGATAAGTAAAGGGCCGTTAAAAAATATTGGCAAAGGCCCATGAAAAGATGCTTAACTTCCCTGGCTGTTAGGGAAATGCAAATCAAAACCACAATGAGATAATCATCTCACACCCAACATAATGGCCATTATTAATAAAACAGAAAACGACAAGTGCTGGAGAGGATATGGAGAAAGAGGCACACTTATCCATTGTTGGTGTGAATATCAAATGGTACAACTGCTGTGGAAGACAGTTGGCGGTTCCTCAGGAAGCTAAATATAGAATTGCCTTATGACCTGGCAAAACCATTGTTAGGTATCTACTAAGAGGCCATGAGGGCAAGGACACAAACGGACATTTGCACACCAATGTTTATAGCAGCATTATTTACAATTGCAAAAAGATGGAAACGGCCAAAAAGTCCATCAACAGACGAGTGGCTAAACAAACTGTGGTATATACATATGATGGAATATTATGCAGCTGTAAGGCAAAATAAAGTTATGAAGTATGTAACAATATGGATGGACCTTAAGGACATTATGCTGAGTGAGAATAACCAGAAACAAAAGGACAAATACTTTATGGTCTCACTGATATGAACTGACATTAGTGAATAAACTTGGAGAATTTCATTGGTAACAGAGACCATCAGAAGGTAGAAATAGGGTAAGATATTGGGTATTTGGAGCTGAAGGGATAGAGATTGTGCAACAGGACTGAATGTAAAAACTCAGAAATGGACAGCACAATACTACCTAACTGTAATACAGTTATGTTAAAACAATGAAGCTGAATGTGAGAATGATAGAGGGAGGAGGGCTGGGTGCACAAATGAAATCAGCAAGAAAGACGATAAAGACTGAAATGATACAATCTAGGGATGCCTAGAGTGTACCATGATAGTGACTAAATGTACAAATTTTAAAAATGTTTTTGCATGAGGAAGAACATAGGAATGTCATTATTGCAGGGTGCTGAAAATAGATGGTAATTAATATTTTAAAATTTTAACTTATGTGTGAGACTAAAGGAAAAAATGTTTAGGTGTCAGGCAGAAGTGCTGCACGGCTCCGTGAGCCCTTACAGAATTGTTGGAAATTAATTTGAATTATGCCATTAAACAGATGTGCTCCACGGAAAAAAAAAATGTTTATTTAGTACAAAATTTATATTTTGACTAGTGCATTTCCTAATAGAACTTATGTAGCTTAATTGAACGCCATAAGTACATGGAACCTTGAGTAGGTTATGGGATTTTAGTGGTTTGTCCAGAGTGATGCCCCGATAAATCCCAGAGTGATTAGAACAGTGAATAAAAAAGTATTTGCAAAGTCCCCTGGGAGGAATGGTGAGAAACTGAATTTTTGATATTCTCACAAACTTTGGGGACAACCAAAGCAATAGGCTGAGCCCCCCAATCTTGGGGTTTGTTCATATGAAACTTAACCCCACAAAGGATAGGCTAAGCCTACTTAAAATCAGGCCTAAGAGTCACCCCCAAGAGAACCTCTTTTGTTGCTCAGATGTGGTCTCTCTCGCCAACCAAAACAACAAGTAAACTCACCACCCTCCTCCTGTCTACATGGGACATGACTCCCAGGGGTGTGGACCTTCCTGGCAATGTGGGACAGAAATCCTAGAATGAACTGAGACTCAGCATCAAGGGATTGAGAAAACCTCGACCAAAAGGGCGAAGAGAGAATTGAGACGAAATTAAGTGTCGGTGACTGAGAGATTCCAAACAGAGTCAAGAGGTTATCCTGGAGGTTATTCTTACGCATTAAATGGATATCACCTTGTTAGTCAAGGTGTAATGGAGAGAGAGACGGGGCCAAGATGGCGGCTTAGTAAGGTATGCACGTCTTAGTTCCTCCTCCAGAGCAACTACTAGGTGACCAGAAACAGTGCAGAACAGCTCCCCGGGCCACGGCAGGGACCAGACACACAGCGTACCCCAGTCTGGACTGGCTGGACCAACTGTGAGACTCCGCTGCAGTGAGCTCCCCAATCGGCGTGCGCTTCCCCAGGCCGCGGCGGCTGGCTGCCGGTGCCCCTCCCTCCCTCCTTCCCGGACCGGAGTGTCGGATCAGCAAGTGCCCCAAGCCACGGCGACCGGCGCCCCTCCCCCACAGGCGGCTTCCTGGTCTGGCTGCGAGGCTTGGATCAGCGAGTTCATTATGAAGCCACAGTGGTCAAAACAGCATGGTACTGGCATAAAGATAGATATATCGACCAATGGAATTGAATAGAGTGCTTAGATATAGACCCTCTCATCTATGGACATTTGATCTTTGATAAGGCAGTCAAGCCAACTCACCTGGAACAGAAGTCTCTTCAATAAATGGTGCCTAGAGAACTGGATATCTATATGCAAAAGAATGAAAGAGGACCCGTATCTCACACCCTATACAAAAGTTAACTCAAAATGGATCAAAGATCTAAACATTAGGTCTAAGACCATAAAACAGTTAGAGGAAAAGGTAGGGAGATATCTTATGAATCTTACAATTGGAGGCGGTTTTGTGGACCTTACACCTAAAGCAAGAGCACTGAAGAAAGAAAGAAAGAAATGGGAGTTCCTCAAAATTAAACACTTTTGTGCATCAAAGAACTTCATCAAGAAAGTAAAAAGACATACTACACAATGGGAGACAATATTTGGAAACGACATATCAGATAAAGGTCTAGTATCCAGAATTTATAATGAGATTGTTCAACTCAACAAGAAAAAGACAGCCAATCCAATTACAAAATGGGAAAAAGACTTGAACGGACAGTTCTCAGAAGAGGAAATACAAATGGCCAAAAGGCACATGAAGAGATGCTCAGTGTCCCTGGCCATTAGAGAAATGCAAATCAAAACCACAATGAGATATCATCTCACACCCCCAGAATGGCCATTATCAACAAAACAGAAAATGACAAGTGCTGGAGAGGATGTGGAGAAAGAGGCACACTTATTCAGTGTTGGTGGGAATGTCAAATGGTGCAACCACTGTGGAAGGCAGTTTGGCAGTTCCTCAAAAAGCTGAATATAGAATTGCCATATGACCCAGCAATACCATTGCTAGGTATCTACTCAGAGGACTTAAGGGCAAAGACACAAATGGACATTTGCACACCAATGTTTATAGCAGCATTATGTACAATTGCAAAGAGATGGAAACAGCCAAAATGTCCATCAACAGACGAGTGGCTAAACAAACTGTGGTATATACATTTGATGGAATATTATGCAGCTTTAAGACAGAATAAACTTATGAAGCATGTAATAACATGGATGGACCTAGAGAACATCATGCTGAGTGAGACTAGCCAAAAACTAAAGGACAAATACTGTATGGTCCCACTGATGTGAACCGACATTAGAGAATAAACTTGGAATATGTCATTGGTAACAGAGACCATCAGGAGATAGAAATAGGGTAAGATAATGGGTAATTGGAGCTGAAGGGATACAGACTGTGTAACAAGACTGTATACAAAAACTCAGAAATGGACAGCACAATACTACCTAACTGTAATGTAATTATGTTAAAACACTGAATGAAGCTGCATCTGAGGTATAGTTTTTGTTTGTTTGTTTTTAATTTTTTTTATTTTTTCACTCTATTATCGTTTTATTTCTTTTTCTGTTGTCTTTATTTCTTTTTCTAAATCTATGCAAATGTACTAAGAAATGATAAATATGCATCTATGTGATGATATTAAGAATTACTGACTGTATATGTAGAATGGAATGATTCCTAAATGTTGTTAGTTAATTTTTTTTAATTAATAAAAAAAAAAAAGATGTAATGGAGAGGCTGGAGGGAGCTGCCTGAAAATGTAGAGCTGTGTTCCAGTAGCCACGTTTCTTGATGATGATTGTGTAATGATATAGCTTTCACAATGTGATTGTGAAAACCTTGTGTCTGATGCTCCTTTTATCTACCTTATCAACAGATGAGTAAAACAAATGAAATATAAATAATAGGGGGAACAAATATTAAAATAAATTTAGTTGAAATGCTAGTTATCAATGAAGGGGAGGAATAAGGGGTATGGTATGTGTGAATTTTTTTCTGTTGTCTTTCTGAATTGATGTCAGTGTTCTAAGAAATTATCATGATGATGAATATGCAACTGTGATGATATTGTGAATTACTGATTATAGATGTAGAACGGAATGATCATAATAAAAAAAATTTTAAGTTAAAAAATATATATATTGGCAAATGTCATTGTCCGCAGTACAAATCTTTGAGGGAGACTGAATTAGAGAACAAGGTTTAGCCCCTTCCTGACCTCCCACTTCTCACCCTGAATCTATATCTTGACCCCATTTACCCACTCTGCTAAGTGAATAAGCAGTTATATTAGAAAGAAAAAGGTAAAACATGGTGGGCATACTGCTTTTTAAAGGAAGTCTTCCAGGGGGTGCGAGGGTAGTTTAGTGGTAGAATTCTTACCTTCCATGTGGGAGACCTGGATTTGATTCCTGGCCCAAGCACTTCCCAAACAGAGAAACTAGCAAAAACAAAAAATTCAACAAATGGTGTTGCTATAATGGGATGCTCACAGGAAAAAGAATGAAATATGACCCTGCCATACTGCATACAAAAAAAAAAATAGTTACCCAAAGAATATCAAATGTAACCGATCAATTTAGGTTCTTATCCATTAGAGAAGGGTGACTGAGTTAGGGAAGTGAAGAGGACCTTAAATGTAGCCTCCTCTCTGCCCTTACAATAGATATCTTGTTTTACTGATACGGTTATTGCTTTTGTTTTTAATTTAAAGAAATTGTATTAGAGAACTTGTGGGTTACAGAACAATCATGCATAAAATATAGGATTCCCATTGCATTGGTGAGGAAAATTTGTTACAATTGATAATAGTACTTCTTATGTAATTTTATTTTTTAGAAGTAGTTACATTTGTTACAATTGATGAAAGATTATTAAAGTCATACTATTAACTATTGTACATAGTTTAAGTAGGGGTATTTTTTCCCATATTCCCAGCCAATTGTGTATGTTTTTTTTTATTTTCATACATTTTTATTTTATTACTCATCTATTCATGTCCTGTTTAAATGGGGTGTGGGTACCAAGGGTTTTGCTGTCAGATGGTCATAAAATGAAAACTATGATCAAGGCTACTGTTTTATAACTCAACAGTTTCTGGTATTTTTTTCTGGCTATTCTAATATACTAGAAACTAAAAAGAAATATTTATATAATGAGTCAGTAGTTATAAAATGATAGGATTTTCATGAAGACCTTGCCTGTAAGACCTGGACAAATTCCGTTTTCTAGAAGTAGTCTGAGAAAACATGTCCAAGAGTGGTGTTACTCTAGAGGCTTTGTTCAGGGACATTTTACAGGAACCACTGTGCTTCCTGGGGGTCAGCTCTTCCAGTCTAGATCTAGACAAAAGCTTTTCCTTCCTCTGACCCCATCCCAATGTCCTTATTTGAGAGAGTCTTGGATCCTCGTGCCAGATACCTAGCCGTCCTGTGAAAAAAATTGATCTAGTGGTATCCTCTGTGAACGACTTAATTGCTGGGTTTTTCTAAACCTTGTTTCCTTGACTGTTACCTTCCATTTCAGAATCATGACTAAGGAGTTGAACAAATGTAACCTTTGGGGACTTTGAAGACTAGGAGATAGGATTTGGTAGGCCCATGTGTATTAGAGTGATGGGCAAGAGCCCACTCCTGGGCTGGATGTTATATTGCTGGAAGATGGGCGTTTTAGATCTTCTGTTTTGTATGTATATGTAAGAACAGTTGTCATAGAGATTTTTATTGACTTGTACATGAGGAACAGCTTGTATCACACCTTTTCTTATTCATCATTTTAAATGTCAAATTGTACTTAGAGAAATTTTGAGCTCTCCAGTATCAAGAATAGGGCTTAGATATTTCTTCTTTGTCACCGACTAGTAAGTCGCCTACACACAACTAAGTAGTTATTGAACCTCTTATTTTGTAGCCAAATAAGCACATACAACTAGTGTGCATACAGTTGTGGGAGAGTGCTTACGACTCCTTAGAACACCCCTTGTAAGCTTTCATTTCTGAATGTTAAGATATACAAATGAAAGACTTTTTGCTTTATGTATCCTACACTCCTGCATGCTCAAATGGCCAGTTATCTTGACTTCTTTCTTAGACCTCAAAGACCATACATTGACATAGGCAGTGATAGGCATAAAATGTGGGTAGGAGTAACTATCCTTCTCCTTTGTTTCAGCCAGGGGGGGTGGTTCAGAGCAGAGATTCTTGGGTTCTTCAATTCCTTCACTGTGAACATATCATGTAGTTTGTTTTGCACTTTGTCACACTGCCTCCTTTTCTGGGATTTCTTCGGCTTTTTCTTTCCCTCCCTTTCTCACTTGACATTCTTATTGGCCTCTGCTTGAGTCTATTTCCATTCAACATGGTATCAGAAATATTCATCCTTCGGTGATGTATAAGTTCAGTTGTTTTTAGATCCTTTTAATAACCCTTCATTGACTTTAGAATCAATTTTTAAACCTTCCACCAAAAGATCTATTTCCCTCAGTCCAGTCAAGGAACACTCTTAAATATAGAAGTTAGAAAATGGCAAATAATTATGGCTGTTGTGTACCTTAGTAATTATATGCTGTAGTCTTTGGTTCTGCATCTCTTAAAGTTTTAGCACACTCTGAATGGTTATCTTTTATGGAATTTAGTCCTAGGAGAAAACTGCTTTTGAGCACAAGGCTGTGGTGGTGATGTGGAAATGGGAATCTTGAGATATTTTATACCCTTTGTGGTGACAGGAGAAGTTAAATTTGGGGACATGCCATGTGGGTTTTCCCCAAGAACATGAATATTTTACAGAAGGAAAGCCAGAGGCTTTTATTAGCAATCAGAAAGGAGTCAGTTTTGCTTGACGGTAAAATTGGACAGTGAATTCTTTTTTTTTTTTTAATTTTTTAAAATTTTTATTAATAAAACCAATCAACATACAATATGAACATTCTTTTTTTTATCACATAGTTGTATATTCACCATCATGATCATTTCTCAGAACATTTGCATCAATTCAGAAAAAGAAATAAAAAGAAAACAGAAGAAAATCCATACATACCATACCTCGCATCCCTCCTTTTCATTGATCACCAATATTTCAATCTACTAAATTTATTTTAACATTTGTTCCCCCTATTATTTATTTATTTTTAATCCATATGTTTTACTCATTTGTCCGTAAGGTAGATAAAAGAAGCATCATTTTTCTGAATTGATGCAGATGTTGTAAGAAATGATCATGATGATGAATATATTTTAAAAAAAACAAAAGAAGCATCAGACACAAGGTTTTCACAATCACACAGTCACATTGCAAAAGCCATGTGATTATACAATCATCTTCAAGAAACATGGCTACTGGAACACGGCTCTACATTTTCAGACACTTCCCTCCATCCTCTGTTACACCTTAACTAAAAAGGTGATATCTATTTAATGTATAAGAATAACCCCCAGGATAACCTCTTGACTCTGTTTGGAATTTCTCAGCCATTGACACTTTATTTTGTCTCAATTCTCTCTTCCCCCTTTCAGTCAAGAAGGTTTTCTCAGTCCCCTGGTGCTGAGTCCCAGCTCATTCTAAGATTTCTGACCCACGTTGCCAGGAAGATCCACACCCCTGGGAGTCATGTCCCACGTAGAGACGGGGAGGGCAGTGAGATTGCTTGTTGTGTGGACTGAGAGAGAGAGGCCACATCTGAGCAACAAAAGAGGTTCTCTTGGGGGTGAATCTTAGGCCTAATTTTAAGTAGGCTTAGCCTATCCTTTGTGAGGTTAAGTTCATATGAACAAACCCAAGGTTGGAGGCTCAGCCCGTTGCTTTGGTTGTCTCCACTGCTTGTGAGAATATCAAGAATTCTCCACTTGGGGAAGTGAATTTTCCCCCTTTCTCACCATTCCCCCAAGGGGACTTTGCATATTGGACAATGAATTCTTAACAGGTTAAATGCCCCAAACTCACTTTTCAATATATTCTTTTTCTGTCTTGCTTAAGCTCAAGTTCCATCTCTTTGGTTCAAAGCTTTGAACTTTTTGATATTCAAAGTGTATCTTTAATTTACCTTTCCTAATGAATCCATCTTTGGGGTTGATTCTGCAGGGTGAGAAAGACTGGCAGAAATATGAGACCGCTCGGCGACTGAAGAAGTGTGTGGACAAGATCCGGAACCAGTATCGAGAAGACTGGAAGTCCAAAGAGATGAAAGTGCGGCAGAGAGCTGTAGCCCTGTACTTCATTGACAAGGTGAGGCTGCCTTCCTGTCAGCACCGGCTCATGTGTTCAGATCAATACGAATATGGGGAGTATCTTCTTTGCTCCAGTCCCATTGTCAAGTCCTGGAGAGGTGGTAATAGCCAAGATGCCCACAAGCCTGTCCTCCCTAAGTCTCTGGTCCAGTAAGGTATTCGGTATGTTTGCTGCTGTCTGAATAACAGTCTACCTAGTAGAAGGATTTACATAATATGAATGTGTCAGGAACACTGATGTTTTCTATAGCAGTGGCTTTCAAACTTTTTTGCCCATAACCCGCAATACAAAATTCATTTTATTTGCATCACAACCCAGTAAACATAATTTTGCGTGTATGTGTGTGTGCATGTAAGGGAAACAAAAGTTGTACAAACAATTGTAACCTTACTACTAGTAGTGAATTCTTTTTATTTCTTATACTATTCTATTTAAAGGATGGTTTTAACTCTTAAATTTGGCTGGATTAATTCGTTAGACTAGTTAATCACAACTACAGTTTGAAAAAGAATGTTTTAGTAGGCATCGATTTCTCAGTACTCTTTAGAAGAAAATGACTTCATATGTTTTTTCCTAATTTTGCACTGCTTATATTTTGCCACAAGTTCTGAATTGTCACAAAATTAGGAGATTAGCCTTTTTAAGTCTGGTTGTACAAAATAGAAACACTCTCACTTGCTGCCTTGTTTTTAAAATAAAACATCTCCCTTTTCCCCCTCCTCATTTGAGAGGACATAAAGAAAAAGACCGGAATCTCTCGCAAAGTTCAATATCACCATGGCTCTCCACTGCAGAATCCAGAGTGTCTCCCGGCCCCGTGAAATGATGTCCTTTCCCCAAAGTGAAATGAGAGGCTTCTGGTTTGGGTTTTCTAGAAATCCTGTGAGATTCCAGTCTTTTCATTTAGTCTTCTCTTTTTCTATTTCCTTCCTGAACAGCTTGCTTTGAGAGCAGGCAATGAGAAGGAGGAAGGCGAAACAGCAGACACTGTGGGCTGCTGCTCTCTCCGTGTGGAACATATTAACCTGCACCCGGAACTGGATGGTCAGGAATATGTAGTAGAATTTGACTTCCTTGGGAAGGACTCAATCAGATACTATAACAAGGTCCCTGTTGAGAAACGAGTAAGTTAACGTGGCCTCTGTTCCCTGGCATGTTTTTTTTTAATTGTCGTTCATGAAACAAGCATTTATTGACTGCTTTCTGTGTACTCTGCACTGTGCTGGGTGCTGGAAAAAATGACTTGAGAGAGGAGAAAACTGTTCAGTGTCCTGTATACCTCCTTTTAGTCCCTTTCTCCCTTGTGCTACCTTCTTGGGAATAAGAGGCCATCTCCTTTAGGAGTATTGAACAGAACATCCTAAGAGAGCTGGCTTCACAGTTAACTCCAAGTAAGATCTAACCTAGCATGTTGTTTTAGTAATTTAACCACATCCCAGTACCCCCTGGTCAACTAGCACATTTATCAGTTTTGCAGCTTTGCGCGACCTCTTCCCAACTCCTGAGTGTGAAAATGTAGCCATTAGTCCCCAGGTCTCTGAGCCATAGCTGAAAAGGGTGCTGCAGCTGTGTAGTCCCTGGCCTAATCTTTCCCAAAATGCTGGGCTTAAACAGAAACCTATAGTATGCCTGACCCCAGTAATCAAGCCATCAGCAGTTTGAAGTTTAAGCAGTAATAAGGCTTTCCTGGCTGCAGAAATCCTCTAAATTAACGGAAACTAAAGAGACCTTACAATTAAATGTAACCCTAAATTGGATCCTATACTAGAAGTAAAGGACATCATTGGACCAACTAACAAAATTGGAATGTGGGCAGTAAATTAGGTGAAAGTAGGTATTGTAGATTTATGAAGCTGATGGGTACCATGGGTACCATCGTTATGTAAGAGACTATCTGTAGGAAATAGTACACAGAAATATTTATGGGTAAAGGCTATAATATATGTAAATTACCCAAAAATGGTTCCCCCTCCCAAATTATGTATATATGTGCACTAGACACATATATGTACAGAGTGAGCAAGTGTGTGTACATATGCAAATGAGGAATGGGGTTAAATGTTAACAGGTGGTGTGTTGTTCCTTGTGTATATCTGTATTTTTCCAAATTTTTTGTAAGCTTGAAATTATTTCCAAAGACAAGGTTTAAAAAATGGTAATCAGGCTTTGTCTATTTCTTTTAGGTTTTTAAGAACCTACAACTATTCATGGAAAACAAGCAGCCTGAAGATGATCTTTTTGATAGACTTAATGTAAGTCAACAGAGTACCTAGGGTTGAAACGGGTCCAAACCAGGACCTCACAAGCTCCCAAAGAGAAGAGAATTACCTGGTGGTAACTTGGGCTCTCCCTGCAGCGTAGCCTGGCTTTATGGCTTTCTAGACACTTCTTCTTCCCTCAGGGCACACTGTGAATCCATAGCCAGGAGTGGGTCACCCCTGTATTGCAGAAGGACTGCCAAACCCTGAGGGCAGGAGTAGAGAAGTCCTGCCTTTCATTCTTTCCTGGCTCCTACGAATCCTTCACTTGGCTGAATGCCCAGCTACCTCTGCTGGACACCCAAGACCTGTCCCTGAGGTCCTATCAGGGAAGGACAAATTTGCTTTATTGGCTTTCCTAAGATTAAAGTACTTCATAGGGAGGGAAGATATCACACAACCCTATATACACAGGGATTCTTTGCCCTCTTTTTCTTACTTCATACTGGCAGGAATTTGGTAGAGTTTTTGACTACACTGGCAGATGTGACTCCTTGAACTTGCCAGAGGGGGCAGAGGTATGCCTTTACCTAAATTCCAACATCCTCTCTTCTGCTTTGTCTTCTCCAGACTGGTATTCTAAATAAGCATCTTCAGGATCTCATGGAGGGCTTGACAGCGAAGGTTTTCCGTACATACAATGCCTCCATCACACTACAGCAGCAGCTAAAAGAACTCACAGCCCGTAAGTACTGCTTGGCCTACTTCTCTACCGAGATGTCCAGTATCCTTGCTTAGCTAAATCATAGATCAGTTCCATTATTTCTGCTTAATATTGGGACTAAATTCCCACCCCCACTCCCCAGACATAAAGTAAAGAGCTAAGGCTTAGTTATATAAACCTAGGATCATTACTATTTCCCATACTCCCGTCGCAGTTTCTAAGTTAATTTCATGGAATGCTACAGGGGCTTTCCATCTGCTCTGAAAATGTTTTGCATTTTGTATTTTGTATATATGTTATTAAAAGGCTCATAGAGTGAAGACATAACACTGTGATGTTCTGTAAAATCATAAAAAGTAAGGTTGTCATGGTTACTAGAAAAATATAGGAGCAAGTCCTTTCACTAAGATCTTTTTTTTTTTTAAACCACAAGAGTAGGTAATAGTCTCCTAAAAGTAGTTGCAGAAGGTATCACCAAGATCCACAGTCTTTTTTTCCTGGAGCTCAATCACTGCTAAGTTTCTACTGTCCTCTCTAAAAATGTCAAGTGGCCTTAGAAGATGAGCCAGAAAAGCCAGAGATGGGTATTTTGAGGGTCATTATTTTGGGTGAGTTAAAGAATGCCATCCAGTACAAGTAAAAAAGTCCTAGGATGACATTTGAGATTTTTATTTTGAACAAATACATTCTTTTATAGTTTAAAAATGTAAAATTGACAGTCCTTTAGTCTTACCCTCCTCTACAGACTTTTCCTGTCCCAATTCCACATTATCTTAGGACCACATTGGGTAGGAGGTAGGGCATCAGGGAATAAGACAGGCGGTCCCTGACCCAAACTCCTTGGGTGAGAAGGATATGAATTTACTATAATAATATTACTGAGACCCAGAATTCCTCTTGTAATAGAAATTTGCCCAGGTTAAGCTTACCTACAAAATTCCTAGTGTCGTGTTCTTAGGACTCTGTTGACTTTCAGATTTTGATCTTGTGCTTTGGAGAAAACTTGAATTAATCATCTGGGTGAGATAAGGGCCAGATGAGGCACTAGGGAAAGAAAAGCTGTGTGTTCTGTTCAGGTATACAAATGAGCCTCACTGTTATATTTCTTTCTCTATAGCGGATGAGAACATCCCAGCGAAGATCCTTTCTTATAACCGTGCCAACCGAGCTGTTGCAATTCTCTGTAACCATCAGAGAGCACCACCAAAAACTTTTGAGAAGTCCATGATGAACTTGCAGACCAAGGTATCTTAGATCTGGATGATGCGGTAACAAAATGAAGAAAACATATCTGCTATGGGCAGATAATCTGAAAATGAGAGGCATTTATAATCTAGCTGTCTAAATTGGGATATCAGAAATCCAGTTCTCGGTCTGTTCTAGAGTAAAGGACCATGTGACTAAAGAGTGCCTGTTATTCAGGAAGTCTTAAGTCTTTATTTTTATTTTATGGATAGAAGTTCTGTGTTGGTCACTACTATTTTGGAAAGCTAAATCTTGGAAAGATAGACCTCTTTGAAAGGCTGCTAATGATTATCTTTATATGTATACATAAGGAAATGGAGATAAAAATGATCTTCTTCAGAATTCCTTGCCACAGAACAGAAATACAGCTATTCCCAAATTAGATTGTTTCAAATTGAAAAGATGATTAAACAATGGTACTTAAAGACTTTATTTGCAAAATAATGACCCCCTAATTGTAGCACAAGTCTTTTGTTATTTTCACACATTCCACACTAATCATATTTTTTTATAATTTATCATCAAACATCTGTTAAATACTGGCTATGTGCCAGACAGAGTTGCTGCCCTTCCGCCTAGAGGGAGAGATTGACATGCAAACAAGTAGCTGCTGTTACTCTTCCAAGTGTCTCTTCCCTCTGACTCTGCCTGGTACTGTGCTTTTAGGCCACAAAGCATTAATTAACATTTTATGATGAATATTTCTGCATCAGTAATGCTACATAACCAGTCCATCCTAATTTACTAACATTGAGAAGTCCTAGATATTTCACTGTGGAGGAAAGGCATAGGATTATAAAGGAAACCAATTACATTGAAATACCATTTTCAAAATATATTTTAAAATCTGTGATATAGTAATAGATGTGTTTCCTTATTAAATTATTAAGTAAGTTCTTGAGGGTGGGTCTAATAAAACTGTAAAATTCAAGGTTGTAATGAATATAAATGTTACTTCAATATTTTTGCAACAATTATATAAAAATATCAAATTTCTATTGATAAAGTCACAGATACTTTTGACATTGTTATGGTTTATTGCCTGTATTCATAATTGAAAAAGAAATGCCTCATTTGAATTAGAGGTTAGTGTAATTACAGATTTAATTTTTTTTGATACAAGTGCACAGAGTTCTATAGTTGGAAAACTAAAATTTAAAAACTGCTGTAGAGCGAGACTGTATGCATTTTCAGGACCAGAATGTTTAATTTCTGTGGAAATTTCCTCAGGATAAATACCTAGGAGTTAGACACTTTGGGTCAAAAGACATGGAAAACCTACGATTCATGCATAGATATAATCTAGTGTTTCCTGAAGGAATGTACGCGTCCATCCTTAGACCTCTTGCATACTTGGACCTTATGGCTGACAGGCATAGAGTCCTACAACCACCTATCCTAGCAGTTCCCATTTGCTGCCACTCTTGAATGGTAGTCATCTGGCTTTTTGAACTCTCCTCATATTGTCAACCCAAATCAGAAATAAAAGCTGAATATTCAGGTTGTGTTCACCTAGTTCAGGAGACCCCTCCCTAAAGCATGAGGAGGTCTTTTGTTGATCTCACTCTGGAACCACTCTTTGGGCAGCTTAGGCTGCCTGCCAGACGGGCCCTCCAAGCCTCAGAACTCTCCCCTGTGTCCCACAAAGCAAACACACATCCCTATTTGTCAAGTGAATCAATGGAGTCTTTGATGCTCTGAGAAAATTTGACATAGCATGCCAATTTAGCATTTACAGAAATGGTTAAATGATTGTGGTTTGCTGCATATCTAGCTGTAAGAAGAATCTGATCAGTGGTGTGTATGGTACTTTTGTGTATAGAATCATTTCCCTCAGTTTGGCTTTCAACAACTTGGATGTTGGAAGTAAGCCATTTGTAGTAAAATGTACTTAATGATTCTCTCACAATGGTGGCCTCTGTTTCCAATCTTGGACTGTGTGTGTGTATTTCTAACAGACAATTCTAAGCTCAGTAAGCAACAACCCCAAGTATGTGAGTCTGGCATATATTTACTCTGTGGAGGTTCCCTTGACCTCACAAGTCAACAAGATGATAGCAGGTATGGGATTCTTCTATCCGTTGACTGAGTGAGCTCACTGATTTGGGCTCTCCTTCCATGGTGGCACTCACTGCTGTCTTTGTGCAGAAATTGTGGGGTTCTTCAGAGAAGCTTCAAGGGTTATAACAAGCAACCATGGCTAAAGTTGCCATTGCGTCTTCCTTCATAGACCAGAACTCCATGATATTTCATTTGGAGGAGAAAAAGTCTACAGTTAAAAATGTTTTCAAACTTCTGCTCTTTAGTGATAACTGCTTTAATGTCCTTTCTGCCTCAGACCTCTCACCTTTTAGAAACAGATTGCCAAAGCTGGAGTATCCCATAGGTTGGTTTGGAATAGACTGGCTAAGCTCATTTGGCTTCCTGGGTACCTTTTTTTTTTTTTTTCAATCATCACAATCGATTTTTATTTTCTTTTTTGTGGAAAATAGCCATATATACAAAAAAAACAATAGATTTCAAAGCATATCATGACAGTTAGCTGTAGAACAGATATCAGAATTTAGTATGGGTTACAACTCCACAATTTTAGGTTTTTACTTCTAAGATTAGGTTTTTACTCTAAGACATTGGAGACTAAAAGACATATCAGTATAATGATTCAGCAGTCATACTCATTTGGTAAACCCTACCTTCTCTGTATAACTCCACCATCACCTTTGATCTTTCTCCCACTATTTAGGGGTATTTGGGCTATGCCCATTCTTGCTTTGTCATGTTGGAAGGGGTTGTTGATATTTTGGGATAGGGGGATGGAGCTAATTGATGTTATGGAGAGGCTGGCCCCTCTGCATTTCAAAACTTACCTAGTCCACAGACCCATCTGGAGGTTTGTAGGTTTCTGAAGTTACCCTAGTACATGGAACCTTTGTGGAATCTTATATATTGCCCCAGGTGTTCTTTAGGATTGTCAGGAATGGTTTTGGTTGGGGTTTGACAAGTTATGATAGGTAGTAATGTCTAACTCAGGTTTGCGAAAAAATGACTTCCCTAGTAGCCTCTTGACTCTATTTGAAACTCTCTCAGCCACTGAAACGTTATTTGTTACACTTCTTCCCCCCCCCCCCCCCCTTTTCTTCAGGATAGCTTTTGTTGATCCCATGATGCCAGGGCCAAGCTCATCCCTGGGAGTCACCTCCCATGCCACCAGGGAGACTTTCACCCCTGCTTGTCGTGTCCCACATAGTGGGGAGGGCAATGGTTTCACCTGCAGAGTTGGGCTTAGAGAGTATGAGTCCACATCTGAGCAACAAAAGAGGTCCTCCGGAAGTATTCTTAGGCATACCTATAGATATGCTAAACTTCTCCACTACTTACATAAGCTTCACAAGAGCAAGCCTGAAGATCAAGGGGCTTGGCCTGTTGATTTGGGTGTCCCTAATGTTTGACACAGTATCAGGGGTTTCCCTGGTGGTAAAGTTTAATAGTTCCACATTTTTTCTCCCATCCTTCAAGGGACTTTGCCAATACTTTTTGATTATCTGCTTAATATACTCTGGGATATATCCAGGCATTACATGAAGCAATACAGGATTAAAGGCCCTCATTCTTATTCTGGGCTCCCTATGTTTGGATTGTTTAAATGATCTATCCAGACCTGCTAACTTTTTTTTTCCCCACAATCACACAGTCACACTGCGAAAGCTATATATTATACAGTCATCTTCAAGAAACATGGCTACTGGAGCACAGCTCTGCATTTTCAGGCAGTTCCCTCCAGCCTCTCCATTACACCTTAACTAAACTGATGATATCTGTTTAATGTGTAGGAATAACCTCCAAGATAACCTCTCAACTCTGTTTGGAATCTCTCAGCCATTGACACTTTGTCTCACTTCACTCTTCCCCCTTTTGGTTGAGAAGGTTTTTTCAATCCCTTGATGCTGAGTTCCAGCTTATTCTAGAATTTCTGTCCCACATTGCCAGGAAGGTCCACACCCGTGGGAGTCATGTCCCACATAGAGAGGGGGAGGGCAGTGAGTTTCCTTGTTGTGTTGGCTGAGAGAGAGGCCACATCTGAGCAACAGAAGAGGTTCTCTTAGGGGTGACTCTTAGGCCTACTTTTAAGTAGGCTTAGCCTATCTTTTGCAGGGTTAAGTTTCATATGAACAAACACCAAGATTGGGGCTCAGCCTATTGCTTTGGTTGTCCCCACTGCTTGTGAAAATATCAAGAATTCTCTACTTGGGGAAGTTGAATTTTCCCTTTCTCACCATTCCCCCAAGGGGACTTAACCTGCATTCTTTTTAATTGCCATTTTTGAGTCGCTTGGATTTCTCTTCAGTGAATCCTTTTCTCTTGAGATGCTGACAATACCTTTTCAGAGCACTGGCAAATCTGAGGAAGGAGCTGGAGAAGTAGGTTCAAGGATGCTATCTCAGGCTTCAAATGGAGCATCTCCTGCAGTATTCTTGGGATGCAGCTAAAACTTGGCTTAGGAGCTATTTGATAAACAGCTCTCATCATAGCCCTTCTCCCAGGGTCTAAATCCAAAGTGTTCTCTGATGGAAAGATTAGCACTCAGATTCCTAGTCCTAGAAGGGTCTTTTCCCTGAGCTTCTGGCGTAATGGGGCTCCAGGTCACTGTGGAACCCTCATTTCTTGAAGGCTCACTAAAGAACATAAATAAACAAATAGCAGTGAATTCCACAGTCACTGTACCTTGATAAACTTACCCTTGGTGTTTTTATGTGACAAACCACCATGAGTGATAGCCTGCCTGGTGGAGTTGACTTCTGGTGAATCCCTTCTCTTTTCTCTCCTAATCCTTAGTTCTGTTCTTCTGTATCTAGATTGATGCCAAGAAGGAACAGCTAGCAGATGCCCGGAGAGACCTGAAGAGTGCTAAGGCTGATGCCAAAGTCATGAAGGATGCCAAGACCAGGAAGTATGTGCCTGGTATTATGTGAAACTGGGATTTGGTTGAGAGAGAAAAATATGCAACACTAGTCCGGCCCTGGGGACACAGCTATTCTGTAGTTTTTGAGCACTGTCTTTTGGAAAACTCCATTCCTTGGGCTTTTCCTGCCAAAAGGTGGCAGGGTGGGGAAGCAGTGTGCTCTTGTGCAGAGGCCAGCATGGTTCTTCATGACTCTTTTCCATTCTTCCAGGGTAGTTGAGTCAAAGAAGAAGGCTGTGCAGAGACTGGAGGAGCAATTAATGAAGCTTGAAGTTCAGGCCACAGATCGAGAGGAGAATAAACAAATTGCCTTAGGAACCTCCAAACTTAATTATCTGGATCCTAGGATCACAGTGGCTTGGTAAGCTTCAAGCCCCACTTGAGCTCCTGCTTCTGTCTCAAAAGGTGGAGGGGATTCTGCCTTCACATGCCATTCCTAAGCCCCACGCTTCTAGTCCTGTGTGGAAACCTCTTGCTTCTGCTGTGTTAGTAGTGCTCTGGTTGCTGAGCCTTGTCTGCAAGTGGTCCTCAGTGATCAGTACTATCATATTAACCTTCAAGTGGGTTTATATTCTGTTTTTAAAGGTTGGCACAGTCCCTATCCCTTCTGGAACTTTAAGACAGGAATAGAAATTCTTAGCCTTTATTGAAGAAAAAAGCATTAAAAAGAGCCCATCCATCAGCACTTGAAGAAGATTTTTCAGTCAAGTTTTTGCAAATGAAAGAAAAAAGGAGTCAGAGAAAAAATGAAAAATACAGATTCGAACAAACTAAAGAAAGAGACAGGAACCTTTAACAAAGACAAATTTCTCTCTACTTGTTCTTTTTCTGTTTCTCTCACACATGTGTGCACACATGCACACTCACAGATGCACAGAATCAAGTAATAGCATCCAAAATAAGTGGTTTTTTTGGAAGATCTTCAGTTAACTTGAGTAGTTTAATTTTGGGAATAGGTAGAGGTATCATCTCATGGCACCTGCTGTTCTTGGAGAATTTCCATCCCGCTCTTGTATGTGTCCTTTGTGCTAGAGGTATTGGCTTTTATGAGGCAACGTGGTACAGTGGTTGAGGGTATGTTCTCTGGACCAACACTGCTTGGTATTTCACTTCTACCAGTTAATGACTATGTGAACCTATAAGCAAATTTCTTAATCTCTGTACCTTAGTTTTGTCATCTGTACAATGTATATGATATTGGCATCTATATAGGAGAGTAATTCTCAAGATTAAAGGAGTTAATCCCACAAAACTCTTAGAACATGTCTGGTGTGCCATTAATTCACTCTGGGTTCCTCATCAGGTGAGTGTAAAGTAGAAGGTGGCACATTCAAGCCCAGGGTCCAGGTCTGGGCCATCGCTCTCTTGAGTTAACTAATCCCAGTTCTTTCTGCCTTTTTTGCAGGTGCAAGAAGTGGGGAGTCCCAATTGAGAAAATTTACAACAAAACCCAGCGGGAGAAGTTTGCCTGGGCCATTGACATGGCAGACGAGGACTATGAGTTTTAGCCAGTTGAAGAGGCAGGGTTCTGTGAAGAGGCACAGTATGGAGTGGGGAAGATGGATGAACTGGGACCCTCGCTTGCCCTCGCGCGTGAGGGAGAGAGGCAGCAAGTCTTAACAAGCCAACATCTTTGCGAAAAGATAAACCTGGAGATATTATAAGGGAGAGCTGAGCCAGTTGTCCTATGGACAACTTATTTAAAAATATTTCAGATATCAAAATTCTAGCTGTATGATTTATTTGGAATTTTGTTTTATTTTCAAGATGGCAAGTGGATGGGAATTTGTCAGAGTTCTGCCAGGCAAATTCACTGTTTCACTGAAGCATTTGGATTCTCTTAGCTACTGTATACGAAGTCCGATTATATTGGTGCGTTTTTACAGTTAGGGTTTTGCAATAACTTCTATATTTTAATAGAAATGAATTCCTAAACCCTCCCTCCCCCATTTCAGGAATTTAAAATTAAGTAGAACAAAAACCGAGCGCACCTGTTAGAGTTGTCACTATCTATTGTCATGGGAATCAATTTTCATTAAACTTGAAGCAGTTGTGACATTGGCAGTGTTTTGGTTCAGACACCTGTTCACAGAAAAGCATGATGGGAAAATACTTCCTGACTTGAGTGTTCCTTTTTAAATGTGAATTTTTATTTCTTTTTAATTATTTTAAAATATTTAAACCTTTTTCTTGATCTTAAAGATCGTGTAGATTGGGGTTGGGGAGGGATGAGGGGCGAGTGAGTCTAAGGATAATGAAATAATCAGTGACTGAAACCATTTTCCCATCATACTTTGTTCTGAGCATTCTCTGTACCATTTAAGATATCCATCTTTTTCTTTTTAAATCCCAGTCTTTCAACTTGAAAGATTTTATTTGTAAAAAGTTCCACAGGTCAGTAAATGTAGAGGAAAATGAGTATTTGGTCCAAAAAAAGGAAAAATAATCAAGATTTTAGGGCTTTTATTTTTTTCTTTTGTAATTGTGTAAAAAATGGGGGAAAAAACATAAAAAGCAGAATTTTAATGTGAAGACATTTTTTGCTATAATCATTAGTTTTAGAGGCATTGTTAGTTTAGCGTGTGTGCAGAGTCCATTTCCCACATCTTTCCTCAAGTATCTTCTATTTTTATCATGAATTCCCTTTTAATCAACTGTAGGTTATTTAAAATAAATTCCTACAACTTAACGGAAACTTAGTGTCTGCCTCTTTGTTACCTAAGGCCCCATGCCAGAGCTGGGACCCTGGGCTGGGATTTAGTATGGGGCTGAGCTTGGGATGGGATGAATCTAACACTTAGGTCCGGTCAGCAGAATGAGTCCCTCCCCAGGGTCTGGGCCTGGCCTGCCAAGTGGCGTATCCATCCTGTGTGGGTGTGGCTCACAAGGTATCCAAAGTCCACAGCCCGGGAGCTGCAGATGGAGTACAAGAACTGTATCTGAAGCTGAGTGGGTAATGGTTATTGAGCAAGATGGAGCAAAAGTTTTTGAGAGGTAGATTTTTGGAGAGCTTCCAGAAGCTGGCCAGAAGCAGAAGGGAGCTTCTTGGGTTTGCTTATGTGGCTAAGTTTACAGTTAAGATGAGTGTATTGAAGGGTTCTAAGCCAATCAGAATACTTTCCCAGAAGTCCTCTTCCTGGGGGGAAGTCAGACTTCTCCCTGTTGATTGGTTGGTTGAAAGAGGAAGAAAAATGTGTGTGACCACTTCTTGGTTCTCCTAGTACCCAAGATGACCATGGTCCCTTTGAAAGTTTTTCTCCTTATCCTAGTTTAGAGCAAAGTTAAAACTTAGAATTCAGAGTGAAGGATAATGTCTCTAGGTCAAATGGAGCAGGGAGCAGGAAAGCCCGGATGGTCAGAATTGGCTTCAGCGGAGGGCCTCTAACATTGCTAGCATGAGTATGAGTGGGCTGGGCCCACTGCAGAGAATCCTGGAGGCCCTTGGCAACCTGTATTTCACTGGCCAGTGAGGGAGGCAGCACTCACCCCAGGGAATAAAATGGATTGTGTGGCAGTCACTGCTTTGGAGCCAAGAGTATTGCAGCCAGATATTGTTTAATTCTGTGGTGTTGAAGTAGCTGGACCACCAAATGCAAGGAATAGCAAAAGAGGCTCTTCTGGTATCCAGTCAGTACACCTTATTGCTGTCGAGAACATGGACTTGAGCAGGGCCTGCCAAAACTGTTCCTAACTAGAAATCAGCTACCAGGAAGCTTTGTAGACAGCAGGTCTTGATGAGCAGGAAGTAGTGCCTAGCTCTTCCTGCAAGTGTCCTGAGGGTAGATGCAGGGTAACTAGGAGAAGGACTGAGAAGAGCATGATGGGCAGTGGTAGCAGACCTGGAGAAACAAAGCCAAAGAATGGGAGTGGACCTGGCCACAGGGGATCAGGGAAGAAGCTGGCCAGGTAGCAGGGGCCACATGTTAAGGCTTTTGAAGGATGCTTGAATCAGGAGTCATAAGAGCACGGCCTGTTCATTCCTCCCTCTTCCAGGCATGTCCCAAGGACAGAAACCCAGAGGTAGAAGCAGAGGCCATTTCTCTGAGCAATGTCTGAGAAACTCCTTTATGTCAGGCCCTTCAGTAGTGCACACATCCAGTGGTGGGAAAAGGGAGACTGGAGGATCATCCGTAAGAAACGGGCCTCCACATGCTACCAAGCCAGACAGTGGTGTGTATACTTAGCTCCTCTTTCTCCCTCAGCCCCACATCTGCTCAGCAAAACCTGTCTGTTCTCCCTCCCCAAAACTATAAAATCTACCGCTGACTTTGCCACATTAAAAAAATGAAAAGAAACTTCAACCCCCGGCCTTTCCAGCCACCACACCCTCCCTCTGCACTTAACAAACAAGCACCTGGAATGAATCATCTACATTCCACCCCTCCAGCTTCACCACCCAGCCATTCCCCCACCCTCTATAACTAGCTTCTGTCCCATCTGCCCCCAGTTACTCCGCACCACTCGGAGCAAGATCACTGCTGACCTCCAAGTGACCAAATCAATGAATGGACTCTTCATACTGCTTAAGCTCTTCGTGGCACTGGAAACTCCTGACCACTTTAAAAAAAAAAAAAAAGCTTTATTGAGTATATTTTACAAATAAAATTCACTCATTTCAAGTGTACAATGATTTTTTGTAACCATCCATATATCAGGTTTAGAACATTTTCATCCTCCCAATAAGATTCCTTATGCCCATTTACAGTTAATCCCCATGCCTACTCCCAGCCTCCATCTTTCTGTCTATACATTTGACCTTTCTGGACATTGCATATAAGTGGAATTATACAACATGTGAACACTCCCTTCTTAAAACACCTCTCTGGCCTCCACGATGCCACCTCTCTTAGTTTTACTCCTGCCCTATCAGGCTGTTGCTTCCCAACCACCTCTCTTAGGTCCTTAAATGCCATTGTTCTCACTCTGCTCAGCCGATTTCATTTGTACCTATTGCTGATGACTCACCTCTCTACAGCCTTGACATCGTTCCTGAGCTCCAGACACATTACCAACTGCATCCTCGGGGACGTACATGGGAACCTCCATCAGCCTCTCGGAAACTAGCTCAAATTGGGCAGGGCATTGCCATCCACTCTCCCAACCCAAAAACTGGGGCAATCTTCATTCCTCACTTCCTTTTTATCCTCACTTCTAATCCAATAAATTACCAACTCCTAAATATATACATCACATATAGGTATTTTCTCCCCAGAAAAAGTTTCAAATTTTCTCCTGAGAAAAGAGTCTCCTTAAGTTTCAGTCCTTATAAAGTCCTTCATGTAATGGGATGCTCTCTCAACTTGTTTTGAGCCAAAAAGCACTTTTTTGGGAAAACACATTACCCTGAAATGACCTCAAGTCAGGCTAGTTTTGAATGCTTATAAGTAGTCCCCTGACACAATCAGGAAACAAGGAGGCAATTAAGTGTAACAGATTCAGTGTTTCTCACAATCTCAAGTATTACATATAAACAAGCCTCTTAAAGTTTGACTTAAATAGTAAAACTGGGTTTTTTAGGTTTGATCATGGTACTGTGGTTATGTTTCTATTTTTATAAAGAATTCCTGATCTTTTAGAAAAACACTGAAATATTTATGGATAACATAATATTTGAGATTTGTTTCAAAATAATATGCAAGCTGTTAATGGGTAGAGTTTGACATGAAACAAGTGGCCACCAGTTCATAATTATTAAAGCTGGTTAATGAGGATGTGGAAGTCCACTGTACTATCCTGTCTATACCTGTATATATTTGAAATTTTCCATAATAATTTTTAAAGCAAAACAGTTAAATGTATTAATTGACGATCATTTATATATATATATATATATATATGGGACAAATGAAAAATTGTTTTAATGTTAAACATAGGGTAGGTAGATGGGAGATTTTCTGCAAAGAGGCACCAGGAAACTTTTTAGAGCAATGGAAATGTTGTCTTGATTGCGTGGTGGTTACATGAGGGTGTACATTTGTGTAACCTCACCAAAGTTTACACTTACAATGGGTGCATTTTATTATGGTAAATTATTCCTTAATGAAGTTGACTTTTCAAAAGTGCTTTCTCTTAGAAGGCAGTGAAGGTGATATGCTTTCAGAAATTATATGACTCAAAAAGTGGCCCTAATGGTGACAATTTCATGGAAATTAGAGATTCATGTAAAGAGTCTGAGCACAATTTATTAATGGAAATGTGAGAATGCAAAATCAATATTCATATTTTGCTCATATATTGTTTTAAATAGTATGTGGTTGAAAATATGTACGGTAACTAAATAAATACATCTCTAAAAATGTTTCTATTTTAGTTGCAAACAAAAAATACCTGGGATGATCTTATTGTGAAAATGAGGGCTGGCCTTATATTTGGAGCCACGATTTAACTTCAGGGCTGTACAGTATCTTTCACTTTTCTCTATCTCCACAGCCAATAAAAGTTCTAGTGAAGTCAGGTGTCCCTTCTCAGTGCTCCAGGGGTCCTTGTCACCTCTGAATTGTCATGTCTACTGATTTTTCACTCCCAACTGGAGTGAGAAGTTGAGAATTGTGTCTGATTCATCTCTGCTCTCTCAGTGCTATGCATGAGGCATCAGGAATATTTATTGGAAGGACAGGAGGGAGAGAGGAGAAACAGACTAGCCCTGGCTGGGTGCTAGCAAGGATTTTCTCCTGCTCTTCCTTCAGTGTCACACTTCCCAGGGGAAGCAGCATCCCTGCCACCCCCAGAAGGTGCATTTGGAGCCTCGCTCTTCAGCCTCAACATCGGGGGCCCATTAGGAGGTAGCAGCGTCTGTGGAGAAAGCAGAGTCCCTGTGAAAGGCTGGACCAGGTGTGCATTTGTCTCCAGTGGTAGAAAACAAGGATATCAAGGGGTTGAGAGTAACTTCCCAGTGAAGAGGAAAGCAGGAAGTCATACCTAAGTAGTATGAGGTCTAAGGGCTAAGCAAGAGCCAGAGATAGGTAGTGGAGACAGAGGTCAAAAGTCTAAACTGCAGGTGATGAGATGGAGCTCAAGGTGGGTGGAGGTATGTACTTATTAAGCATTAGCTGTGGGCTGAGCTGCAGGCTGCTGGCTCACAAACCCAGGGTGCTGGGTAAGAACTGCTAGTAAAAGTTAAAAAGGAAAGGGGCAAAATTTTATGCATGGGTCAAATTGGATACTGCAGGTCTATAAATCTGCCTACCTTAGATTGCAGAATGAGCTTCTCTGAGCTATTCTTTCAAATTATACCTTCTATATTCACCTAAGGTCATTAGGAACAGACAAATGAATATTGCTTCATCATTTGTTGTTAATATGTTGAGGACATTCTCCACTATTTCAATCAAATAAGTTTCCATGTGAGAAACTTATAATTTAGGCCCAGGAAAATGTTTCTACCCCCAAGAATCAGAATAGAAAGAGCTTTTGCCTTGGCTACCACTCATGGCAGCTACGTTAACCTATGTGGTTATTCTATCATCTTCTTATGACCCCGTACCCATTCTTATAGGACAATATTTTTGACTCTTGTTTTAAATACCCAACTTTTTTTTAGCGGTTGGAAAATAATACATTTGTGGAGGGTAAGGAAGGACTTACAGCCCCAACTGCTGTGAGAGCCACCTGCAGAACACCTTCAGCTGTTGGCTCCCTCTAAGGGAGCCCTCTGGCCCTGTGCTCTTCCCAGGGCAGTCCACATCCAATGACTGGTTGAGGCGGGGCTATGAAGACCAGCCAGTCCAGCCCTAGCTGGACAACAGAACTCCCTGAGGGTTGGCTGAGCCTGTCATCAGGCTCGCATCACAGCTTGATTTCTCCCTCTGCCCACTCCTGTTTCCTTCCTCTTCCTTCCACAGTATTGATCCCAAGGGCACTTCCAAGTAAACATTCTGCACACTAACCTCTGTCATAGAGTCTGTTTCCGAAAGAACCCAACTGCAACAACATTTAACAAAATAGAAAACAGATTACGTAGTGTTATTATGGAAAGGCGTGAGGATATACAATAAATGCTTATACATACACAGGAGGCAACACAGCATTGACTCTGGAGCCAGGTTGCCTGGATTTGAATCCCATCTCTGCCACTTATTAGCTGTGTGACCTTGGGCATATCCCTCAACCTCCCTGTGCTTCAGTTTTCTCATGTGTAAAATGAGGATACTAACAGTGCTATCTCAGTGTTGTAATGTGGGTAATGCTGTTACATGGTGTTTACTACGTGCCAAGCACTGTTCTAAGTGGTTGTTAAATAGAACAAAATAAATCTGTGAGGCCAATCCCGCAGGGCCGGAGGAGCAGCTGAACGACTTCTCCCCAATTTCCAGGCACAGGCACTGGTGTAGGCTAGGGCATGTTGAAGCATGAGTGTTCACAGAAATAGGCCCAAGCACAGCTTGCCCGGGTGATGTCACGGATGTGTGCTTGTGTGGGTGCTGGGGCTACTCCCTCCCAACCTGTGTAGCTACACGTATTGCCAGTAGCACCCACGTACTCATATTTTTACTGAGCTTGGGGAAGCCCAGGCCAGCTACACCCTTTGTTGCCCTGTTTTTCTAGAACTGCCTTTGGCAGAGGGAGGCACCTGAGACCTGGGATGCTGGTCTAGAAGTTCCAGGAGGAAATGGGTCTTTGTTTCCTCATCAAGGGACCTGGCAGCAGACTCAAAGCACAGGCTCCAGGTGGCAGGGATTTCTGGAACCCCTGTGGGCCCAGCCCCAGCAGCAGAAGCAAAAGCAAAGGAGTATGGTCTGCACACTGGGAAGCATCCAGAGAATGGAGAAACAGATCTACAAAGTGCAATTCAGCCCAAGTCAGAACAGGGAAGTTTAACAAGGGCTGAAGCGTTTAAGAGGGGATCTTCTAGGGAAAACGGACAAGGTCTGGTTAGGCTGGTAGAGGGGGGGCTCCCATTCAGCCTTCACCTGCCTTCCTCCTTATCTCCTTATTCCCTACTCCCTCCCTTACTAAACTCTGCCTTCTTTCTATTTCTAAACTCCCCAAACTCTTTCTGGCCTCAGGGCCTTTGTACATGCTGTTTCCTCAGCCTGGAAGGCACTTTCCTCCAACCCAGCTCTAATAATTCCCCTGAATATTTCTAATGAATCCTAAAGAGACCTTCCCTGTCTACTTGATCTGAGGTAGGTCTCTCTAATGTTTTCTCTCACAGCCCCCTGTTCTTTTCCTTCCATCACAGTGTTTCTTAAATTAATGTCTGTGAATTCTGGGCCCCTTTGTCCTCCCAGCTTGTGGTTCTGACACCTGGCAGAGGTGTGCTCAGGTTCTGTAGTCAGGGACAGTACCTCTTTAAGCCCAAACAAGCCCAAGCTGCACCCTATGAGCAACCATGTGCTGCTGGATGCTATGTTCTGCCTCTTCTCACCCATACTGACGAACCAGCTAGCTCTATGCCCCCTGACTACTCACTGCCATGGCCTGCTTAAGCCAGGGATTCTCCTGTGAGGCAGAAACCACACAGCATCAGACTTGAGTTCAAATCCCAGGGCATCGACTTGTTTGTTATGCGGCTCAGGGCACGCCGCAGACCTTCTCTGCATCTCGGCCTCCTCAGTAAAATGACAACGATACTGTGAGATCAGAGAGTGATTGTGAGGATCAGGTGTGATCACAAGCACAGACCGTGAGTTCCTTCCCTCCTATTCTAAAGGGCCGTCGCTAGGTGGCAGTCCATCTCAGCTGCCCCATATCCTCTTGGGCCCAAGCTCCATGAAACTATTAGGACAAAGCTTTTCAACTTCATGCTGGAATTCTGAGCTTTTTAAGAGCCATATTCAAGGGAATCACAGACAAGAACAAATGCACAAAAAAAGTTACCACTACACCAAGACAAGGTCAGAGGCAGCTCCAGGCACGGCACTAGTTCTTGTACAGTTCGGTTACCAAAGTGAGCGCCCACTCTTCTAGCCTCAGTAAACCTGGAAGCTGCTGGATGCTGTACTGGGCCTCTCAGCCCTGACCACCTGCCTGGCTCGACGCGGTGCTGTGACAGGGGGCTGCTAGAGTGCAGGGACGAGTCCAGGGAACAGCTTCAGAAAGACAAAGCGTGTGATAGTCAAACCACCACAAAAAGGCCTTGTGGCTGGGGAATGGAGAGTGAAGGGAAGGAGACGAGAGGGAGGGAATGGCAGGCCTTCTGGGCCACAGCCAGGAGTGTGGTTTTTAAGTGCAATGGGAAGTGAGGGAGGGCTTCAGGCTGGACGAAGGGGAGCATGTTTTAATTTCATTTTAAAGATGAAAGCATGGGGAGAGGATGCAACAGACGGGAAGCGGGCAAGACCGAAGGTGCGCTGAGGTGGATGAAGGACACTGGGACTGCGGGACGAGAGGCCTTGCAAAGAATGCTCAGGCCTGGAGGGCGTCTTCCACCGGGCGGCTCTCGAGGACCACGCCGGCCGCAAAAGCGGGACAGGAGTGGGTCTGGTTAGCCGTGGCAAGAGAGGCCCGCCCGCCAGCCCCGCACGGCCAGAGGGGAGGAGGTGGGACAGGACTGCTGCCCATCAGCAGCCGCCGGCCAATCCGCAGACGACCCCGCCCCCACCCCTCCCCTGAGAGGGCGCACGGAGGGCCCGCCCCCGCCGCCGCCGCCGCCGCCGCCGCCGCGGGTGTGAGGCGGCCCGGCCTGGCTCCCTCCGCCGGGCATCTCGCCCAGGTAACTTGGTTTGGCCGGGCGGGCCCAGGAGGCGATCTGCACCCTCTTATCTCCTCCCCGTGGCCGCGCGGGCGGCCCTTGGCGAGTGGGGCGGGCCGTGGGGGCTGAGGAAAAGGCTGCGGCTGGGCCTGTGCGGGACGGCGGGCTGGGCGGCCTTCTGTGCCGGTGCGACTGACCGACGGGGCTGACGGCCGGGCCCTGCAGCCTGGGGGCGGGGCCGCCGTGCGGGACGGGGGCCGTTCGTGGCCGTCAGGCTGCGTGCGGGCTGCGCGTGGAGACTCGGAGGGACGACTGATTGAGTGGGAGCGGCGTGCGCGCGCCCGGGGCCATCACGCCCCGCGCCCCCGCCTGGGGCCTGTCCGGGGGTCGCTGGGCGCAGGCGCGACGGGCCGGCGGGCGGGGGTCCTCCCCACGCGCGCGCGGTCGCCTTTGTTCCCGGCGCGCGGGCCGGGGCGGGGTCTGCAGGGACGCCCCGCCCCCTCCCGCTCAGGCCCCGCCCCTCGGTCTCCGCCCGCAGGAGCCGCCGCCGAGTCCCGCTCGCCGGCCGCCGCTGCCGTCGTCGCTGCCTCTTGCTCCCGGCCGGCCGGGCCTGCGTCGCCGCCGCGCCCCTCGCTCCGGCTCTCGCAGCGGGAGCCATGGCCGGCGCGGGGTCCCCCTGCGCCAATGGCTGCGGTCCCGGCGCGCCCTCGGACGCCGAGGTGCTGCACCTCTGCCGCAGCCTCGAGGTGGGCACCGTCATGACTTTGTTCTACTCCAAGAAGTCGCAGCGACCCGAGCGGAAGACCTTTCAGGTCAAGCTGGAGACGAGGCAGATCACTTGGAGCCGCGGCGCCGACAAGATCGAGGGGGCCAGTGAGTGCGCTCCTCCGGGGGCCCGCTGCGCGCGCGGGGGCGGCGGGGAATCCGGGCCGGGCTCCGGCGCGCCCCGGCCGGCGGCTGGAACAACTCGGACAAACTTTCGGCCCTTCTCCACCCCCTCCGGTCCCCAACTCGTTTCGGGTGGTCACCGGGGGGGCGGGGGTATCCGGATCCTCGGTCACCTGACAGGACACCCCCTCCCCCAGCTGGCCGCGGCCAGCCTTTCTTCAAAAAGAGCGGTCTTAGTGAAACTGGACCATCAGGCCGGGGCTCTCATTTGTAAAGGAGCCTTTGGGTTCCCTAAGGAGAACTTAGGAAGATGTTGGGGGAGGACTGGTCTTGGAACAGAGCCAGGCTTTCTCATCCCCCTCTTGGGAGGAGGGAGGAAGGTGGTCCTGTTTGCTTTGGAAAAGCCGCAGAGAAGGCAATGGCTGCTCTTTCCTGCTGCTCCTTTTGTCCTGAAGCTGAGTTTTGGAGGCCTGTGTGGTCAGCAGACACCCAGAGCCAGGGCAGGGACTCACAGTGGGTCCAGCTCCCTTGAACTTGGGAGCACATTCCTAGGAGCTTGACCTCAAAAAAGGCCAGCCTGAGTGCCTTGGAGTCAGGTATTCTTTTCAAGAATGCTCACCCAGTTTGGAATTAGCCCTTTTTGTCCTGGGTCCGGTGGTTGCAGGGAGCTGGGAGCCAGAAGCTGTTGCTCTTGGTTTCCTGCCTCTTTCCCTTCCCAGTCCTGAGCTTGGCTGCTTTGTGCAGGTCTCTGGTGGGAGTTGGAGGATTCTGTAAAACCCCAAATCTTTGGGAGTTTTACTCTGTTTAGTATGTGCCTGTGCTGTGGCCGGATGGGCACTCTGCTCTGCCCTCCATTTCCCCACCTCCGAGTGTGGAGAGATGATGTGACTGCAACTGTAGGCTGTGGTTTGCTTCCTGCAAGGACCCCAGCCGCTCCTGTTAGAGAGCCATGTTCAGAACCAGGTCCATGTGGAGGAAGGGGGTCAGGAAGTGCCGCCCCCAAGGGAGGCTCCTCCAGACCTTCCTGGCTAGGGTGTACATGGGCTGCAGATGTGCTAGGCGATTGGGAAGAAAGAAGGAAGGTCTTGTGAGGCAGCCAGCCACAACTACAGACTCCAGATCTGACAGAGCCGCTTGAACCGTACCCCCATCTTAGCTGTCCAGTCACTGGGGGGAAGAGTTAGGGTGAGGTGGCTGTGGACCCCAAGGGGAGGAAGGACAGACACTGCCAGCTTTGGTGGTGCCCCCGTAATGTGCTAAATTTGGTGGCACTTTAAACAGTGGCTGCCCATCAGGCAGTAAGTGTAGCACGGTGGTTGGAGGTGGGCTGTGTTTGAAGCCCAAATATGAGTGTGTTCCCCAGCCAACCACTTCTCCGCACCTTAGTTTCCTCATCTGTAGAACGAGGGTATAGTATATCCATTCATATAGTGTTGCCGTGGGGATTAACTGAGATCACTGATGGAAAACATCCAGCACGGTGCCTGCCATGTGGTATATGTTTAGTGCATGGGAGCTGTTATTAATAAGCATAGTGTGGCCGCCCTCCTAGACCCTGACTGGGGAAGGTTGAGGGAGGTAGAGTGTGGCTGCAGGAGAGGATGAGCTTGCTAGGAAGGAAGGAGGTTGGGGACCAAGCTCACATTTACTTAGATCATTACCTTGAAATAGGGAGGAAATGGTTTTGCTTTGCCCCAATCCATCTCCACCCCCCACCTACCTACCACGTAGAATGGTATTTCTGCAGGGAAGGTATTTGACTATCTTTTTTCTAAGTTGGGGCCTGAGAAGTGTGGAGGGGAAGTCTAGTCCATGGTGTCTCAAGTCTTTGGGGACTGGAGGCAGAAATGTGGATTGATTACCCTATTCACCAAGGATGGGGTGGCTAGATGTGTACAGATTCAGTGATCTCATCAGGTAGCTGTGGATTTGAGAGGCCTGGAGGGGAGTAGGCAGAAGGTGTGGGAGGGGCCCCAACCCTTCATTTTGGGGGGCTCAGGTTGAAGGAGTCTGGGTAAAAAGGCTTGTAGGTTACTTGAGCAGAGCTCAGTTCTTGTCAGTGTAACCTCCCTCTGAAGCCTTGCCTTGCTTCTGCCTGTGCATTGGGTTCACCCTCTGGTGGGCTCCAATCCCTGCAGCCTCCTCTGCAGGCTCCGATGGGCTGTGCTGTGCTGACCAGAGGGCAGAGGAGAGTTGGGCTGCCAGCTCGGCCCCCTGCTACCTGGCCTCTTGCCCAGGGGCCTCAGGGGCCTGTCTTTCCCCTGCTGACCCTGCCAGGGTACCATGCAATGCCTGTGGCCTGGCCAGAGAGAGGAGCGTTTGTGTCTGTGGGCCGGAGGAGAAAGAGTGTGGTTCAGTGAAAGTGCATGACGCTCGTCTGTCAGACCTTGTCGTGTTCTAACTCCACACCCTCACTTGACCGCCTGTGAAGTGGGGCTAGCACCTGTTGATTTCTAGGGCGGGGGGTTTGGCTCAAAGGAGGAGTGGGGAAGTGCTTTGGTTGTGGTGGTGGTGTAACAGGGACCAGGTTGTTGTTTGACTTTTTTGTTGCAAATACTGACATAAGTGAATGAAAAACAATAGACTGCCTGCTGGGTTCTGTAGACTTAGTTGTGTGTTCGTGGCTAACTCTCACAAGGGTCCATCCATTTTACAGATGAGGAGATGGAAATACAGGGAGTGGAGTATGTCACAGGCGATACTGCTAGTGTGAGACAACCCTGGTGGGACCCAACTCTCCAGCTAGTGGCTGGCCAGCCAGTCCCAAGATGACTCCAAACCCAGGAAGCAAGGGGAACCTCTCCAGTTGGTCCCAGGTCCATGTTACCTGGTCCGTGTGGCTCACCTGAGAGGAAAAACCCTGGTACTCAGGCTGTACTTTCCAGGGCAGAGGCCTCCTTGGCCTTTGCATCCTTAGACAGCCTCAGCCTCTCCCTGCTTTGGCTCCACTTCTCCCTCTGGTGCCTTCTGGGGAGGTGGGGTTCAGACCTGTGCATGGTGAGGTTGTCCAGTTTAGGGTCACCGTTGGCACAGGAGCCCTTGAGGAAGGCTCCTTGAAGGAGCTGTGAGAGTACTGGCCAAGCATGTCTGAGGTGATTTTGGAGCCCAGTAGATACTCTTCTAGAAGCCAGGCTCTCTTAGATGATGAGTGAAGCAGGCCCTTGCACCCAGGGAAGCTAAAACCAGGTCACTGTGGTACCTTCAGTAATGGTAGTGGGAAGGGGAGTACGGGAAAAAGCAGTGGACCCACTTGAAGGGCAGTTGGGCATCACAGAGGAGCTGCTCTCGGGACCAGCTGCTGGAGCTTGGCTCCTACAGGCATGGATTCCAGCCTGGTAAGGAACAGAGACTGGCTGGGAGAAGTGGACCAGGGGGCCTGTGCAGCTGGGCCCCAAGGAGCTTGAGGGCCCTTTCCTGTGGGGACCAGGCCCAGGGTGAGCAGGGGTTTCTTTTTTTAGTGGTGGATTGCCCACAGCAGGCAGAGGGGCTTACACTCATGCCCGGATCTCCAGAGCTAGCCATCCCTGGTGTGTTTCCTGTCTGACGCTAGTTTTTCCAGGGGAAGTCAAATCTCTTAATGTTTCCTCAATACCCTAGGCTTACCCCGAAGATTGGGTTTCCAGACCAGCCCTGCAGGCCTGCCTGCCCAGCTGTGCACAGAGTAAAAGGGTCTGCCTCACCAGCGTCTACCAGCTGAGCACACCCAGCCCCGGGGCTTGCACCACCTCCCGCTTCCCCCAGGACTCTTGGTGCACATGCACACATGCTTGAGTCCCAGTGCAGAGATCTTGGCACTGGCCTTGCTTAGGGTAGCCCTTTCGAATGAGGGGCGTTTATTTGTTTAATAAATATTTATTGGAACACCTCGTTGTTTGCTGTGTGCTAGGCACCAAGGGTTCAGAAACTGAGTAAGACATGGTCTGTGCATTGAGAAAATCCCAGGCACTTGGATGAGGCATACTTGGAGAGGTAATTCTGGCCCTGGATATTACATACCATAATAATAAAGGTTTGTGTTAAGAGGTCTGCAAGTGCAGAGTGACTGGGAACCAGAGAAGGCTTTGCAGGAGAGGTGACCTTTGAGCTGGGCCCAAGTGTTTGAGTACCTGTCTTTGTTGAGACCAAGGGCCTGGGGGTCACTCTGTGCAGGGGTCAAGAATGCATTTGGTGTGGGAGAGAGGAGGCTGGGTGGATGGAGGCGGTTTGGGAGAGCCGCAGTGTATGGTACTCAGAGGGTTCCCCTTTGCCCTATAGGCAGTGGGAGTCTGCAGAGGCTGAGAGGGGGCGGCTTGCAGATGCTAGGAGAAACCACTGCAGCCATGGCTTGGCGGGGGTAGATGTTAAAGAGGAGGCTGGCAGCTGCTGCAGTGTGCGGGAAAGAGGTGGCGAGGTCCTGAGAAGACCTTGCTGAGGTGAGCTGGGATGCAGTGGGGGAAGGATGTGTGGCTGAGTCTGGGGGTCAGGAGGGCATCATCGTCACGCCTTAGGGCTCTGAAGTCAGGCAGCCTGCGTTAAAATCCTTTGTGTGCCTTCTTAGCTCTGGGCCTTGTGACCTCTCTGGGCACCTCATCTAGAGAGGGGAGTGGTAACAAACAGCATCTACTAGGATTTTAGGAGGATTCGGTGAGAATCTGTGTGGAGGGCTTAGCGTGTAGCGGAGCCGGTGTGAGTGCTTAGCATGTGCATGCTCTGAGAGGAGGGAGAGGAAAACTGCTCTCCCCAGGAGAACACGTAGGGAAAGAGAGCGACCCCCTTTTTGCACGAGGAGCTGGTGTGTCACCGCCAAGCCCTTGGGCCCCAAGGCAAGGAGGCCACCTGTCCTGTCCTGAGCTCTCAGCGACCCTGGTGACAGGGCAGTTGGCCGGAAGCAGCTGCTTTAGAGGGTAACCTTTTCTGTGGGGTGAAGTTATTGTTGGCCTATTTCTAAGGGCCTCGCCCAGAGAAGTGTTATCTGAGTAGGTGGGTGGGAGACCCCAGTCTTCCAGGAAGTGCTGAAAAGCCACGACTTCAGTGTGGCGGGGCCTGCTGCTGCCTCTGCCGTCACCATCACCCTGGTCTCTGCTAACTCGGCACTCTCTCCCTACCGTGGGCCCTTTCCTGCGGGACGTGGCTGCTAGGAGGCCTGAGAGGGTAAACTGAGGGCAGGATGTGAGGCCTGCCAGGACGAGGAGACTGACTTCTTTCTGCTCCCTTCCTTGGTGCTGGAGAAGTCAGAGGGGGACTTCCTGGGCCAGTCAGTCCTAGGAGAAATGGGGTGAGGGAGAAGGAGGGGAGTGTCCTGGCGGCCCTCGCAGAGCACTTTGTCTGAGGAGCGCAGTGCCAGGGTGCTTCCCCAGGGGGCCTCCGGATGCAGTCTGCTCTCACATGGCAGGACTCCAGACAGCCGGAGAGGAGCAGCTTCCTGCAGCTCTTGGCCTGGCACCCCCCCACCTGCCCCCCCACCTCCATTGGCCCTCCCCTTTCTGCCCCCCTCTACCCCCGCTGGTACTCCCCATTCTGCCCCCCTCTACCCCCATTGGCACCCCCCATCTGCCCCCTTCTATCCCCATTGGCACCCCCCATCTGCCCCCTCTACCCCCACTGGTACCCCCCATCTGCCACCCTCTACCCGCATTGGCAATCGAGCTGTAGTGACCAGAGATTTGTGGCTAGAGCCAGTCAAACTTGGGTTCAAGTCTCAGCTCTGCCTGTGACCCTGAATGTTCCTTTAACCCGTCTGAAACTGATGAAGTTCTCCCTCTCAGGGCTGTGTATTAAAACCAAAGGAGAATGCACATGACAAGTGAGAGACATTCTATGAAAATACCCAGCATGGCGTGTGGCACTGACTGAGCCCTCTGAAGTATTTGTTTCCTTCACTTCCAAGCTGAATTGCAGAGCTCCAGTTCTCTCCACCACTGAGTTTGGCCAGACAGAAGTGGTCTCTCTAACAACCAGGACAAGGGGTGTTTTCCTATTTGTTTTCTTTGTTCCCTCCCTGAATCTGTACACAGGACTGGCACATCTGAGGGGAGTGGTAAGAAATGTCTGGGGTTTGATTAGTGCATTGGAGCTCATGGAGCCTTTTCCCCCCGTTGTGGTGTTTGAGCATCACAATTCTGTGAATCAAGGGAGGCAGGAATTGCTGTCCCTCTCTTGTAGACCAGGTGGCCAAGGCGTGCGGTAAGGTCACGTGGCGCATTCCTGCAGGTGCTGGGAGCAGAGCGTGGGGTTCCTGGTTGCGCTCCTTTTCCTGCTGTGGAAGGATGAGAGTTGCTGGCTTTTTTAATGTGGACAGAAGGAGCCAATCTCTACTCTGCCCTCTGCTCAGATATTTAAAGTTCTCAGGCTTTTCTGTCTGTAGAACCAGCTGGAATCACTACTGCCTTCAGAGCCTTCCCTTGCTCTTCCTTGCCACCCAGACCCTTCCCTCTCAGCTGCGGGCGGTGAGGCTAGCAGCCCGTCTGGGGTGGGGTGGAGAGGGGCCTCGCCCTCTTGACTTGCTCCCGCTGGTTCATGGTGACGGCTCTGTCTAAACCTCTGCACTGAGACATGGGGTGCCCAGAAGCCACAAGAATCACCTTTGCAAGGCCCCTTATTACCAGCCCAGAAACATGCCATCATCCGTGTGTCTCTTCCCCCAACTGGCCAGGCTCTCACTGCTGGGTGTTAGGCAGGCTGCACTGGAGGGGATCACTCTGCCCTGATGTGTTCCAGTGACAGCAGAGCTCTAGCCAGGTGTGCCGTTTCCTTAAAAACGACAACAGCACAGCTCTCTTGGCCTCATGGCTCACTGAACAAGCAAGACCCCATTTGTGCTTCCCAGGCTCTGGGTCCTGGTATTTGTTAACCGCCTGGCCAAGAGGCTCTAGTGAGCAGATCAGAAACTGTTAGGGAACACACAGGTTAAGGTGGATACAGCCAAAAAGGACATAAACAGTCAGAAAAAGAAGTAATTGCAGGGTTTGGCGTGGACTGTGAAGGAAATAGTAAGAGACTGCTCCATCAGTCAGGCACACGCGGTGCGCTGTGATAACAGGGCCCCAACGCTCACCGGCTGGCAGCAGCAAAGGTTCGTTCCTTCCCTGTGCCAATGTGAATTACATCAGCAGCCACGCTCTGGGCACACCATTGTCCCTGCAGGTTAGCCCTCTGGTGGGAGAGCTGAGCACTCTGGGCAGACTTGGATGTGTGGTGGTTGGGGGAGGCACTGGTTTCTCTGACTCAGGGTCATGACTCTGCTCTTGCGGCAGAATAGGTGGATGCCACGTGGGTCAGGAGACGGCCTTGTTGGGGTCTCTGAAGTTGACACTTCTGTCTTCATACTTTGGGCTATTTTGGCTCTGTCCTCACTCAGTTGTCATCTTCCTGCCATAGCCCCGGCATGTGCCCCTACTGGAGTTTCCCCTGAGCTTGGGCTGTTGTGACCACAGCTTCCTGCTCTCACCCCAGGGTTGGAGCCTCTCACTGCCTCTCATCACAGCTGCTCCCCAGAGCTCCTCTGCAGAGTGCGTTAGAGCCCCCAGAGGGGGTGGTGACTGTGGACTCCACGAAGGCTTCCAGAGGATAAGGAAAGAGGTAGAGGGGCTCAGAGTATCCACTTCCACTCCTGGCTCAGCCCAAGATATTCCCCCACCCCTCCTTGCAAGACAAGTTCCTTTGAGGTGGTGCTTGACTAGCCTTACAGAGGCTGCAGGGGCTGTGTGCCCAGGCACAAGTATTTGCCCGTAACCTGCTTCTCACCTCCCAGGAAGCAGGCCCTGGGGGAAGCAGGGAGGGTTCCTTTTTATAGCCTTTGTGTAGGCTTTGTGCTTAGGCTCTGCTGCTTCCTTCCGGTCCTTCCTGGGGCTGGCGGGTGGCCCTGGTTGGCTCTTAACAAGGCTCGAGATGCAGGGGAATCAGGACAAGGCTTCTTCTCCAGAAGACTGACTTCTCCTTACTGAGCCCAGAACTGGCACAGAGGACGCTAGGGCTGTGGAGCGAGAAAGGGTGGTAACCCAGTCCTTGATCCTGGGAAGCTTGCTGTCCAGAACGTACAGGAAACTATGAATGGCCATGGCTGGCAGGAGACGGTGTCACCTGAGGAGCTGTAGACTGAGTCTGAGGTCCCAGATGCATCTGTTTCCTCACTTGTGCAGCCAGCCCTGGCACCTCTGGTAGCCCTGTCCCTGCTGTTGTCTCTGGCAGACCAGTGTTGGTTGGAGGACCTATGGCTCTGTCCAAAGGCAGCCAGGGGCCTTGGAGCAAGGTGTGGACCTGGAGAAGGGTGGGACATCAGGGTGCAGCTCCAGAGCCTGCAGTGACTAACAGGCCAGACCAGTGAGGGGTCTGACCACAGAGGGTATGACCACTCGTTTGTGTACCATCCTTTTTCCCTCTGCCCAAAGTGAGCAGTGCACTTTGGGATTGACTTCCTGTTTTCTTGGACACCTGGGGATATGGCTGAGTTGAAATGTGCTAAGGAAAGTGGTTGCTTAGGGGACCTTTCCAGGTTGCAGTGGCCTTGGCTTGGCCCTCCTTGTGGCAGGAGTAGGCCCCTAACCACTGGCCACGTGGGGGCTCTGGCTGTTGATGTGTGGGTGCATGGTGTGGGATTGAGTGGCTTTGGCCTCAGGCTCAGAGAGTGTGGGCCTGAGTTCATGGAATGACTGCCTGTAGGAAGGATGGAGGGGTACCCAGTTGGCTGCAGTACCCAGGGGTTTCTCATTCTACTAGGGGGCAAGAGGTCAGCTAATAGATACAGCTCAGTTCCTTCAGCTGGGGCAGGAGTGATGGGTCCTCTCTGAGCTCTGCGGATCCCCCTTTCCCTGCACCTCCCAGTGGTCCTTCAGCTCTCTGGAGGCAGGTCTCTCCTTCCTACCCCTGGTACCTCTTCCACCCACCGTGGTGATTGAGTGTAACGTGCCAATCTTGGCGTTCTGTTCCTAACTGAGGCTGTGGACTCTCTTGGGAGTTCTTAGCATCTCCACCAGGGAGGTCAGAAAAGCTGGCATGGGTCACTTCTCAGGGACTTTATCGAGATGAAACACAGAAAGAGTTTCCTACAGCAAAGACAGAACGCCTGGCAATGTCACTGCTCCTGGGAAGATGTCCTTGGCACTGGCCCAAGAAACTGGCCCACACTGAAAGGATGAGGCTCTGCAAGCTGGGGTGGAGGGCTGCGAGGAGATGCTATCTAGAATGTGTGTTAGTGGGAGCAGGGGTGAGACACCATCTTAAGATGGCAAAACTAAGGAATTAAAATCAGGAAGGGGGAATCCCGAGGTAACTCTTTCAGTAGGGGAGGCAATTTCAAAGAGTTTGAGCTGTGGAGAATGGAATTCCTTCCTGGGGAGGCAATGAGCGAGAGAATTCCCTATACACTTTGGGGTGAGGTCAGAGATTAGATCACTCACTGGGGACTTACTTCCCCAGGAAGCAGAAGGGCAAAGAGAGTGGTTTGGCTTGGGTTGGCATGGCCCCAAGGGAGAGTGGTCCATGCTGGGGAGGGTTATCAGAAGGGGGGTTCTGAGCGAGCAGTTACTTAGAATTGCTTCCAGCCTGACAGCTCAGGGGCTTCAAGGCTGGCCCCACTTCTTCCCCTGACCCCCAGATGGAGTAGGGTGTTGTGGCTGCAACCCAAACCCTGAGAGGATGTGCAGCTCCGGGAACTCTGCAGGGGAGCGCTCCCACCTGTTTGTCTCCTCCTCACTCTGACCCACCCCCTCGATCATAAGCCCCTCTTGTTTCCTGAGGGAAGCCCCAGATCTTTCTTCCTTCTTCTGACCCATTCCATTTCCCCAGCCTTGTGGAAGGGCCCTGCCGGGAGAGGCTCGCAGGGGTCCTGAGGCTGCCGTAGGTGAGCCTCCTTTGTCTAGTGAGCAGGAGCAGGGGGGCCAACGGGAATCTTTCATTGTATTTTTCTCATTCCCCGAATATTGCTGAGTTCCTGCTGGGTACAGAACCATGGCCCATGCCTCAGGAAGTCTGGTGAAGGCAGTCAGCTAGCCCAAAGCTACCACATCTGCTCAGTGCTGTGATGAGTGAGTACTGTGAGGCAGCAGGTGCTGTGCAGCCTGGGATTCCTCCAGCTGTCCTCTCTGTCCGTGTGCCCTGCTTGGCCCCTACAGGCTGGTGTCCTGGGCAGAACAGTGCAGTGCGCGAGCCTGAGACTCAGTCTGGGCTTTGAAATGTTATTGGCTCTGCCGAGTGGCATAAGTCACCAGCTGCTGCTTGGGGAAGTTCGTTAACCTCTCTGTGCTGGGTTTCTGCACTTGTGAAATGGGAAGGTGATACTTACTTCATGGTATAATTTGTAAGGATGAAAAGAGGTGATCTTATCGAGAGCTTTGCACAGAATTTGGGCAAAGTAAACTTGCAGGAAGTGAGTGGTAGCAGTGCCAGGTGCCGCTGCTGCTGTACTCCTCTCCCACCCAGCAGAGGGGGCTTCCTCATCCTTGGGGCTTCTCCTCCCAGCAGGTGGCTGAGAACTCTGTTTAACGTTATCTAGCAGCGTATGCATTTCTGTTCCTCCTGCATTCAAGCTCCTTGGGTAGGATGCTTGTATTCCAAATACCTAACATAACGTCCCACATGTAGCTGTTCAGTAAACATGGTTAATTATGAATATTAAATACAGCCAGCAGGACTTATTGAAGGATTAGATGGGGGCAGGGTATGCAGTGAGAGAAAAGGAGACGTTAAGGATCATCCTGAATTTTCTAAGTTTCTGGCTTGTGTACCTGTATGAATTGATGATGCTAGCCAGGAGATGTAGCAAGAAGCCTGGGTATGGTAAGGAGAAACACGGTGTTTGGTTGAGTTTAAAATGTTCATGGGACGAAACAGTTGGGTTTAAGGGGATGAAGCTTAGAGAGATTTAGGCTGGAGGTGTCTTTGTATATAGGAGGTTAATAAAGTTGTGGGCAGCGAGCATCAGCAGAGGAGAGGAGCTAGGCCTGAGCTTTGACAAAGGCCAGCATTTAAGGGCCCAGTAGAAGCTTGGTCTGAAGAGGCAGGAGGAGAACTTGTTGGGGGCCAGGGGCAGAGAGCTTCAAGCAGGAGGGTCAGCTAAGTTGATTGCTGCTTAGGGATCAGGAAAGAAGAGGATAGAAAAGTGACTTATGCCTAATACCTGAGTTTTCCAAGGGGCCCAAATATGCTATGGGAAGCATTTTATGAGGGCTTCTCAGGCCCTGGGTAGCCCTGGCCGTAGAGAGCCAGCCCCCAGCTTCTCTCCTGTAGTCAGGGGCTCAGCAGACAAAGAAAGAATATGGGCAGCGTCCATCTGCAGGGGCAGCAGAGGTCAGAGCCCACAGGACTTCTGACCCAGCAGCTGACCCAGGAGCTGGCTGGGGAGGGTCTTCTAGGCTTGGGCAGAAGGGTTGGGGAAAGCCACTCCTTCCTGCTACTGCTTTCCCTTGTTAAAGACTAGACTCATTACTATGGCATTCAACAGCAGTGTAGGTACACACTCCCTTCCCGCTCATCCACGAAACTCTGAACTCCCCAAACTCCTGCATCCATGCGCTCCCTTCACGATGCCCTCCACTGACATGCACCAAGGCCGGCCTTCTGCACAGCAAGCTGAGACTTTCCCAGGAGAACCGCTCGCTTTCTCTGCAGTCTCGCGCCACAGGCATGTCCCTGTTCCACTCTTTGCATGAGCTCATAGTTATCTGCTTCCCCATCTGTTTCCGCCTTGAGACAGGGTCTTTCTCAAAGGGCAGGAATTCAATTGCCTTATTGATTTCTATTTACCCAGGACCCAGACTGGGCCTGACCTGGAGTAGATGCCTGATGAATGTTTGCTTGGATGATGGAATGAATGACCAAGCCTAATAGACAGCGCTGAGCGCTCTTCCAGCCTTGAGTTTTCAGGGTGGAGCCTCCTTTCCCCTCCTTCCTTTAGGTCCTGTTCCCACCTCTGGAATGGGTGGGATTAGTCCAGCATCCCTGAGTAGAGGGCTGCTTGCCTGGGCGGTGTGAAGGCTCCCCAGGGCTGCCCTGTTTCATATACCCGATGTCGGGGTGGTGGCCGCTGTGGGGATGCTGCAGAGCAGGTCTGCTGTGAAGTCACCCTGGGACCAGGACGAGACCCTTTAAGGCTTCGTACAGCTGTTTCCTCATTGCTCCAAAGAGGAGACTCATCTAGAATCTAAACTCTGGATGATTCATGTACTGGCCAGGAGCCTTTACAGCTGTAACCTGAAGCAGTCACTATAGCAGGGGTGCAGGGTCCTGGGGAGGGGGATCCCACAGACCTCCACCCAGCTGTCTGAATGGCCTTTTCCTGTTTACCAAGGTGGGAGAGGGGCCGGATGCCGAGTCAGATCCCACCTGCCCTTCTTGGTCAGTTCTTTTGAGGTGCTGACAAAACCCCAGCTGGGAGCAGAGCCTCAAGCTCTGCCCTTGTGGATATAATGTGGACTTCCTGGCTTGGCTAGGGTTTCCCTCTCTGCTGATCTGGTTTGAAGGCACCTACACAGGAATGAGAAGAGATTAAGCCCCAGCCTAGCCTTTCCCCTGCTGTGTGACCCTGGTACGCCATGAACATCTCTGAGCCTGGATCTGCTCCCCAGGCCCTCCCTCTCTGACAGGTTCCCTCCCTGCAGCTGCCTGGTTCCATCTCTCTCCTCTTGGAGCCACCACCATCCTTTCCCTCCCCAGCTGTGAAGGCCCTGCCAAAGCTGTTGTGTTTCTGACTGGTGCAGGAGCTCTGGGCTCCCTGCAGTGCAGTGCCGGCCCCACCTCACAGGGAGCTGTGTGGGAACCTGGGTGCCGCAGAGGTGTGGGCCGGGAAATGGCCGCGGCTTCCCCTTGCAGCTTCCTCTGTCGATCTCTCAGCATCCTCTAGGGGAGTAGGCTCAGCTCGGTTTACACTCCCCCAGGCGCTGGGTGTGGTTTCTTTGGAGGCCCATGGTGGAGGGGGCTGTGTGGGGAGAGGGTGACTGCTGAGAGAGTGCTTCTCCTGACCCCTGGGACCTGCATTCTCCAGCCTCCCAGTGGCCTTGACTTGGGGCCAGGCAGGTGTGGGTGCTCAGGAGGCCTTGGCAGTAGCGCTGACTCTTAGACTGTTGTTTTTCTCAAAGCTCTATTAGCTACCCAGACTTCCCACTGGCTGTAGGAACCTTTATATAGGGGCTTCCTGATGTTTCTAGACCCCACCGGCCCCCCGGGATCTATGAGTCCCCCAGTGCCTGCCTCCTTATTTTTCTGTCCCCAAAGTCGTTACACTGACCGCTGCCTTGAATATTTGTTGTACCTCCTCAACCTTTGATGCCCTAATGTTGTACTTCTTCCAGGAAGCCATCCCTGGTTTCATCTTTGAACATCTGTGGCTCCTGCTGCCTCTGTTAGAGAACCAGCTCTGGAGTCTGACTTTTATGGGTTCATACCTGCTCTGCAGCACCCTGTAAACATGGTGAGGCCCCACCAGGACCTGAGGTGGTGCTGCACTAGTGGAGAATGATGAGGAGAGTCACATGGTTTTTTCCTTTGGGGAAGCCCACAGGCCCATGGCTTAGACCCAAAGAAGGACGGGCACAGGAGAGGAGGGAGCATCGAGTCGTGCCGCTGCGGGGGGCCTTGAGGGAGACCTAAGCGAGAAGGGGGCCAGCAGGCACAAAGGCCCAGAGGCAAGGGGAGCCTTGGGAAACGCGGTGGGGCTGGGGGCGCTGCACCTTGTTGCGGTGATGGGACTTGGAACTTCCTGACCAGGGTCTGGGCTCCTTGCATCCCTCCAGCTCCTGGTCAGGCCCCAGCCCGGAGGGGATCTGAGGGCGTCCCACAGGTGAGGGTCCTGGAGAGCCGCCGAGGGCAAGGGGCCTGCCCAGGCAGTGTTTACTTACCTCTTTCAGCCTCTAGATTTTAAAAAGACCTTTCATACTTAGGGTGAGTTGCAATTTTTGAAATTTTATTTGCAGATATTCCTAAATGGGTAATTTCTGCTGCAGGTTAGATCAGTTAACTTACGTACTTTGTAAAGGGAAGGCTCTCACTTAAGGAACTATTTCAGTAAAAGCATGTTTCATTTACAGAAATTTGGTATGAGCCATTTCTTCTGTTTTGTCGTGGTTCTGGTTTTCTTGACAGTTTCCTGTCATATCCTCATTTGGGCTTTAATTTTCAGTATATCTTCCCGTTCTTTCTGGTAGGGCGATTGTCGTTTGTCTCATCTTACTGGCATCTGGAGGTGGCAGGGGTGGTGGTCCCATTTTACAGTCGAGGAAAATGCAGCTCAGAAAGGTGGGCCTGACCTCCTGACAGCCTGGTGGGTGCTTTTGATCATGAGACTTCTCTGCATGGGTGGCTAATGGGCCAGTGGGCTCGGGGGCCTCTGTCTGTAGGGCTATTTGAAAAGCAGCTTTGTTGAGGGCAGGGGACACTAGGACGGGTTCCTGACCAACAAGAATAAGTCTGATTTAGGAACTTTCATTTTTTTTTTATTGTGATAACATATACACAGATGACATTTCCCATTTTAACCACCCTCGAGCATCCAATTCAGTGGCATTAATTACATTCGCAACATTGTGCTGCCATCTCCGCTATCCAGCTCCCGAACTTTCCCATCACTAGGGGCTTGGCTTTGGTGGCTGGACCCACTCTCCCCTCGCAGGCCGTGCTGAGGTCGCAGCAGAGCCTTCTCGGGACTGTGTCTCCACGGCCCCAGGGCAGGGTGGCTGGCCTCAGGCCTTGCTTGTGGAGGAACCCTGGGGGAGGCCACCCTGCTTCTCTTCCTGTCACCAGATATACTGCCCTGTGTACACAGCCTCATGGCCACCCCGGCTGGTCACCCCGACGCCCAGGCCAGGAGGGGAGCTGGTGGCAGCCTGTGGTTTGGCCTCATGTCGGGGCGGGGGTGGGGAGCAAGATTCCGAGACAGGAAGCAGCCCGCCCTCGGAGGAGCCAGCCTGCAGACGGGCCCTCTGTGGTCATTGTCCTCACCCCCTTCCCAGGCTCCACGCTGGCTGCCTGCCTGGGAGCTTGTTAACACCCTCTGCTCTCCCCACCCAAGACACTGGGTGCTGTCGTGGAAGTGGAGGCCTGCGCTCCTGCAGAGGCGCGTTCTCAGCGGGCCCTGAGAACAGCAGCAATACCTGTTTTTGATATCTAGCTCCACAGCTCCCGAAGTGCTCGTGATTAGTTCCATGGCACGCGCCGAGGAAACTGAGGCTCTTATGGGGAAGGGACTGCTTCAGTCGCGTTGCAGTTGTCTCGGGGCACGCGCCCCCCAGGCCTTTCTGACCCACATGCTCTGCTCTGAGACGTTGCTGGTCTCTGGTCTCGGTGGCTCAGGCAAAGAGGCTACTCCTGGGCTCCAAACAGGAAGAGAAGAGGGGAGAGGAAGAAAGAGGAAGGCAAGGAAAGTCATCTTCCTTACTCTCCCCAGCCTGGTTGAGCAAGCTTTAAGTTCACAAATCTGGTACATTCTGCCCTGTGCCAGGCAGCAAGCACCTTTCCCTCTGCGTAAAAACAAAGCAAAACCAAAAATCAATCAATGTCTTGGGTGGTCAGAGCAGGCCTGAGGCTGGCTCCCCTGTCGTGGTGTCCTTGTGTAGTGGTCTCTCTGTAGGGGAGGGATTTATGGAGGGTCTTTCCCCACTAAAGCCTTTATTTTATCTGTGGGAAACCAGAGCGCATAGCAGACTTGCCCCAGGCCTTAGCTCTAAGTTTGGAGCCAGGATTTGGAACTTTGGTGACTTCAGATCTGATAGTCTCCCATTCTGGAACACCACCACTGCTGTGTGGGGTGGGGGTGGCGCGTGTGCCTCAGACTGCTGGCGAGCGTGCAGGTGACCTGGGGCACGGTAGCTGGGATAGGTAGGTGTGGAGGCACAGGAGGCTGCCGGCTTGTCTGCACACCCCTGTAGGAGCCCCAGTCCTCCCCACCCAGGGCCCAGGCACGTTTTTGAGCTGAAGAAGAAGCTGCTTGGACTCTTCTCCTTGAGCTGAGGCCGCCGTGGCCACCTCTCCTTCTCCTGGTTTGCCTTTGCCCCCAGCAGAGCCCTGGCTAGTGGCCCATGAAGGCCCCACGTTGCTGGTGCAGACTTCAACTATGGCTCGCAGTTCCCAAGTCCCCTCAAACAACCCTGAGAGGGGCAGACATTGCCGGGTTGCTTATGGGGAAACCGAGGCTGGAGCAGTGGGTGGGTAGAGGGGTGCCCAGGGCCTCACAGCTGGAATATGACAGCTGCGTGGCTCTCCCCCGCTGGGCCTAGGCAGCTCCAGGGAGGGGGATATTCAGGGCAGGCCCCCGAAGGAGTGGAGGGGCCGCTGGGGCGGGGGAGCCTGACACCCGGGAAGCCTCTGGGCCCTCATAGGTGGCCATTGATGCCCGTCCCTGGCACAGGCCCAGGGGGTTCGCTCAGTACTTCAGCACCCCTCAAGGAGTCAGAGTGAGCCTGGTGACTGGGCGTCTGCCGTCTGTGGGAGCCCCGGGTTGCCATCTGCTGTGCCCGGGCCCCCATCTTCTCCTGCTCCTGCAGAGCGAGGACTCCCAGTTCCCTTGGCTTTTGTTCTTATTCCCCTGAGCGTGGTCTCCCCTGGTTCTGTGGGGGTCGGGGCTCTCCTCTCCTCTCCTCTCCCATGCCTCTGAGTAGGTCTCCTCTGCTCCCAGCTCCCACGCCCTCAAAGTCTCTCCCTGCCCTTCTTGGCCCAGTACGGCTCTGACCCAGACCATCCTGGGATGGCTCAGCCTGTGATGCCGGAACCAGTGAGATCCCAGCATCTTTCTCAAGGAGTCCCGTCCCCGATGATGGTCCCTGGGGAACCAGCCCTGGCTTCTCTCAGGAAGGGTCTGCGGTATTGGTTTGGGAAGCAGGAGGGTGGGGGTTAGGGTTGGGATGTGGCTTTCAGAAACCTACGAGAATGTCACATCTTGTGTCAGCTCCTTCTATCCTGCTGTTGGCATGACAGAGTTGAGGGCCAGGCTGGCTCCCCGTTACGGGAAGAAGTATGGGGGACCAGGTACATCCAGCTGGGGGCTTGGGAGAGTTGGGTGTCTGGCCTTGAACTGCTCTGTGCCTTGTTGATCCCACTCTTGGGTGGCGGCGTGTTCTCCCTCCAGACTGGTCTCAGCGAGGTGTACCCAGGAGCATGGCAGCTCCCCAGGGCTGCCAGCAGCACGTGTGCCCACACGTGTTCGCACACACACGTGCAGGAGAAGAGCAGGGGCTGTGAACTACACAGGTCTGGTCCTCGTGCCTTTCGTGTGAGGGTGTGCGAGCAATGCCTGGGTGTGTGGACCTGTGCAAGAAGGTGGGGGGTGGCAGCGTCTACACAGGAAAGCTTGCTGGTTTCTGTTTCAGGGGACAGTTTATGGCGGGGACACTTTATGGCGGTTCTGCAGTTTCTGGTCGGGGCCTTTCCTCTCTTTGGCCAGTACTTGTTTCCATCCTTGGAAACTCTTGTCTCCTCAGGCTGGGTCTTTGTGACCCCATTCCCTCCTCTCCCGGTTTCTGCTCTTCATTTTCACTCCATTCCCTTTTTGCTGCCCCTCCCCCATCCATGTGCCTGCTCTTTTTACTTGTTCCTTCAGTCATTTGGCAAACACTGGGCAAGACCCTGCCTGAACAACCTCGGAAGAGTTCAGTGGGGTCTGGTGAGATCAGAATTTAAAAAGACTTAGGAAGGATGGGTGATGGATGAGAACTAAGGGACAGACCAGCCCCAGGTAAGTCAGGGCTCTCAGCTGCAGGCCTAGGCCAGAGCAGCGTGCTGAGGATCAGGGAGAAGAGACCTTGGGAACCGATGATATCATGGCCGGGGCATTAGAGGTGTGCAGAGGCGATGTCCAGTATTCGACGGGGGATAAAATGTGACTGGCTGAAGGGACACGAGAGCCTGGGGGATTTGGGCCCTTAGGACATTCCAGCCGAGTGGGGTACGGCTGGCACTGCTCCATCTCTTCTGTGGCGGTCTGGGTTTAGAGCATTTTAAGAGGTTCCAGGAGCCAGAGTCCCTGGCAGCAGCAGGTGGAAGGGTGTGCATGCCAGCGGCAGCCCTTCACCCTGGTGGAGAGCATCGGAGTCTGCTCCGGGCCTGGGGTCGGAACCCTGTGGCTGAACACACTGTGGGGAGGGGGCAGGGGAAGGGAGCCAGTGTTTAGTGAGTTCCTACCATGTGCCACATCCTGTGCTGGGTGCTCTGAACTGCCGTCTCACCTTTGACCTTACCTTCAGCCTCGCCTTGCTCTTGCTCATTCACAAAGGGAGGAGCTGGGGTCAGGGGGGCTGTCACTGCCGGGGCCACACAACAGGGCGAGGCGGAGCTAGGGTTCCAACCCTGGGGTCTCCAACCCACCAGCCCTGGGGTCTGCCCTTTCTGCTGGTGCCCCCCTGCCTTCAGGGCAGAGCCGTGTGTCAGTCCCTTTGCCTCGTGGGTGGTAACTGAGACTGAGATGCTTTATGAGCCACTCGGCGTTGTCCTCGAGTTAGTGGCAGACACGGGGCTGTGGGAGGCAGGGGCACGTGCAGTCCCTTAAGATGTGGAAACTGTCCCAGGCACAGTGGGTGAGAGAGGCCCAGAGCAGATGACGTGGGTTTGGGGCTTTGTTCCAGGAAGGGGACATTCAGAGGTCCAGCAGTTCTCTGGGCCCAGGCCCTGTTTGGACCTGCTCTGGCCCACCTTGCCCTGGGACCTCATGATTGGATTTGTGTATACTTTGTGTCAGAAAGTGGGCCTCATAGAACAACCTTGGCTCCCTATTTTTCCTTTGAGAGTCCAGCTTTTCTCCATATCAGAGTAACCAAGCCCGTATTCTCAGGGAGGAAACCGGGATAGACGGCGGGGCGTGGCGGGTGGGGCACATGAGACGGTGCTCCCTGCTCCCCAGAGCGCCTTCTCTGGCTGCTGCAGAGGCGCTTCTCAGCCTCAGCCTTGCCATCTGGTTCCCCATACGGCTGTGAGTGGGCTTGGCCTAGCTCCTGGGGAGGGGCGGACGGGGTATTCCTCTCGGTGCCTCGCTGAGGCGGAGTGAGCAAGGAAACCAGGCCACCCCCCTGGTGGTCCTGACCTCTCCGAGACTCCCCGCCTGATCTTGGCATTTTTTACTACCTTCCTAGTTGATATTCGTGAAATCAAGGAGATCCGTCCAGGGAAGACCTCCCGGGACTTTGACCGCTATCAGGAGGACCCTGCTTTCCGGCCCGACCAGTCTCACTGTTTTGTCATCTTGTATGGCATGGAATTCCGCCTCAAGACCCTGAGCCTCCAAGGTAGGGCCGCGGCTTAGAGGTGCAGGGTGGTCGAGAGGCGAGCCTGCTGCCCCCAGCCCAGTGGGGAGGGCTCGTGCCCACACTCAGGTCTCTGCCCCTCTCTCACAGCCACATCTGAGGATGAAGTGAACATGTGGATCAAGGGCTTGACGTGGCTGATGGAGGACACCTGGCAGGCAGCCACGCCCCTGCAGATTGAGAGGTGGGAGGCACTCCTGACATGGTTAGTGTTGGGGGCCTGAGGGGATCAGGGCAGGGACTGCAGGCCTTTGAGCCCCCAGACCCAACCTGCTCATCCTTCTCTGTGGCCTCGCCCGTGAGCAGGAACCCGACCTCACTCAATCATCTCTCTCCAGGTGGCTCCGGAAGCAGTTCTATTCAGTGGATCGGAATCGTGAGGACCGGTGGGTACTGAGCTGTGCTATGGAGTGGGTAGGGGCAAGTGGAATGGCAGCCAGGCGTCTGAGCCATAGCCCAGAGGCCCTCGGTTCCCTTCTCTGTCACTGAGCCCTGAGCTTGGATTTAGGGGAACCAGGGAACCTGCCTCAAGGGAGCTGGGTGGTGGACAGGTGGTCCTGGCATAAGTAGCTTTCTGCAGAAAGCCCTCTGGTGACCTTGGGGCCCCAGGAGAGGTGGGGTAGGGAGGAGCTAATGAGAGAACAGTGGCAGTATCCCGTTGCCCTGCCACTGTGAACAGGAGACAAGAAGTTCAGGGTGGCTGTGAGGTTGGACCACACGGGCCTTGGCTGTCCTGCAGGTGAAGCCAGGAACCCTGTGGTGTGTGCAGGGTGCCTGGAGACTTAGGGCCTTGGGGCCCTGGTATGGCAGCCAGAGGGGCCAAGAAGAGATGCCAGAGCCAAACCTGATGGCTGGAGACCTGCGGTTGTAATCCTGGCTTTGCCTCTTATAGGCAGTGTGTCCATGGGTCTGAGACTTCACCCGTCGCTGCTTCATTTACCTGTTTAGCAAATGCTTATTGAGCACCTAGCATTAGTTAAAAATCCCTGCCATCATGGAACTAGACAACAAATAAAACAGCAAGCAAAAGTGATATATTGGGTGGTGGAGAAAAATAAAACAGAGACGGGGATAAGGAGTTACAGAAGCAGTTTTAATGGGATGCTCCGGGGATGGCCTTACTGGGCTGGTAGCTCTGAGTGAGACCTCAGGGAGGTATGGATCAAGCCCTAAAGATACTGAGGGGAGGGATGGTGGCTTGCCAAGATAGAGGGAACCTGCATGGCCTGGAATGTTCAAAGAGCTGGGGCACCAGCTCACCAGGCCACACGAGGAAATGTAGACGGAGAGCTCAAGAAGTGCTGGGGCCAGAGCATGTGGGCGCTGCAGGTGGCAGCTCACGGTAAGGACCTTTGACTGTTGCTCTGAAAGATGTGGAAAATGACTGGAGGGTTCTGAGCAGAGGAATGGCATGGCCTGATAATTGCTGAACAGAATTCCTCTGGCTTCTGTGTGGAAAGTAAGGGGCAAGGGGAGAATCAGAGGTTCTGTTAGGCTGAGCTGTTTCAACTTCCCAGGTGCAAGACATGCGAGGCTTGGATCAGGAGGCAGTGATGGAGGTGGGAAGAAGTTGGCTTTTGGCTACACTGTATTTCAAAAGTAGAGTAAAACAGTTTACCAACAGGTTGACTTGTGGGTGTCAGAGAAAGAGAGGAATTGAAGATGACGTTAAGCTTTTTGGCCCGAGCAGCTAGAAAGATGGAGGCATGATGAGAAGCTCTGGAGTTGAGGTTTAAGATGCCTGCCAGATGTCCAGGTGGAGGTGTTGAGTAGGGAATTGTGGAAATTGCTAGGGGATGCTGGTCTGGAGATGGTAACTTGGAACATGTCACCAGCATTTAAAGCTGCGAGGCTGGATGAGGTCCCCTGGGGGGCACCTGTGGCAAGTAAAGGAAGAGGTCCAGTGGCTGATCCCAGACCACTGTGACGTTGAGGGGTAGGGTGGTGAGGAGGAACCGGCAGAGGGGATTGGGAAGTGGTAGCTAGTGAAGGAAGAGGGAAACCTGGAGCAGGGGAAGTTCTGGAAGCCCAGGGTAAACCGTGCTGCAGGGAGAAGGGAGTGGTCAGCGGGTCAGACGTCATTGGACACCCTGGAGCCTGAGAGTCTCCCAGCGATGACCTAGAGAAGAGCAGTGTCAGGAGGGGTGAGGCTGAAGCCATCTCGAAGGGGCTTCCAGGCAGTGGAGGAGAATGCAGAGGATTCAAGGCCTTCTGCTGTGGAGGGGAGCAGAGAAACGGCCAGGAGCCGAAGGAGGTAAGCGAGGGCAAGGCATTTTTTTAGATGGGAGAAATAAGAGCATGTGACTATGCTGATGGGGAAGATTCCCTGGAGGAAATGAAAACCAGAAGGCTGCTGGTAGCGGTTGTCACTCAGTCTAGAGCCTGCCCCAAGGCATTTTGGTGCCTGCCGGGTCCTGGGGCAGGAGGAGGTGGTGTAAGCTACCCTCCCCTTCCTGACACTCGTCATCCAGGAGAGAAAGCCCCCTTTCCCATCTTTCCCACCCTCTTGCCAGGTCCAGCAGTGTCCTTTAACCCCAGGTCCTGGGCAGGGTTCCCCCACTGGAGCCGGGCATGTGTTCTTTCTGATGAGTCCTTGGCCTCAGTGGCCAGCAGTTGTGCTTGGCTGAGGTTGCCCCTCCCTGCCCCATACCTGGTGTCGGTGGAGCCTGGGAGCCCCAGCTGGTGAGGACCAAACTCGAAGCATCCCAGCGGGCAGCAGGTGGGGAGGGCTCTGGGGCGCCTCCCCTCATGAGGAATTTGCAGGTGAGCCGAGCCTGGAGGTGCAGGTCCTGGGGAGGCTGCTTCCCTCTGTCCTGGACAGGGCTGATGGCTGCCCTAGAGAGCAGTGGAATCATAGGTGCAAGCAGCTGTGCTGGTGGGGGGTGACGCCTGAAGGTAGACTTGCCCTCTCCCCAGGCCTGGTCCCTTCATTTTTCTCAGGATCATGGGCTTCCCTTTGCTCAGATGAGGAAACAGGCCCAGAGAGAGGAAGGGACCTCCCCTGGTCACCCTGTGGGCACAGCCCCGTCTCACCCTCAGTGTCTGGGTCCCAGAGTAGTGGTGTTCGCCTCTCCTGCCCCAGGGTCCCCGTGAGGGGTTGTGTGAGGCCTTTGAGACGTCCCTCTTTTCTCAGTATATCAGCCAAGGACCTGAAGAACATGCTGTCACAGGTCAACTACCGGGTCCCCAACATGCGCTTTCTCCGGGAGCGGCTGACGGTGAGGACCTCCTGGAGCCCTGCAGGTGGGACCGGGAGGGGCCGAGCCCTGCCGAGGGCCTGACTGGCAATCCTGCTTGTACCTTTCCAGGACCTGGAGCAGCGCAGCGGGGACATCACCTATGGGCAGTTTGCTCAGCTGTACCGCAGCCTCATGTACAGCGCCCAGAAGACGGTGCCTGAGCTACCTCCCTTCCCACAGCCCCTGTTCCCCGCCCCCTACCCCCAGCCCTGCTTGCCTCAACCCTGCTGCCTTGCTTGGGGGCTTTTGGGTGCAGTCTCTCTCTGGCTCTCCTCTTGAGGTCTGTCCCAGTCTGTGCCCCAGCCCTTCTTCCTGAGAGCACCTTTCCCACGTGGCTTCCTGAGGGCTCTCGCTCTGACCAGGTTCTGTCTCCTGCAGATGGACCTTCCCTTCTTGGAAGCCAGTGCCCTGAGGTTTGGTTTGATGGGGGAAGGTGGGCTTCTCCCTTGGGTCTCCCTTGAGAAACCCTTTTGGTTTCTCTCCTGATTCCTGGTCCAGGGAAGAGGCAGTGGGAGGGGGTGAGCCATGGCAGAACTGGACCGTTCTGGCAGCTGTGCTGGCGCAAGCTGGTCTCTGCCTCCCTGGGGCCCTGTGTTGTCTGTGGGACCTGCTAGCAGGCTGGCTGCCGGGACACTCATCCCCACCCCTCCACACAGGGCTGGGGAGCGGCCAGAGGTCTGCCGAGTGTCCCTTCCTGAGTTCCAGCAGTTTCTCCTCGAATACCAAGGGGTATGGTGCAGCTGGGGCTGGCCGAGGGGTCCACTGCGGGGGACGGGTCGTCGCCGACTGCTCTTACTGGGTCCCCCCCCCCCCCCCCATGCCCCTCAGGAGCTGTGGGCTGTCGACCGGCTGCAGGTACAAGAGTTCATGCTCGCCTTCCTCCGGGACCCTTTGCGGGAAGTCGAGGAGCCGTACTTTTCCCTGGACGAGGTGAGCCCCACTTTTTACCCCTCTGTCACAGAGAGACTGGGTTGGGGGTAACCAGAGCCCCACCTGAGCCCCAGGAAGTTGGTTCTCCTCCTTTGTCTACCTTGCCCACCCAGCTGGAGCCTCAGCACCCTCTCTTCTTCCCACCACCCCATCCCAGGTCGGGAAGGGCAGGGGCTCAGCTTCTCTTTCCTCCTCCGTTATTTTCTGGACAGTTTGTCACCTTCCTGTTCTCTAAAGAGAACAGCGTGTGGAACTCCCAGCTGGATGCAGTGTGCCCAGACACCATGAACAACCCCCTTTCCCACTACTGGATCTCTTCCTCACACAATACGTAAGTGCGCCCCCCCCCCCCCCGCCCTTTCTGGGGAGGGAGGGCGCACCAAGTCTCACCTGCCTGCCCTTCCGTCTCAGGTACCTGACCGGTGACCAGTTCTCCAGTGAGTCCTCCCTGGAAGCCTATGCTCGCTGCCTGCGGATGGGCTGCCGCTGCATTGAGTGTGCGTGGGGGCCGGGGAGGGGGTGGTGGGGGCAGGGGTGCGAGGCCTGCCCACTTGACCATGGTGATGCTGCTCCCCAGTGGACTGTTGGGATGGTCCAGATGGGATGCCGGTCATTTACCATGGACACACCCTTACCACCAAGATCAAGTTCTCAGACGTCCTGCACACCATCAAGGAGCACGCCTTTGTGGCCTCAGAGTAAGGGCATGCTGGGACGGGGACCCTCAGCTACCTCACTCCCACCTTTCACTGCACCTCAGTCGTCTTTTCCTTTCTCTCAGCTTCTCCTCCTTGACCCCTTGCTTCCCAGGTTACTCCTGTTTCCTGCATCCTTGGCCTGTCTTATTCGTGGGGCTTCCTCTTTAGCCTGTGGAACACGTTCAAGCTCTTTCAATCCTCAAAAATTGTTTCCTTGACCCATTGCCTTGCCCGTGCCTTGCCCTTCATAGCCCATAGCCCAGGGAGTTGTACCATCCCTGTGTCCCATTCCCCAGGTCCTCTTCACCCCGAACCTGTGGTTACTGGTCTCTCCCACCTACCTCACTGAGTGGTCACCAGGGGCCCCAAACAGCAAATTTGGAGGATGCGCTAATCTCTGTGGACCCTGGGGTGTGGAACTGCCCTCTGCACCCCTGGTGCAGGCTCCATAATCAAACCAGCCCGGGGCCTCCCATGGCAGCCCCCAGTGGCCCCGCTGCGCTCTCCCAGCAGCTATGCTCGCCTCTTCTCGGCATTGCACCCCCATAGGCAAGAAGCACCCAGGCTCCTAACTCCTTACACTTTGAGGAGCTCTTTGGCCTGAGCCTTGGCCCCTGGAGAACGGCAGGGTCTGTGTCCCACTGCCCAGGCCTTGTCCCTGCAGGTACCCGGTGATCCTGTCTATCGAGGACCACTGTAGCATCGCCCAGCAGAGGAACATGGCCCAGTACTTCAAGAAGGTGCTTGGGGACACGCTGCTCACCAAGCCCGTGGACATCGCTGCCGATGGGCTTCCCTCCCCCAGCCAGCTCAAGAGGAAGATCCTCATCAAGGTAAGGGAGGTGGGCAGTGGCACGGACCCTCCTGGTGCCTCTCCCAAACCATGGCTCCAGCTTGGGCATGGCCTGGGTGAGGAGCTGGGGCTCCAGGAGTGGGCCCGGCACTGCCACGTCCCCGCCTGTCCCTGCAGCACAAGAAGCTGGCTGAGGGCAGCGCCTATGAGGAGGTCCCCACCTCAGTGATGTACTCGGAGAGCGACATCAGCAATTCCATCAAGAATGGCATCCTCTACCTGGAGGACCCCGTGAACCACGTGAGGGCCCGCCCAGGGACTGGGGTCAGGGTGTCAAGAGCCGGCTCGCCTTCACATGGCCCCCTTCCATCTGTTCCAGGAATGGTACCCCCACTACTTTGTTCTGACCAGCAGCAAGATCTACTACTCTGAGGAGACCAGCAGCGCCCAGGGCAACGAGGATGAGGAGGAGCCCAAGGAGGTGAGGCCGGGCTGCAGTCGGGGCTGGTGGGCTGATGCTGCAGTCGCCCTTGATAGACAGGCTGACTGGGGACCTGGGGTCTCTGCGGTCGCCTCTCCCCGCCCAGGCCAGCGGCAGCACAGAGCTGCACTCCAACGAGAAGTGGTTCCATGGCAAACTCGGGGCCGGGCGGGATGGGCGGCATATCGCCGAGCGCCTGCTCACCGAGTACTGCATCGAGACCGGCGCCCCGGATGGCTCCTTCCTTGTGCGCGAGAGCGAGACCTTCGTGGGCGACTACACGCTGTCCTTCTGGTAACCCGCTCCCGCACATCTGCGCGTACTTGGTCGGTGCGTGTCAGTGTGTGGGGACGTTGCTCCCCCAGACAGAACCACCAAGGCCTTTGTTTCAGACTTTCATGTGAAACTCATTCTCTCTCTCTCCCCCTCCTCTGTCTCTCATGTGCACACACCGTTTGGTTGTTTTTAGCCCCTTCTCCAGGACTGCCCCCTACCCGAGCTCCTTTGAGGGCCGCCTCACTCTTTGTGACCTGGATGCCCAGCTTGGGACAGAGCGTGGCCTTTGGACTCCAGCCTGCTGCTCACTGCCCCTCTGTCTCCCCTCAGGCGGAACGGGAAAGTCCAGCACTGCCGCATTCACTCCCGGCAGGACGCTGGGACCCCCAAGTTCTTCCTGACAGACAACCTCGTCTTTGACTCACTCTATGACCTCATCACACACTACCAGCAGGTGCCCCTGCGCTGTAACGAATTTGAGATGCGCCTTTCAGAGCCTGTCCCACAGACCAATGCTCACGAGAGCAAAGAGTGAGGGAGGGACCCTGGCCGGGCGGGGGGGGGACAGCCTTGTGGGAGGTGACAGCCAGGGCCTGACTCGGGCCTGCCATCAGGTGGTACCACGCGAGCCTGACCAGAGCCCAGGCTGAGCACATGCTGATGCGCGTCCCCCGGGATGGGGCCTTCCTGGTACGGAAACGGAACGAGCCTAACTCCTACGCCATCTCCTTCCGGTAAGGAGTGTCGCCGCGACACAGGGGCTGTGGAACCTCGCCTGGGTCAGCTGCCCTGACCCGGGGCCACTCTTCTTCCTGTAGGGCTGAGGGCAAGATCAAACATTGCCGCGTCCAGCAGGAGGGCCAGACGGTGATGCTGGGGAATTCGGAGTTCGACAGCCTTGTGGACCTCATCAGCTATTACGAGAAGCACCCACTGTACCGCAAGATGAAGCTGCGCTACCCCATCAACGAAGAAGCGCTGGAGAAGATCGGCACTGCTGTGAGGGCACAGTGGTTGGAGGGCGCATGGTGCTTGGGCTCATGGTGGGTTAGAGGCAGGAGAGACCAGTATGGTCTTCCAGAAACTCCCATGCTAGTCAGTGTTAGGGCCAGAACTTCACGGGCATTAAAAAGTGTAGATGCCCAACAGGAAGGCCTGGGGTAGTGTAGAGCTCCTAGGAGGGTCTCAGCCCTGCTGGGAGCCACAGGTGAGCACCTAGAGGGAGTGGTGTCTGAGTTGTGTCTTCCAGGCCAGACACTGTAGGCTGGCTGATAGGGGCAGGCATTCAAGCAGAGAGGGCAAGTGCACCAAGGCGTGGAAGAGGAAGGCCTGGAGCTCCACAGGGATTGTTATGGATGTCGGAGGGCCTTAGCTGCTAAGCTCAGACTCGGCTTCATCCCCAGGGCAGAGGCAGACAGGCTGGAGAAATGGGTTGTGGAGCTTCCTGGTGGCCAGGATAGAGGCCTGCGAGGAGTTAAGGCAGGGCCCATAGTGCAGGCAGCAGGGAGGGATCCCAACCAGGGTCTGGCCTAGGGAAGAAGGGAGGAGCCAAGGGCCAGAGGCACTGTGGAGGTAAGTGGACCTTGGCGGGAGCAGGGAGAAGACTGCTGAGAGGAGAGGCGGGTGGGAGCCCCTCCTTGGGGTGCACAGTAGTGAACCAGGGAGCCACAGGCAATAACGACTGCTGCAGTTGGGATTTGGGCCTCCAGGAACTGAAAGAGTTTAGAATCAGGGGTGGGCCTTACAGTAAGAACGTGGGGAGAGGAGAGGGAAGGCCAGGTCTCTGAGGCCATCCCCCGAGGACAAGGCATGCTGAAGGGACACACTTGCCATCCTGGTGAGGTGGCCGGTAGTGGTCAGCTGTGTTGGGGTGAGAGGGAGTGTTAGAAGCCAGCAGCTGCTTTTTGGCTCTGGGCTCTGGCACATTAACCTGTTGTCTTCTGTCCATTTCCAGGAGCCCGACTACGGGGCCCTGTATGAGGGACGCAACCCTGGCTTCTATGTGGAGGCAAACCCTATGCCAACTTTCAAGGTACAGCCTCTGCCTCAGCACAGGAAGCTGGAAGGGTCACAGCTGCTTGAGGCTTGCATTATTCTGCCCCGGACCCAGCTGTGGTCTTTGTGGGGAGCTGGTGGTTGTGGTTTTGAGACCTAAGAAAATTGAGTGTCTTGTGGTTACTGTGTGGCCACAGTTTTTCCCAGGGTGGACCCACTCCTCAGCCTCTATCCCTTGGGGGCAGCACTGACCCTGGCAGACGGTGCATCCCAGGAGTAATCTCTCGCTCCCTTCCTGGGGCTGGGGCAGAGTAAACGCTGGCCAGAAATCTGTTCTTTGCCACTCATAATCCCCTGACCTCATGGTGATCTGTTAGGCAGAAACTTCCTCTTTTTGTCTTTTTTTTTTTTTTCCGCTGAGGTAGGAACCTCTGTTCTACACCTCCTCTCCATCCCACCTCCCCTCAGCAGCCAGGGCCCCTCACTGAACACACAATTCCTTCTCCCGCTGAAGTGAGGGACTCCCAACCAGCCCCATAAACCTGCAGGTCACTCACAGGTACTCCCTTCCCAGCCTGCCAGCCTGACTCGGGGGAGCAGGGTCAAGGTTTGCCCTGTGGCCCAGGACAGGGCTCACAGGGTTGTACCTGGATCCTGAGGAGCTTTTTTCATGAAGGTCTGACTTCTCTCCCAAAGCACCTCTATTATTCAGGAGGCTCCCTCTAAGGCCTGTAGTGCACCTGTAAATGGGGGAGGTTGCAGGCATTGGGTACCTCCCACTGACCTGAGCCCAGACCTACCTGTGTGCATGCAAGGTCCCAGGTCAGGGGAAGCAAGCAGCACCGTGGCCTGTCTGCCTTCCTCCGCAGTGTGCTGTCAAAGCCCTCTTTGACTACAAGGCTCAGAGAGAGGACGAGCTCACTTTCACCAAGAGCGCCATCATCCAGAATGTGGAGAAGCAAGAGGGAGGCTGGTGAGCCTGGCCCTTGGGGCTGGAGAGCCCAGGCCTTAAGTTAGCAGGGCCCACGAGTCACAGGGTCTCAGCAGAAGCTGGCGTTGGAGGGTCTGCTGGGTCGGGGCCTGTTGTGTGCTTCATGTGTTGAACGTGTGTGGAGCTTCCATTCCCCATGCACCAGCCGTGCCTGCCTGGGACTGGCTTGGATGGGGATACCCCCAGCAAGGGGGAACCCTCCTCATAGGGGTGGTGCTGGCAATCACTACCCTGTGGTTCTGGCAGGTGGCGGGGTGACTATGGGGGAAAGAAGCAGCTGTGGTTCCCATCAAACTACGTGGAAGAGATGGTCAGCCCAGCGGCTCTGGAGCCTGAGAGGGAGGTGAGGCCAGACAGCATGGAGTGCAGGGGTGGGGGTGGGGGGGGTGGGTTCCCACCAGCATCCTAGGCAGTGAACACACCTTCCCACAGTTCTCAGCATGCCCAGTCACACACAGGCAACCATTATCCGCAGATCTGCACCCCCTGGTTCTGTCCGTGTTCTCATTCGCAAGTGAGCACGGCCATGTACGCATTTGTCCAGGTGCACATGCACTTAGAAAGTGTACTTGTCTCTTGCACACAACTACCCCTGCTGTGTGCAGCACATCTGCTGACAACCCCTGGGGCTTTGCTTCCCGCAGCACTTGGACGAGAACAGCCCCCTGGGGGACTTGCTGCGGGGGGTCTTGGATGTTCCGGCTTGTCAGATTGGTGAGCCTCCAGTCGCTGTCCTCTCCTCTGGATACTCCTCCTTCATTCCTGGTTCTGATCCTGGGTCCTCTCCCCTACACTAGGCACTGTGGGGTAGTCAGCACAGAACAAGGGGGCTGGGGGCCAGCTGAGATGCCAAATCCTCATGGGATTTGGGTGTTAGGCTGGGAGGTGGGGTGGGGAGGGGCCTGATCTGAGTTCAAACCCAAACTCCATCACTGCTGTTAACAGTAGGGTCTCCAAGGGCAGGCCAAGGTGGCACAGCAGGCAGAGTTCTCACCTGCCATGCTGGAGACCTGGGTTCGATTCCTGGTGCCTGCCCATGCAAAAAAAAAAAAAAGAAAACAGTAGGGTCTGCAAGCTGTAGTTTCTTTATCTGTGAAATGGGTTGACAGGAATAGCACTTTCCATCTCCGGGGTGTGGTTAGAATGAAATGTGATAGAGAACTTATCAAGCCAGAGCGTTTGGCAGAGCACAGAGATGTCTTTCCCAACTCTTGTCCTCTCACCTTCCTAGCCATCCGCCCCGAGGGCAAGAATAGCCGGCTCTTCGTCTTCTCCATCAGTATGGCTTCAGTGGCACACTGGTCCCTGGATGTCGCTGCTGATTCACAGGAGGAGCTGCAGGATTGGGTGAAAAAGATCCGGGAAGTGGCCCAGACAGCAGATGCCAGGGTGAGGACCTGCTGGAGCCCTTGGGGGCTGCTGGGTAGGCGTACGTGGGGGAGCCTGTCAGGTGACCCAAGATCTTTGGCTCACACCACCAGCCACTTCCATGCAGCAGGGCAGCCTCCAGATGTGCAGCCTCTTGCTGTAGCCTGTACTGGCCACAGCCCAATCTTCAGGCAGGAAGGACAGTGTATAAACAGCAGTGTTGCTAGCCAGTGCCATTTAATGTGTATTGAGTTGAACATGTCATTGGGCATTTGGATATGTAAGGCCTGAGCTAAGAGAGGTTCTGGGCTGGAAAGCGGAATTGGTGGCCCAAAGGCTTAGGAGGGACAAGGTGTTATACAGAAGGGAGAGGGCTTGGGGTGGACCACTGAGAAAATTAATATTTGAGGGTGTGGACAAGGAAGAACCTGAGAAAACCAGGTCAGAGAGGCTGGGGCTGCAAGGAGAGGTGGGAGGGTATCTGCTGCCAAGAGCCACTTACTTCCAAGATAAGACAGGCAAGATATGATGAGAAATTGAACACGCCTGTTGGATTAGCAGCAGCAAATAGCTCTGGTGACACTGGAGAGCCATGTTGGGAGGTAGTGGGCAGTCAGGGAATGAAGAAGCTGTGTCAGTGGGCACAGGTCTTTTTAGGGCCTGGCACTGAATGGACACAGAATGCCGGAGGGCTGACATTTGTGCATTCTTCAATGCTGATGGTTGACAGAGCTCACAGAGGTGGGAGGAGTTGGGTCCTAGGCTTGGTTGGAAGGCCCAACTTTCTGGAGGAGGGCGACATCTTCTACTGAGCCTGGGAGAACAGGGAGAAGAAAGTACTGTTCAAGGGTAAAGGGAATTCCTACTTCAGGGTCATTTTCCCAACTGCATTTGGGTGTGGGTGGAGGGGCTACCAGAAGGATATGTGGCTGCTTTGTAGAATGGTCACCTGTGGGCCGGGCAGAGCAGCAGAGAAAGGATGGATGCTGGGATTTTTCCAGGGTGTGCCCCAGAAGGACAAGGTACTGGTTAAACCAGGTATTTGAAGTGGTGGGTCCTGGGGTCTAGGCTAAAAAAGAAGTGTCTGAATAGAGAAGCCACTTCTGAATAGAGAAGTTGAGGTGGTAGGCTTTTGGGGTAAGCATGGGCCTTTGTAGTGGAGATTTGGCCTTGGAGGGTGGGGTTGCATTGGAGTGGAGGGAAATGAGGAGGTGAGAGGTTTTTAGGCCAGTGAGGGGAAAGGACCATCCTCATGGATGATGGTGGCTTTAGGGCGTAGCAGAGCCCGAGCCAGTCCTAGTCCATGCTAGTCCATGGTAAGGTCATAGAGTATTTTTGCTTAAGGGTGAGGCTGGGTGATGAGAAAAGTAGCACTGGGGAGCCAGGCCACCCGCAGGATCCCTGAGGTATCACCGGGGTCAGGGGTGGTGGTAAGGATTCTGCCCCCAGGAGGGTTGCAGGGCCAAGAAGGGGAAAGAGTTCTGAGAAGAGGCTGAGGACAGAGGGACCTTGTTCACTGTGAAATGGAACCTGGACAGTGCTGGGGAGCAGGAGAGAGGCCCAGGACAACTGCAGTGTGAGCCAGCTCCAGGCTGGCAGGGGAGCTTCCTTCACCCTGGGCTGGGCTGTAGCCTGCTGCTACAGGGCCTTGCCTGTATCCCCAGCTCACCGAGGGGAAGATGATGGAACGGCGGAAAAAGATTGCCCTGGAGCTGTCTGAGCTTGTTGTCTACTGCCGGCCTGTTCCCTTCGATGAAGAGAGTAAGGGCCGGGCCCAGGCGGGTGTTTTTGAGTTCGGGGGGCCTGGTGGTACAGGTGCCCCCCGTGGTGGGTGAGTATGTAAGGAGTGTATGGTGGGAGACTCACCTTGCGAGGAGGTTTAGTTCCTTCCACTGGGGCAGGATCTGTAAGCACTCTTCCTGTCTGGCTCAGAGATTGGCACAGAGCGTGCCTGCTACCGGGACATGTCATCCTTCCCGGAAACCAAGGCTGAGAAATACGTGAACAAGGCCAAAGGCAAGAAGTTCCTCCAGTACAATCGCCTGCAGCTCTCCCGCATTTACCCCAAGGGCCAGCGGCTGGACTCCTCCAATTACGATCCCTTACCCATGTGGATTTGTGGCAGTCAGCTCGTGGCCCTCAACTTCCAGACCCCAGGTGAGGAGGCAGCCCTATGGATGGTGGGGGGTGGGGCACTGCCGGCAGCCGGGCTGGAGCCCCATGATGGGCTTTTCCAGACAAGCCTATGCAGATGAACCAGGCCCTCTTCATGGCCGGTGGGCACTGTGGCTACGTGCTGCAGCCGAGCACCATGCGGGACGAGGGCTTTGACCCCTTTGACAAGAGCAGCCTACGTGGGCTGGAGCCATGCACCATCTGCATCGAGGTGGGTGCTGGGCTCTTCTTGGGATTCCAGGGTGGGAAAGGAGGCTGCTCAGCCGGGAGTGTGCGTGCTGAGCTCCCACTAGTGGGGAGGAGACACTAGAGCTGGGCTCTTCCTGGCCCTGAGGTAGGCTGGACTGTTGTCAGAGGTGGGATGACAACACTGAGCCTCCTCTGTGGAGCCGGGGTTTCGACTGGCCCAGGGCCGAGGCAGCTGGGCTAGATGTGGCCAGTGCTTGGTCCACTAAGGCCACCTGTGGGGAGGCATTGCCCAGCAGTGGGAGGTTGCTCAGGTGGGAAGCTGGTGTCAATAGAAGCCGTGGGCCATCCACACGTACCCGCATTGGTCCTGGGCGAGAATAGGAATAGCGGCTCCTGTTGGTTTGGGCAGTCCCAAAGTATCCCTGGGTGAGCTGGTCCTGGCATTGGGGTGCTCAAGAGGGTGAGTCCTGAGCAGAGTCTTGAAGGAGATGGGCAGGCAGCGCAGAGGGCCATCTGCTCCTGTCTAGGATGTCCGCGTAGTTGGGAGACCATGTGCATCTGCTTCGCAGAGAAGAGAATTGTACTTTTCCTTCTTAAGGGCAAGTAACTTGAAAGATTTCACATTAAAACGGGCATAGATTAAATATGAAGCAGAATGCAAAACTCACATGAAAGTTTTGGGTAAAGTAAAACTTCAAATGAATTTTTACTGGCAACAGCTGCTCAGGACCAGCAGAGGGCACACTCCTCCCACGGCACAGGGGCTCCTGGAGCTGAATGGGTGGGGGGAAGCCTGGCTGCCTGATGGGAGCAGGAAAGGTGATCCAGGCCCACCCTTGCTTGCCTGCATAGGTGCTGGGGGCCCGGCATCTGCCCAAGAACGGCCGAGGCATTGTGTGTCCCTTTGTTGAGATCGAGGTAGCGGGAGCTGAGTATGACAACACCAAGCAGAAGACTGAGTTTGTGGGTGAGTCTTCTTCCTCCTGTCAGTGTCTTCATCCTCCTCTCCCTACCAGTGACCCCACCCACACACCCCCGCAGTGGCCTGAGGCCCTTTGCCCTTGCTTCTCAGTGGACAACGGACTGAACCCTGTGTGGCCGGCCAAGCCCTTCCATTTCCAGATCAGTAACCCTGAATTTGCCTTCCTGCGCTTCGTGGTATATGAGGAAGACATGTTTAGTGACCAGAATTTCCTGGCTCAGGCTACTTTCCCCGTAAAAGGCCTGAAGACAGGTGAGGAGCCTTGCTAGAGCCAGTGCCTTGAGTATCTTGGTCCCAGGGTGGGGCTGGCCCCTGCTTGGCTGCCTCCTAGGTTGAGGGCCAGGATTTTCCCCTGTAGGGTACAGAGCTGTGCCTTTGAAGAACAACTACAGTGAGGACCTGGAGTTGGCCTCTCTGCTCGTCAAGGTTGACATCTTCCCTGCCAAGGTGACTGCAGCAGGGGCGAGTGGGCCTGGGGAGGGAGGAGAGCCAGCAATAGCCACATGTGTTCCAGAAGGGTCAGCTCCTGTACTTGCCCCTTGTCAAAGCAGGAGAATGGTGACATCAGTCCCTTTAGTGGCACATCCCTGCGGGAACGGGGCTCTGATGTCTCGGGTCAGCTCTTCCATGGCCGGGCCCGGGAAGGTTCCTTTGAAGCCCGCTACCAGCAGCCATTTGAGGATTTGCGCAGCTCCCAGGAACATCTTGCAGACCACTTTGATGGTCGGGACCGAAGGTGAGGGGTGTGGAGGGGTGGGCAACCAGTGAGCTACTTGGTGCAGGAGGTGCTAGAGGGATTGGAAGGTCTTTCTCTTTTTGTGGAAGTCCCCGCTGCCAATAAGGACACTTTCCCTTCTCTCCAGGGCTCCACGAAGGACTCGAGTCAATGGAGACAACCGCCTCTAGTTGGGAAACAGGCTGTTTGGACAGCAGTGGGTGCTGTGCACCTCGTGGAATTCCGTGAACTGGTTTCTCTGGAAGCGGCCTGCTGGGGCAGCGTTCCTGGTCTCACAGCCTGGAGCCTGTATTCCAGCAGCAAATGCTAGACAAAAACCAAGCCATTAATGAGCTGTGTTACTGTCTGGGCCTCCTCACCCTAGCTGTGAGTGAAGGCAAAAACTGTACTGTGTCTCACGTTAAGCACACACGTCTGGCCCTAACTTCTGGAGATGGAGCCCTCCATCTGGCAGGGCCAGGACCACGGCCACAGCCCCTTGGAGAGAGGCTGTCTCGCCAGTGGCTGCACATGGGGCTCTGAGGAGCTGCTGATGTTCCTGAGAATGGAGGAGGAAGAGGAGCAGACTTGCTGGGCCAGGGAAACAAAGTTTACATTGTCCTGTAGCTTTAAAACCACACCTGGGTAGGGTGAGGGCATAGGTGCCCCCACAATTTATAGCTTGGCCCTGGAGCTGGGGTGGAGGAAGGCAGGGCCTGCCCTGAGGTGGAGGACATAGCACGAGGGCAGGCTGCCTACACAGGGACACCAACCCAGCCTAAAAGATACAGGGGGCCATGTTAAAAATTGCAGTATTGGTTTTCTTCTCAGTGGTATTGTAACTAAGTTATTTACTACTCCTGCTCCTCACCCTTGGAGCAGTGCCTTTGAGAGGAGAGGGCAGGTGCTGCCCGCCATGCTGGGAAGGGCTCAGTGTGGGACGGGGAGGACTGTCAGGAATGGGATTGGGGGTGGGAGAGAAGAAAAGGACCAAGCCCATGCTGGTGACTTTTTTTTCTTTTTCTTTCTTTTTTTTTAAGCAAAAACAACTCAGTCTGCTTTTCCTTAGGAATAAAAGGGGATAAAGGAGCTGCCTGCCTCATGGGGTAGGTGGGAACAGGCAGGCAGGTGCTGAATGAAGCTGCTGTGCTTACTGCAGCTTTGTCTAGCTGTTAAAAAGATCTAGGTGAGGGAGGAAGGTAGGCCCCACCTCCGTGGCCAGAGGCTGGCATCCAGGCCAGGGGCCCAGAGGTGTCTCAGCATAGCCAGCATTCAGCACACGCAAACCCACTGCCACATTTGGGTTGGGGTTGGCCAATTCACTAGTTCTGCTGCCCTCTTAAGATCTGACTGCCAAATAAATCGTCCTCATGTCCTTTTTCCTGTCACTTATCTGCTCTTTTGGGGCTCAGGAAAGCCTGTTGTCTGAGGGCTTATTAACTAGAGACATTTGCCTGATGATTATTCAACAGTAGAATCAGGGGAGGAGTTTTGGGAAATTTCTCAAGCTAAGCAGCTCTTCCCAACTCTGTGCTCAAGGGAAGTGTGCTGCCTCCTCTTCCCTGCCCATCCTTTGTAGACGGTGGGCTGGGGGTAGGACAGCCAGGCTGAAAAGAAGCCCAGAGTTACTAGCCAGCAAGCTTTGGGGTGAGCAGGAAGCAACCAAAGCCCCTTCCCAGTTCCACGGAAACCTTTAAAAAAAAATACATTCCAGAGTGGTTGCCTGGTGCCACTCTGGCTCCCCCTCAAGCTTGCAATAAAAAACTCCATGCTCAGGACACAGTCAAGAAGGCTCTGCCTTTCCTGTGTCTGTTTCCATAGAGGTCTATGCTGGGGTGGCTCAAAAATGATGCTGAAAAGACAAAACAGGTTGTTCCAGGCTGCATAAAAAGCCAGCTCAGGGAGTCCACATGAGATCTCTGTCACTTAACAGATACAGTCAGTTGATTTTGGCAAATCCCTCCTAATGCATGTACTAAAGCATAGTAAGTGGCTTTGGAGAGACCAGGTTTATGTTTTTGGTTTTTTTCCTTTAAAAGAAAAGCCATTGCAAAAGGAGGATTTAAAGTTGTAAGTTCAGAACCCTCCTATTTGACAAGTTAAAGACATTTGGTTTACATACTTCACACATTAGGGCCCAGTCCTGGTTCATCTCAGCCTGTGAGCACCACCTTGGAATCACAAAATGTTTCAGGCCATCTATAGGTCTAGGTACAGTAGCCTGTAGCAGAGCACTGGGCACTCAGGTTCTTGTGGGTTCTTTGGCTTCCTACACCCCATGGTCCTAGCTCAGAGAGGGTGGGTCTTTCCTGCAGACAACATGCTGGGTGGGGATTACCTTGCGTCATCGTGACTCCATTTTCCCACCCCTAATCATTGTGGCTAAGAGAAAAAACTTTTCTTATAAGTGAAGGAAGAGGTCTGTGTTAGCCATTCAGTTAGTATGTCTACATTATCATGGATTACTTGGCTTGTTGGTTTTGACCAGTTTAGCTTTAGTTGATATATGCCTGTTTCTGCAGTCTTCCTCTGGAACATGACGTTGGGGCAGGTACAGCTCCACCTTCCCTAAAGCAGTTTCTTAAAACCTGAGGAACGCTGTCTCAGGGCAGGGTGGGGGAGTCTTATGATGTTCTCTTGCTGCTCACTGTAAATGTTTTGATCCTTCCTAGAAGAAAATGTCAACCCTTACGCTAATCAGTTTCACCTCAGATTCCTCCACACAAACCTGGCAATTGTTGGTTGACCCAGGAGAAAACCCTCACTGGGGACGGAATGTCTTGGCGTACTGTGTTGCTTGCCTCGCACGAAGTACCAAGGTCTTGCTGCAGCAGCTCCATAGCTTGGTTGGCACCTCCTTCCATCCACTAGATTGTGACTGGTGGGTCTCACTGCTGATCGCACATTAGCATCACCCAGAAAACTAGTAAAAAGTGCTTGTGCCTGGCGCCCTGGCATGAGTACTTTCCAGATGCTTCCCAGGTGATCTGAAGCAGTGGCCAAGGTTAAGAGCCACTAGTTTTGGTGGGAGGGGAGGTTAGGGTGTTGGGACAAAGGCAAAGAACTAGACTGATATCTCTACAGGGTCTTCTCTTCCTCTCATTACTAAGAGGCAGCTGAGCCAGCTGTACAACTAGACCAGGGGTCATAGTGGCAGGCCCTGAGTTCATCAGCTTCTCCCTGGTGAGCATGTGCACAGACAGCACTGCCTGCAAGCTTTCTACAGCCATGGGACTCGGATCTGGAGACCCTCGTTCTAAAGGCTTCCTTGTGGGAAGAAGAAAGGAGAAATTTCTGACCTCACATTTGCAAAGTAAAATTGAGCCCCCTGTGCCATTTCCAAGTATCTAGATGGTGGCCGCCTGACCAAGCCCCTTCTGGACCTGGGGCTGAAAACTTGCTGCACCTTTCAACTTGAGCCCATCATCTCAGAACAAATCCATTCTGTTAAGCAAAAAGGCAAAAACTTAAACCTTCACTAGTACAGGTTTTCTCACCAAAGTAGCTCAGGGAAGAAAATAAGGTCATACCTTCCTTCACATCTGAATTGAATGGATCAAGCTCTGTCTGCCAAGAGCTTTCCCCTCCCTTGACAATCCCCAGGGCCTTACTTGTGTCCGAGGCTTGGCCTAGATGTTCTGTTCTTTGCCTGGGGGCCACTGCTGCTGCCCCAGGGAAGTCCACTGTGACCTCCTGCTGGACACCACAGTCAGCTCCATCCACAGTTGTGTCTCAAGTAAGTCACTGCTTCAGTCTGCACCCACCACAGTGTTGACCTGATTGGCTTCAGGGTTCTGCACAAGTTTGTTTTGGCTCCCAATGACCTGGCATTTTAGATTCAGCACAGAAATCCTTCCCCAAGTCTTGGGTCTGCCTCCTGAAGGGCCAAGTCAGCCACATGCCATGGTATCCACCTGGCACCAGAATCACTGCCCTAGGGTGTTTATAGATATTTCTGCTCGGGTGATTTTATTCCAGAGATCCCTTTTCCTTCTGCCACAGGCCTTAGGGTCACCCCAACAATATTCAGTTGCTTTGAATCTTAGCAGTTTGGGGTTCTGACCTTCTTCAGAAGGCCTCTGGGTCCTTAGGCATAGTTCCTATCCCTCCTTAGCAAATAGCAAGCTCTGTTTATCAGCACTTTTCTCCCAGGAAAAAAAAAAGCTTAATGTCCTTTCACTGGGTAACTGATGAGTGTAGGTTTGACTAAGTTTGCCTTAGCACAATTCCTAAAATATCCAAAGTGTCTTTCATGTAGAGGCCATTATCAGGGAACTAAGCAATGCAAGGAAACAAATGAGCTGGAACTTTCCTGAAGTGGGCTGAGGGATACTGCTTACTGGTCCATTCAGATTTTAAGTTCTTTCTTGCCTTCAAAATAAATCAACAGAATTGAAGTATGTGTAGCTTTTACTCTGACTCCCCCACAAAATTAGTCCGCAAATGTGAAATGTATTTATGTTTTTATTTAGGGACAATCAAAAAAGGTTTATAGTACCATTTAGGCTCATTTCAAATTGTACAAGCAATTTCTCCCTGTTCCCCACCCTTATCCAAATCCACAGATACAAAATTTAGGAAATGTGCAATAAGCATCTTAGAAATAGCAGCATCCCCACAGGGGTCCTTGTGAGGCCTGGAGGCAAGGCCCCAAGAGGGCGGTCCCACCCCTACCACCTCAGCACCACCACAGTTCAAACCAAAGGCAAGTTTTAGATTTTGCTAAAAATATTTACCCAGGTTCAGAAGTATTACACCCAGGCCTTAATGATAGTCAAAGTGTGCCATTTCCTCAGTCGGGTCTCTCACTTGTCTGCAGCAGAAGGTAGGACCTCTTGCGCAGTTCAGTTTGGCTGAAGTTTCAACTTGCTTTAGACAAACAGGACAGTTGCCTCTGACTAGCACCAAGGTGATCCCTTCTTCAGCCATCTCTCAGAGACCGAAAGGGTACCCACAGCAAACTGCTCAAGAGCCATCCCCCCCAGCCTTGCTGGTCAGCAACGTGGCCCACAGGCAACAGAGTTTGCACCAAAATCCGGAATATAAATAGGTGGTAGAAAACCAGGAATCAGGACTTTGTCAGGAAGGAATCTGCAGCCTTTGGCAACATCCCTGACATCCACAAAGGCCGTGGTCAGTGAACTCAATGAACAATGGCCAGCAAGGGAGAGAGGAAAGTTGGCGTGTTTTCTTTCTTTTTTTTTTTTTTTTAATAACAATTATGGCACAGTCTGACCTTCCTGACACAGTTGAACAAAGCGGCTACTCAGAAGTGCGGTGGTAACTCCGCTACAGAGGGAGACGTGCTCCTCTCCTGGCACTCGCCCAGTTTCACTGGAGGCAGGCTTGGTGACCATGCTGGGAAGCGGGTGCCAGCACTTCCAGCCCCAGTCCACAGTTTTGTGGGTTCGGCCTGCATTTCAAGCAAACTGCAAGGACACTGTATGCACAGGAACCAGAATGAGTGGCAATGTCTCTCTTCAAACACAAATCACAGAACTAACAGGTGCCACGTGGGTAGATTCTTACCCTCTGCTCTGGGTTTGACTCTTGGAAAAGAAAAAGCACTTGCAGCTTTCTATATTCACTGACTGACCAGCCTTTATCCTAGATCTTTCACTCGAGTCATATCAAGTAATTCAGAATCATCCGTTCATCATAGAAAGGAACACAAGTTGAATTAAAAAGCATTAACCAAGAAAAGCTACACACTCAAGTATTTGCACCACACAAGCATGTTCACCCCAGAGCTGGTCTGAAGGGAGAGATGGCTAACAGCAGGTAAACACTCAGGCGCCTCTCCTCCCACCTGCCTGGAGTGGCCAGCACTAGGTTCAGAGGTCTGAGAAAGCTTTGGGGACAGAAACAAAGCAGTAACAATACATTCTTTGTCAATCATAGCAGTCCTGCAAACTAAGAAATGCAATTTTGAAAAGTCAAGGAAGCAAGTGCTGGGACCTGTTCTTGTGCACAAGGCAACCAGTACTGTCTGGTGCCATTCCCAGACTCTGGGACCCCTTCTCTGGCTCTGGACTTTAGGCAGCTAGAATGGCTGGTTCTTATTGGATCCTGGGCTAAAAAGAAATCATCTGTCTCATCTCCATTCTGGTGAAGAAGAGGGTATCCCATTCAAAAGACAGAAGGTCCCAGAACAGTCATGATAAGTGAGCTCAGGACTGAAGCGTCTAAAGGCAGGCTCTTGATCCTCTAGGGCCAAAGCTCTGCATGTACCCCTTTAACTTCACAACCAAGTGTTCTAGGCCCAAGAGCTCTGCGTGTGCCCCTTTGACTTTATAACCAAATGTAGAGGCTGAGCCAATTCAGAGAGAACTTAGGTTTGCCTTCCCAAGTGCTGTTCTTCCCAGTATGACCTGGCAATGAGAACAGGTACAGATTCCAGCAGAAACGAATTCTAACCAAGGCCTGCCAGTTCCAATTGGAGCTGGGCTGGGTAAGCCAAGCAGCACTTGGGATGGCCACTTCTCTGATGTTTCTGGAGATGCAGCTGCCACGACCTCATCAGACCCAGGGTTGAATGGCACAGCCAAACTCCTGGGGGCCTCAGATTAAAGCTTTACTGGGAGACGTGGCTCCTGCCACCGTATGCTTTCTTAAGTGTTTGACTTTTCTGAGGTTAGGTGCTCCCCAGGCCACACTGAGACAGTCTCCTAGAGTCTGGGCTCTTAGGGAAAGGAGAGGAGGAGGCTGAGATAAGGAATTCTGAAGAGGAGGCTCTGTGTCTTGAGTGATAAGTGAAACCTGCCATCTGCCCGAGCTAAGCAAGCTGCTGGTTTTGGCCTGAAAGTTGGTTGTGCCGACCTCCAAGCCTCAAGAATTGTTCTCTAGCATACAATGGAGTTTTGCAAATCAATCTGATATGGTAATCTAATCACAGAAGTGCATCTTCTGCACAAAGTGAATCAAACTTATAAACTGCTCCAAGTACTCTGAACAAGGAAAAGGAGAAAAAATAATTTACAAAAAGCCTAAACCCTAGATTTGGTTTTAAGATTTTCTTTTTGCCTGGTTCTCCTCTTTCAAAGTATCTTGAAACATTTGGGCTATTATATTTGAACTGAAAAAGCTGCTCCAATCAGGATTTTGGTCCAAAAAGAGGTTAGGAAGATAAGAGGCAATGGGGTCCAAGACAAAGAAAGCACAGGCAGGGAGCTGAGGAGAAAATGTGCATAGAAATATGAGCATCCTCCAGAAGGGCTGGACGTCTGCCCTCAGGGGAAGGTGGCTGTGGAACAGATGTCCCAGTTTGCCGGGAGATGACACAGGACCTGTCAGTGGACCACTGACTGAGCAGGATAAATCCTCCAACAGCCACAGTCTCAACCACGGAAACTTCCTGGTGGGACAGCCTCCCGAGGCCAGCTGGGGACAAGACCATCAGAACACATGGAAGCCCAAAGGCTCTGCCCACCTCCCCCATTCTGCTTCCAGAGAGCAGGGCTGAGGCACTTTGTCCATCTGAAGAGCTGCCAGTCCCTTGGCCAAGAGAAGGAAGCTCTAGGTCCTACAGCCACTACCAAACCCTAAGGCTGGCCAGCCATTCCCGGTCTTATAGTTCATACAAAACCCCCGAAAATGAGAATCCAACCCCCGAACAGAAAAGCTCCTCTGTAGTCAAAGATTAAAACAATCAAAATATGAAAAGTATATGTATCATAAATCCAGATTTTCTTTATCAGAACGTCTAGTTTCATCTATTAAAATCCCATGTAAAAAATATAATAAACGTGTACAAAACATAGGCAATGAGAGACACTGAAATATGATTTTACTGTCTCTGATGAGTCCAAGTGCATACAGAGAAGAGGGGAAAGATTAGTCACTTTATAAAATACACTTTTTCTTCATGAGAAACTAACCCCCACCCTACCTCTCTCAACTCTGCAGCCCATAGCCCATCTTCTAGCAAAGGTGACATCACAGAGCTAAGCCTTCCACTGTGCAAAAACTACATTGATCCGTCTTGTAATAGGGCCACAGGGCAAGCTGCTGCCAGAGCCATCCCACTGCCCCCACTGCTGGTGTGGTTCCAGTTTCTGGGCTAGTGGGGGCATTCCCATGTGCCTACTTGGCAGCATTCATGGTTTTACACCCAAAGCCCCATAATAACCCCTTAGGCACCTGTGTAATGACCCACTGCTTCCCTCACCATTACCTTGGACCAGCTTGTTCTTTAAAGCATAAGGCCTAAATCACATTTATTTACTGCAAGAGCACAGGTAGAATTGGGGTCTATCCAGTCTGCTGTGCTCCTTACCTGGGCAGTTCCAGCATTTTGGCATGATCCTGGCTGTTTGGCGGGGCCAACATCTGTGAGAAAAACACGTCAGGGTGGGTAGCATTGTAACTTTTGCATCTTAAAGACAAGCTGATGCCTGAGGCTGGGCCACTCTCTTTGTCCTGCATGACCTCTTCAACCATGTGATTTATTTTTTCCGAATTGCTGTTGGGGTCATAAATTCAATGCAAATACAAATAAAGTAACCAAGAAAATCCTCTCTAAAGACACAACCCTTCAGCCAGTGCATGCAGGGCTCTGGAAGTGATGCTGGCAGTGGCATCTGGAGGCAAGGTGCCAGGAGACTCCTCAGACATGCGGAATGGCTCAGTGCTGGGCCACCCCAGCTGCCCTCAGTACATTGGCACGCCCTCCAACAGAGGCTATTCCCCCCTAATGTCTATGTGCCACAAAATTCCTCAAATGTACACATCAGAGGTACGTTTTATGAGTAAAGTATCAAACAAGTATTTGTACTGTATATACGTATATATAAATTAACCTGCATGTACATAAACACTAAAGGAAAAGTTCCAGGTGTCTGTTCTCTGAAGGAAGGCAATCACTCACCAGTTGGACTCTTGGTAATTGGTAATTCCTCAAAGAGGTCTTGAGTCCAAACAGCTCTCACCCCCAAAATAGAAAGGATACAAAAATAGGCTGCAAAACTTGCCAAGTAGTCACAAGTCACCTTTTTGAGACAAATATGAGATGGTCCCTATCAAGACAGGCAAGGGGAAAGATACTTTGAAAGAGCAGTGGTTCAAGGACTGTTTGCTTCCGAAGAAATCCCGGGAAGGCAGCAGCTTCTACCACTGTCCTCCTCTGAGCTAAGCCAGCTGTGTGCCCTACCTGGTCTGGGTCACTAAAGCACCACCATCATTTCTTGCCCAAAGCCCCTGTCCTATCTCTGGGTCACCAGTATCACCCACCCAGCCTGGGCCCCAGGAGCAATGTGCCTTGGAGAACCCTGACACACAAAACTCAGGGCAGCAGGTAGTCTCAAAAAGGGTTACAGTGATGTGGCTTTGGCCACCCCCTTTAACTGCTGCTCCCTGAGCAGCCTGTCTGGGGAAGGCAAGAATTGACAGTGTAGGAAGCTACGCCAGAAGTGTTTCAAAGGCACCTTTTTATGTGTTTTCCTCAATTCAAAAATGGACATGAGGAATCAGGCCAAGGTACATAGAGATCACATTTCCAAGTTTGGGGATATAAATATAGAACCTCTGAAGGTGCCTCCCCATGGTCTGGTGGGTAGCACCCAGAACTCCCTTGGTGGGGGCCAGAAGCAGGCTGGATATTTTGTCAGGAATCCCCATGTGCATGCAGGCCTTTGTGGTGAAGCCCACCCTGGCTCCCACCACTATGGAAAGTCTGAAATCCCTTCAGCCCTCGCTGTCACTCTCCTACAAATGTGGCTCCCAAGCCACATGAGGCTTTAAAGTATCAATAAAGTGCTCTGAGAAATGCCCTGCACAAAGCTACAGGCCATGGCTACATTTTCATCTGCCCCTCCCACCCCATTTCTTTTTTTTCCAATTTTCCTCTCACTCTATAAGCATCTAGATTGAAAAAAAAAAAGAAAAGTGGACATACAGGTCAGTCTTTAGGCTTAAAAACAAATATTTCTTTAGTTGATCTGATAACTGGAAAGTTATGGTCCATGATTCAAACTCCCATGAAAAAGCAGAATTCCTGTGACAATTTAAGAAAGTGCTAAGCAAATGCTGATTAAATAATCAGTCTGTTTTTGAAATTAAATAATCAGTGTGTTTTTGAGACTGAGGGTAAACAAAAGGTTCTGAACTGATTATCCCATAAGGCAAGGCAAGTCTGGCATAAAACATTACTAGTCACTGCTTAATGCAACAGGAGCTTTTCAAAAGTACTGCATTCCTTAAGGAATGACAAGTAGAGGCTCACTGGGTCTTGAATGTAGTTCTGAATGGGCTGATGAGGCTGGTGTGGCCACAGGAGGGTGAGGGGAACATGTGGCCCCAACAACCTCCAGAGAACAGACACAGGGCATTTTCAGAGATGATGCAAAAGGCAGCGTACTACTCTGCTAACCAAAGTTTCTAAGTAATGAAAGTGTATAAAATTTGATGTTTTATTAAATGTGTATATGCAGATGTATATGTTAAAAAGTTGATTCTGTGTCTATGGATATGAAATCTGAACTATTTTATCCATTGGATGTGAACTCTGAACTATTTTATCCATTGGAAGGCAAAGGAAAGGTCCTACATTGTGGGAGGAAGAACTGGTCAGAAACCTGTTCTCCCCATCTGCTCAGTGGCAGGTCAGTGGTGGCAGGCACTGGGATGGCTGCGAGGCCTCTGGGAAGCTCTCTTGGGTGCCCAGCGGCCGGGCATGGGAACGACATCTGGCAGCAGAGAGTCAGGTTTGGCCCTTTTGTGTAGGCAGGCAGGATTCCAAGACTGGCCAGTCCTTCACAGTCCTTGCTTCATGTTCAGTCTGTTTCTGAGGAGAAAACACAGGCCTGTTACCTCCATGTCAGCTGCTACTTGTACAGCCCCCAGGGTAGTGTCACTGGCTTTGGGAACCACTTAGTTCCACGAGCAGTGCCTTCCAGCCAACACTCCTCCCACTCTTCAGCCCAAGGGACTGTGAAAAAAGCACAAGCAGGTTAAGGACAGGATGCTGACATGGCAAGGCCTCCAGACCATCCAAAAGACCCTGCCAACCCCAGGCTTCACAGCTTGAACAGCAGCTTTTCTTCTTGGGCCCACTAATCCTGGCTCAACTTGGCCCAACTCCCAGGGCCACCAGTCCCTCTTGAGTTCTGTCCTAATATCCCTCACCCTGCCCTCTCTTCCCAACTCTCCAGAACACACTGGGTGTAGTGTCTGACAGGTAGTCTACTGATGCCTTCAATTCATTTGCAATTCCAACCCTAGAGTCAAAGGCTTTGGGGTTGTTCAGAGAGGCTCATCATCTGTGATACTGACAGATTTGTCTCTAGCATCAAGATTGGTTGAGGGAAGTCATAAGAAACCAGCCAAAGATGAGCAGGCTCTTCTTGCACCCATGATGACTGCCTTGGATAGAGGAGGAAGGTGCCACAATGGCATGGCCACCACCTGCCACTTCTGCTCTGTCCCACCATGGACACTGACACCCCACTGTGTGCTCGATTCAGTAGCTGGGCAAACCAATGCTTGTGACCCAAACCCACTCATCCTGTCTTCACCTTAGCTTTTCTATCAAACTTGTTCAATGCCCTTTCTCTCTCAAGCATGACACGCATGCCTACTTGTAATCATAAGAAGCCCAGAGCTGGGTGTAACTGAGGGTGCTCAGGCCAACACAGACACAGCTTCCCAGGTGAAAGAGGAAAGACAGACTTCTCTGCTTTGAAACAGGCCAAACCAGTCACCCAAAGCCTCCTTCCATGCTGCTCTGCTTCTAGAAAGTGCCACCAGCCCCTGCCTGAAGCATTGGTGAGCTGTGGGGTTTGTGGAGGATGTGTCTTCCCCACCAGTGGCCCTGTACGCCCAGAGCTTGACTGCAGAGCAGTGACTTTGGGCTCCACCAAGTGCTTGCTCCCTCCATGGGCTTCTCAGAGCTAGATTTCCCCTTCTTCTGTAAGCTAAACAGATGCAAATATGGCTCCCCCACACCTCAAATTAGGGGTAGATTTGGAAGTCTCCTTTTCCTTAGGTGAGGGAAGAAACAAAACAAAACTATGCTTCAAAACCACTGTCTTCAAATGAATTTAAAATACTCAGAGGAAAAATTGTGTTCTTTTGAGAGATCTTGGGTAGAAAGTGACTGGGGTGGAGGAGTTGGGATTTGCCAGGCCCAAACAAACACACATCAATGTTCGGCTACTGTGTGGAGACAGTGTGAAACTATTCTGGGGAGAATGTGTATACATGGCACTCTGGGCCTGGGAATGAGATATCCTCACAGGGATCCCCCACAGAGGCTGCTCATACCCCAACCCCACGGACACTTTCTGGGTATCTTCCTATACCTGTGCACCATGGCCAACCCTGCTAGTGGGGCACCTTTCAGTGTCAGTGAGGCCATTCCCTCCTGGCTCTCACCCTTCCCACTTGGACTATCCCTCCCCGAGCTCCAGAATCTTGTCTTTCTTAACACTCGGCTCTCCTGGCCCACCACCACACAGCAGGTGACCCAGACCTGTGACTCCCTCCAAGATCTGCAAACTCTGACCCAATATTTGCTGGCAAGACCCACTTGGAGATTTTCCACAGGCCTCAGGAGCTAAAGGTGCAAAGGGAACTCGCATCTCCTCCTCCCAGATGCCCTCCTCCCTGTGTTCTTTGCCTCAGTTTGGGAGCTTCTATCTCCCTGCTACCCAAGTCATAAACCCAGTGTCATCTTCCATTCCCCTCTCTCTCAATCACCAAGTACCCTGATTTCACCTACTAACCACTTTCTGCTCCCTTCTCTCCCAAAGGAGTATATTGACCTTCCCATTTAAAGAATTGCTGCTAGGCATTTTGTGTACACACCATTTAATGCTCCCTGAAATCCATTCAATAGCTAGCACATTGCTATTTTACAGATGAGGATACTGAGGTTCAGAGTAAAGGAGCCCATCCAAGGTCACAGAGCTGATATGCAAGGATTCAAGCCTACCAAGTCCCGTATGACCCTAAGGCCCAAGTCCTGGCTCGAGGCCATGCATTTCTCCATTTCTACCACCCCATTGCCGTCCAGACACTGAACACTGCTCACCTGGAGGAGATGAAAGCTCCTTCATTGGCCTCCCTTCCTCTGGTCTTGCCTCTTTCAAACCCACGCATTAAGCCATCTAGTAGTCTCTTTATAAAGCAAATAGAGACTACTTTATCATCCAGAAGCATTTAAGCACAGAAACTGGCAGCCTCAGAGCTGAAGAAAAGCTCTGTTCAAATCAAAACTTGTTTTCTATTTATCCCTCAACATGAAAATAGGTGACCACACATGAAATTTAGTGGCAAAGCACCTAATATGTACCCTGGCATTTGTTATCTCTTTAAACATTGCTTCTTAGGTAGCGTCACTTGAATTCTTTGCCAATGTTTCTAATCATCAACAGCCGAATATTATATGTTACCAAAGAATTATAATTAAAATTACAATTAAGAACAAACAAAATGAAATTGGCTTGCATGCTAAACACTCTAGACCGCAGCAATCCCCGCTGTTTTGCTGGTATAGCCAAAGCTCGGGTGGGCATTCCCCAGGTGGCAGGTCTAATGCAGGTGAAGATACCCAAGGAGCCTGCACAACCAGCCCTGTGGACCCAAACCTGCTCCTTGGTGTCCCATGGGGTACCCCATGAAGACCTCCCTGATCCATTTCTGGGGGCCTAGAGGGAAAACAATGTCAAGTCCAGAAACACCAGGCCCCAGAAATCAACTTCTCAAGATTCATGTATCAAAGAAACCAAGAATTCAGATACACCATCGGTTTCCACAGCCTCCAGTGAAAAGCTAAATTGCACCTCTTCTGACTACCCTGTGAGGGGGCCTCTGATAAGGAGACAAATAGTAGAGAACCGGGGGTGTAAAGGAGAGGCTGGGCACCTGGACCAAGGACACAGAAGAGTAACACCTGACAAAGTGACAGGTCTGTGGCCTCAAAGTTGTGGCATCAATAAAATTATCTAAATTTTACTTTTAAGTATTTAAAATACCATGATCTCGAGAAACTGAGGAACAAAATTCAAGTTTTTTATCCTATATATGTCCAAGAGAGAAGGTTATTTTCCATTATAATACACATCAGGAAGAACAATAGAAATACAAAATTCAAGATTTTCATGATATAAAAAAGCATTTTATGATTTTAAAGGTAATTAAAGGCTTTCTTTTCCTATATTCTCTTATTTGAGTTAAATTTCTTCAAAAGTTCTCTCTCTCTGCCTACTCAGATGATGCTTTGGCCCTTTGCTTTTCTTGGTGCTACCCTCAGAATCCTCTCTCCTATTGCTAAGAAATAGCTAGAAAAACTCAGATCTCTGTTAGTTCACCAGGTTCTTTTCCTATACAGTTTTGCAAAACAAAGAAAAACAGAACAAAACTCTCAATCTTTTGTCATAGTCCTGTACTGGCTTCTGCTGCCTGTTGTCCCCTGAAGCAAGCAGGCAGATACTGTTACCAGGCAGCCTCAGAAGCAGCAGATGCCTACTGTAAAATAAATGCAAAGCCCACTCCCTGCCCCCTCCCCTTACCCACAGACGACAGCCACGGTTCCCATAGATTCCTTACCCAGCTGAAGTCCAGCCTGGGGACTTGAGGTGTCAAAGTGCTCTGAGCTGGCCTCAGGGGCACTGGGCTCCCATGACTCACTGTTCTCAGACACCTCTGAATAAGTGTCACCAATCCCTTTGTGAACTGCCGCAGGCTCGCTTGCGCCAAGGCCCTGGTCCTCGCTGCCCGTGTCTGCCACAGCCCGGGTCTCCTCACCCATTTTCTCAGCAAACCACTGCTTGACCTGCAGGGGGTTCATCTGGGTCTTGTCGCAGAGGCTCTGCAGGTCCCCCTCATCGAGCATCTTGTGGGTAACATAATACTCCTGCAACAGCTCCCGGTTGCCAGGGGCGATGACCAGCAGCCCTGGTGGAAAGTTACCCCGCTTGTAGTCCTCGTACCACTTGAGCTGGCCATTCTTCAGGGCGTACCGACTGTCCCCAAACCAGCGTACCACCTCTGGCCGCGGCAGGCCAGTCCGGGCCACGACAGAGTCATAGTCCTGGTTGCTTGGCCACTGGGTCTGGACAAAGAGCTGCCGCAGCAAGTGCCGCTGCTGAGCTGTCTTTTTGTAGCTTACCTTGCCTGGAGGCTGCTCTGCCAGTTTGCTTAAGCTGTCATCCTCGGCCTCACAGGCACCCAGTCCTGGAAGATCATTCTTGCCACTGCCCTCAGTGACCCGCAGGTTCTTGAGGTTGATTTTGATGGGACTGACTTTGCGCTCTGCCAAGGTGTAGCTGTTCAGCTCTTCTGAGGAGCCATTTTCATCAGGAACTTTCAGGTCACTGGCTAAATCCTCTTCTCCACCCTCATCCTCAGAAGCCTCTTCTTCCTCCCGAGAGACACCCTCCTCAGCCTTCTTGGTCTCCTCAATATTCACTTTTTTCCGTCTCTCTGAAAACCAGCTATCAATTTCTCTTCGGGTCATTTTGGTTTCACTTCTTAGGCGGTCCAGTTCCTCATCAAGAGGAAGGGGGTTTTGTGCAAAACTGCTTTCCAGGGCTCTGAGCTGCTCGGGGGCCCTTTCCTTGTATTTGGTTGGTGTGAAGTCAGGGGTATGGTTCCAGGACTGTCGTTTGGCAGAAGGGAGGCTCACTAGTGTGGCTGCTGTTGGGATACAGCTCACCTCAGGGGCTTTGGATGAAGGGGGATAGGGCACCTCTGGTGTGGTGTCAATGAGGATGGCACTGTGGTCTCCAGGCACCACGGCTCTGGAGCCCTTCAGATTCCGACAGTGGTATCTTCGATCACTGAACCATTTCCGTACTTCTCTGGTACTGAGGCCAGTCACTTTGGTCAGATGCTCAACTTCACTCTGTCCTGGGAACTGGTTCCGACAGAAGCTACCTTTCAGAGCTGACAGCTGTTCGTGAGATTTCTTATTTTTGTAGATGCTAGCATCAAGGAAGGCTTGGGAAGTTATGCTGGGACATGCAGTGAGGAGCGATTGGGCTGCATTGACCACCTTCACAGCCGATGTTGTGTTTGAACACACAGTGTTAATGGGTGCAGTGGTTGGCTGCTTGGGGACAGATGTAACTGCCAGGGGGAGAGATGTGCTTGTTGCTTGCAATCCATTGGCCAGCAGCGGCTGAGTGACCAGAAGTCCCCCTGTTGTGCCCTCTGGCTGCCCCACAACCTGGCCTGGCAAAGCAGCCTGGATGAGGTGGTGAACGCCACCAGCACTGGCCACCAGAGGAGTGTTTAACACAGTGATTGTAGGCTGTGGCACAGACTGAATGACTGTATTGAACATCTTTTTCCGGGCATCCTCAATCTCCTCGGGGGACCAGCTGATACCTTGCTTTAGCCTTTGGGCCGTGAACCAGATCTTGAGCTGTTCTTCTGGATATTTTGTCACTACAGTCAAATAGCAGAGCTCAGCTTTGGTTGGGTAGGGGAACTTGTGGAAAGAGTTTTTCAGAAAGCTATTGGAGTCCATGGCTGCATTGTACGTGGGAATGCTGCTCAAAGGGATCATCACTTTGGGGAGGGACTTGGAGGAGGGCAGTGGCTGGTGGGTATGGGGCTGTGCTTGCACAGGGGGCGGCTGCTGGAGGGAGAGGAACTGTGCTAGACCTGCTGGCAAAACTGGGACTGTGCCTATCAGGGGCCCATTGGCAGTGTGGGTTTTTTTTGCGGTGTTGGGAGCTGCCTGGCTGACTGGAGCTGCCCCATTGATGAAGGAATGGTCCCCATCCTTCACCTCTACCTCCCCAGCTGACAGGTTTGGTAAGGCCTCGCCCACGGGCTGATTGGGGACATTCTCCTTTAGTGTATGAATTTTTTTGGCTTCAGCTTTGCCTTTCATTATCTTCATGATTGGGGTTTTGGTAATGATGATTTCGGCCTGCCCATCGGTCCCTTCAGCGGTGGACTCACCTGAGAGGTCAGGTGTGCTGGTGCTCTCAGGGACGCTCTGCTCCACGACAACATGATTCTCTGGCTTGGCCACATTCCACACAAAACTGGCTTCCCCCAAATGATACTTGGCATTGTGCAGGGAAAGCCCCTCAGGAGTTTTTGCTAGATAACTGCATTCAGTGCATACAAAAGTTGGGTCTTTATTAAAGTCCATGTGTTCTGAGTTCATATGTCCCACAAAGTGGGTCACGTCCTGGGATCTGAAATCACAGTACTTGCAGGAATATGAATAGCCATCTGAAGTGCTGCGATGCCCATTGGCCAGTGCTGGGCCATCAGGCCTGCTGGTGTGGTGGGCTGACTCACTGCCGGGGCCAGGCCCCTCTGGGGGCTTCTCCAGCGGGGCTCCTTCGTGCGGAGCTGTGGTGGGCGGGGCCTCCGTACTGGCCTCCTGCAGCACCACTGCCTTCACAGGAATCATGCATGGGGTGGTGGATTTCCTCTTGCTGGCCATGGTGACGGCCACTCTGGGGGATCAGCAGGAGAGAGTGTCCCAGCAAGGGCCTCACAGTCCAAGTTTCAGCTGCTCCATGGGGTATAAGGAAGAAGTTTCTAAGGGTGGCTTTTTAGTTGTTTGCAGAAAGCAGGTTTTTCTTATTAAACCTGAGGAAGAAGAAAAAAAATTATTATAGTCTCTTGAGATCTGCGTATTTCTCAGATACTGGGACACATTCCATCTTGCCTTCTACTATCCAAGTCTTTAAAAAAATGTTCATCAGCAGCTTGGATGTGAAGTTTGGGGTAGAAATCCCCAAACTCTAACAGAAGAATGACCTGGGGATGTTCCAATACCATTTGATAGACTTAAGTGATGTTGTTCAGTTTTGTTTTTCATCCTGCATCCTTGCATTAAAAACTCAGATTTTTTAAAATGCAAAACAAACAGAAAAAAGAGGCTGGAGGGAACTGCCTGAAAATGTAGAGCTGTGTTCCAGTAGCCATGTTTCTTGATGATGATTGTGTAATGATATAGCTTTCACAATGTGACTGTGTGATTGTGAAAACCTTGTGTCTGATGCTCCTTTTATCTACCTTGTCAACAGATGAGAGGAACATATGGAATAAAAATAAATACTAGGGGGAACAAAATGTTAAAATAGATTTAGTTTGAAATGCTAGTGATCAATGAAAGGGGTCAGTAGGGTATGGCCTGTAAAAATTTTTTTTTTCTGTTTGTTATATTTTTCTGTTGTCTTTTTATTTCTTTTTCTGAATTGATGCTAATGTTCTGGGAAATGATCATGATGATGAATATGCAACTATGTGATGATATTGTGAATTGCTGAGTGTATGTGTTGGGAATGTTTGTTTCTTGTAATTTTTTTTAATTAATAAAAAATTAAAAAAAAAAAAACAGAACAAACACCCTCTCTGGAACCTTTAAGTTAATTCTGATCATGTCTGAGTGGGAACAAAAGATCCTAGTATAATTCTTATTTAAATGTTTGGGTCAGCAAGGGTTTTTCTTTTTATAGACCTCCCACAAATAAGAACAAGATGCTGCCTCTGTTCTCTCCCAAGTTGGGATCAAAAACAGTGTGTGGAGAGGGGTAGGGAGGGGGTGGGCTGGAGGTTGGCCATGGTGGCTGATACAGAGTCAGGCCTCTCTGCCTGCTGTCCTACCTTACCTACTCCAGGCCACTAAAGAGGAATCACCCAAGCCATGGTCACTCAGATGAAGTCAAGGCTGGAGGATCAGAGGATCCACAGACCCAGTTCATGGCCTAGCAAGCTGTACACACTCTCTCTGGAAGTAACAACTCAAAGTCGGGTCTCACCTTGGGTACACCTACCTCAAGTGACCTTGTGTTGTGCTTACTTTTTCATCTTAAATTTCTTTTAGTGTCTCTATTGTTCCTTTAAAAAAACAACTTTCAAATCTTCAATCTATCTGAAATTTATTTCAAAAGTAGGGGTGAGGAGAGAATTGTAGAAGATGGTACAGTAGGAAGCTCCAGGAATCAGTCCCTCCACCAGAAGAATTATTAAACAGGCAGGATCTAGATCAACTATTCTAAAACTCTGAAGTTTAGTAGTACACACTACAGCATCCAGGGAAGAGCAGGAGGAAGAGGCTGGTAAATTACTATAAATAACAGCAAATTGTTCTCTCCACATGGCAGCTACCATCCTCATCTCCACTTCTGCGGCAGGCAGCAGTCGGGTCCAGCCCCTCGTGCAGCCTTGTTGGTGTCAGTTCCCCAAGATCCAGGGTCAGGGTCGGGGGTGCAGCCCATTATCCACTGCTTTTGATTAGCTACTTCGAAACGCTGGGGGCCTGGCTCTAAGGGCAGCCATTGTTCCAACCTGCCATGAACAAAGATGGCAGAGGAGACTTAAAGACAATAGCTTCTTCAGAACCGCAGAAGACAGCTGAAGGGCTGCATTTGCTGGGTAGAGCTGAGGCTAGAAAGCCCAGCTTTGGGCAGCCATGGAATAAGTTCCTGGAGCCCTGCCTGGTTCCTTCCAGGGAAGTTTGGAGCTAGCTGGCACTTAGTGGATGGCCCTGTGCCCTTGCTCCCAATTTTAAAAGGGGCAAAAGACATGAATAGACATTACATTAAAGAAGATACACAAATGGACAAAAGCACACAAAAAGTTAGTCAGCATCACTAGCCACTAGGGAAATGCAAACCAAAATCACAATGAGTTACCACTGCATACTCAATAATGGCTACTTAAAAAAAAATAAAAAAGGAGAATAAGTGTTAGGCAAGTTATGGAGAAACAGGAAGACTTGGGTATTGCTGGTGGGAATGTAAAATGTTGCAATCGTGGAAAACACTTTGGCACTTCCTCAGAGAGTGAAGTACAGAATTCCATGTGACCCAGCAATTTCACCCCTAGGTACATAAAAGAAAATAGGGGGCGGGCCACGGTGGCTCAGCAGGCAAAAATGCTCGCCTGCCATGCCAGAGGACCCGGGTTCGTTTCCCAGTGCCTGCCCATGTTAATCAAAAAAAAAAAAGAAAAGAAGGACTGGAGCAGATATTTGCACACTGATGTTCACAGCGGCATTATTCACAATTGCTAAACGATGGAAGTAACCCAAGTATATATCAACAGGTGAATGGACAAAACAAAATGTGATATATACATACAAATATTATTCAATCATTAAAAAATGAAGTTCTGACACATGGCAATATGGATGAACCTCAAAGTATCATGCTTCACAAAATAAGCCAGTACCAAAGGATAAATATTGTATGATCTCACTGACATGAAATAATTAGAATGAACAAACTCTTAGAGTCAGAAACAGGTTACTGGGGGGTGGGGTCAGGATATGGAATCAGGAGTTAATAATTAATTGGTACAGAATTTCTGTAGTACAGAAGTTTTGGCAATGGGTGGTGTTGATGGTAGCAGAATATTGTGACTGTAATTAACAGCAATGAATTATATATTGGAATGTGGTTAAAAGTGGAAATTTTAGGTTGTATATATATGTTACTAGAATAAAAATTAAGCAAACATAGGATTGTGCAACACGACGTTGAACCCTAATGTAGATAATAGGCTACAGATAATCAGACAATTATAAAAATGTTCTTTCAATTGTAACAAGTATACCACACTAATGCAAGGTGTTAATAATAGGGTTGTATATGGGAACTCTATATTTATGCATGATTTTTCTGTAAACCTACAATGTATGTAATTTAAAGAAATAAATACTCAGAGGGGAAAATGAAATTGATCAATTGAATTTTTAGACCATTTATTTTAAAGTTTATATATAGGTGGTACATCTTAAAACAATATTAAGTAATTAGTAAAAACTAAGTAATTTTATAGAAGACATTTATTAACCATAGGTAAATAACATATACAAAAAGGAAATAATTTAATGGGCTCTATGTTAAGAAATATTTTCACAGTAATAAAAATGTAAAGAAGGCTGCTAAAATATAGGATTTATTTAAAATTGAGAGGGTGAGGATGTATTTGCAGATAATCAAAAAAGAAAACAGGTGGTTGTTCTGGATGGTTGTTGAAGTGGGTGAAGACTATTTGGATGTTCCTTGTACCATTATCTGTTTTTGTTGGCATATGAAAATTGCTACAAAAAAATTAAAATTGTAATAATTTTATTGAAGACAATGATTTCGGATGTAATAAAATTGACTATATTAGATAGAGTTGGGCAGCAGAAATGTGTCTAGGGAAATTCATTAAAAATAAACTCATCACTTGCCTCAAAAAATACAAGTGTCATGCACATATTATTTAGAAATAGGAACACAAATTTTGGAAGAAACTACAGAAAAGTGGGTAAGAGAACTACTGTTTTTATTTTTTAAACATTAATCATTTAATTTTAAACTAACTTTAAGTAGTACTTTGATTTTTCAGGTGGTATATAGTCTTGAAATGATACTCTACAATGATTGATTTTGCGTTCTTTCAAAAATATCTATGAAACATATTAAAAGGTAGATCAAATGGTATAATAGACTATACAAAAACGTCAACTCATTCCAAAACAAAATTTACAGGTATCAGTCCCCTTTTTTTTAAGTGTTAACAACCGAAATTTACTTCAAAATTTATCCTTTGTATGTTTTTCAATTTCAAAGTACACTTTACAGAGAAACACATCTTCCTCAGAAATAATTAAGAAAAGTAGAAATCCTCTCTTATCTCACTACCAGAGATAACATTGTTAACAGGCTGCTGAACGTGATTTCAAATATGTTTTCTATGCACAGCCAACTACTAATCTTTTAACAAAATTTTTTAAAATCTTTTTTTAATTAAAAAAAGTTTTTAAAAAATACAACAACAAAGAAACACAAACATTCTTAACATATGATCATTCCATTCTACATATATAATCAGTAATTCACAATATCATCACATAGTTGCATATTCATCATCATGATCATTTCTTAGAACATTTGCATCAATTCAGAAAAAGAAATAAAGACAACAGAAAAAATTCATACATACCATACCCCTTACCCCTCCCTTTCTTTTTTTAAATTTAATTTTTATTTATGATACATAACCACAAACACATTCTTATCATATGATCATTCTGTTCTTGTTATATAATCAATAACACACTATCATCACATAGTTGCATATTCATCATCATGATCACTTCCTAGAACATCTGCATCAATTCAGAAAAAGCAATAAAAAGACAGAAAAAAATCCATATACACCATATCCCTTACCCCTCCCCTTCACTGATCACCAGCACTTCAATCTATTAAATTTATTTTAACATTTGTTCCCCCTATTATTTATTTATTTTTAATCCATCTCTTTTACTTGTCCATCGATAAGGTAGACAAAAGGAGCATCAGATACAAGACTCTCACAACCACACAGTCACACTGCGACAGCCATATCATCATACAATTATCTGCAAAAAACATGGCCACCGGAGCACAGCTCCACATTTTCAGGCAGTTCCCTCCAGCCTCTCCATTACAACTTGACTGACAAGGTGATACATATTTAATGCATAAGAATAACCTCCAGGATAACCTCTCAACTCCATTTGGAATCTCTCAGCCACTGACACTTTATTTTGTCTCATTTTGCTCTTTCCCCTTTTGGTTGAGAAGATTTTCTCAATCCCTTGATGCTGAGTTCCAGCTCATTCTAGGATTTCTGTCCCATGTTGCCAGGAAGGTCTACACCCCTGGGAGTCATGTCCTACGGAGAGGGGGGAGGGCGGTGAGTTTGCTTGCTGTGTCAGCCAAGAGAGAGAGGCCACATCTGAACAGAAGAGGTTCTCTTGGAGGTGACTCTCAAACCTAATTTTAAGTAGGCTTAGCCTGTCCTTTGCAGGATTAAGTCTCATATGAACAAACCCCAAGACTGGAGGCTCAGCCTATTGCTATGGCTGTCCCCACTGCCTGTGAGAATATCATGAATTCTCCACTTGGGGAAGTTGAATTTTCCCCCTTTCTCACCATCCTCCCTAGGGGACTCTGCAAATACTTCCCAATTCACTGTTCAAATCACTCTGGGATTTATCTGGGCACCACTCTGGACAAACCTACAAAATCTCATGCCCTACGCAAGGTTCCAAGTACTATGGTTTAACAGAATTTTTTAAAAGAGACATTTTAGATCTACAAAAAAATTTCTCAGAAAGTACAGAGGGTTTCCCCACCAAACAGTTTTTCCTATTAACATTTATATTGGTGTACTACATTTGTTACAGTTGATGAACTAATGTTGACATATTATTATCAACTAAAGTCCAAAATTTATGTTAGGACTCACTTTGTGTTGTACAGGTCTATGGGTTTTTATAAATGCATATGGCATTCATTCACCGTTACGTATCATACAGAATAGTCTCACCGCCCTCAAAATGCCCTGTGTTCCATTTATTCATCCCCACTTTGAGAACTTCTAGTATCACTGATTCTTTTTCTGTCTCTACAGTTTGTCTTCTTCAAAATGTCATTTAGTTGGAATGATACAGTATGGAGATTTTTCAAACTGGCTCCTTTCACTCAACTATATGCATTTAAGGTTCCTCCATGTCTTTTTGTAGTTTGATAGCTCATTTGTATTTACTGCTGAGTAATATTCCACCTTACAGATGTATCAGTTATTTATCTATTCATCTATGGAAGGGCATCTTGGTTGCTTCCATATGCTTTATCCATTTATGAATAAAGCGCCTATAAACATTCATGTGCATGTGTTTGCATGGACATAAGTTTTTAATTCATTCAGACAAATACCTAGAAGTACAATTGCTGGATCTTATAGTAAGCCATAACTTTATAAGAAACTGCCAGGCTGTCTTCCCAAAGTAGTTACACCATTTTGCATACCCACACCCACCCCACAATGAATGAGAGTTCCTGTTGTTCCACATCCTCACTAGCATTTGGTGTTGTCAGTGTTTTGGATTTCAGCCATTTAAACAGAGTTTATTATCTTAATGTCCATGATGTTAGCTGTGATGGCCCCTCTTTCATTCCTGATATTAGCAATTTGTATCTTCTCTTTTTTCTCCTTGCCATAGATTTATCAATAATATCGATCTTTTCAAAGAACCAGCTTTTGCTTTTGCTGATTTTTTCTATTAATTTCCTGCTGTTAATTTCACCAATTTCTGCTCTAATTTCTGTACCTACAAAACTCTAATAAAGGTCCCAATCAAGATGGAGGAGTAAAACTGCTTTAGGGCTCTGTGCCCCTCATAGAAGCCTTGAACAACAAGCAAGGACTGACAAAAAATCTTTCTTAGAGCTCCAAACAACAGCTGAAGGACTGCATTACAAGGTGAACATCAAATCAAGAAAAAGCATTCTTAAAAGTGGTAGGATCTTACGGCACTTTGGCTCCCCAACCACTCATCCACTCCCAGGGCAGATTGCTGGTCCTGATTCCAGAAGGAGCAGAGTAACCTTCATGCCTAGGCAGAGAACATGTGTGTCTGGCCCAATCTGTCTGGTGGTGGCCTGAGGGATTAGCCATCCCGATCTTGCTCTGCATATAGAAGGCAGCTCAGAGAGCTTCTTTATAGAACACTGTGGGAGAACAGTCAAATTGTGCTGCTTGGGCCAAGGGATTTCTAGCTACTGATATGACAGTGTCATGCCCTGGACTGTAAGGAAACTATTTCCTAGTGCAGAGGGGACATCTGTGTCTGTGTAAATGGGGAAATTCCCAAGACCACACAAGAGGCATGCCCAAGACAAGAAGCAGGTACAGAAAGTCCGAGGGAGGTTCCTACCCTTTGGCCTGGATCTATTCTCATACAACACACTGTATGGGTAAGCCCTGAAGGAGAGCACCAATCCAAGTCAATCTGCAAAGACTGGAAGAAGTGTTTTATTATCCCCCATTATGCATTAACTACCCAGCGTTTTTTGTTGTTGTTCGCTCCAGGTATTTAAGGAAAACTGAATCATAACACTAGTCGGATATAAGTTTAAGGAACAGATAAAGAATGCAAAGTTTAAATATCAAAATGTCTAGATTTCAACAAAAGGTTACTAAATATACAAACAGGAAGCAATGGCCCAGACAAAGGAGAAAATTAGTACATTATAAACCATCAACCAGGAGGACCACACCTGAGACATACCAGACACAGACTTAAAAAAATGGCCCTAAATATGCTCAAGGACATAATGGAAAAACAATGGATAAAGAATTAATGGAAATCAGGAAAACAACAGATGAACACAAGGAGACTATCAACAGACAGACAGAAATTATGAAATGAAACCAAACAGGGACGAAGACCACAATCACAAAAATTAAAAATTCCCTAGAGGAAAAAAAAAAATTCCCTAGAGGAGTTCAATAGCAGTCTGAAGCTGGCAAAAGAAAGAATCAGTGAACTTGAAGATAAGACAATTGTAATTGGAATCATTCAATCCAAGGAAGAAAAGAATGTAGAAAAGTGAGCAGAGCCTGAAGAACCTGTGAGGTACCATCAAGTGTACCAATATACACACTGGAGGAGTCCCAGAAGGAAAAAAAAAGAGCGAGAGAGAGAGAAAAATGGGCAGAGAAAATGGTCAAGAAAATAATGACTGAAAACTTTCCAAAATTAATGAAAGACATGAACATAGACATCCAAGATGCTCAACCAACTCCAGCAGGATAAACCCAAATTGCATCTTATTTTAATCAGATTATTGAATATCGAAGATAAAAAGAGAATTTTAAAGTGCTGAAAGCAAAAATTTTCCACCTAAGAATTCTATATCCCACAAAACTGTCTTTCAAAAATGACGGAGGCTGACTTCCGGGTCAAGATGGCAGCTTAACAACATTTGTGTTTTAGTTTGTCCTCCAGAACAACTACTAAATAACCAGAAACAGTACAGAACAGCTCCCGGGGCCACGTCAGTGACCAGACACACAGCGTACCCGAGTCTGGGCTAGCTGGACCGGCTACAAGCACCCCCCAGAACCGTGAGTTCCAAAAGCTGCGGCGGCCAGCGCTCCTCCCCCACAGGCCGCTTCCCAGAGGGGAAAGGAAAGGACTTTACCAGCAGCAGGGACTGGGCACAATCAAACGCAAATTGTGGAACTAATTAACAAATTCTGACTACTAAAAATAGGCCCCCAGCTTAGGTGAACCTGATCAAAGCAGAGGTTGCTCATTTTTGCCCTGGTGCCAAGGGGGCAGGACTGATAGAAAAAGGGGGAAAAAAAAAAAGAAAGAAAGAAACAGAGGTTTTTGTGGCTGTGTATCTACAAAGGCTTGACTGCCTCTGGATACAGCAGCAGGACTTTTCAGGCTGCAACTGCCCCAGGCATAGGCAGACTTGAGCTCTTTTGGGGGCTTGTCTGGAGTCTGTGCCTTGCCCAGGGGAGGGGTGAAGCCCAACTCAGGTGAAATCCCTCCATTAAGGAATTCAGACCCCAGGGCTTGGTAATTTGAAGCCATTAAAACCAGCCTACAACCTCTCCTCTGTCTCCACCACGCCCCCAGCAGGGAGAGTCTGCCAAAGTTAAAGGTACCGCATCATCTTATGCTGGTGGGACCTGCAGTCAGACAAGTGCCACATACTGGGCAGGATAAGAAAAACAGAGTCCAGAGACTTCACAGGAAAGTCTTTCAACCTGCTGGGTCTCACCCTCAGGGAAAACCGACACAGGTGACTCTTTCCTCCTGATAGGAGGCCAGTTTGGTCTGGGAAAATCTGGCTGGGGTCTATAATATCTAAGTAGACCCTCTTAAGTGTGTGTGAGGGAAAGGCACCACACAAGCAGGGCAAGAAACAAGAAAACAAGAGCTGAAAAATTCTCCTCTGCTAAACAAAACTTAAGCTAAAGGTCCAGATAAAGCTGAACGGAATGTCAAAGAACAGATAGACAACAAATTCATCCAGCAAGAAAACCCTAGGTAAAAGAAGTGAAAGCAATCTTCAGAATAAACTAATTAAGGTAATTAAATGCCTAGACACCAGCAAAAGATAACAAATCACACTAGGAAAATTGAAGATATGGCCCAGTCAAAGGGCTGACATACCAACAATTCAAATGACATACAGGAGCTGAAACAATTAATTCAGAATATACGAACAGACATGGAAAACCTCATCAAAAACCAAATCAATGAACTGAGGGAGGATATAAAGAAGGCAAGGAAAGAACAAAAAGAAGAAACTGAAAGTCTGAAAAACAAATCACAGAACTTATGGGAATGAAAGACACAATAGAAGAGATGAAAAAAACAATGGAAACCTACAATGGTAGATTTCGAGAGACAGAACATAGGATTTCAAAACTGGAGGACGGAAGCTCTGAAATCTGACAAGAAACAGAAACTATAGGAAAAAAATGGGAAAATATGAGCAGGGACTCAGGGAATTGAAAGACAATATGAAGCACACGAATATACGTGTCGTGGGTGTCCCAGAAGGAGAAGAGAAGGGAAAAGGAGGAGAAAAACTAATGGAGGAAATTATCACTGAAAATTTCCCAACTCTTATGAAAGACTTAAAATTACAGATCCAAGAAGTGCAGCGTACCCCAAAGAGAATAGATCCAAATAGACATACTCCAAGACATTTAATAATCAGAATGTCAGAGGTCAAAGAGAAAGAGAGGATCTTGAAAGCAGCAAGAGAAAAGCAATCCATCACATACAAGGGAAGCCCAATAAGACTATGCGCAGATCTCTCAGCAGAAACCATGGAGGCGAGAAGACAGTGGGATAATATATTTAAATTATTAAAAGAGAAAAACTGCCAATCAAGAATTCTATATCCAGAAAAATTGTCCTGCAAAAATGAGGGAGAAATTAAAACATTTTCAGACAAAAAAATCACTGAGAGAATTTGTGACCAAGAGACCAGCTCTGCAAGAAATACTAAAGGGAACACTAGAGACAGATACGAAGACAGAAGAGAGAGGTGTGGAGAAGAGTGTAGAAAGGAACACTATGAGTAAAGGTAAAAAGAAGGAAAATTAGATATGACATATAAAATCCAGAAGGCAAAATCGTAGAAGAAAGTACTACCCATGCAGTAATAACACTGAATGTTAATGGATTAAACTCTCCAATCAAAAGACATAGTCTGGCAGAATGGATTAAAAAACAGGACCCATCTATATGCTGTCTCTACTCAAAGGACACGAGGCCAAGGACACAAATGGACATTTATACACCAATGTTTATAGCAGCATTATTAACAATTACCAAGAGATGGAAACAGCCAAAATGTCCATTAACAGATAGTTGGCTAAACAAACTGTGACATTTATATAAGATGGAATATTATGCAGCTGTAAGACAGAATAAAGTTATGAAGTATGTAATAACATGAATGGACCTTAAGGACATTATGCTGAGTGAGAATAGCCAGAAACAAAAGGACAAATACTGTATGGTCTCACTGATATGAATTGACATTAGTGAATAAACTTGGAATATTTCCTTGGTAACAGAGACCATCAGGAGATAGAAATAGGGTAAGATATTGGGTAATTGGAGCTTAAGGGATGCAGATTGTGCAACAGGACTGAATATAAAAACTCAGAAATGGGCAGCACAATACTACCTAACTGTAATGTAATTATGTTAAAACACGGAATGAAGCTGCATGTGAGAATGATAGAGGGAGGAGGGCTGGGGACAGAAATGAAATCAGAAAGAAAGACAGATGTTAAAGATTGAGATGGTATAATCTAGGAATGCCTAGAGTGTATAATAATAGTGAAATGTACAATGTACAAATTTAAAAAATGTTTTTGCATGAGGAAGAACAAAGGAATGTCATTATTGCAGGATGCTGAAAATAGATGATAATTAATATTTTAAAATGTCACCTTATGTGTGAGACTAAAGCAAAAAATGTTTATTTGTTACAAAATTTATATTTTGACTAGAGCATTTCCTAATATAACTCATGTAGATAGTTTGATTGAATGTCATAAGTGCTTGGAATCTCAGGTAGGACTTGAGATTTTGTTGGTTTGTCCAGAGTGATGCCCCGATGAATCCCAGAGTACTTTGATTGGTGACTGGAAAAGTATTTGCAAGCCCCCTTCGGGGAATGGTGAGAGTGGGGAGAAATTCAACTTCCCCAAGTTGAATTCTTGATATTCTCACAAGCAGTGTGGACAACCAAAGCTATAGGCTGAGCACCCAGTCTTGGGGTTTGTTCATATGAAACTTAACCCCACAAAGGATAGGTCAAGTCTACTTAAAATTTAGGCCTAAGAGTCACCCCCAAGAGAGCCTCTTTTGTTGCTCAGATGTGGCCTCTCTCTCCAGCCAACATGACGAGCAGTCTCACCACTCTCCTCCTCTCTGCGTGGGACATGACTCCCAGGGGTGTGGACCTTCCTGGCAATGTGGGACAGAGATCCTGGAATGAGCTGAGACTCAGCATCAAGGGACTGAGAAAAACCCTAGAATGAGCTGAGAATTAACATCAAGGGATTGAGAGAACCTTCTCGACCAAAGGGGGAAGAGTGAAATGAGACTAAGTGTCAATGGCTAAGAGATTCCAAACAGAGCTGAGAGGTTATCCTGGAGGTTATTCTTATGCATTAAGTAGATATCACCTTGTTGTTCAAGATGTAGTGGAGAGGCTGGAGGGAACTGCCTGAAAATGCAGAGCTGTGTTCCAGTAGCCATGTTTCTTGATGATGATTGAACAATGATAAAGCTTTCACAATGAGACTCTGTGAATGTGAAAACCTTGTGTCTGATGCTCGTTTTAGCTACTATATCAACAGAAGAGTAGAACATATGGAATAAAAATAAATAATAGGAGGAACAAATGTTAAAATAAATTTAGTTTGAAATGCTAGTGGTAAATGAAAGCGAGGGGTAAAGGGTATGGTATGTATAATCTTTTTTTTTCTCTGTTATCATTATATTTCTTTTACTGTTGTCTTTTATTTCTTTTTCTAAATTGATGCAAATGTTCTAAGAAATGATGAATACACAACTATGTGATGATATTAAGAATTACTCATTATATATGTAGAATGGAATGATATCTTTATGTTTTGTTTGTTAACTTTTTTTTAATTAATAAAAAAAGTGGAGGAAAAAATAAAATAAAATAAAATATTTAAAAATGAGGGAGGGCGGGCCACGGTGGCTCAGCAGGCAAGAATGCTTGCCTGCCATGCCAGAGGACCCAGGTTCGATTTCCGGTGCCTGCCCATGTTAAAAAAAAAAAAAAAAAAAAAAAAAATGAGGGAGAGGACAGGTCATGGTGGCTCAGTAGGGAGAGCTCTTACCTGTCATGCTGGGCTGCCATGCCAGGCTCAATTCCTGGTACCTGACATGCAAATAATAATAATTTTTTTAAAAAATGAGGGAGATATTATTAAGACATCCCCAGATATACAAGCTAAGAGAGTTCATTACTAGCTGACTGGTCCCACAAGAGATGCTAAAGAGACTTCTGTACGTTGAAAGGAAAGGGCAATAGAACACAGATTGAAGCTGCATGAAGAAATAAAGATCTCTGGTTAAGGTAACAACATGGGTAAATACAGGGTCAATATAAATGCAAGTACAACTGTATATTTGATTTGTATCTCTACTTTTTACTTCCTACAGCATCAAAAAGGCAGATGAATAAAATGCAATAAACCATGAAACATATTATACAAACAGGTTTACAATGATTACTTAGATATTTTTTCAATATGCCTATGGATAAGCTAACTAAGATATCCATTTAGGTGGTTAAGATTTCCATATGATAAAAATATTTGTATCTTCTTATTTTCCTGAAATAAGGAAAATATTTAGTAACATAGGTCATTACTAAAGCAATGCAGATATTTGTAAGAACTTTCTACTTGAGGTTTTTTTTTTATTTATTTTTATTTTTTTTTAACAACTTTTATTGTTTTGGCATGGGCAGGCACCAGGAATCGAACCCGGATTTCTGACATGGCAGGCGAGAACTCTGCCACTAAGCCAACGTGGCCCACTCTACTTGAGTTTTTGATAACATTCACAGTTTTGACAGCCAATCAAATGGCATTTAGTTTTTAATACTTAGAATTTAAAAACTTTGCAAACTAAATATGTAGATTTTTTCCTTGTTGCCTTAATTTTAAATTGGTTTATAAAACTTACAAACAAAGGCTTTAAAATTATATGGATAATTTATTTAAATACGCGTATGGTTAAGCTAACAAGATAGCCATTGATGGCTATCTTGTTGGTGGTTCTAAGTATATTGTTTGTTTTCTTAAATAAAAAATATTTTAAAAATGTAATAAACCAGTGATTTTGGACTCATAATGTATAAACATGTAATCTGTGACAAGAACTATCCAAAAATGTGGTATCAAAGCAAATTAGATTGTTATAGATTTAGGATGTTAAATTTAAGCTTCATGATAACTACGAAGAAAATATCTTTCTCACAGAGAAAGAAACTTAGAGTACAAGTTGCCAGGGGCAGAGGGCAGAGAGAATAGGTAGTTAACGTATAATGGGTGTAGGTTTTCTGTTTGGAGAGATGGGAAAGTTTTGGTAAGGGAAGGTGGTAAGGTGTTGCAATATTGTAAATGTGATTAATCCCATACATTTGAGAGAGGCTGAGATGGAAAAGTTTCTACTGTATCTATATTCCTATTAATTTTAAAAACAAAGAGTAACTAAAGAGACAATAACAATTAAATGCAATATATGATCTTGGATGGGATCGAACAAGGGAGGAGAAATGGCTCAAAAGGACATTACTGAGGCATGTGAAAAATGGGAAGCTTTATATCAATGTTAAATTGCTTGAATTTGATAACTGCACTTAGATGGTTACATAAGTGAATATCTTTGTCCATAGGAAATGTACACAGAAACATTAAGTTTTTATACATCAAGGAACATGATGTATAAAACCTACACTAAAAATGTTCAGAAAATGGATTGATCAGTAGACACATAGAAAGCAGGATAGATGACAGAATGATACAGCAAAGAGGGTACAGAGGTATGCTGGAGTTCTCTATATAGGATTTGCTTTATTTTTCTAACTATTCTGTAAGTTTGAATATATTTCAAAATAAAAAGTTAAAAGAAACTTTAAATAAGGACAAAGAAGAAGAGCTAAATAAATGGAGAGTTACAGCATAATCTTGGAGATAAAGATTCAATATTATATAGATGTCAGTTATCTCAATCTCCAAATTCAGCACAGTCATAATCACAATCAAGTGGCATCATCAGGTAAAGCAAATATTGTAAAATGTTAATGGTAAAATCTAGATGGTAAGTACATGAGGGTTCACTACAAAATTCTTTTTACTTTCCTGTATGTTTAAAATTTTTCATTAAAAAATGTTGGAGGAAATGCCATCAGAATTTTTTATGGAACTTAACAGGCTGAATCTGAAATTCCTCTGGAAGGGAAAAAATACAAAATAGCTGTGAAAACTCTGAAACAGAACAGTAAGGAGGAGATTGCTTTAAGAGACATTAAAAAATACTTTAAGCTTGAATAATTAAAATAATGTATTATCAGTAAAAGAAATGATAAATGGATATATGGATCATCTAGACAGATTTCTGTATACATGGGATTTTTAGAATATGGAAGATGTATTATTTTAAAATCAGTTGGGAAAGAGAGACAAATGAATAAGTATCAGGACAACTGAGTTCAAGCCCTAACTCAAATCATAAAGAACAATAATTTCCAAATAGATTTAACAGATAAATATAACCAACAAAAATAAAAATATATTGGAAAAAACAGGATTTTTTCTGAGAATAGTGAGGAAGTTCTTCCTATGCAGGATTCAAAACCTGAAAACATCAAAGAAAAAGGTTGATTGATTTGACTACATAAATGTTACAAACTTTTGAATATTAAAAGAAACCATTGGTAAGGTTTAAACACAAGTTTCATACTGGGAGAAAATATATAAAACCATATATATTTATAATATATAAATATTATATATAAATTATAAATAATATTTATACTGTATAAGGGCTCATAGAAATAAAAATAAGACAAAAATACTAGAAAAGGAGGCAAAGAAATAAACGAGCAAGATAGACAAGCTATTTATAAAAAACAAACTGTAAACTAGAAAAGATGTTCATCCTCACTAATAATTAGGGAAATTAAATAAAAAATTAGGTTTTCCTCTCTCCTTGGGATTGGCAAAACTCAGAAAGACAGACCATGCAGTGCTCACACATCACTGGGGAGAGTATCAATTAGTAAAATTTTTATGAAGTACAATTTAGCAATAGCCATCAAAATTTAAAAAGGCATATTCTTTGATTTAGCAATTCCACTTCTAAGAAACCACATAATCTGATTAAGCACAAGTTCTCAAAGATATCAATAAGGTCACTCGTATCATTTATTCACATGAATAATGCCCATTTGTAAGGTAATGATAAAATTAAAAATAGTACATACATTTGAGGAAATGAAATGTAGACATTTAAAAGGAGGATAAAGGCCTATGAATACTGATGCAAATACATCTCCAAGATGTATTAATATATAGTATAGTATGTTGTATAATATCTATGTACAATTTAATTGTACAAAGAATAATTAATGTAGACTTGTATTTATTTGAATGTGAACAGAATTAAAAAGTCCAAAGTATAAATATCAATCCATCAAACACTGATGACTTTATAGGACAGAGGAGAATTTTTTTTTTACTTCATGCCTTCTATATTGTTTGAAATTGCTAGCAATTATGTGTTGTTTTTATAATTAAAAAAGAACAATAATGGTAAAAATAAATAAAATTATTAATCAGAACACATGGAGCAGCGGTGAGCTGCTTATTCTGAGTTAGGAGGCTACAGTGTGAAGAGGACCACTGTGGGTACCCCTGGTGGTGGCAGTGGTGGTGTTCCTGACACCCACACAAATGAAGTGCCAATGCTTTGTCAGAATTCAGCCCCCAACGGGGAACAATGCCTTATCATTTACAGGCATACCTCACAGATATCACAAGCTTGGTTCCAGACCACCTTAATAAAGTAAATACTTGATTTAAAGTAAATAAAATAAGTCACACGAATTTTTTGGTTTTCAGTGCATATAAAAGTTACATTTATACTTAATATATGATACAATAGCATTATGCCTTAAAAAATGTACATACCATAATTAAAATGTGACACGGAGACACAAAGTGAGTACCCACTATTGGGAAATTGATACCCATAGACTTGCTTGATGCAGGGTTGCCACAAACCTTCAATTTGTAAAAAAACACAATTATCTGCGAAGTGCAAGAAAGCAAAGCAAATTTAAACGAGGTATGCTGGCACTTGGTAACCTTGCCTTGTTGAAGACATTGCCCATACCAAGGAGATGGAGGGAATCTGATCACTTAGGTTTTCAAACATCAATTTCAAATCATCAATGGGTTTGGCCACTTTGACAGACAAGGATCTTGACATCCTGAAATCCCAAAAGGCCCAATTTGATTGAGGCAGAAACCTCAGGATATGTGGGGTTTTGAATTTGAAAATGGCCTAAGTTATAAGCATCCTATAAATTGCATATTTGTGTGAACTTGCATATAATAGCTGAAAAAATTAGTGAAACTTCATGTACTAGAAGAGTAAAAAAGTTGTACTGGGGCCAGATGTACTAAAAAAAAAACAAAACAATCAGCAGACTCTCTTGTGAAATGATGTCAACTGTACTGGCATTCAGTCTGGGCTATAAGTTCTGGAACATATAAGTACCTCTTAGGTGGCTGCTTGGCATAATCAATCAAGTGAGGGGGAGGGTGGCAGTGGCTGGTAATGTGAACCACTGCCATAAACTCTGAATGCTACCAATGGGTTCCATCTCAAGAGAAGTCTTAAGTGTAAGTTAACACCACACACAAGTGCATCAATTTGTACTGGTGGCACCACTGCTCTGCTCGAAATTAAGTAGTGCTCTGTTTCCTGTGTAAAGAAACAAATTCCTCAAATCATGGTCATTCACCGTATGCTGGACTGTCATGTAACTGTCTTCACTTGACAGTCAAAACTGAAGGAGGCTCTGGATACTCTGTGGGAGCTATAAACACCAGAGGACTTGCTCTGAACCACTGTTGCTTTGTGCTTTCTCTATAGAAATAGGTACCAAGCACAATCTTACTTTTTCATGAGGCAACAAAGGGGCTTCCCCGACATGAGGCTTCCTTCTCAACCAAGCAATAATTGAAATGATGTCCTAAAAAAATAGGGCATTTATTATTTTCTTTACTGAATATAGAACATTCGTTCTAACATCTAAAATTAAGTCAATATATGCAAGAAACTAAGACGAACAGGATAAGAAGAGAGAAGTTATTTGCTTTTATCAGAAAATATTCCAATTTGTATAAATCATGTTGAAAAAAGAAATTCCATTAACTTCTTCTTTAACAAATGTTATTTCAGAAAATGAAGGAATGACTACCTCAATTGAAGCGACAAGACCACTCATGTCCCATTGAATGCCCCTTTATATGGGGATCCTAACATAGCCAAATCCCCTACAAACAAAAGTCCACCATCAGCAACGACAATAGATACTGAATTAATTAATTTAACCCTGGGTTCGCCAAGGATAGTGATTTAATAAAAGGGTAGCTCATCAAATTACGAATAACGATCAAATCCAAGTGGAGTTTGAGACAATGAAGCTTGAGAATTTTTGTGTGCTTAAATACAATTTCTTCAACTAGAAAAGAAAAGGCTGGAGGTTTTCATGACATCTGAGATGATGAGAGAAGATTTTCACTTTATATCTCAAAGGTCAGAAACCACGTAAAAGCAAATGATAATACAAAACTTCAGTTTTTGTTTTTCGTACAATATTTAATAGAAGCTACAGCAACAATCTCTTAATTAACATGTAATCATTCTTGTATCTCTAATTACTATGAACTGCAGTTCTATTTTAGTTCCTTCTGTAATAATTGAGATATCTTTACTGTAAAGAACAAATTTGTTCTAGTGATTTTTGACAAAGAGGGTGAAAACATAACTTGAAAACAAAATAGTAAAGCTCAAGGATCTCTATTAAGACACTTCCAGTCCCGAAAGTTCAGGTTTCACTGACTTTATGCCTCTTTGGTTTAAATGTATGGGATTCTTGTTTTAGTAATTTTTAAAATTGCGTCTCCATATATTAGTGAATACCAGTAGGTGAAATTCTTGACCTTTAAGAAGCTCATGAAAGCTTAAAAGTACTGAAGCAGCTCTCTTTCTCACCTTTAATATCTACAAACAGCTTAGGCAATACTTTTATGTCCGATGACAATCCCAAAAGCTCCCCACCCATTTGACATGCCTACTAGCCCAGTCCCTGGGTTTCCCCTGGGAAACAGGATAAGATTTCTCATGCTAATGTGGAAAAAGAAGTCAAGAATTCAACAAAAGCCACTATTAAACTTTCATTGGCACACAATGCCTTGACCAACAGAAAGATCGAAACTAGCTAAAAATTTAAAAATGCATCCTTCTTAAAGTCTACCAGTTATTCAAGCTGATTCTACTAAATTTAGTAGATTAAAAAATGGCAAACAAGGTGTGCTGGTTTGAAAGGATGTAAGGACCCTAGAAAAGCTATTTTTAATCAAAATCCCATTTCATAAAGGCAGAATAATCCCTATTCAATACTGTATGTTTGAAACTGTAATCAGATCATCTCCCTGGATGATGTGATTTAGTCAAGAGTGGTTGATAAACTGGATTACCTCCACCCATTTGGGTGGGTCTTCATAACTTTCTGGAGTCCTATAAAAGAGGAAACATTTTGGAGAATGAAGGAGATTCAGAGAGAGCAGAGCAGAGCAACATACCCACGAGAAGCAGAGTCTACCAGTCAGCCACCTTTGGAGATGGAAGAAGGAACATACCTCCTGGGGAGCTTCATGAAACAGGAAGCCAGGAGAAGAAGCTAGCAGATGACGCCGTGCTCGCCACGTGCCCTTCCAGGTGAGAGAGGAACCCTGACTGTGTTTGCCATGTCCCTTCTCACTTGAGAAAGAAACCCTGAACTTTATCAACCTTCTTGAACCAAGGTATCTTTCCCTGGATGCCTTAGATTGGACATTTCTATAGACTTGTTTTAATTAGGACATTTTCTCGGCCTTAGAACTATAAACTACCAACCTATTTAATCCCCCTTTTTAAAAGCCATTCCATTTCTGGTATATTGCATTCTGGCAGCTAGCAAACTAGAACTCAAGGGAAACCTAACAAGAACACAAAATTCTATGCAGGATGTTAGAGTAAATGCTATGTTCAGGATAAATACAAGCTTCATTTGCCACCATGAGTCATGACTCATTAGATCCTGAATCTAACAAACCAACAGTAAAAAGCCATTTTCTAGACAATTGGGGAAACACGAGCACGCATTTGGTGTCTTAGGTTACCTATTGCCACATAAAACCCTATGTTCATTTTTAGACCATACTCTTTTCCTTTGCTTATAAGGACTTTATCCAAATTGCACTGAGGCCTGCCCTCACCCAGTTTAGGAACACATGGACTAATAACACACTAAAGTATTTATGGGTAAAATATTTTGTTATCTAGAATTTGCTAACTGACCCCCCCAGCCCCCAGGTGGGGGTTGGGTTGACACAGATGAAACAGATTTGACCATGAATTGACAACTGTCCAAGCTGGGTTTGGATAGATGGGGGTTCAGCCTCTATACCTGTGCATATACTTGAAATTTTCATAATAAAAAAAATTAAAAACTCAGAAAAGAAAGCTTGGATCATAAATCCTAAATTTACATTTTAAAAAATCATTTTTTGTTTTAAATACCTCTCTTTCTCTCCCTTGGTAAATAGTGACTTTGGCCATGGACAACCAGATGTAACCACCCACCTCACCACTGCCTCAGCCAACCCTATATAAATCAGCAGGCTTTCTGGAAAGTTTCCATGACCAACCAGAAAACTGAATTCCCTTCAGTTCCAGTGCTCAAAGTGCTGCATAGTTTGCAAGGCACTTTTATCTCTCTTTATCCATCCCCCATGGCCTTCTTTTAGTTATTTTTGCCCCTTCCCCTATCGTGCTGGTTTGAAATGATGCATGTACCCTAGAAAAGCCATATTTTAATCCTAATCCCATTTTATAAAGGCAGCCATTTCTTTTAATCCCTATTCAGTATTATATGCTTGAAACTGTAATTAGATCATCTCCCTGGAGATGTGATTTAATCAAGAGTGGTTGATAAACTGGATTAGATGGAGGTGTGTCTCCAGACATTTAGGTGGGTCTTGATTCGTTTCTGAAGTCCTATAAAAGAGGAAACATTTTGGAGAATGAGAGTGATTCAGAGAGAGCAGAGCAGAACAACATAGTCATGAGAGGCAGAGTCTAGCAGCCAGCGACCTTTAGAGATGAAGAAGGAAAATGCCTCCCAGGGAGCTTCATGAAACAGGAAGCCAGGAGAAGAAGCTAGTGGACGATGCTGTGTTCGCCATGTGCCCTTCCAGATGAGAGAGGAACCCTGACCGTGTTCACCATGTGCCTTTCCAGATGAGAGAGAAACTGAGTGTGTTTGCCATGTGCCCTTCCACTTGAGAGAGATCCCTGAACTTCATTGGACTTCTTGAATCAAGGTATCTTTTCCTAGATGCCTCAGATTGGACATTTCTATAGACTTGCTTTAACTGGGACATTTTCTAAATCTTAGAATTGTAAACTAGAAATCTATTAAATTCCCCTTTTTAAAAGCCATTCCATTTCTGGTATATTGCATTCCAGCAGCTAGTAAACTAGAACACCCATCTTAGCACTGACGATCTATTAAGGAAGAAAGGAGACATGATATGACCAAAGCCAGGCAGCAGATTCATGGCAGAGCCTGATATTCTCACTTAAACTCCTATCTTTGTTTTTAGACCATACTTACTCCAAATGTGAACAGAACAATAAATCCGTGACCTCTAATTATTTTTATATTTCCTTTTTACAGAGGGCTTAACGATTTTACGTGCTGAATTATCCTAGTGTTTTGGAGTTTTTTTTGTTTTGTTTTTAATTAAGAAGACTCGACAGGGCTATTGTGAGCCTTAATATTGATAACATTTTTATGCTGTCAGAAGAGGGGACATATTATTTACTCTTAAGTATGAACAGAGAATTCTGTTCAGTGGGGCTAAGTGATTAGACCAAGGATAGTCAGTAGAAACCTATAACAAAAGAACACAAGGGAAACCGTCCCTCCTCAGGAATGTATGTGGGCAGGACCTTGGCATTCCAGTGGATCTGCCGGTTAGAATAGTCAGATTGCTGCTGAAGACAAAGAGAGGAGTTAGAATTCAAGCCTATTTCCAATCCGGAATCCTCAAGTGTTGAAGCAATGTCAAGCCCAGAGCTGGCCTAGTTTCACCTTCTTGATACTTAAAGACAAGAATACTTTCTGGATTTAGTAATTACCATTCAGCTGAGGGGCCACAGCCACAGCTCCCTACTTGATTTTTCCCTTCAAACAATTCTTATTTCTGTCAAATCACTATCAGAAATAGCCTGCTCCAGTCAGATGTTATCACTTCTGAAGTGAACGCTAATTTATTCTTTCCAAAGCTAAAAAGGGAGACTATAATATAAATACAGATCCCTCAGAATAAAAAGGACTTGAGACCACATATTTCAACCACCCCTTTGCATAACTCATTTCAAAAGTACCACTAACAAGCGGCTAGAATGACCTATACTTGGACATTCTTAGGACAGAAAGCTCAGCACCTATTGAGGCTACCCACTCCATCTCTGGAAAGATGTCAGAAATGGTTCCTTGTGAAAGCAAATAAATAAATAAAAACAAAACAAAAACACAAAACCTCCCTATAGGTTTTACTCTCTGTGGTAGTTAGGTTCAGGTGTCACCTTAGCCAGGTGATCATGCCCCACTGTTCTGTGGTACTTAAATCATCAGTATGTGAAATTCTTCTATGGCCGATTACACTTGTGGTCAGCTAAAAGGAGTGCCTTCCACAATAAGTGAGGTTTAATTTAATTAGGTAGAGACTTAAAAGAGAGAGGTCAGAAGGGAGCTCAGCAGCTCAGCATACCTCATCTCAGCTCAGTCCAGATGTTTAGAGACGCAGAATGGAATCGCCCAGGGGAAAGCAGAAAGAAGCCAGGAGAGAAGACCAGCAGACGTCACCACGTGCCTTCCCTTGTGGCACAGAAACTCAGATGAAAGCTGTCTTTCCTCTGAAGAACTATACATTTTTAACTAAATAAATCCCCTTATTAAAAGTCGGTTCAGTGGGTGCAAGGATGGTTCAGTGGTAAGAATGCTCGCCTTTCATGCAGAGACCCAGGTTCGATTCCTGGACCATGCATCCCGCCCCCCACCCCCAAAAGTCGATCCAAAGAAGTAAAAGGCATCTAAATCAGGAAGTAAGAAACAAAACTCTGTTTGCAGATGACATGATACTATATGTTGAAAATCCCAAAAAATCTATAGCAAAGCTAACAGAGGTAATAAATGAGTAGAGCAAAGAGGCAGGGTAGAAGATCAACACCCCAAAATCAGTAGTGTTTCTATATACTAGTAATGAGCAATCTGAGAAGGAAATCAAGAAAAAAAATCCATTTACAATAGCAACCAAAAAACCAAATATTTAGGAGTAAATTTAACTAAGGATACAAAAGCCCTATATACAGAAAACTATAAGAAATTGCAAAAGAAATCATGGAAGAACTAAATAAATGGAAGGGCATACCGTGTTCATGGATTGGAAGACTAAATATGGTTAAGATGTCAATTCTACCCAATTGATTAATAGATTCACTGCAATACCAATTCCCAAAAACGTACTTTGCAGAAATAGAAAAACCAATATCCAAATTACTTTGGAAGGGAAGTATGTCCCAAATAGCTAAAAATATCTTGAGAAAGAAAAATGAAGTGGGAGGTCTCACATTACCTGACTTTAAAGCATACTGTGAAGCCACAGTGGTCAATAAAGCATGGTACTGTCATAAAGATAGATATACTGACCAATGGAATCAAATAGTGTGTTCAGATATAGACCCTCTCATCAATGGACAATTGATCTTTGATAAGGCGGTCAAACCAATCCACCTGGGACAGAGCGGCCTCTTCAATTAATGGTGCTTGGAGTACTGGATATCCATATGCAAAAGAATGAAAGAGGATCCATCTCTCACCCCCTATACAAAACTTAACTCAAAACCAATCGAAAACCTAAACATTAGAGCTAAGACCATAAAACTTTTAGAAGAAAATGTAGGGAAACATCTTATAAATCTTGTAATAGGAGGTGGTTTCCTAGACCTTACACCCAAAGCACGAACTTTGAAGAAAAAACTAGATAAATGGGAACTCTTCAAAATTAAACACTTTGGTGCATCAAAGAACTTTGTAAAGAAAGTAAAAAAGGCAGTCTATGCAATGGGAAACAATATTTGGAAACCACATATCAGATAAGGGTTTGATATCCAGAATATATAAAGAGATTCTTCAACTCAGCAATAAAGACTAGCAACCCAGTTAAAAAATGAGCAAAAGTCATGAACAGACACTTCTCAGAAGAAAAAATACAAATGTCTAAGAGGCACATGAAAAGACGTTCAACTTCACTGGCTATTAGGGAAATGCAAATCAAAGCCACAATGAGATATCATCTGACACCCACTAGAATGGCCTTTATAAAAAAAAAAAAACAGAAAATGACAAGTGCTGGAGAGTATGTGAAGAAAGAGGCACACATCCATTATCCACTGTTGGTGGGAATGTAAAATGGTACAACTGCTCTGGAAGGCATTTGGCAGTTCCTCAGGAAGCTAAATATAGAATTGCCATAAGATCCAGCAATCCTATTACTAGGGATATATTCAGAGGACCGGAGGCAAGGACACAGATGGACATTTGCACACCAATGTTTATAGCAGCATCATTTATGCTTGCTAAGAGAGGGAAACAGCCCAAATGTCCATCAACGGATTAGTGCTAAACAAGCTGTGGTATAAATATATATACAATGGAATATTACGTAGCTTTAAGACAGAATAAAGTTATGAAGCATGTAACAATGTGGATGAACCTTGAGGACATTACGCAGTGTGAAATTAGCCAGAAACAAAAGGACAAATACTGTTTGGTCTCACTAATATGAACTAACATTAATGAGTGAACTCTGAGAATTAGAATTAAGAACACAGAATTTCAGGAGATAGAGATTGGACAATAGGTGCTGAAGAAACACAGATTGTTCAATAGAAATGATTGCAAAACTTCAGAAATGGATAGCACGATACTACCTGATTGTAGCACAAAAATAAAATCATACTGAATGTGAGTATGATTGAAGGAGAAGGACTGGGGGCACATATAAAACCAGAAGGAAAGATAGAGGATAAAGACTGAGACGGTATAATTTAAGAATGCCTAGAGTGGACAATGATGGTGATTAAATGTACAAATATAAAAACGTTTTTGCATGAGGTAGAACAAATGAATGTCAATATTTCAGGGTGTCAAAAATGTTTCATATACAGGAAAAAGTACAATCAACGCAAGCTAGGGTCTATAGTCAACAGTAATATTGTAATATGCTTCCACTGAATGTAACAAAGACATTATGCCAAAACTAAATGTCAACAGGTATGGGGAGGGGGCATGGGGAAAGGGTATGGATCTTTTGTGGAAGAAAGGAAATGTCTTCATGTAGATTATGGTGGCGAGGCATGTCTATACACTTAGGTTGGATTGTGTGATGTGTGAATAAAACTGTTTAAAAATGAACAGAGAGAAACAGATGTTAGAGAAAATGCAGAGAAAAAGATGTACTTATTCACTGTTGGTAGGGAAACTGAGAGGAGCAGCCCCTTGGAGGGCAGTGTGCCACAGGAGGGTAGGGGTGGGATTGCCATATAATCCTGAAACCCTATTGCTTAGCATATACCCAGAAGAACTGAGTTCAGGGATACAAATGGGCATTTGCACATTGGTGTTTCTGGTGGCAGTGGGGCAGTGTTCCTGATCCACAATGGATGGAGGTGGCCTAAGCATACAACAACTGAGGAATGGAAGGGGGACCTATGGTGTATACATACAATGGACTACTGAGCGGCCACAAATAGGAATGAAGTTGTGAGGCTTGCAACTAGGTGTATGAACCTTAAGGACTGTATGTTGGATGAATGTCAGGAACAAAAAGACAAATATCTTTATGTCTCAACCATATGGACTAACTATAACATAAAAACTTGGTGAACTGAAGTCGAGAACATGGGTTATGAGGTTAAGGCTTATTGTAAAGGGTCCTGGATTGTAAGCTCCTACAGCAGTCACATATATTCAGGAGGTGTAACTGTTATTTCTAAATTCTGAGATACGAAGCTGTTTGTTTATAACCTGGTTGTTCCCAGAAACTCCAGGTATTTATGTGACCTGAGATTCACAGTGAGCAGTGCCACGTACAGGAACTGTTTAAAAAGTTGAAAAAGTGATCAGACTTTGAGTAGAGATATGAATGAAGCTGATCTGGATAGGATTAAGGTATGTCAGAATACAGGGTAAAGAATATCGCCCATATTTTAAAATATCAACGTCTGTGTTCGACTAAAGGGAGAGATGTTTATTTGTGCAAAATTTATATTTTGGGTAGTACATTTCCTAATTTAACTTGTGTAGTCAGTTTAGTTGAACACGCTAAGTACATGGAATCTTGAATAGGGGTGAGATTTTGTTGGTTTGTCCAGGTCAGCGTGATGCTCTGACATATCCCAGAGTAATTTGGGTGGTAAATAAAGAAGTATTTGCAAAGTTTCCAATGGGGACTGGTGAGAAAGAAAAAAATATTCAACTTCCCAATTTGGAGAATTTCTGATATTCTTGCAAGCAGTAGAAACAATCAGATCAATAGGCTGAGCCCTCGATCTTGGGGTTCGCCCCTACAAAATTTATTCCTGTAAAGGAAAGGTCAAGCCTACTTAAAATTAGGCCTAAGAGTCACCCCCAGAGAATCTCTTTAGTTGCTCAGATGTGGCCTCTCTCTCTCTAAGCCACCTGGGCAGGTGAACTCCCTGCCCTCCCTCTTATGTGGGGTATGACTCCCTGGCAACGTGGGTTAGAAATCCTGGGATGAGCTGGGACCCGACATCAAGGGATTGAGGCAGCCTTCTTGACAAAAGGGGGAAGAGAGAAATGAGACAAAATACAGTTTCAATGGCTGAGAGATTTCAAATAGAGTCTGGAGGTTATCCTGGAGGTTATTCATATACATTATATAGATATCCCTTTTTTAGCTTATGGTGTTTTGGAGTGGCTGGAGGAAAGTACCTGAAACTGTTGAGCTGTGTTCCAGTAGCCTTGATTCTTGAAGATGAGTGTACAAAGATATAACTTTTATACTGTGACTGCGTGATTGTGAGAACCTTGTGTCTAATGCTCCTTTCATCCAGGGTATGGATAGATGAGTAAAAAAATATGGATAAAAAATAAATAATGGGGGGACAAAGGTTAAAATAAATTGGGTAGATGGAAATATTAGTGGTCAATGAGAGGGAGGGGGAAGGGATGTGGTATGTGTGTTTTTTCTTTTTATTTCTTTTTCTAGAGTGACACAAGTGTTCAAAAAATGTTATGGTGATGAATATACAATTACATGATATTATGAGCCACTGATTGTAAACCACGTATGGAACAATGTGTGTGTAGATTTCTCAATAACAATATTTTTTTTTAAAAAAGCCGATCCATCTCTGGTGTGTTGCATTCTGGCAGCTTCAGCAAACTAAGAAACTCACTAAATTAAATTCTTTCACTCAGAAACAGTTGAGAACTATGTTCCAAGTACTATGCTAGGCACTGGGATACAAGATTTTGGAAAAGATGACATCTCTATACTCAAGAAGCTGTATAGAGATAGTCTGTACATATAGATAGTCTGTATATGGACATATATAATAGTCTGTTGTGATCATTAGGCTATTCATCAGTACTCCAGGGTTCTTGTCTCCTGGGCACAATGGATTTCCCTGCTTACCTGATGCTAGGTGTAGACAAACAAATCGACAGAAAGCAAACAATAAGTTGAGTTCTCTGGTGGAAATATGACAAGGTGCAGTGGGGTATAGGAAAAGACTTACCACCTACCTAAGTCTTCTGAGGGGTTTAAGGTCCTTGGTTTAAGGTCTACAATTCAAAGACAGACTTTGAATTGGGGCTTTAAGGATGCGTAGATAAATGTCAAGTAGACAAAGTATGAAAAAGGGTGTTCTAGACTGTGTTAGATTCATTTGTCAACTTGGCCAGGTGAGCATACCTAGTCTTGTTGCTGCGGACATAAGCCAATGGTGTGTGAACCTCATCTGTTGCTGATTACATCTGCAGTTGGCTAGGAGGCGTGCCTGCTGCAATGAATGACGTTTGACTTAATTGACTGGTGCTTAAATGAGAGACCACAACGTAGCACAGCTAAGCAGCTTGGCATTCCTTATCTCAGCAATTACAGCTCAGCCCAGGCCTTTGGAGATGCAGAAAGAAGTCACCCCAGGGAAAGTTGTTGGAACCCAGGGGTCTGGAGAGAAGACCAGCAGAGACCATCCTGTGCCTTCCACGTAAGAAAGAACCTCAGTGGAAAGTTAGCTGCCTTTCCTCTGAAGAACCAACAAAATAAATCCCCTTTTATTAAAAGCCAATCTGTCTCTGGTGTGTTGCATTCCGGCAGCCAGCAAACTAGAGCATAGACAAAGTGAACAGTTTATGCAAAGCCATAGGGGGAAAAGAAAACATGGTATGTGTGGGAATTACAAATAGTTTCACTTTTGTAGGCATAAGAAGTTGAATGTGGTAGGTTTACTGTGAAGCTAATAAAGCTGAAGCTTCAACAATTCTCACTCACACAGGGATCTTCCAGGCCTGTACCTAACTTTATATTTTTACAAATTTATATTTGTATTTTTTTCTTAGGAGGGCCTCTCCCCATGCTCCAACAGTCAGATTCCATCAAACCTGGGTCTGCTTTTGGTGGGAGTAAGGGGAATAAGAAGATGAGGTATGCAATCTTCCCCATAACAACTTTTTCAGTATTTGAAAATCATGTTCTCTAAGAGTTACCTTTCCCAGGCTATTCGTCCTCTGTTCCTACAACCACTGTGCTTCGTGTAATAACTTGGAGTCTTCACACATCCTCATTCTTCTCATCTCTGAATGTGTTCTTATTTGTCTATAGATCTTTCATATATGGCACCTAAATCTGAATATAATTCTCCAGATATGGTCTGACTGTATTTATCATCTTTAATGGAGTTTCTTATGTCATACTTAATCCTTCCATAGATGTTGCTACCCAAATGATGCCACATTATTTACACTGTGAGATTCCCCAGAAAAATATGAATCAGTGCTCTTGGACTTCATTCACACATTCACAAGAACCAAAGTACAACACCTGTTTGTTTCAATTTAGGTTTGGCAGACTTTGAGGAACAAGTTTGGTAGATTAAAAAAAAAGATGGCTAATTTAATAGAGAGTAACTAATGGATAGTAACAGATGTTTACTAAGTGCCTACCAGGTGCCAGGCACTGTTCTAGGTGCTGGAATGTGTGTGCGCATGGGTGTGTGTGTGTGGGATCTGTTTTCCTGGAGTTTGCATTCTAATTTGGGGGACAGAAAATAAACATGATAAGTAAATGAAATAATGTATTAATAGTCAAATATAATGGAAAAAAATAAAGCAGGAAAGGAGACACGGAGCATGAGGATATGAAGTTGTAATTAAAATATGGTGGTCAGAGGAGCCCTCCAATGAAAATGTGACACTAAAGTAGAGACTTGAAAGTGAGGAGGAAGCCATCTAGATATGTAGGGAAGAGCATTCCAGGCAGAGGCACATCAGCAGGTGCAAAGAGATTGAAGTAAATGTGCTGGCACATTCAACGAACAGAAAGGAGGCCAGAAAAATGGGGTGGGAGCAGTAGAGAGAAGGCAACAAAAGATGAAGTTAAAGAACAACTAGAGGTAACTGTGTAGGGTTATCATCATGATTTGGGTATTTTGAGATGGGATGCACCACTGAAGGGCTTTGAGCAGAGGACTGACATGATCTGATATATCCTACAGATGACTCTTGCTGCTTTGCTGAGGACAGACTATAGGACAAACAAGTGGAGAAGAGGGAAACCTATCATGTAGGTATGGTAGCAATGCAAGCAGCAGATGACAGTAGCTTGGACAGGATGGTGGAGACAGAGGTAGTAAGAAGTGGCCAGAAACTGGCTACATTTTGAAAGTAGAGCTGGCAAGATTTCCTCAAGGACTGGATATAGGGTGTGAACACTATATTCATAGGAATGAACGATGACTCAGAGAAGTTTTACCTAGAAGGCTGGCATTGCCATCAACCAAGATAGGTTTGAAGTTGGTAATACCAGTGCAAAAAGCAAAAAGCAAATCTGTGCTGGCAGGACTGAAGGGTCCCTTTCTAGGAGAAAACTGGATTGAACTGGTTTGATCACAAGTGTTTCAGGGAATTAATGGATCAGACTGCTAATGAGGTTGTGCAAAGCCAGTGTTCTCAATAAAAAAAACTCTCGTCTTTGTCAGAACCTGCTGAAACCCATAGAGACTATAAAAAGCTGGGGGTGGGAAAGTGTGTGTACAAGTGGTGGGAGGAAGCTGCAAGCAAAGCTAGGGCACCATAGGAGCTGACTATATCAGAGCCTGCACCCTTGGAGATTGTGGGATAGTTTCTTTCAAATGCAAATGTGTTATTTAAAAATGTACTTGCATCTTAAATTTTGTTCCACATACAAAACTTACAATGAAAAATTTAAAAATCTATATAAATGATCTGTTCTGGATGTAGATTTACTTCTGAACTTACATGGGCACTTCACCGACAGCTACTTAAAACTAAATGTAACATTTCAGTCTTCCACTTAAAGTCATACTTCTAAAATACCTGAGAAATATCCGATATGGAGGAATGAGAAAATATATCCAGTCCAGCCTCTTTCCCAGAGGAAAACCTATAGCAACCTGATTTCCAGTCTCCATCTGATTATCTCCATGGCCTTGGAGGGCATTATGACTTATGGCAACTGATTACAAAGTTCCTTTCTTAGTTGAACCTGGTTCCCTGGTTTCAGATCTGCCTTTAAAACAGAGGCAGGACTAGTCAACTCTCTATGATATTATGAATCGACTCTCTTTTCTACAAAGTTGCAAGTTCGTATTTTATCCCTTAGTATTCATTTCTGCAGTGTAAGCATCCCCAATTCATTCAAACTCTCTCCAGTGGTCTGCTCTCTTTCAATCCATTCTGTTGTCCATGTCTCTCTCAAAATTTGGCAATTAGAACTGAACAAAACATTCAAGATGTGGCCCAACCAGAAGAGAATTAAATGGAGAGAGGGTTTTATCATTCTACTACCACTATTAATCCTATCAGAAATCTAACTAGATAAAAGCTCTATTTTCTTTTTCTTCACACAGAAGAGGAATTTGAGACCCAGAGAGGTGAATTGTCCTGGTTGGGCAACAAAACACTGCTAGAATTTGGCAGGACTGGGATTCTTTCATCAAAGGTCATTTGGGTGCACATTTCCAGACACTCATTTACAATTCTGATCAAGGAGTTCTGGACTTTCTTTCCCCATTGCCTCTTTGCATTATACTTTCTCATCCTAAGGAGAAAGTGCTTCTACTTCTGTTCTTCATTATACCTTTGCCACATGGAGATCAGCACTTGGTGGCCAATGAAATTCTTGCAGACCCCAGACAGCCTCCAGTGAGATCAACATGGCATCTGGAACAGCTCCACATCCCTGGTGAGACCTTCTCTGTACACCCCAAGTATCTAAGTCGAGTCCTACAACTCCACCCTAAACAGTCCTGTCACAGGGCCCTAATTGTTTCCTTCATACTATTTACAACATTTGTTACCAGACGTTTAATAGTTTCTTTCTTTTTTTTTTTTCCCCTGCTTTCTATTTCATCCCAGGTAGACTTCAAGCTCTGTCACATCGGGGCTTATAACTACTCTGTCCCCAGCATCTAGCACAGTGCCTGCCAAATAAGATTTTCAGTAAAGAATGGATGATTAAATGGGAGCCGAGTAGAGGTTGAAAACTCTAACATCAGATAGAGCTGGGTTTATGTCTCATAGTCCTACTTCAGGAACGGTGTATTCCTGGGTAAACAACTTTTTACAAATAACTTAGTGTGCTGCCTAGCACATAGTAAGCACTCAAGAAATCAACATTACTACAGCTATTACTGCTGCTGCAGTGATGACCATTACTTTCCACTCAGGGGCTGGTCACTGGAGGATGGCAACTAACTGTAATAACTTAAGGTACATCAACTGTTTTATTCTGCCCATTTTTTTTTTCATTTTTAAGCTTTCCATAATCTTATGATGCTGCAAAGCTGCAGAAGTCACAGGCATCAGCAGTTTGTCTTTACCTTTCACTCTTCTCACCAAATTATCTCCTCAAGCTCACTCATTAACCCTTTCTGAGGCCCTCTTGGTTTCTCTATTTTAAGTGAATTCAACAGGTCAAATCTCAAATTTATTTCACTTTCAAAAACTCTCCTCCTCCCTTTCTGTTGGAAAAACTCCAGGACCTCATCCAGAGTAGGGTACTGTCCCTGGCCTGATCTGAATGAAGCTGAGGCACCCAAGGCCCAGCTCCCCAAAAGAGTTCTTCCAGGACAGTTTATTAACGTTAACCCTATGAACAACATTTTGAATGCTGGTAGTATTTCATCAGAAAGTTATTAGTTTTCCTTGACAGGTGAGATTAAATAACATTCACTGGGTTTATCAGCCTCATAATTTAGAGTAAGGATATTTTTATGCAAATGCATTTCCAATTTTATGGTGCCCAATTAATGGAACCAACTGGATTTGATCAGCAAAGCTCCACATTTTACCACCTCTCTTCAGAATCACACTAATTTTCACATTATTGTACTGAGTGCTGCAGAACAGAGGTGCTGATTGCCAAGTAGAAGATGCATTAGGGGGGCTTCTTGAGGTACTTGGCTCTCCTTAGTATCCCAATGTGATCTAGTGGAAAGGAAAAGGACTAGTCCTCACCATCCGAGTCTTCTCTGATCTACAAAGCGGTAAAGTTAATAAAAATTTATGAAAGTAAGAATGGCTGTGATTATGCAAAATATAAAATTCAAACTATTCACTACTATCTTCAGGCACGAAAAATAAATATCTCCTATTTATTTAAATATCTATTTAATAGATATTTTTTAAATATCTATTTATTTAAATATCTACTTAAATATCTCCTCCTACAATACTTTAGTGCACTTGGGTAAACATGTGTGGGTGAGTGTACAAGCACACACACACACACTCACCAGTTATAGACTCAGGAGAATGGGGAGATTTAACTTTTATTGCAAACTAGTAGGCATATTTATTTCCTTTCCATGAGACGTAAGGAGCCTAAATCAAAAGATTCTAAGAATCACTCATAATGCCATATATTGAGAACTGATACGAACTGCCTGCCATTATAAATTTAGTGAAAGTTCTGTGTCTATCTGTTTTTAAGCAAAAGGGCTGCTTTAATATTATCACATATATCTGGGTTGTTATTGTCTCTCTGATAATTCTGAACAATAACATTTCCTCTGACTTTACTTAAAATGCCACTTAACTCTCATTGTCTATTTGTTCCCTCATCCGCCCATTCTCCACGAAGTCAGCCTGCCACAACTCATTTTTTCAACCTCTTTGCTCAGTCAGTCTTTGGCACACTGTAGGCTCTCTTCCCTCCTCCCATTCTGCCCAAACTACAGTGATACAGCGGCACCAAGGTTACCACTGGTCAAGTGGCTCTTTCCAACTCCTTAGAGTTTTCCTTGGAGCCTCAAAGCCATTCAGGACCCAAAAGAGATTAAGACCCATGTCTCTCTAGACAAGCTCTCCACGACAGACCAACTCACCTATGACCAGGACTTAGCAATCTCCCATATCCAAGAGACTTCCAAATCATACTTGCTAACCCCAACCTCTCTGCCAAGCTCCAAATCTATCACTTCTAGCTGCCAATGATCCTGCAGTTTAAAAAACTATACAAATAGTTTCAGTTTTCTTCCTACCTCTACACTCACCCTTCAAACAAAACAAAACAAAAACAAACAAACTCCCAACCACCATGTCCTACTGCCCCAATCTTTATCTTATTTCTCACCACCCATCCAGACTTCCAATAAGACCTCTCCAAATCCTTCCTGCATCATTTATGCAGCCCTCTCCCTTCTTTCCCTTATCTACCTGCTATCAAATCATATAAATCTAAGAATGTTGTTTCAGATATGACCTTTTCTCCACCCTTGTGAGATACAGTCTAACAAAATAGTTCACAGTGTAAGCTTTGGAGTTAGACAGGCTTGTTTCATATCCTGAATGTGTTATCTATGAACTTTGGTAACCCAGGAAAAGTACTTATGCTTTCTAAGTCTCCATTTCCTCCTTGTAAATGGAAATAATAGGCTCAATCTCCCATGGTTGTTGCAAGAATTAAAAAGATAAGCCATATGGGGCTCAACACTCTGACCATCACATGGCAAATAACGCCAGAGACAATGGCTATTGCCATCATCCTTGTGCCTTCCACCATAACTCAGTCCCTTGGTGCCCTGTAACAACCTTCCCAATTCCCATTTCTTTCTCCTCTTCAGTCCTTCTTTTAACATTGCTATCAGCATCAACATCATAAAAAACAAGTTGGTTTAAAGAATTCCTGCTGTTTTCTTATTGCCAATAAAAAGATTCTAGACCCGTGCTAATACTGTAGCCACTAGCCACATGTACCTACTAAGCAGTTTGGTTGTGCCTTGTCTGAGTTCAGATGTGCTTATAAGGGGAAAATGTACACTGGATTTGAAGACAATATAAAAAGAAATGCAGGCGGTATGACAGTGGCAGAATTCTTGCCTGTCATGCCAGAGACCTGGATTCGATTCCCGGTGCCTGCCTACGTAAAAAAAAGAATGCAAAATTCCTCGTTAATAATTTTTAGTATTAAATACATGCTAAAATAATATTTTGGATATATGAGGTTAATTACATTCTTAAAATTAATTTCAGCTATTTCTTTTCACTTACTCAAAGTGGCTGGTAGAATATTTAAAATCACACACGGGACTGGCATTATATTTCTTTTGGACAGTGCTGCTCTACATGCTCCAAACCTTGGCCACCAGACAGTGTGGTGGGCAATGTTGAAGCCTTTGGGTTAATTGCAAGCTTCCTTCTTTTTGTGCTTATCATTACAATAGTTAGGGAACAGGAGAGCCTACTGGCTGGGAATTGAGGCTTTTAAGACAGGCAAGCCCAGATTTCAATCTTCAGGACCTATCCTGCCTTGAATTCAGCAGCAACTAGCTACATATACCTACTAAGCACTTGAAATGTGGCAAGTGCGAATTGAGATGTTGTAAGTATAAAATACAGACCAGATTTCAAAGATTTAGTATGAAAAAGAATGTAAAATATCACTAATAACTTTTCTATTGATTACATGTTGAAATACTAACATTTTCAATATATTAGGTTAAATAAAATATCATTAGAATTAATTTGATGTGTTTATTTTTTAAATGTGGCTACCTGCAAATTTTAAATGACATGTGCTGCGCACATTATACTTCTATTGGACATCCTTTGGCTTGGCATAGGCAGCTTTTCACCTTCTGGCATCTAGTGCCTATCCAGCCACTCAAATCCATGCCTGGCCACACTGAAGCTCGCCGTGACCTGAATATGCCAACCTCCTTGCTTTCACATGTACTAAAGTTCCTTCACTAGAACCTTCTTTAACCCCCTTCCATCTGAAGACTAATTCATGCCTCAGGCCCAGTTCAAATATTATACCTTCAGCGAAGTCTTTCTTAGATCCCGCTGCACTTAACTCATCCTGCACAGTGTGTGCCACTTTACACTGTAGTGTTTTCTTTAGTACCTATCTGAATTTCCTCTAGATTGTGAGCTTCGTGAAGTTACGGATCATGTGTTGTTCACCTTTGGTGAACAGAGCCTGACACATAGTGGGTACTTGCACATGTTGAATGAATGAAACAGCAAAATTCAAATCATCTTCTGATAAGGGATAACATGTCCACTTATAAGCAGACAGCTGAGAAAAGGACCTCAAATGCAGTGATCCAGGCAAAACTATCAGCCAATTGAATTATTCACAAATTTTAAGATTAGTATTTTAAGCCAAATCAACATCTTAATGATATTTATAAAGCATGTCATAATTAACTGATTATAAACCAGCCCCTACTGGTTAATAGCTATTGATTGGTTTGGAAATGTGGGAGCTGGCTATGGAAACTGGATGGTTACAATAACTACATTCCATATTTGTTAGTTGATGACGGCACAGACCCCACCAGAATAGAGGCACTGAAACTGGGCCTTTGATGTAGTTTCCAAGGAAAGCCACCAAGACGATTAAAGGGTTGGCAAATGAGATTTATGAGGAATGGCTACAGGAACTGAGACAATTTTGCCTGGACAAGAGAAAAGGCAGTGGGTGACTTAATAGCCATCTTCAATCATTGTTATTACACAGATGATGGTGACCAGATGGTCTCCATTTCCACCAATGAAAGAATACTGAAAATGGACTTAAGTTGCAGCATAAGAAAAACCATCCAGTTTTAAAGAAAGAATTTAATGGCTCAGAACTAGTACACAGCAAAGCAGACCCAGGGAGTGTGCAGCACAGCCATCTCTGAACGCCTTCATTATGCTGGGAAAGCAGCAAACGGGAAGGGTGTGTTCAGGCCTTTGGCAATCCTTTTTGAGGGCAAATCTTCAACTGGCTAATCCTTGAGTGAATCATGTAAAGACAAACATAGGAATGGAAAAAAAATAAAGATATGAAAATTGAAACACAGCACCCTCTGGTGTACATCTTTTAATCACGGAAAAGTCTATATATGTATCAGTATTTCTTAAAATATAAGGTCCAAATCATAATAGAGTAAAAAGAAACCTGTACAAGGGGGTTCCTTCTGTTCACTCAATTGCTACATGCATCTTTATCAAGCACCTACTATGCACTTCCGCCCTTGATACCAGGAAGGCTGTTATACAGGCAACCTCAATTTCTATACATTAAACATGAATACCTCTAAATCACTTTTTGAGAATGTTGGTTCAGACTTTGATACATAAGCTGGTACATGAACATTTCATGCTAAGATATGACAATGCTGTCTGCCAGGTCATTTTAATTCTTCCCTGTGTTCAGGAGTACATTATGTGCAAAACTCAGGGAATATCTATATGGAGGTACCCCTCCAATGTGCCCTCCTGCTCTGTTATGGTACAAAGAGCCCTTTCTTATCAATTCCTCTTTGTCTCTTGAATGTCAATAGACTACTTTTTTACTTCCTCCTAGGCTTCAAGCTCTTAAACTTCTCCCATATCCTTTCCTTTAAGTTCAAAAGACATTCTACCAGCTCAAAAATCCTGAGAACCAATCAAGAATCTCTGATGTTCTCTCCTGATCTTTAGTCATCTTGGTGCTGGACAGGAACTTCATTTATACAACATTCATACCTTATTTCTACAACTCACCATTGCTAAGCAGTTGGCATGTCTAGATGAATAAAACACAGACCCTGTGCCTGGGTTTCAGGCCACTGGAGAGACAAACAGATGCAAACGTAAATAGATAAGGTAAATTGTGAGGACTTGAGGGCTCACACAGGAACAAAAGAAGGCACTGACAATATCATCACATCATAATTGTGGGTAAGCTTCCTCTCCCACAAGACAGTGAGCTGAGGCAAGAGCTTTATCGTTTTAGTTCTGCTTCTCTACCCCCAACACATACGGAACTCAAACAATATTTGATGAATAAGCTAAGGAATTAGTTTAGATGCATGATTCGGGTTTAAAAGAACAGAATCCTGGACCTATAATCCCAAACACCATCCTCTATCTAGTTCATCTTGTTTTATTTTTCCTATTAGCTCATAAGCTATCCATCCTCACTGGTTCATGTTTTCCCATCCTTTCATTTTATCCCTATAAATCAACTCCCACCTCCCAATCAGGGAAAAGGGGCAGACATTCTTTTCCCCAGTTAAGAATCTCTAATATGAAACTAAAAAACAACCAAGCCAAAGAGGTAACAGGGAATTGGCTTCTCATATACTCAGAAGAATGTGAGATTACTGCCTCACAAGGGAAAAAGAAACCTAACCCAATCACAGGGTAAAAATAGGTCACTGAATGAATACAGCCCTTTGGGTTACTGGCAGCAAGCTTCATTTTCTTCTGACTCCAATGTCACAAGAAAGTGGCAGCATGGTCTTAGAATAAGGGCTCCACAGCCAGCTGGCTTCCTTGGCCTGGACTTCCCACTGGCATTCTAGAAGCAGCACACAGGGCCAGGCAACCACTGGGGAGCTCAGTAAGCCTTTGTCACTGCTGGCATAAAATAGCAAAGTTGGAAATTTTTTTTCAACAAATTAGGAGGCATTTTAAGGTTGTTTTTATTTTAAGTCACCCTTGTTTGCATTTAGCTATACTTTATTTAGTCAGAAACAAATTAATAGAATTCTACTAGGTCATTTATACCTGTGCAGAGTCAGCAGGTAGCCTCTTTTCCATGACAGACAAGTTGTCATGATGATTTATTGTACTACTTTACTTGTAGCAAACTGTGTATGTATGTGTGTATGTGTTGCATGTATACAACTGAAGAATTATGTGTTAAAAATTTGCTTCTATTACAAAAATCTGCTGTGTAACTGCTCAAAGAAAAAGAAAAAGAGGCTTAGAATTACTGATCAAGAAACAGTAGAAGAGAGCCAGGCAAGCAAGAAGCTGGAAGCAATGATACCCAGAAGAGAAGGGAAAGACCAGCAGATGCTGCCATGTGGCAGAGGAGCCAAGGATCACCAGTAGCTAATCTTCAGGAGGAAACCATCACCTTGAGGCTGTGATTTGGACATTTTTCTAGATACTAACCAACTTCAAGATGGGAGGCAAGCTTAGCAATGAGAAGAAGGGTTACAATGTGAATGACGAGAAAGCCAAGGGCAAAGACAAGAAGGCTTTGGGAACGGGGACAGAAGAGGAGGGAACCCCAAAAGAGAATGACACCCAGGAAGCTATGGAGACCACAAAGGTGAAGATGGGTGAGAAGAGGCCAGAGAAGGATGCCCAGGACACCTCAAAGAAAACTGAAGAAAAAGAAGGGGACAAAGACACAACTGTGACCAAGGAAGAAGCTCCAAAGGCAGAGCCTGAGATGGAACAGTGGAGGCCAAATCCAACCCCCTGAAGGATACAGAGCAAGAGCAGGCTGCAGCCTCTGTCCTTGCTGCCAGCGATGATGCTCCTAAAGCTCCTGAGGTAAGTGCTGACGCCGAGGTGGAAACTATGGCATCCACTAAAGTGGATGACAAGAGCAAGGAGGAAGGGAAACCCAAAAAAGACTGAGGTTCCTGACCACCTAGGAAACGAAAAGCGATGGGGCCCCAGCTTCAGACTCAAAAAGGAGCAGCACTGAGGCTGCCCCATCTTCCAAGCAGACCCCAACAGCCATGGAAGCACCTAGTTTTACACCATACTGGTTTGAAAGGACTAACGTACTCTAGAAAAGTCATGTTTTAATTCTAATCCAATCTTGTGGGAGCAACCGTTTCTCTCAAACCCTATTTAACACTATATTTTGGAAGCTTGATTAGATTATCTCCATGGAGATGTGGCTCGCTCAGGAGTGGGTGTAAATCTGGATTAGGTGGAGATGTGTCTCCACCCATTCCAGGTAGGTCTTGATTGGTTTTACTGGAATCCTTTAAAAGAGGAAGCACTTTGGAAAAAGCTAGAGAATAACAAGAGAGAAAGCCAGGAGATTTGGAGAGCAGAGAACCACAGAGCCACGAGAAAGCCACAACAGAGAATGCCGCAGAACCACAAAGCAGAGAGTCTACCAGCCAGCAATTTTTAGAGATAAAGAAGGAAAACGCCTCCCGGGGAGCTGGAGAGGAAGCTAGCAGGTGATGCCATGTTCACTATGTGCCTTTCCAGCCAAGAGAGAAATCCTAACCATATTCACCATGTGCCTTCTCACTTGAGAGAGAAACCCTGAACTTCATCAGCATTCTTGAATCTAGGTATCTGTGCTGGTTTGAAAGGATGTATGGACCCTAGAAAAGCATGTTTTAATCAAAATCCCATTTCATAAAGGTAAAATAATCCCTATTCAATACTGTATGTTTGAAACTGTAATTACATCATCTCCCTGGATGATGGATTTAGTCAAGAGTGGTTGTTAAACAGGATTAGGTAATGACATGTCTCCACGCATTTGTGTGGGTCTTGATTGGTTTACTGGAGTCCTATAAAAGAGGAAATATTTTGGAGAATGGGAGATTCAGAGAGAGCAGAACAACATAGCCATGAGAAGCAGAGTCCACCAGCCAGTGACCTTTGCAGATGAGAGAGGAACCCTGACCTTGTTCGTCATGTGCCCTTTCAGATGACAGAGAAACTCTGACTGTGTTCGCTAGGTGCCTTCTCACTTGAGAGAGAAACCTTGAACTTCATCAGCCTTCTTGAACCAAGGTATCTTTCCCTGGAAGCCTTAGATTGGACATTTCTACAGATTTGCTTTAATTGGGACATTTTCTCGGCCTTAGAACTGTAAACTAGCAACTTATTAAATTACCCCTTTTAAAAGCCATTCTGCCTCCGGTATATTGCATTTCAGCAGGAGCAAACTAGAACAGTATCTTTCCCAGGATGCCTTAGATTGGACATTTCTATAGACTTGCTTTAGTAGGGACATTTCCACAGCCTAAAAACTGTTAATTTGCAACTTATTAAATTCCCCTTTTTAAAAGCTGTTCCATTTCCAGTATACTGCATTCTGGGAGCTAACAAAGTAGAACATACACCTAAGGTCCAGGCCCCTGCAGCCCCAATGGATCAGGTTAAACCTGCTTAGGCCCAGGCAGCTAATTTGCATCAAACTGTAGCAGTGAAAGAGTAACAAGGATAGTCTATGGAGAAAAATATTACCACATTAAAAACACAACCTGATTCTCTTACTCATTCTCTCTCTCTGCTATACTATCTTGTTTCAAATTGCAAGTAAATGATATGTTTTGCTCAAGAGGAAAAAAAAAGCTATTGTCTCATCAAGGGAGGGAGTGGGTGGGGATAATCCATATAGTATTTATATAGGAAAATATCTAATATACCTTCAGTCAACTTTACCAATAAATCCTGGATTTTAACGATAAGTGTCTGAAAGTATAGTACACCTTCTCTACCTGAACTGCTGTTACATGTCCTCCACCACTAAGATCTAAATAGCTTTTCTTCTGTAATGGGGGCTGGGAGCAATGTGTTGGATTCTACCCACAGGGCCTGTGCCAATGTAATCAGATCTTTATGAAGGCAGTATTTTCTTTTTAATTTACAGCCTTTCTTATTCTAATATTTTTTAATGTTGTGGATGAATGCCAACTTTCAGATAGAGCCCTCTTAGCTTGTCCACATGTATCTCAATGCCAATCCTCCATCCTTCCTCTCCAGATATTTTTTGAAGTAGCAAACATTCTCATCCTACTCAGCCTACCTAGATTTCTTATGATGAGTTAATGTATGTCTATGGTTGGGTGCACCTGTAGTTCTTCTTATTGGTCAGTGGAAATAAAAAAAAAAACACCTGTGTTTATTGCAGTTTCAGTTTCTTTTGTTAGGTGACACAGACATCAACACATCACTCATTGGAAAAAGGAAAATACAAATTTAAAAAAATGTACAATGGATACACTGAAATTATATGTAATTGTATAAATGCTGCAACAGTAATAAGGTTAAACAATTAAAATGAAAAACAAAGAAACAGTAGAAGAGAGATGGTAAAGAAAAGGGCATCTGAGCATAATGTTATTAGCAGACAGCACATTTCATAATAACAGTGATGGACACAAGGTTCCAGAGTTGCTATTTTAGTAGAGTACTTCTAAGAAAGAGGTTCCAAACTAGCCTAGTGATGTATTCCCTGATAAAATAGCCCATGCTTACATAGTATCTGGTGTACATGTCTTTTCTCTCCAATGGACTAAAAGATCTCTGAGGTAAGGCCTCAGTGGTGGACCACTTAGTTTCACCAATGACCACGTGCACACAGTGGACACTCGGTGCACAGGTCAGTCACAAGCAGTCACCCGTAGTGTCTTGTTTTTCTGGCAAAATAGAGGGAGATACAAGCATTCCCATCCAATACCCAATCTGATGCATATGGATTGAACTTCAGTTTTGGGTCTTGTGCCAGTTTGAATCTGTGGTGGACCCCAGAAAAGCCATGGCTTTAATCCTCATTCAATATTGCTGGGTGGGAGCATTTTGATTGTTTCCATGGAGATGTGGCCCACCCAGCTGTGGCTGGTACTTTTGATTAGATGATTTCCATGGAGGTGTGTCTCCACCCATTGAAGGTGGAATTACTTACTGGAATCCTTTAAAAGAGGAAACATTTTGGAAAGAGTTCCTTTTGTAGAGCCACGAGAAAGCCAGCAGGTGCCGCCATGTTCACCATGTGTCCTTCCAGCTGAGAGAGAAACCCAGAACGTCGTTGGCCTTCTGGAACTAAGGTATCTTTCCTTGGATGCCTTAAATTGGACATTTCTATAGACTTGTTTTAATTGGAACATGTTCTCAGCCTTAGAACTGTAAACTTGTAACTTATGAAAGTCCCCTTTTTTAAAAGCCATTCCATTTGTGGTATATTGCATTCTGGCAGCTAACAAACTAGAACAGGTCCCTTGATATTAAAGCAAACCTAATACCTACTATTTGTGTGTATCTGCATGTGTGTGTGTGTGTGTGTGTACAAAACTCATAGATGCAGGGTCTGAAAAGTTAAGCTGAACCTTAACATAACTGTCTAAATAAAATTAAGTAGAATTTATATCTCAACCATTTCTAACAGAGTTTGAGATAACTAATGCGATTAAATAGATGGAAAACAGGGTGATGAAAAATTTAGACAAAGGAGGGAAAATTTAGATAGAAGGAAGGAAATACTTATCTAAGTTAACAATGGCTTCTTTCTCAAATTGTCAAAATTTTCTACCAAAAATTTTTGCAGAAATTTACATGATGCTTTTAATATCTGTTGATTCACATTGACCTATGAACTCAGGAGTTTAACCTAAATTTATATTTCATTCATCAAAACAGCAAGATGAACTTGAAAACTGTTAATACATAGATACAAGCAAGAAATTTCTTTAATTTGCAAAAGCACGCTCATACAAGCAATTTGTGCTTTACCAAAATGGAGTCCTTCCAATTCCAGGTCCCCCCTTCTTTAAGGCAGGACTTGGAGTTATGGGTTGGAATCACTAATATACACAAAACGGAAGGCAATAAACCTACCAAGCACCATTTAGACCCCATAGTGCAAGTAATGAAATACAGTTCAAACTGGCTTTTATAATAAAGGGAATTTATCGACACATGTAAGTAAGTAGAAGCTCCAGCAGTTGGGTGGCTTCAGGTTGGATTTGATTCAGTTGCTCTGTGATGAAAACAAGGGCCTGTTTTCTTTCATTCTACTTTGTTACTTGTATCCTAGGGGCAACTTCCCTAACCATAGCAAGGTGTCTCCAGCAGTCCCAGGCTTCATGTTTCCACACCATCTAGAAGGACGGAGTGAGGGATAATTTTGGAAGCCCTCTGAGAAGACTGAGGCACCTTCTTCCAAAGGTCTTCAGCAAATATTATAATAGTCTGAACCGGGTCATATGCCGAACCCTGAAATAACCCCACTGGGTCAATCACTGTGCAAACAGGCATGTAGTTACCTTGGTTAAAAGAATGAAGACCTATCCCTGGAGGTGGGTGGGATCAATCCCCCTCTGTTATAGTCTGCTAGCTGCCGGAATGCAATATACCAGAAACAGAATGGCTTTTAAAGAGAGGAAGTTAAGAAGTTGCTAGTTTACAGTTCTAAGGCTGAGAAGATGTACCAATTAAAACAGGTCTATAGAAATGTCCAATCAAAGGCATGCAGGGAAAGATACCTTGGCTCAAGAAGGCCGATGAAGTTCAGGGTTTCTCTCTCATCTGGAAAGGTACATGGTGAACACGGCATCATCTGCTAGCTTTCCCTCCTGGCTTCCAGTTTCATGAAGCTCCCTGGGAGGCATTTTCCTTCATCTCCAAAGGTCACTGGCTCGTGGAATCTCTGCTTCGTGGTGCTGCAGCAGTCTCTGCTCTCTCCAAATCTCTCTCATTCTCCAAAGTGTTTCCTCTTTTATAGGACTCGAGAAACTTATCAAGACCCACCCAAATGGAGGGGGACATGCCTCCAGCTAATCCAGTTTAACAACCACTCTTGATCAAATCACATCTCCAGGGAGATGATCTAATTACAGTTTCAAACATACGATACTGAATAGGGATTAGAAGAAACGGCTGCCTTTACAAAATGGGATTATGATTAAAACATGACTTTTCTACATACATCATTTCAAACCAGCATACCCTCCCACCAGAAGACAAAAATAAATATTGCCTATTTGCTATGGAAGGGAATGGGGAGGTAGGAGGGATGTCGGTGAAAGGAAGACTATTGTAATATGCTCCAACCTTCACCTGTGCACTGAATTTGACTCAGATTCTCAGTATCAAGAACAAGAGTGAAAATGCATTTTAAGTAATACCAATTTTATCATGCAACAAAGATGAATTTATTCATATATACAGACAAATTATTTTAGAGATAAACTCAAGAAAAAATGTCTTGGAAAATGGGCATAAAGGAAAATGGTAAAGTTGAGGACTGTGGAGTTAGCTGGGAAAGAAATTAAAATATGCTCAAATAGGCAATTCTTACACTGATCCTCCAGGAAGGCAGAGGACAACAGCAAATTATAACCAAATGAAGTTATTTTGGCAAAGAACTGAGATGATATGGTCCAGATGCTTTTCTTCCAAATGATCTAACTCTGCAAAGAGTAGGAACTGAATATCTTAGACTCCCTCTTGAGTATCAAATTTCTAAAAATGAGCTAAAACACTTTATAAAAAATGACCTCTAGAGTTTTTCAAATTATTGACTGTCATTATCAGATTATCCTCTAAGCCTGTATTTATGTGTACATGTGTACACCTGCCACTTATTACAAATAAAAAAAATTGAGTGCCACTAGATGCTCAGCTCTGTGCTAAGAAATATGGAGGGAAAAGGAGAGGAGAATTCAAAGCTACATTGTTGATGCCCTTAAGAAAGACAAAAACTACTGTGTTAGTTAGATTCAGCTGTCAACTTGGCCAGGTGAGCATACCTAGTTTTGTTGCTGCGGACATAAGCCAATGGTACGTGAACCTCATCTGTTGCTAATTACATCTGCAGTCAGCTAGGAGGCGTGTCTGCTGCAATGAGTGACATTTGACTTAATTGGCTGGTGCTTAAATGAGAGAGCGCAAGGTAGCACAGCCAAGCAGCTCGGCATTCCTCATCTCAGCATTTGCAGTTCAGCCCAGGCCTTTGGAGATGCAGAAAGAAGTCACCCCAGGGAAAGTTGTTGGAACCCAGGGGCCTGGAGAGAAGACCAGCAGAGACCATCCTGTGCCTTCCACGTAAGAAAGAGCCTCAGTGGAAAGTTAGCTGCCTTTCCTCTGAAGAACTAACAAAATAAATTCCCTTTTATTAAAAGCCAATCTGTCTCTGGTGTGTTGCATTCTGGCAGCTAGCAAACTAGAACAGAGCTGGTACCGGAGAGTGGGGTGCTACTGTGGTTTGCAAATACCAGATCTGTTGGAACGGTGTTTTGGATGGCTAAGGGGAAAACTTTGGAGGAACTGTGAAGAGAATGATGAAGAAGTCCTGGAGTGTTTGAAGAGACTGTTGGTATAAATGAAACCATTGCCAATTTTGACAAAGGAGGACACAAAAGGGTAAAATTGGAGTTTGCAGAGTAACCATGGAAGCTCAGGTCTGAAGCCAAGAAACCTCGGCCAGGAGAGTAGACCCACCCATACATATGGAGAGGGTAAGTTTACCTTGAAGGGTGAGGATGAGCCTCCCACCTTGTTGGAGTGGAAGAGTTGTGCAGCCTCAGGCCTTGGAGAAGGTAGAGCACACTCCTTGGGGGACTGGGAGAGCCTGGCTGCCACCACATGGAGGGGTTAAGCGTGTGCCCCAGAAATGGCAGAGAGCCCAGGGGTGGCCCTGATGCCTGGAGAGAGTGGAGCCGAGAGGTGGTCTCTTCGATGTTCCCCGAGGTTGATTTGGAAACAGGCGGGCCACTGCATAGGCCCTCGGAAAGGGTGGGACTGCCACTTTCTAAAGCTGAAGGATGAATGACTTTCAGACTTCGAAATCCAGTGGTGTTTGCCCTGGAGGTTTTACATCTGTGTTCTTTCAATTTCTCCCTATGAAAATGAAAACCTATATCCTGTGAATATCCTCCTTTGCATCTTGGCACCAGACAACTTGTTTTGAGATTCACAGGTCCACAGCAAGAAGAGAATTTTTTGCACCTGTTTAAGGTGATGCTTGAAGTTGCCAAGTTGACTAGGGGTGGACATGTGTTAGTTAGATTCAGTTGTCAACATGGCCAGGTGAGCATACCTAGTTTTGTTGCTGCGGACATAAGCCAATGGTACGTGAACCTCATCTGTTGCTAATTACATCTGCAGTCAGCTAGGAGGCGTGTCTGCTGCAATGAGTGACATTTGACTTAATTGGCTGGTGCTTAAATGAGAGAGCGCAAGGTAGCACAGCCAAGCAGCTCGGCATTCCTCATCTCAGCACTTGCAGCTCAGCCCAGGCCTTTGGAGATGCAGAAAGAAGTCACCCCAGGGAAAGTTGTTGGAACCCAGGGGCCTGGAGAGAAGACCAGCAGAGACCATCCTGTGCCTTCCACGTAAGAAAGAGCCTCAGTGGAAAGTTAGCTGCCTTTCCTCTGAAGAACCAACAAAATAAATCCCCTTTTATTAAAAGCCAATCTGTCTCTGGTGTGTTGCATTCCGGCAGCTAGCAAACTAGAACAACTACTATCACAACTGACTGAATAAAATTACTACATCAGGCCCTGCGCTGACTGAATTACTTTTCTCATTTAACTTAATCCTCACAATAACCCTAAGAACTATCATGCACTTCAATCTTCCAAATCGGGAAACCAAGGTTTAAATGGTTAAGAAACTTGACTAAGGTCACACAAGCAGTAGGCAGCAGCTAGATCTAAACCCAGGTCTTCCTGATTCCAAACCTGCCTTCCTAATCCCACAGCATATCTAGCTGGCAAGAAAACAGAAAAAAACATCCCAAAAGAGTGAACAATACAAGAGATATTAGAGTGTAGGGTTAAATCTGAGATGTAGAGCTGTGTGCCTTAGGATTCAGAGGAGAAATGCTGACTTTAGCTGTGTGAGCCCTGTGAATGGTGATGTTTAACCTCACACAATCTATTCATTGTCCTCGGACCCACGACTTATTCATGTCTTTATTTCTGTATTCTCTAGCCATTGGTAAAAACGGAAGGCCAATGACATTTCTGCAAACCTTATGTGCTTCAAAGCTGTCTGCAAGGATGCAAACAGCTCTTTGCCTGATGTGCACAGACTTCCTCACTCTTATAGAAATAACTTCTTGTATGTGGTCTGGCTTGAAATTCTCTGGACAAACAAAAGATGGACTTCCACCTTTAAATATCTGTATGATTATTATAATCCTAAGCCTAAGAAGATATGAAAATTGCCTTTGCCCATGGGATCAAGTGTCACTAACCTCTAGCACTGTGGAGAGAGGTAAATACATCATAATGTCTGAACAAAATGTAATACCACTTCCTCTGTGCTGGTCTCTATGTACCAAAAGTTGTGGGTGTGGATGGATGCAGTGTCCTTCTCATGCCTCAGCAGCCCTACTGAAGGAGCTGACCTCTGGTTACTACAGAAGAAGCTGACCTCTGGCCCTACAGAAGAAGCTGACCCCTGGTCAGGGCAGACCTCCCAACTTTCAAGGTTTTATGGTTCTAGGGTTCCAGTGTTCTAAAAGAAGGAGAAGTATCTCCTCTATTTATAAAATAGTAGGGAGTAAGAAGTATACAGGATTTCCCTCTGCTTCCATGGGGACAGGGTAATGTAACACTTTCTACTACTTCTACAGTGAATAGGATGTGCTACCAGCCCAGCACTGATAAGTCTACTATCCTCATGAAGCGTAATGGTGAGAAGGCTACTTGGAGCTAAAGTTGATACTACCAAGTCAACAGGTAACAACACTGTTTTCTCCATGAAGCAATCATCTATTTCTTGGGCCACACCTGCAACAATACCTTCATTTTTCAATTCAACTCAGATTTGAAGGATTACCGTGTACCAGGTTCTATGCTAACATCTCAAGCCTCAATAATCCTAGGAAATAGGCATTATCTCTGTCTTACATGTGTGGGAAGCAAAGTCCAGAGAAGTTATATCTATTGTCAGAAAGCTGGAAAGTTGCAGCTGGGTACCAAACCAAATCTGCAGACACTAGGTTGACTGCTCATTCTACTAAGTACAACTGCCTCTCCCAATGCTAAGCTCTCAGGCCTTGGAATACTATTATTATATAAATTGAGGTTTGAATGGCAATCCTTGTTAAGATCAAGCTCTTACTCTGCTCCCAAAAGGGAAAGGACAAATCATGTTGAATGAGGCTACCAGAAGTCAAAGGGTATGCTAAGTGCTGCAATGAGCAGACACAAGAAGTTGGGAAATCCTGGGTGAGGATCAACTCTGACAAGAGAAGAAGGGAGAAGACCTCAAACAGGTGAGACCTTCCACTGGGGAGAAGGTCCCCTAAGCACAGACATGGAGGCAGGAGCACACAAAGAAAGTAACTCATGTGGGAAACACCCTAGATTAGGTTTTCTCAGCCTTGGCATGATTAACATTTTAGATCAGATAATTATTTGTCATGGTGGGTTTTTCAGTGCATATTAGGAGATTTTGTAACATTTCTGACCTTTACCATTACAGGTCATTAGCACCACCAGTCATGACAATAAAAGTCTCCAGACATTGCCAAATGTCTCCTGGCAGGGGGGTACATAATTGCCCCCGGTTGAGAATCACTGCTTAGATGAAGATGTGCCAGAAATTAGGGACTGGCTGGATTTAGAGGGTGGGGAGGAATGGAGTAGAAGGGGAAGCATGACGAGGAAAGGAAGGGAAACAGATGTCTGCTGTGGTGTCCTCTCATCAACTCCCTCAGATATGGACTCCAACAGCATTAAGATAAAAGGTAACCAAATATGGGGCAGGCTACAGTGGCTCAGCAGGCAGAGTTCTTGCCTGCTATGCCAGAGACTCCGGTTTGATTGCTGGTGCCTGCCCATGCAAAACAAAACCAAAAAAAAAAAAAAAAGGTAACTAAGCATGGACCCACCATGGGGTCCCTCAGAAGAAAGCTCAGTAGGGCTGGGGCTGGGGGTACAATATCTACCGGACGAGAGAAAAGATTCAAAACCTAGGCAACTTGGAAAGAGCAAAAACTCACTCTTTTCTCCTTTCAGTATGTTGAAGCATGCAAGGAGAGCACGGGGGAACGTGAAAGGTAGTCAAGAGCATGGAATTCCTAAATCTATTTGGGATGGTATGAGGGACTTGGATCAGGAGAACACAGACCTGTGATGTGTCTGGGACTGCAATGCCATCTTTACCTTCTCAGTCTATTTTCCACTCCCACAGCTCTCACCCTTGGGCTGCTGATTCCAAGAAAAAGCAGAAAGGTATTGCAATACTTATTCCTGGGAGTCAGGAAGGAAAAAGAACTGGAGCGAAGATGAGAGAATTTCGAGGTTCAAGAGATATATTAACAGAGTTTAAAAAGGGAGCCATGTTTCTCAGTAAAGTGAAAACAAGGTACAAGGTCTTGGGGTTTGAGGAATGGAAATGGGCAGATAAATGAATATTTACAAAATGCCAAAAGAGTGCCAATCCTGGTAAAGGCATGCTATGTGAGTTACCACATTAGATTTTCACAGCATCATGTGATACCTGCGTAGAGAGTGAGTTTTACAATCCTCCTTTTAGAGAGAAGGAGAGTGAGGTTCAGCGACATAAGTAGTTTCACTTTGTTGACTGACTGAGGAGGCTCTGAGCATGACCAGAGTGGCCACAGGCTGGATTGGTGGGTTCCTCCAAGCTGTGCCTCCTTGGGCTCTAGCACTCAGAGCCTCAGGTTCCACATGAGCTGCAACTGTTCTGCTAGGCTATACTATACCCCTGACAGGCTCTGAGTCTCTAGCATTTCCTTATGTGCCAGGCACAGGTCCCAAAGCCACTGAGGAAGCAAGTAAGAGCTATTACTGACATGAACTAAAGGGCCTACCAAGGCCCAGCTGTGTGAATTTACAGCAGAACTAATGAGCACACCCAGTTACATAACTGCTTCTCCCACTATGCTCAGCAGCGGCTTGAGGAAAGCAGGGCTGTCTCTCTTTTCCTGTGCTATATTTAACCCCAACCCTGTTTTGGCAGGGGATCATGCTACATTTCCACAGCTCAGTCATATTAGATATTGTTATTACTTAAAAACCCAGAAACTTTTCTGTGACAGTGATGTCACACGATAATAACAGACTTAAGGTTTAGATACTTTCTAAAGTATCTAAATGCAGGTCTATTTCCTGCATTTTTTCTATCTCAAAAACATTTATTATTTCTGGCTTCATTTTGAGAAATAAGCAAAGGAAGAGTGAAAATGAGATGCTGCAGAAACAGCTTGCAACATCCCATAATTACAGCCATGATGCTGGAACTTCAAGGCTCCAATCCAAAATGGGGCAGTATTTCCCTTTGGCAACTAAACAGGGCTGTAACCAAGAATACGTTCTTGATATAAAGTAAGCCAGATTTGTTTTTTGGTGTTTTCCCACCACCCACCCCACCCCTGCCCCACCCCCCGACTGCTAGGCCCTAACCGTGGAATCAATGACCTCATACCAGTATAATCAATGCTTCATAGGAAGAACTGTTAATCTGTCTTGGGGCTTGATAAAGATGACTTTTGCTTAGTAAACCCTTTCTTCAGCTACAGTATAATTACCTGAAAAATGTATTTTCTAAGACCTTTAAAGGCATACATTTATTAAAAGAAATCACATTAACTTCATATTAGTTCTAACAGGTTCTCTAATTTCTGATAGTCATAGTCTGTTATTATAATATGAATTGTTACTTACACAGACACTTGAAAAAAAATTCATTTCTTTACGTATAGTCAGTCATTTATACTTTTTGCCAATTCGGTTGGGCCTTCCCCAAACCAATTCTTCCAAAATGGTGTGACCTTTTAAGAAACAAAATCATGTATCTGATGTTTACAAGGGATACAGGTTAAAAAGAAAAAGAAAAACAGCCTTTCAAAATATTCATTGTATTAGCATTAGTACTAATATATAACTATTGGTAGCACTATTATTTATAGGTATAAGCTCTTATAATCAGCACGTATACATTTTTTTTTTATTTGCTTAACATCAGGTGGCTCACTATGTTTGGAATCAGATAAACCTGGACTCCAACCCTGATTCAATTAACTCAGCCACTTCCTAGTGCAAGTCACTCGGGCTTGGGCAAGGTATTTAACCTCCTAAACCTCAGTTCTCTCTTTTATAAAATAGGAATCTTATTAGTGCATACATTACAGGGTTCACTACAAAGATTAGATGAAAGATAGTCCATGTAGCAGCACCTTTGATGGACAGGTGGAGAGTTCAGCAGAAGCCTCAGGCTTCATGCCTCCGTCCTGTCTCCCTGTACTCTGCATTCATCAAAGTGGCTCCTACATCAGGTTTCTGAGCACAGGCCCTCTCCTCTTGTTTATGGATTGCTACAGACTTCAGTGGTCTATACTGCGTGTATAGCCTCACTCCCTCCTCATACCATCCTCTGCATTATGACCATATTTGGGTTTCCAGAACACACCGCCAATTTTGTCTTTAGTGAACCCTACAGGACAAAGCTGCCCACTTTAGCCTAGTGCCCTGTCCTTTCTTAGTCTGAGTTCATGGTTCCTTGAAAATCCACATCTCCCTACACCAACTCTACCCAGGTCACCCCCCTGCTTCAAGCCCTCACATAATAACTCCCATGGCCTACAGTGTATATTCCAAATTACCTTATGTAACATCTGAGACAGAAGTCATCTAGTCCCTGTCCCTGTCCAGTTTCACCATCCCCCACTCGTTTCCATCCTCATTCCTTATACTCAAGCAATTCTATTTACTAAAGTATATGGTACCCATATGCTGTTCCACCATTCTTCAGTTTTATACATGCCCCTCTCTTTGCCCAGAATACTCTGTTTTTTAATGCAATTTTATTGAGCTATATTCACATATCCTATAATCATCCAAAGTATATAGTCAATAGTTCACAGTATCATCATATAGTTGTGCATTCATCACCATAATCAATTTTTGAACATTTCCATTATTCAAAAAATACATATAAGAATAAAAATAAAAATAAAAAAGAATACCCAAAACATTCCATACCTGTTATCCCCCCTATTATTTATTTATTTCAGTCTGTTTTAACCTTTGTGTCTTAAACAACTTTCTATTACTGCACCTGCCAAACTGTAATGCAATTAGTTTTCATATAATTCACTGGACCACTATAAGTGATTTATTTGAGAGAGGAACCCAGGACTTAGCTTTGCACAGAGCAGTAACTATGGAAATATTTGTATTGTTGAATAGAAGAATCTTCCAACTAAGTGGGAAGAGTAACTGAAATGCGAGGAATATAAGCTATAATAGAAGTCTGAAAGGACCATCAGAGAAGACAGCGAGAATTCTATAACATTCCCATTTAAAATGATAAAATATTAGTGACTGCCAAGGTTCAAAGAAGGATTTCTTTTTTAGTGATTATACCTCACGCTAATGAATTGACTGCATTTACCTAAAGCTCATGGAGCTCATCACTGTATTTCTCCCTCCAAAGCCTCATTCTTTTATAAATTTCCCTGCTTCATGGAATGAATGTGGGCAATTGCTTTTGCAGCTTTTGGCGATGCCAGTTTATGGCTGTTTTTCTGTTCAGTGAACTGGCTTATTTCTTCAGGAGAACAAACTGTTCTGCACTGATGCAGGAATTGGCTGGGTTCTAACAAAAAGATTTTTCCCCCCTGACAGTGTTTTTGCAAAAGACCCAAGTCAATTTATAGCCAAGTAACAAAAGGTCAGAAAGGTTAGTCAAGCAATGGGCGTAATTCCTGTGTGTCACAGCCAATAAAGGAAATGGGTGGGAATAAATAGTATGCAATTTTAACCTGAAATTTTTTGAGCAAAACTATTATTGTGAACCCTACAAAGAAGTGATCCATGGCTTCCAACTTAAAGGATTTCCCACTCTGATATTTTTAAAGATACATTTACTGTGGAAAAACTGAAATGACCTAAAATTCCTCATTCGCAAATGGAAAATGTCAAAAACTTTCTTCACACTAATTTATGAAAAAGTTGATCATTGTTTTGCAGCCCCGAAATAGAAATATTTTCATAAGAAAAGTAAATATCTCACAGCAAGTCACATATTAAGTACAATTTGTATGGCTGAATTTAATGTAAAATCTTTGCCAAAAGAGAGACAACACTGACCATAAAGTTAAAAAGTGCTAATTTATCTGCCAAAATCATGCTAGAAGTGTGACAAAACTATGTATCATTCAATGAGCATAAGAACAACAAGAAATGCCTGGCTTTAAAGCAGACATGAAAAACTGACATCACCAGCCAAGCAAGCAGAAGACAGATGAGTAATAGCTCATACTGAGCTGTCAACCAGGCCCAGGCTTATGGGTCTGTGAAGTAAGGAAGCCCTTCAGATTGTAAGGCTATTGGAAGGTCCTTATCATAATGTCTAAGGTACTCACAATTTAAAACCATATAATCAACCACAAGATGAATGGTTAAATAGAACACTGTCCAGTCCAGACAAGATGGCATAAACTTGTTTCTTTCCACAACTCCTTGCTAAGTATAACTAGATAGCCTGGAAATAACACGAGGCAACAAAAGAAGCATGAAAAGCGGAAAAAGAAAGGCAAACTGGTTAGGGATCATGGAACAACATAGCACCAGAGCATCTTACAAGCCTCCTTCCAACAGAAGAAGGGATTTCAGGCTTGATGGTCTCAACCCCCAACTTAGGAACAGTAGGCAGCTCAGGTAGGCTTGTTCCTCCCCAGATTGAACAGGAGCTCTGGTGACACCAACAGACCAGCTGGCAGCACCAGTAAAAATGATCAATCAGGAGCCCCACTGTAATAAAGTAGTCCAGAGAAGCACTCTTCCTCCTTTCTTAGCCCTGGGGAAGTACTTTCTATCCCCACAGTATAAAGACTCCCTTCTCCTACCTAGGGGCACCAGGCAGCACCCTGAGGAAACTCCTTCCCTCCTTCCAGCAGGGCCAGTGGGAACCCCAGCAACACCAGCATGCTGATTTGAAAATATTATGTACCCCAGAAAAGCCACATTTTCTTAATCTTCATTCAATATTGTTTAGGGTGGAACTTTTTGATTAGATTATTTCCACTGGCAATAGAATCCACTCAATTATGGGTGTGACCTTTTGATTAGATGCAGCTGCCCATCTAAGGTGTGTCTTGATTAGTTTACTGGAGTCCTTTAAAGGGAGAAACAGAGGCAACACGAGACCCAGATGCTTGGAGATGCAGAAAGTAAATGCCCCTACTTTCAGGGAAGCTGTTTGAAACCAGAAGCCAAAGACCCTAGCAGATGCCAGCCAAATGCCTTCCCAGCTGACAGAGGTGTTCTGGACCCACGGACCTTTCTTAACTCAAGGTATTTTTTTCTGGATGCTTTAGTTTGGACATTTTTACAGCCTTAGAACTGTAAACTTGTAGCTTAATAAATTTACTTTATAAAAGCCAACCCATTTCTGGTATACTGCATTCCAGCAGCTTTAATGAATAAAACAACCAGATAAATCAAACAACATTAATAGCACTGTAAAGGTTCCGAAAATTAAATTGTCATTGGAACTACAGCCCCAAAAGTATGGCCCAACCCATGTGCTAAACCTAAACAGGGTGACAATTATATATTTTTTCAAACAATTATATTTTAAAGAGGGTGGTAAATGAACCTAAATGAAGGCAAGATTTAAATAGGACCCAGAGACTCCTAATGTAACAGACAAAGTGTACAGGATAGAACTGAAAATCGCCCATCATTCCAAGAAAACAGAAAATTTGCTACTTGAATGAGAAAAGGATATCCAACACCAGTATGAATCTGATGTTGGAATTAATTTAAAACTATCTGGGGCGGCCCACGGTGGCTCAGCAGGCAAGAATGCTTGCCTGCCATGCCAGAGGACCCGGGTTCGATTCCCGGTGCCTGCCCATGTCAAAAAAAAAAAAAAAAACTATCTGAAAGCAATCATAAAAATGTTTCAAGAAGCAAATATTCTAGAAACAAATTAAAAAATAGAAAATCCTACCTAGGATAAGTTATTTTAAAAGGACCTGAAATAATAACAGAGATAAAACTCTGGATGAGCTCAATAACAGATGACAGAAACAGTGAACTTAAGGACAGGTCATATCAATAGAATGTATACAATATACAAAAGAGGTAAACTAGAAGAGGGGGGAAGGGCAGAGAAAAGATTCTCAGGAACTTGTTGGACAATAACAATGATCCAACATTCATTCACTGAACTCTCAGAAGGAGAGAAGAAAAAGAGACGGACTGAAATAATGTCCAAAAACTGAAAAAAAAAAAAAATGGTGAAAGACATAAACCTACAGAGTCAGGAAAGTGAATAAACCCAGTATACAATAAACCCAAAGAAATGCACACCAAGACACAGCATAATTAAATTTCTCAAAATAAGACAAAGAAAAAAATTTTGAAAGTAGAGAGAAACAACATATTACTTCTAAGGGAACAGCAATTGAAATGAAAACAGATTTCTGATCTGAAGCCATAGAGGGCTGAAGGAAATGTCACATTTTCAATGTTAAAAGAAAAAAAGAACTGTTAGCCATAAATTCTGTATCTGGAGAAACCATACTTCAGAAATGAAATAAAGATGTTCTCAGGTGAAGGAAAACTAGAAGAAGGTGTAAGAAGCAGATCTATCCTTAAAGGAGTACTTCAAATTGAAATGAAATGATAGAAGAAATCTTGGTGCATCAGGAAGGACTAAAGAACAACAGAAGGAGCAGAAATATGAGTAAATACAACATACTATCCTCACAAATTTTAGGAATCATATCGATGACTGAAACAAAAATTATATCATCTGATACTCAAGACAATTATATTTTAAAGAGGGTGGTAAAAGAGCCTAAATAAAAGTAAGGTTTCTATATATTAACACAAAGTGGTAAGATATTGATACCAATAGACTGTGATAAGTCACATATATTTATTGTAATACCCAGAGCAAACACTAAGAAAACTATACTGAGACGAACATTTAAAAGTACTATAAATTATTCAAGACAAAATCCTAAAAATACGTACAAGTAACCCACAGGAGGTAAGAAAAGAGAAATAGAAAAAACAAACCGAAAACAAGTAATAAAATGGCAGACACCTAAAAGGAGTGATATCAAGTTATCACTAATGGGAATATCAGTTATCTTCATTATCAAGATATCACTAATGGGAATCTCAGTTATCTTCATTGTATTTTTCTGCACTTTTCAAACAGTCTACCATATGAATAAAAGGCTTCCATAATCAGAAAACAATGTCATTTTTAAAAATTCTCTTCAATTCAAGCAGGCTATTAAACATAACTGTGTTGCTGCCTAGACAGCAGGAACTAATTTTTATCATCCACAGCTACCATTAACATAGATCTTTCCAGAGGGCCAGAGGCAAAGGACAGAAAACCCAGAAAATCCAGAGGATGCTCTTTTTGCAAGCTTTGGTCAATGGGACCCATAGGTGAGGGGTTGGGGCAGGAGAAGGAGTGGTAGAAGCAGCAGAGGGGAAGGGCACCGTGTAGACACCAGAGACCACAGAGTAGGACTGCTAGATGCCTGCCTTACTTCCAGTGGTCTCCAGAGACACTGCTCCAAGTCTCCACAGACCTGGCCACTTAGCTAGTTGCTATGCTTCATCATCCCATCACCCACAAGGCCACATGAGCATGTCTTAGTCTTCACAGCTCATCAGAGCCTAACATAGTTATTCATTCCATCACGCTGGAGGCCATAATCCAGGAGAGGAAATTCTTCGTATTATATAATCAAGTCAGTATCAATTTAACACAGCCATTGTCCTTTTTTTTTTTTTCAAAAAAGCTTCCTTAATTTTACCCAGGAGCCCTGTGACAATGTACTGTAACAAGTCCAGTTATTTTTTTCTCCTTTTTCTCGGGTTTCTAGTAAGAATCCTAGACATAATCTTCAATTCTTCCTCACACTTTATACTTATATTCAATCAATCATTGTAAAGTTAACTCAATACAGAAATCAGAAGGTATCAGATACAATGATATTCTAAGGTTCCCAAATTGGATATTTATAATTCAGTTACAAATATTATTTTCACTTTTTCTTAACACAACTAACAACGGACCCTTTGAATAAAATCAAATTTGAAAGCACTGACCAAGCCTCAACATATAAGATGTTTCCTTGTTTGGTTGCTGCATCCTATTTAAGTCAATTTCAAGACTTCCCACTTCTATCAACAGACATTAAAAGCTGCCTTTTTTTCCTAACTGAGAACATGCAATCCCATCCCTAGGGTCACATAAGATAACTCAAGGTCAATGTTGACCTTAAGCACTTTTGCAAGGGCTGCAAGACTATTTTAGTGCCCCACCCTTGTCATCTCCCATGGCTAAATTACTAACAAGATGAGGCAACAGAATTTTACAAATATTTGAGCATTATTTGAAACTATGTTAGCATTTTAAATGGTCTTTTATCTGTTTTCTTGCTATTCAGGGGCTAGAGAGAAAAACACATGGACTTTAGAATCAAAGAGTGGCTCTATTACTCAATAGCTACACACCTTCACACCCTGTAGCTTCTCCATATATAAAATGGAAATAATAATACATCTCTTGTAAGATAAAGTAATAAATTATTTAGGAAAATGGGTGCTCTCCTGGTACTGTTTAATATTCCTATCTTAGTTTCTTTTTTCCATCTACTTCTAATTTATGCTTTCTTGCCATAAGACTCAGTGAGTCTTCTTTATGTAGGAATAAGATAGCTTATAATATACAATATAAAAAAGAGTAGGAATTCCTCTGGAAAGTGGGGATTGGGTTTGAGTGGGAAGGGGCATGAGGCAACTTTCTGGGTGATAATAATGTTCTGTATCTTGAAAGGGGTTTGTTACACAGGTGTAGGTGTTTGTCAAACAAATACACACTTAAAATATATCTGCAGTGAAATGCACAAGTCTTTTTTTTAATATTTTTATTGTGGAATCTTCTCACACTTACAGTCCACACATAGTATACAATCAATGTCTCACAATATCATCACATAGTTGTGTATTCACTACCATGATCATTTTTAGAGCATTTGCATCACTCCAGAAAAGGAAATAAAAAGAAAAAAGAAATAACTCATACATACCATACCCCCTACCTCTTCTTCTCATTAACCTCCAGTATTTCAACTACCCAATTTTTTACCTTTATCACTTTAATTCATTTTTTATCCTTATTTTTTAAAAATCATCTGTCCATACCCTGGATAAAAGGAGTATCAGACACAAGGTTTTCACAATCACAAGGACATACTGTAAAAGCTATGTCATTATACAGTTGTCATCAAGGATCAAGGCTATAGGAAAACAGCTCAAGTTTCAGGTAGTTCCCTCCAGCCACTCCGATACACCATAAACTAAAAAGGGATATCTATATAATGCATAAGAATAACCTCCAGAATAACCTCTCAACTCTGTTTGAAATCTATCAGCCACAGAGACTTTGTCTCATTTCTCTCTTACCCTTTTTGGTCAAGAAGGTTTTCTCAATCCCATGATGCTGGGACCTGGCTCACCCCCAGGAGTCAGGTCCCATGTTGCCAGAGAGATTTACACTTCTGGGAGTCATGTCCCATTGTAGTGATGGAGGGCAGTGAGTTTACCTGCCAAGTTGGCTTAGAGAGAGAGAGGCCACATCTGAACAACAACAGAGATTCTTTGAGGTTACTCTTAGGTGTAATTATAAGTAGGTTTAGCTTTTCCTTCACAGGAGTAAGCTTCATAGGGGTGAGACCCAAGATTGAGGGCTCAGCTTATAAAATGCACAAATCTTACCTCAAAAGAAAAAACTACAAATAATGAACTATACTTAATGATACTTATGATGAAGTACTGAGAGGAAGTATATTTGTGCTTGCAATTTACCTTGAAATGCATCAAAAAAATAAGATAGATGGACAGGGTGGGCAATGGTGGTTCAGTGGCAGAATTTTCACCTGCCATGCCAGAGACCTGGGTTCAATTCCTGGAGCCTGCCCGTGCCAAAAATAATAATAATAATAATAATAAAATAAGATGGACAGATGGCTCAAGAAAGGGAGCACAGGAATAAAGTGTTAAAGGTCAAAGCCAGGTAGTAGGTAAATGGCTGCTCATTGTGAAATTCTTTCAACTTCGCTATATATTTGAAATTTTTCATAAAATGTTGAAAATTTTTTATACTGAAAAAAAAAGGGTACTCGATTAACTTTAGATCTCTTCTGAACCTTGCCTCTATCATTGGTCATCCATTTACTCACTAACTGTAAATACTTAATAGGCACACACTGTAGTATTACCTTGTACAAGTTCCTTAACCCCAAACCCTCCGAGTCTTCAATTTCCTCATCTATGAAATAATAACTGCATGTGCCTCATATGATTCGGGTGAGGATTAAGTGACATAATAAATAAATAACACATAGCCCAGTGATTGCGACATATTGGTGTTCAGTGTTAGCTGTGATTATGCCAGTGTAACATATAGTCAAGAGTATGGGTATTATAGTGGATTATTCCAATATCAAGTAGTGTTTATGAACACTGACTCCTAACTGACTGCCGGGGCACAAAAATCCTAACTTCACCATTTATTTCCTCTGCGGCTTTGGGAAAAATCCTTAATCTTTCTGTGCCTCAGTCCTCTATCTGTAAAATGAGGGTAAGTGTCCCTCTCATAGGATTATGAATTAAATATGATAATATATATAAAGTACTTAGACAGTGGCTGGCACTCTGTAAGCACTCAATGTTAGCAAATTTACTCTGCTGTATACCCAGAGAACAAAAAGATGAATGTACAAGTTCCTGACACTTCAAGGAGCTGCTAATTCAGGAGAGGAGAAAACCATGTCAACAGAAGTATCACAGAGCAGCATGTGATGTGTGCCACAGGAGAGGTGCTGCAAAGCGCTTTGGATGCCCAAGGAAGAGATTGATTGTAATGACTGAAGGAGAATGAAGAAGGCTTCAGGAGAGGGAGGCATTTAATGAAGTGGGACTTGATGGCAGAGAAGGGAAAGAAAAAGCTCAGGTATATGTAACTACATGGTAAAGATCACCTCTTGCAGCTTAACAAAGGACACGAAAGGGGGTGGATAGAATATTTGTGATTGGAAACAGTGTTTTGGATGGTGGAAGCTCTGCTGATGGGTTTGGACTTTGTTCTGTAAAAGAAGTACTTTGAATAAGTGACCATCTATTTAACTCCACTTAGCTCCGAGTGAATCTTGTAAATTAATTGCCAACCAATAACTTATCCTTGATTTTTCTATCTGATAAATAAAAATGTTGTTCATTATTTATCCACTGTACTCTTTATATAGAGTAATTAAAAATTCAGTACCATAATCATTTTACTAACTCAAGGCACTGAAGTCATTGAAAAAAGAATCTCTACTAAATGAAAAGCCCCAGAACCTCTGGAAGGTCAGGGAAGAGGTTGTAGTGTAGAACGAGTTAGTGCCACTCCAGTTGGTTCACTACTTTGAGGTTACAACTTGGAATTTGACCCAAGAGATTGAATTCCAGAAGAGAGAAGTGTCCACACAACAGTCGAAAAAGATTGACTCTCTCTGGACACTGCCAGCAGACCATGCAGCAACTCTCAAGGCTTACTAGGCCTTGTACACACATTTCTGATTGCCATAGGTACTGAGTGAACTCATTAAACTTACTGAAGTGTCTCCAACATCATAACTGATAGGGAATGGCTAGGGAGAGGGTGGGTTATATAAGTATGGGGACAAAATGCTGCTTCAAAATTATGCAAAATAAACATATGAAGTATGCATGAAAACCTTTCCTTTTTTCCTTTTAGCATTATTGAAAGAAAATTAGTATAGCATAAACACTATATAAAATAAAAAATAGACACAAAAATTCTAGGATTATATACAGGCAAATTTTTATTTTGGGGGAGAAACCAAGTCTTTTTAGCTGAGGCACCAGTGAGTGAGGTACGTGTGCTGGTTGTTTCAGGTTCAGAGGACAATCTCCTGGCCTGTGACTTCATGACTATCTTGCTCACTGCTTGTTCTCAGAGTCTAGTACAGTGCGTGGCATATAACGGGTACTCACGAAATGCATATTAATTGAATAAGTAAATGGTCTTGTCCCCAGCTTTGTAAGTTCAGAAATATGACATTTTTAATTCATTAATAGATTACTAAATTCTTTATTGGGATGGGATAGAACTGATTTAATACCAACTGAACTCAGAAGAGACAAATGAGATTTGTTATTTCAGAGGGACTATAGCTTTCTGGAGTCCCACTATTCATGTCATTTACCCAGAGATGTCCTTTTAGGGGGTCTAGAAAACAGCCTACCTAACCAGAAGGCTGCCTAAGGAACAAATACAGAGTCCTTTAGAAGATTTTCAACCCATGTACCTAGCATGCCCAGCTTTGCAGCAACTGGCACATCTGGCCCAGGCCAATGCAGCATCTCCCCTCCTGTAGACAGAGCCAGAGGTACTCTGTCAGAGTCTAACCCTCCCAATCCTCCTAGACTACATGTAGACTCCATTCTCCTGCATCTTTGTAACATTTTTCATCTCAACATATTATAAAATCCCTAATTTTAAAGACTTTCCTGCTCTATAACTGCTTTAGGTTGACTGCATCCTTATGACAAAGGAGGGGACTTCATCCACATATGCCTCTGGAGGACTACTTGGATCTGGTAATCTCCCCATGGATGTGACCAATTTCCAGACCATTTTGGCCATAGCAGCAAACATGGAGGTAATATCTTCAAAGAACTGCAGGGTGTACTAAGTGAAATCTTGATACCCATGAATCTATATGTCTGGCTTGGAATCTTTTTCCAAGTATAGTATCTTGTATTGACTAATTCTTTGCCTCACTGGCCTCAGGAAAATCTCCCATCAGCTTGACTTTTCACTACTGTATCCTCTAGAAAGTGCAAAATTAAACATATTAGAAAATGAGCCTATCCAGGGAAGTTCATCATTAACATTTACCCACTCGGAGAAGGGAACTTAACCCTAAGCTTTCTTTCCTGTGCTGAAGCCAATTTCTGCACAAAACCACACAGAGTCTCTAATTTCACAATGACCTTTTATTTAAAAGAAAAATAAAGTAGAAAATTTTTGTAAGGAATGTTGTCAAAATCTTACTTAAAAAAGGAAAACAACTTTACTTTTAGCTAATTTTAGGCTTACAGAAAAAGTTGCAAAAACAGTACATATACGTTTCCAGATATCCTTAACCCAGCTTCCTCTAACGTTAACATCTTACATAACCATAGTATATCTAACTTGGTACAATTCTATTAACCAAAGACCTTATTCAAATGTCACCAGGTTTTCTACCAATGTTCTCTTTCTGTTCTAGGATCCTATCCTGGATGCCCCATTGTAGTTCATTGTAATTTCTCCTTAGTCTTCTGTACTCAGTGACCATTCCTCAGTCTTTTCTTGTCATTCATGTCCTTAACACTTTTTAAGAGTATTTTTGTTGAAAGTACCTTAGTTTGGGTTTGCCTGATGTTTTCTCAAGATGAGGCTGAGGTTATGCATTTTTAGCAAAAATATCACAGAAATTATGTGTCCTACTTAGCACATGAAATCAAATCCTGACGTCGATATGTGTTTATTACTGATGTTCACCCTGATATGTTTTATTACTGATGTTGACCCAGGTGATGTCAAACCAGTGGTTTCTGCTATGTTTCCATACTCTAAAGGTGCTATATTTTCCTTTATGTTTGATAAACATCTTGAGGGAGATTTTTTGAGACTATGCAAATTTTGTCAAAGGATTCTTAAAAGACAATTGGCTCCCTCATTCATAAGCTTGCTCACTCTCCTTAAAAACCCCAAGTTAAGTATAATTTCCCCTTACCATTTATATCCTATATGTACTTTGTTATTGCTTTTCTTGTTCAGTGAGCTTTATTTTTTTTCTCCTTATAAAAGTAACACATCTTCATTGTAAAAAAAAAATCGTTATTGTGGCACTCTTACAATCCCACCTCCAGAGATCATCACTGTGAATAGTTTGATGTATATGCTGTTTAAACCTTTTTCTCCTCTTATACCACTGGAGTCAGATAAACTGAGCTTAAATCCCAGCCCCACCATGGACTTTAGGCAAGTTACTTAATTTTGTGTGCTGGTAATTCTTTCCTTTTTGGGCCAGTGATCCTTTTGTGGATATGGACTTTGATTTTAGGAAAATGCACAACACACACACATATACCACATTCTGCATACAACTACAGGGGCTCAAAGAGTAGGTCAAAAACCCCTGTTCTAATCATGACCCTTTGATCTGCAACTCCATTTCTAGTAATCCATCCTATAGAATACTTGCGCATACAAGCATACACCCAAGGTGTTTTGCGTTGTAGCAGCACACACCCACGAAAGGAAATAATTCAAACATCCAACAACAGGGAACTGGCTAAAAAAATTAGGATCAATGTACACTATGAGATACCCTGCAGCAGTTAAAAAGAATGAGGTAGATCTATGTGATGGACATAAAGATGCTCATGATATATTATTAAGTGGAAAAGTTATAGGATTTTATGGATAGCATGATTCCATTTTTGTCTTGAAAAAAGAAAAGGAAGAAAGGAAAGAAGGAAGAAAGGGAGGAAGGAAGGAGGAGGGAAAGAAAATAGAAAGAGGGAAAAAAGAAAGGGAAAGAAAGAAGGGAGGGAGGGAAAAAGGAATGAGAAAACAAAGGGGATAGAAGGAAGGAGGTATTAAAGGAATAGAGGGGGGAAGAAAGAACAAAGAAAAAGAAAGAAATAGAGAAAGAGAAAGAGAGGGAAAGAAAGGAAAGGAAATAATGGGAAGGGAAAGGAAGAAAGAGAGAGAGGGAAGGCAAACAGGAAGGAAAGGAATGGAGATGCAGAGAAAAAAATCTGGAAAGCTTCACAATACACACTAATTACTATGAGAAAATTGAGGTAGCTTTTATTCTTTATGTAGTCTATAAATACACAAAAGGCATATGTTACATTAAAAAAAACAATAAGATAAAAAAAACTTGCTATAATTACAACTCTGAATGAATATGGACTTGAAATTTTTTAAATCTGGCAAATGTAGTTAAATGATATATAAGAATGAATAACAGAACTTGATAAGAATTTGGCCCAGAATGGAATGATGGTTCAAGATGAAGAAGTTCATTCATATGACATGAAATCAAAAAGTGAGTAAAACCTAATGAATATTTCAGTGGATATAAGAAAGTAATCTGATAAGATTCATTCCTAATAAAAATACTAAGAACAGAAGAAAATTAAAGGGCATTTAGGTAAGATAATATAATACATCTCTTCTAAAAGTAGGTGTGGGCTAGCATTATCATCTTGAATAATTAAAATTCTGACCAATCAGTTTAACTGAACACCGTAAGTACCTGGAATCTTGAATAGGGCATGAGATTTTGTTGGTTTGTCCAGATTAGCATGATACCCTGATAAATCCCAGAGTGATTTGGACTGTGAATAAAGAAGTATTTGCAAAGTCCCCTTGGAGGAATGGGGAGAAAGGGGAAAATATTCAACGTCCCCATTTGAAGAATTTCTGATACCCTTACAAGCAGTGGGGACAATCAAATCAATAGGCTGAGCCCTTGATCTTGGGGTTAGCCTCTATGAAATTTACCCCTGCAAAGGATAGTCTAAGCCTACTTAAAATTAGGTCTAAGAGTCACCCCCAGAGAACCTCTTTTGTTACTTACATGTGGCCTTTCTCTCTCTCTCAGCCAACACTGCAAGCAAATACTGCCCTCCTCCTCTCTAGGACATGACCCCCAGGAGTGTAAACCTCACTGGCAATGTGGGACAGAAATCCTAGAATGACCTGGGACTCAGCACCAAGGGATTGAGAAAACCTTCTCGACCGAAAGGGGCAAGAGAGAAATGAGACAAAATAAAGCGTCAGTGCTGAGAGATTTCAGAGTCGAGAATGGTTATCCTGGAGGTTATTCTTATACATCTTATAGATATCCTCTTTTTAGTTTAAGAGTTTAAGGTGTATTAGAGAGGCTAGAGGGAAGTGCCTGAAACTGCAGAACTGTGTTCCAGTAGCCATGTTTCTTGAAGACGAATGTATAATGATATAGCTTTTGAAATGTGACTATGTGATTATGAAAATCTTGCATCTGATGCTTCTTTTATTTATGATATTGACAGATGAGTAAAAAATATGGATTAAAAATAAACAAACAATGGGGGAAAATGTCAAAATAAATTGAGTAGATTGATCACAATGTGACTGTATGATTGTGAAAACCTTGTGTTTGATGCTCCTTTTATCTACCTTGTCAACAGACAAGTAGAACATATGGAATAAAAATAAATAATAGGGGGAACAAATGTTAAAATAAATTTAGTTTGAAATACTAGTGATCGATGAAAGTGAGGGGTAAGGGCTATGGTATGTATAATCTTTTTTTTTCTGTTTTCGTCATTTCTTTTTCTGTTATCTTTTTATTTCCTTTTCTGAATTGATGCAAATGTTCTAAGAAATGATGAATATACAACTATGTGATGATATTGTGAATTATATGTAGAACAGAATGATCATATAGTAATGCTTTTGTTCGTTTGTTGTTAAATTTTTTTTAATAAATAAAATTGAGTAGATTGAAATACTAGTGAACAATGAAAGGAAGTGGTAAGAGGTATAGAAAAAAAACAGGGAGAACAAAGATTAAAATCGGTTGAGTAAATGGAAATACTAGTGGTCAATGAGAGAGAGGGGTAAGGGCATGGCATGTGTGAGTTTTTTCTTTTTTCTTTTCTTTTTCCGGAGTGATGCAGATGTTCTAAAAAATGATCATGGTGATGAATATACTACTATGTGATGATATGTGTGAGCCATTGATTGTACACCATACATGGAATGTTCGTATGTTAAGAATGTTCATGTTTGTATGCTGTTTTGGTTTGATAATACAAAATATATACTTTTTAAAAAGTGTCATTCACAGAAGGGATGTTGGATAGTTGTAAGACCAAAAAAAAATAACATTTTTAGAAGAGTTATTTAATAAGGTAGAAATAAAAATTTTCTGGCCTGTTTTCCAGGGACATCAATCAAACACTATCATGGTGTGGCCGCCTACAACTCCAGCTCCATATCTGGACCAAGGTTAAAACTGTTCATTGCTGAACTTAAAAACTAGAGGCAATGCAACCGGGTGCCCAGGATTTTCCTATTTCTAGGCAAATGAATTCATCAAGGAAGGGGAAATCTCTATTTTTCCCTAGAATAACAACAACAACAAAGGAGCTAATAATGGTTGAGCACACCACACACACACTGGACACCGTTTATTAGAAGCAGTTTATATGCAGTACCTCATTTAAGCCCCACTACAGTCCTCGGTAGTGGACCCTATTATTGCCTCTAGTTCACAGATAAGGAACTGAGGCACAGAGAGGCTAAGTAACTTGCCCAGGGTCATCCAGCTGGAAGTTGGTGGAGCCAGAATTTGAGCCCAGGCAGCCTGGTTCCAGAATCCATGCTCTCAGGTACTATAGTCTCCCACTGTCAAAAAATGCAAGAAAAATTTTTATCTGGAGGAGAGAGAGACAGGATCTGGGAATGTGAGTTCTGGAGGAAGCTGAATTAAACAAAAGGCTCAAATGACAGAAGAAAATCACTTTCAGAATGGAAAGACCTGACAGAATAAATAAACAGGAGCTCCCAGCATCTAATACAAAATGGGATCCAAGAAGGTCACTAAGACACAGTTTGGAAACATTTGAAAACAATGTATAGAAGGAAAAGAGAGAAAAAAAAAAACTCCAAGTAAACTAAATAAGCAGAAGAGAAATCCAAGGGAAGGGAATCCAGCAGAGTTACTTTTTCTTTTTTTAAGTAACACATAAGAAGTTCAGAGATAAGACAATATATAAGATCTCAAAGAACAAAAGATGTAAACAAACAAGATACATGCCACTCTCCAGAAAACATGGTACCCCCATCATTCCTCTACCACCAAAATGCCTCCAAGAGGTAGTCAACAAACTGCTCTCTGAATTTCTTCACCTCTCTCACACTTCAGCGCAAGCTGATTTAGGTACCCTTAGGAACTGAGGATGCTCAGGGTCACTATCAGTTTTCTAATTGAGAATATCAGTGGCTTGGCTTCCTCCAGATTCTGCCTGACCTCTGCGTGATATCTCCACTGCCTCTTGTAGGGCGTTATCGCTTCCACATTACTTTTTATAAATGTTTTATCTTGTTATTTATTTATTTATTTTTACATGGGCAGTCACCGGGAAACAGACCTGGGTCTCCCGCATGGCAGGTGAGAATTCTGCCACTGAGCCACCGTTGCACCACCCCTCCCACATTACTTTTTTTTTCTGTTCTCCTTTACCTCTTCCTCTAGCATGGATTTGGCATCCAGGCCTGGTTTTCAATCCCACTTATCAGCTTATTTAAAAATACATTTGAGTCTTAGTTTCTAGGCACACAAAGTAGGGTGATAATTTCCATATTCAGGGCTATTGAAAAGAGAAAAGTCAATCATCTGAAAAACCTCCAGCCACCTGTGCTGGACACATAATACAGTCGGTGGTCAGTAGGTTTTGATTTCCTGCACATAAAGACTGGTCTAGCCAAGAGCCCATTCTCAGCCTTTTGATTTTCTGTCTACATGCGCTGTCTTTGGGGATTTTTTATCTATTCTATATGACATCCCCTTACAGCAAGTGAGTTTTCATTTTTCTCTCTAGCCCTCAAATCTCACCTGAGTCTCAGATTCATATATCCAATTGCAACTAAACCTGTTTTCCTAGACATGGCACAGGTTTCTTAAACTCAACAAGTCCCAAACGAAACTCTTCTCTGCTTCTCTCCAAATTAGCTTCTACAGGCACCCCCCATACTCTTCACTTCAATCCTTAAATTGGTCTAATTATTTAGCCACCTATTATCACCTTTGCTAAAACAAACAAAATCCCTCCGAGTCATCCTCTAATTCCTCATCTCCCTCAAATCAGCCACTAGTATTTTTAGATTCTGCCTCAAAATACCTCTCTTCTCTCTCACTACTCCTGCCACCTTGTTCAAGCTTTCATCAAATCTCACCTGAATGCCTGCACAGCCATTTAACTAATTTTTTTCCAATAGTCATTTAACTGTCTATGTGCTTCACAAGTTAGCCAGAGTTTTCCTCCTAAAAAACCCTACTTGGGCATGTTACTCCCTGCTTCAAAACTTTTGTGGTATGGCCATAGGGTACAAACTGAAACATTTGGCCTGGCATGCAAGGTGCTCTAAAATATGTCCCCAACATCCCTCTGTCCAGTCTCCTCTCTAGCTACTGCCTGAGCACAGGAAGGTACCCTCGTGGCATCCTCAGGCTTTTGGCCTTTCAGTTGGTTCATTCCGTATCCTATGAAGTCCTGCTGGTACAGTAACACTCAGCAGAAATGTTTCTCCTCCAGGATGCCTTCATGAACTCACCAAACACCATTCCATCCCTCATTCCCTCCCTCTGTGTCTCCAGTACACCTGACACACCACATCTTCTGCCATTGTGGTCTGCATGTCATGCTGCCTCCTCAACCAAAAAGGGGACCTTGTAGGCAGGGAAAAAACTGCCATTATTGCCCTTCCTCCTGCTCTTATTTCAAAGTCCATTTGGCTTAGACTATGGCCTCAGTGATTGTTAAATGATGGACTGAATCAAGAATAACAAAATAGGTATGAATAGCAGGCTGAAGCTCACACAACATAGAAAGACTGCTCTAAGGGTTCAAAGGGAAAAACCTGGAAGGGAATCTAGTTACCTCTATGCAAAAGCCTCCAAGCCACTGAAGTTAAGGCAAGGAGGCAGGCGATTAAGGCCCGAGCAAGCAGAGGGGCGTCTTGACCTCTGGTCACAACAGAATGATGACAGAGAGATAATTATTCTCCATCCAAGAATTACAGAGTAGGAAACATATACAAGAATTTAATAAAGGCTGAGTGGTACAGGATTACCTGCATAGCTGTATGAGGGTAAGTGTGAAATAAGTTCCCAGATACGCAATTGATGAATCAAATGTAGATGCCTTTAAAAATGAGGGATAAATTTTTATTTTAGCAATGAAAGAAATAGAAAAGGTACAATGTGTAGAATGAGTGAAGCATCATACTCAGGTAAGGAATAGAGTGGGAGAAATGAGGCAAGCTGGAGCTAAGCAAGAAGTATAGCCAGGTAGTAGGTACAGAGACTGACAAAACAGAAAATTATTTGTGATCCTGACTTGGCTTTGCCCTTTCCATTAACTCTCTCCCACTGCAATCACCAGCCACCATATACAGTGTCTCCATTCCACCAGTTCCCTAACCCTACAGGCCATCTGTTGCCCCTCTACCCTGACCACTACATTCCCCTTTCAAGTCGCCTCCCATCTGAATCACTCTAAATCTTTTAGCTTACCCCCCAACCTTCTGTCATCTAAAACTTTCTTAGACATTTCTGTTTAAATAATATTTTATATAAATCTCATCTGCCACTTATATTCCTGAAGTGAATTAACTTCTAGATCAAAGTTATTTCTGATGATTTTTTAAGTGCTCCTGTTTGTCTTTTTTTTAATTGTGCAATATAACACATATACGAAAAAGCAATAAATTTCAAAGCACCTCACTCAAGCTATAAAACATATTTCAGAGTTTGGGTCAGAGTTCCACAACTTAAAATTTTTCTTCTAGCTGCTCCAAGACAATTGAGAGTAAAAGAAATATCAATATACTGATTCAGCAGTTATACTCACTTGTTAAATCATATCTTCTCTGTTGCAACTCCACCTTCTCCTTTGATCTTTCTCCCAATCTTTAGGGGTATTTGGGCTATGCCCATTGTAATTTTTTCATGTTAGAAAAGACTGTTGATAATATGGGATACAGGATGAAACTAACTGATGTTCTGGAGAGATTGGCCTTTCTGGGTTTTAGGACTTGTCTGGCCTAGGAACCCATCTAGAGGTTGTAGGTTTCTGGAAAATAATCATAGTGTATGGAATCTTTGTTGAATCTCAGATAGAGCCCTAGATGTTCTTTAGAGTTGGCAGGGATGGTTTTAGTTGGGGTTTGGCTATTTACCACGGTAAACAGTGGTAGCTAGCTGAAGCTTGTGTAAGGCTAGGCTCCCGAATAGACTCTCAACTCTATTTGAACTCTCTCAACCACTGATACCTTATTTAGTTACAATTCTTTTTCTCCTTTTGGTCAGGAAGGCATTGTCAATCTCATGGTGCCTCCTGTTTTTCAAACTTTTGATATGTACTTTAAGATATTTCCTCCACAAAGTTTTCCTTGATTAACTCCACTGAGTTTCAATCCAATTGCATGATCCCTAAATCTACTTTATCTTCCTAACACAAGCATACTTCATTCATTCAACAGATACTTACTGAGGTCTCCAGCTCAGCACACTGTTCTCTCCAGCACTGTTCTAGATGCTGGAGCTACAGTGGTGGAGGTAAGTTCTTATTCTCATGGAGCTTATGTGCTGGGAAGGTGTGTGGGTTTGGAGGGAGGCAGGGAGACAGCCAATCAACAAATAAATATGTAGTAGTCAGATAGTGATAACTGCTATGGAGAAAATAAAGTAGGAGAGAGAGAAGGTGAATTCCAGGGTGTGGTAAGGTTGAGGTGTCACTTTCAAATGAGGGTGTCATGGGAAGCATCACTGATAAGGTTAACTTTGGAGCAGAAATCTGATGAAGAATGATGGCAGGAGCCATGTGGCTATCTGGGAGGAGAGTATATGAGGCAAAGGAAACATCAAGTACAATGGATCCTAGATAGGAACATTCTGGACTAACTGAAGAACAACAAGGAGACTAGCGTGGCTGAAGCAGAGTCAGTGGGAGGGCAAGTACTAGGTGATGTGTGGACAAGTGTACTTGCAAATAAACTTTTCTTATGCCATTTTTAATTTAGAGGATTGATATACAAGGCCACTAAATAATTATTCTGAACCTTAAGACTCAAAATCAAAATATGGTCAAACTTGAATATATCACATATCTTATGCTACAATTCATTACTGAAACACAGGGAAAGAACCCCACCATAAGACAGGAAGTCACAGAAGTTGTAATTGTGGAAAAGTCCCCCAAGTACTGGGAGGTCCCCAAGTTTGTGAAGAAGAAGTGATATTGATATTGCCAAGGAGATGCCCAAGTCAGGAGACTGTGGCACAAAACTTCCAACATGATACACAATCAATGATTCCATTTCTTTCTAAAAATTTCTATTCAGCGTACTAGAGAAGGGTTCTTAGCTTTATAATGGAAAATAAGGCAAGAGATTCCCTTTATTTATAAGGCTTTATGAGGGCACATTTATTTCACAAAGTAAAGGCTGTATCTGTTTACACTGATTATTTGCTAGTTGCTTTGTCTTCTGTATTCAGAATTTAAAATATTTTCCATTTCAGAGAGTACAGCCACGTATCTCAGATAATCAATATTCAAACTAATTTTCTGGTTTTTTGTGTCGGTAGTTTAACAAAGCAGAAGTATAAATTTTGCAATCAGGCTGGAAGCTGACACTTGGACTAAACGTGCATATCACAGAAATGCCATGCACAAATCCAATTTTATAATACACCACAGTCAACTTAAGATATAATAGGCTCCTATTAAACAATCTAAGAAACCATTTAAGTTGGTATTTAATACTGATTTTTAGGTTAATAAAAAAAAAAGAATCGCTTGATCAGAGAGCTTGGCAATAAAAGCTGAGGGAAGGTAAAAGAATATTTAACAGCAAAATAAAGACTAAATATGATTATAAGACTTTGGCATAATAAGATTATGGTGATTTATATAGCAAGGAACTATTCAAAATTCAGAAGTAAGCTATTTACCAGAGAAACATACTTTTTCCTTACTTCATTGTTTTTTCTGATTCCCCTTTTCACTTTTTGCAGTCCTGGATGCATCTTTAAAGGGTGACTTATTCTTGCTTCGGCAGCCCTATAAAAGAAGCAACACGTCATCACTTCATGAGAAAAGAGATAAAACAGATACTAGGAAGCTGAATGGAACACAATCTCATCAATCTCCTTTCCTCATTCATTTTTGCCACAACTGCACACAAACAGAAGAATGGGGGCAGGGGGCAGAAAGGGGGTAGAATAAAAGGAGATAATCAAAATGCAAACTAGCAACTTAAACCTATTAAAAATGCAAGTAGGGAGCATGGGTGGTTCAGTGGTAGAATGTTTGCTTTTCATGTGGGAGACCTGGGTTTGCTTTCCGGACTGTGCAACCAAAAAAAAAGCAAGTAGCTGGGTGGTACGATGGTGGCTCAGGGGCAGAAATTCTCACCTGCCATGCTGGAGACCCGTGTTTGATTCCCAGTGCCTGCCCATGAGGTAGGGAGGGAATGCAAGTAGAAATGGAACACAAAAATAGAAATAAGGCAAACAATTGTCTCTGATAAAAGATGAGAACAAAATGATTTATTAGTACCTGGAATTTTAACAACTGTTCCCATCAATACATGTCTAGCCCTCTCTTCTGGCCATTTGATATGGCTTGGCGGAAATAATAAAATTAGCTGAAGTCGTGGTCTTACAACCTCAAGGATGCACTCCCTTAAGGATATGCTATTTCTGATTCTCTTTCTACTCAAAGTCCTGGGGTTTTCCTGGTTTGGATTTCAAAGGCACAAAACTGGTTCAGGCTGTGAGTAAATGTCATCTTCATCTTTGTCTCTGACTTTCACCCCTCTGTTGTCCCATTCTGTGCAAGACCCAGGATAGGCACACAGTAACTCTCGTGAATGAATGAGATAGTAATTAGGTTTTTAACAAACCACTAAGGACATTTCATGGGATCTTGAAATTTCTTGGGAAACAGTTGAAAAAGCAGTTTTTAAGTTCTTCATTTCTCTTTCCCCAAGCATTCTCTTTGAAATGCCCATAATAGTCAATTTGTTCCAAAGTGAGTAAGTCAAAGGTCTCTGAAATTCAAACTTGTATTTTAAGTGTCAAAGACAGATAACATCAGCACACTAGAGAGGACTATGAACATCTTGAGGGTAAACAGGTTTGCCTTTCAGAAAGACATCCATTGCTGAAGGAACTCTATTACCAATGTTTTTATGTACTTAACATACACTCATATAGAATTTATTCTGTGCCATGCACTGTTCTAAGAGCTTTAACTACATCAGCTAATTCAAGCCTTACAATGGGCCTATGAGGTAGATTTGATTATTAGAATCAACCAAATGAGGAAACCGAGGCACAGAAAAATTAAGTAAATTGTCCAAGATAAAGCAGTGGCTAAATCTGGTTCAGAACTCTGCTCCTAAACACAATGAGCTATGCCTTATGAAAAAGGCAGCAGTCCTTGAACAAATATAAATATAATTTTGCACAGTAGTTCAATATCTAGTTAAATTAGCTCATGTTGGGAAAATGTTGACAATTAATAAAACTTCTAATTCTTTACAACTTATTTTTATTAAAAAAATATAAACTAATCCTTTCTTATTTAAAAAAAAATTACCCTATGAATATCACAAAAGGGAAGCCCTCCTAATTTTATGGAGTTAGAAGCAATACTTATTTCAAGCTAAATACTCACATTCACCCACTACACCAGCTTTTTACATTTATCCTAGATATTCTGATATGCTTACCAGACCCCTTCTAACTTTAAAATTATAAAGCCCTCAATCAAACCAGGCATTTATTCTTTAACTTTCTCTAGTTCAGCTGATTGGGACATGATGCCAATGACGTCAAAAGTCAGGGTTTTACTCCAGATGGGTCCCCAGACCAGTTAAGTCCTGAAATATAGAGAGCCCAGCCTTCCCCTCTCCCATATTATTGACAGCCCCTTCCAACATGAAAAAGTAAGAATGGGTATAGCCCAAATACCCCTCAAGAGTGGGAGAAAGATCTAAGGTAATGGTGAAGTTATACAGAGAAGGTAGGGTCTAACAAATGAGTATGACTGCTGAATCATTATATTGATATTTCTGTTAGTCTCCAGTATCTTAGAGCAGCTAGAAGTAAAACCTTAAAATTGTGGAGCTGTAACCCACACCAAACTCTGAAATCTGTTATATAACTACTTGTTGTGATGTGCTTTGAAATTTATTGTTTTGTACATGTTATTCTCACAAAAAGAGAAAAAAAGTAAATAATAACAATAATAATATGTAAATAAACATAGCATACCCACTGGAGAAAAAAAAAAGTTGTAGGTTTAGTCCACAACAGATTAGCTTTGTTTGCTACAAACAACAGACTCTTTAGCCTAGATGGCATATTTCAGATCATAAGATTAACGAGGTAGGAGTGTGTAAGACATATAGCATAAATACATCTCTATAGAAGCAAATCCACATGTAACACAGTACTGACTGTGGAGCAGAAGTATCAATCTCATTTATAAAGAAAAGTATCAAGATAACTGATTGGCAAGGCACTTCTACCTTTGTGAGTGAGAAACTCGTCCTGATCTCAGATCTTTTGCCAAATAACCTAAACTTAAAAAAAAGAAAAAAACACAGGTATAAGATAAAAATAAGAAACTAAATTTCAGTTGATGCACAAGCTCTGCTTGATTGATCTGAAAAGAGAATTTTCTTATGCTTGACACCAATTTCACTGACCAAAAAAAATACTTGCAATGGTTTTAGGAACCGTCACAAAAATCTCTAGCAATGCAGCAAAGAAAATCTTCAGAAAAATCTGACTGCAGTCCATCCCACGTTATTCCTTACTTAGAAATACTTAAAAGTTACCTCTTAATTTTCATAAGGCCAAAAGTTGCTCAATTTCAAATATGAAATTATTTTAAACATGCTTGTCAAATTAAATGCAGAACCAACCAACTTGAGTCCAGATTACATTTAAAAACAACCTGGAGCCATTCAAGGTAGAAGATGTATCAGTTTCAGCAAATAAAAGTGAAAAAACACAATTATATTCTTATAATTATTTTAGGAAGAAACCCACTTGAGACCATCCATCTTCAAGTTTTTCTGCCCACAGCTGGAAAGAATTTTCCCAATGTACTAATGCTACAAATCACATGGGTTCCAACAGTCATAGGTAACTATGACAGCAAAGCACAATAATTTGTGAGATCACAGAAACTCTATGATGCAATTTTTTTTATTGAAGTAAAATTCACATAACATAAAATCAACCATTTTAAAGTATACACATTTAGTAAGATTTAATCTATTTACAGTGTTGTGAAACCAACCACCTGTCTAGTTCTAAAACATTTTTATTGCTCCAAAAAGAAAGCCCACATCCATTAAGCAGTCACTCCCATTCTCTTCTTCTCCCTTCCTTTAGCAACCACTAATCTGCTTTCTCTATGAATTTACCTATCTGATTATTTCATATAGATGGAATCATATATGTGACCTTTTATATCTGTCTTGTTTCACTTAACATAATGTTATCGAGATTTATATATGTTGTAGCACGTATCAGCACTTCATTCCTTTTTATGGTCTAATAATATTTCATTGCATGGATATACTACCTTGTGTTTATCTGTCAAAAGACACTTGGATAATTGGAGATGAAGGGATACAGACTGTACAACGGGACTGGATATAAAAACTCAGAAATGGACAGCACAATACTACCCAATTGTAATGCAATTATGTTAAAACACTGAATGAAGCTGCATGTGAGGTATAGGTTTTTTGTTTTTGTTTTTTTTGTTTTTTTTTCTTTCTATTATTGCTTTAATTCTTATTCTGTTGTCTTTTTATTTCTTTTTCTAAATCGATGCAAATGTACTAAGAAATGATGAATATGCAACTATGTGATGTTATTAAGAATTACTGATTGTACATGTAGATTGGAATGATTTCTAATTGTTTTGTTAATTCTTTTTTTAATTAATAAAAAAAAAAAAAGAAAAAAAAAATCAATTCCATATGGATTAAGTACACAAATTAAGAAAATAAAATAGTAAAATTTCTGGCAAAAAAAAAAAAAAAAAGACACTTGGGTTAGTTCTGCCTTTGGCTATTTTGAATTATGTTTCTATGAACGTTCACACTACAAGTACTTGCTTGAATACCGGTTTCCAGTTCTTTTGGTATATACCTAGGACTGGAATTGTTGGGTCATATGATAATTCTGTTTAACTTTTTGAGGACCCACCAAATTGTTTTCCACAACAACTGCATCATTTTACATTTTTATTAGCAATGTTTGAGGGTTCCAATTTCTCCACATCCATGCTAATATTTATTTTCCTTTTTTTTATTATAGCCATTGTAATAAAATGTCCCTCCACAAACACATGTTCAAGTCCTACCTTGCGGTCCTGTAAATATGAACCTATCTGTAAATAGGATATCTGAAGATCCTTTCAGCCTTAATCTAATATAACTGTATTCCTTATAACCAGAGGAAATTTGGACATAATTGTATGAGTGAGGAGAAGAAAGGAGATAGATAGCCATGTGATTGAGGCAGGGATTGAGCTACGGGTTACTCGCAAGCTGCCACTACAATGCTTACAGACCTCAGAGAAAGCATGGCCTGCAGGCACCTTGATTTTGGACTTTCCCATTGTTGAAGCCAATCAGTCTGTATTATTTGTTATAGCAGACCTGGCAAACTAAAATAGCCATCCTAGTGAGTGTGAAACTGTAGCTCATTGTAGATTTGATTTGCATTTCCCTAATGACTAACAAAGAGCATCTCTTTATTTGCTTTTTGGCCACCTGCATATCTTCTTTGTAGAAGCATCTAAGTCCTTGGCTCATTTTTAAATTGGCTTGTCTTTCCACGTTACATTGGAAAAGTTCTTTATATATTTAGGATACTAGACCCTTATATGATTTGCAAATACTTTTTCCCATTCTACAAGTTGTATTTTCTCTTTCTTGAGAGTGCTCTTTGTTACACAAAAGTTTTTAATTTTGACAAAGCCCTGCTTATTTTTTCTTTTGTTGCTTGTGCTTTTGAGTGTAATAGCTAAGAATCCACTGCCAAATCCTAAGTCATAATAACTCAACTTCTATGTCTTCTCCTAAGAGTTTCATAATTATATTTCTTACAATTAGGTCTTTGATTCATTTTGAATTAATCTTTTTATATGGTGTGAGGTAGGGGCCCAACTTCATCCTTATACACATGGAATACATTTTTCTCACATCATTTTTTTAAGAGACATATTTCCTCATTGAATGGTCTTGGCACCCTTATCAAAAATTAATTGACCATAGTTATATGAGTTTATTTCTGGGCTCTCTATTCTATTCCATTGATTTATATAGCGATCCTTATGGCAGTATCACATTGTTTTGATTACTACTGCTTTGTGTAAAGTTTGAAATTGGGAACTAAGTCCTCAAATTTTGTCTTGTGTTTTAAAGACTCTTTTGAATATTTATGGACCCCTGCAATTCCATGTGAATTTTAGGGTCAGTTTTCCATTTCTGCAAAACAGGGATTTTAGGATTGATAGGGATTACACCAAATCCATAGATTGCTTTGGGTAATAATTCCACTGTGGTGGTTTGTAGTTATGAATCACAGAAAAACATGTTTTAAAATTTCATCCACTCATGTAGCTGTGAACTCATTATAAACAAGACCCTACTTCAGTTAAGGTGTGGCCCAACTGATCAGGATCAGTCTTAATCCTATCACTGGAGTCCTCTATAAGCAGAATGAAATTCAGATGCACAGGGAAAAAATCACAGGGAGCAACCAGAAGTTGGAAGTCATCAGAACCGAAAAGCCAGGAGAGAGAACCACGCACATTGTCATGTACCAGAAAAGCCAAGGACCAAGGATTGCTGGCAGCCAGCCCCAGAAAACCAGTCTTCTGGGACATCTTACTATTAAGTCTTCCAATCCATGAACATGGAGTGTCTTTATACTGTATGATGTAATATGAAATTTTAACATCCTTGATGAGGTAATGTACTAACTTCCTTTAGTGGCTTGTATCTCTACGGTAATTGACTAACACCCTGGAACGACTCACAAATATGAAGTTTACACTTGTCATGAAGAGTTCCAGTATTCACATCCCAGAGACAATGCCAATTATCTGGGGTCTTACAGTTTGCTTTTGCCAATGGAAAAGATCAGAATTTAAGGATTTTCAACTCTCTTATTTATAATCAAGTTTTATCATTTCAGCTCCTAATTGAGAAGTTGACACACATGAACCCTATATGTTCACTGATACATGAGTAAGTTACTTAACAGACTTCAAGAACAGCATCAAGAGCTCTCTTTCAAATAGGTCAAATCCCAAAAAGTTGATAATGAAAAAAACGTGATTATGAAACATTTGCTACTTCGTCAAAGATTTTGCTCAAAGAAGCCTGGACTGACAGAGCTTAGAGTGTCAACTATAATCAGGGAACGAGGAGTTGTGGGGTGGGGGTGGGGGAGAAAGACTTTAAAAGTCTTTTCTCTACAAAATTTTGACTAATGTCTATAAGAGAACAATCACTTAAAGTTATAAATGTAAACTGGGCTGGAAAAATCTGTTCTCTGTTGCACATCAAAATTAAAATTGAAGGTAATAGTACATCAAAAAAAATAAATAAATAAATGGGATTTTTTAAGACTAGTAATTTCAAGAAAATTATGTATTTCCCAAAACTAAAAGTCATTTTAACACCAGTACGCTATTAGTGAGAGACAATGATTCCTTTAGTTTCCATGTCTGGTGTCAACTTTTCATAGTTTCAGTTATACCTCTTGCCAATACATAGCTGAGACTCATGGTCCAAGGTGATCTATAAATATCAGAAAGGGTTTTAAGAATCACACTGCTTATAAATAACTTCAGCAAGAAAATACCATCTGGTGTAGAAATAAACCACCAGCAACCAAATCCCAAAAAGAAAGAAATCCAGTTTCACAAAAAATATTTTGTCATTTATAATGAAACCAAAGGCAATAAAAATATCTCCTGGCAGGTGCTCAGGGTCAGTTTCTCGGCAGGGGATGCTAGATAATGCAAAGTTAGGGTTTTTAAATCATATTTTATTGTCTTTTCTTAATCAGAAGGTTCAAGTTGAAGAGGGCAAGGCAAACGGGTGGGGGAGGGGCCAAGGGAAAAAATAGAGGCCAGAAGATAACCAGGTAAGAATCTAATGCAGTAAAGCAGCAGACTAACAACAATCTAGGGAACAGATGAGCAGAGGGAAAGAATTAGGATGTATTTGGAGCAGACTGCTGGCTGAGTCTAATGCTAAGCAGTCACAGGATCCTTTCAGCTGAGTTATCAGCAAGGCTGGTCAAAGTAACATATCACAGCATGAGTTCTGCCATAAATTCTTCTTAGAACTGGAAAGCCAAGAACACAGGAGGTGGAAAGGGCTCCCTCTTTTCTGGTCCTGTCAATGCCTAATGAGGGTCTTGACTTCAGGTCTCATGCAATTTCCCATCTCTAAGAGGGCTGAGGACCTGTCAACAAGCTAACTGAATAACTACATCTCCCTCCACATTTCCTCAGCTTTAGTTGCATTCAGTTAACCTGAACTCTGTATTAAGTTTGAAGGGCCAGGTAGGAAAAGGGGGAAGTGCTTGAGGAAATAGGAGAAAGACCATGTTCTCCTTGGGTGATGGCAGCACTGAGAAAATGAACTCCATGAAAAATGAGATTGAGGCAGAAGTGCCAAGCCCCTATTCTATCATGGAGAGAAACATTCTCTGCCTCTCAATCCCAGAACTAAGAATTTGTGGTAATGGTGAATACATGAATGGACCACAGCTACTTGAGCTACTTGGGTTTTTGAGGCAGTTCCTACTGGGAAAGCACTTAGGGGTCATATAGCAAGGTCTTCCAAGTGCATTCTGGTGTGCCTTACTCAGAAGCCCAACAGAAGGGAGCCCAGATCAGGCACCCTTTCCACCCTTGCTGCAGGCTAGGATGAGGAAGCATCCCTGCACCACTCTCAGTGTGGTCCCTGCTTAGCATTCTGAGGACAGTCTTCCTAACCTCTTTGCCTCAAAACTGCAGTGATCTGAACAATCTAGAGGTGGCTCTCTTGGTCCCTAACTGAGTACCCTGAGCTCTTTCACTACTCAGCTTTTTCTTTTTTATCTTTCTGTAAAGGGAGATTTCAGTCATCTACAGGCCTGCTATTCTGGGGCCAAGAGCTGAACTCCTGAGCCGTCTGCCCTGGACTAATGTGCCCCTTTAATTTTGTTCTCTGGTCTCTTTGCACTGATCTTAGTTACAGGCTCCAGGAAACAAGCCCTTAATTGCAAGGCAAACACCTGGTTTGCTAGTGCTGCTAGACAGGAAAAGAGAAGCAGAATGGCAGGTCAGGGTTTATGACACAGCTAGAAACTAATCATCTTTGATTTTAAAATGGCAGGAAGGTTTATAATAGCCAAAACCTGGACATAGCCTAAATGTCTGTCAGTATGAGAATGGATAAACAAATTGTGCTATATTCACACAATAGAATACTACTCAGCAATTAAAAATAACAAATTTATAATACAACATGGATGAATCTCAAAATGTTAAGAAATGCCAATAAAAAGAAAACATTTTATTATTCTGTTTATATGTATGTACTGATTTGAAGCCATTCTATACCCCAGAAAAGCCATGTTTTAATCTTGATCCAATCCTGTGGGGGGCAGCCATTTTTTTAAATCCTGATTCAAAACTGTTGGGCAAAACTTTTTACTAGATTATCTCCACAGACATGTGACATGCCTAGCCGTGGGTGTGACCCTTTTGATTAGATGGGGATGTGACTCCACCCATACGAGGTAGGTCTTGATTAGTTTACTGGAGTTCTTTAAAATGGGAAACTTATTTATTTTTTGCATGGGCAGGCTCTGGGAATTGAACCCAGGTCTTGGCATGGCAGGTGAGAATACTGCCACTGAGCCACATTGCACCGCCCTAAAATAGGAAATATTTTGAAGAAACCTCAGAGCTGACAACAGAGCAGATGCAGACACTTGGAGAACAGTTGCTTCAGAGCCAACACAAGACCCAGGGCCCAGCAGACATTGCCATGTGCCTTCCCATGAGATACTAAACAGGCCACAACTCAGAGTTGTGAGCTAGGTGAAGACCCACAGACGCCAAGTGAGGAACCCCCACAGGAAACAGAGGCTGAAAGCAATGGAGTCCAGGAGTGAGGGACCAGTGGATGCCAGCCACGTGATTCCCAGCTGACAGAGGTGTCCCAGACAGCTCTTGACTTTCTTGAGTGAAGGTAACCTCTTGTTGGTGCCTTAGTTTGGACATTTTCTCAGTCTTAGAACTGCAAACTTGTAACTTATTAAAATTCCCATTTTAAAAAAAGCCATTCCATTTCCGGTACATTGCATTCTGGCAGCTTAACAAACTAATACAATGTAGTTCCAGGAAAAAACAAAAATTGAGATATAGTAGTACAAAGTAGAATAGTGATTACTTTCCGATCATGAAGACTGGCAGGAAGAGAGCATGAGGGTACATTTTGGGGTGACAAAGATGATCTAAATATTGATTGATAGGAATAAACATTTGTCAAAACTCCTTGAACTATATACTTAAAATCTATGCATTTCACTCTAAATAAATTATGCCTCAATTTGAAGAAATTTAAAAGGCACTAAAGCAGTTTTCAATCATATTGCATCAATGTGTTCAACATTTTGAGAAAGAAGACATTCAAAGTACTCAAATATACCTTTTTAGACAAAAGAGAGTTAAACCTCTTTAAAGTAATACGGACATTTTTATTTAAGAATTCATTTCCTTCTTAAAACTGAATTACATAGAGAATTCTCTCAAATCTCTCTTTTATTTCTATGTTTAATCATTTAAGTATGTTTTAAGAGAAAGTGTATGCAGAAGATAGATATAATTTGACTTTTTTAAGTGCTTGAAAAAATGTTCTCTGATTATAAGAGCAGTATACATTGAATATAGGAAAACTAGAAAATACAGAGGAGTATATATAAGACCACAGGCAGAAAAACATATATAAACTAAATCACAAGCATACAGAAGAAAATTAAAAGCCATCTAAAAGATATCCACTACCCAGAGATAAGCACTGTAAATATTTTGATAGACATATGCACACACACACACAGAATTTTAACCAAATTGGGACATACTGTTATTGGACATAGTGTTAACTGTTTTTTATTTCATGTAAATATAAACATTTTCCATGTTAATGAGCATTATTTGCATTTTCTATCACAAATAAGGTTAAACATATTTCCATATAATTATTGGCCATTCACAGTTCCCTGTGAAATAGCTTGAGAATTTTAAAAACAATAATGAGTTTTTCCTGATTATAATATACTTACTGTAAAAATGTGGGAAATACAGAAGACTCTAAGATTATAGGGCATGGGAAGACTCATATAGTCCAAATCATAAGAATAATCACAACTAATTTTTGCTTTTCTGTGCATATAAATTTTTCTTATGGAACTGATATTCTGAACAAAATTGTTTTTAAGTATACATTTTTTCACTTAGCATCATTTCATGAGCATTTTCCCTGTATCATTAAAAATTTTTGTAAACATCTATTTTTGTTGGCTGTATTTTATTTGTGGAATTTTACTAGCTGTATATACTATGATTTAACAATTACCCAATGTCAGGCATTTTCATGGGTTTGCTTTGTTTTTCTTCACTTTATAATCTGGAATTAAACATCTTTGTATATAAATTATTACCTTAACCTATGATTATTTTCTAGGGATAGGCTGCAGAATTTGAATTCGTGAGTCAAAAGGTATGGACATTTTTAAGACCCATATGCCAAACTGCTTTGAGAATTGTCTCAATTTGCATTCTACAAAGAGTGTTTAAGAATGCCCAAACTACTACACCTCTGCTGGCCATAAATTCTATGTGTTTCTCACACATACACCTGAAACACATGTATATACTCTCCACCCCTCCCACCATACCTGCCCCCACAAAACACTGGCTACAGGAAAAATGATGTTACGGCTTCCAGTGAATATTTTACTAATGGAATGAAAGTTTTTCATTTGCCTAAACCACCTACAGTTCCTCTTCTACGGACTGGTTGCTAAATTTCTTGGATGTCTGACCCTTTTCACAGGTAACTGAGAAGTGACACCAAGATTAATAGAAGAATAAAGCCCAGAGGCAACAGAGTTAATAAAAGAAACAGAAAATAATATTAGCATTCCATGAAAGATCTATGAAGATACTATGAGGGAAAAACAATTAGAGAATACTGAAAGGTTATTTGTGGGAATAAAAGAAATAGAACTACAAATTTAAAAAAACAAAATTTGGGCAGGCCACGGTGGCTCAGTGGCAGAGTTCTTGCCTGCCATGCCAGAGACCCAGGTTCAACTTCTAATGCCTGCCCATGCAAAATAAATAAACAAATAAAAAACAAAATTCCTCAACATTGGTCTGAATAATAAAAGGAGCAGAATCTGACACAAGTAGTGATCTGGAAGATTAAACTGATGAATTCTCCCAAACCAAGGGATAAGAAATATGAGGGGGAAAGAAAGATAGATCTGAGTGATTCAACATAAGTCTAATAGCAGTTTCTAATTTTTTTTCAAAACAGAAGATGAAAGATATAACAGGACTAAATGTCTCTGAGTTGAAGATAGACTTGTGTATTAGATTGAAAGGGTCTGTAAAGGACTTAAATCCACTATGATGGGCATAACAAAAAAAAAGGAAAATAAGAGTTAACAAAGAAGTGGAGAAATTGGAACCCTCCTACATTATTGGTAGGAAAGTAAAATGGTTCAACTGCTGTGGAAAACAGTTCAGTGGTTAAACAAACAATTACCAAAAAAAAAGTCAAAAAGTTAAACAAAATTACCATATGACCTAGCAATTCCACTCCTAGGTATATACTAAAATAACTGAATCTAGTACTCAAAACGAATACCCACACTTGAACACTCACAGCAGCACAATTTGAGAAATGAACCTCAAAATTATTATTCTAAGTGAAAGAAGGCAGAAACAAAAGTCATGCATGAATGAAATATTCAACACAGGTAAATCTATAGAGACAAAACACAGATTGGTGATTGTCAAGGGCTGGGGGCAGGGGGTAAATAGGGAACAGCTATTTGCACACAGAATTTCTTTTTGGAGTGATGAAAATGTTCCAGAACTAGACAGAGGTAGTATTTGCACAACATGGTGAATGGACCAAATACCACTTTAAAATGATTAAATTTTTGTTACATGAATTTTACTTTTACTTCAATGAAAATAAACAAGAAAAAAATAAACAAAATCCTGTAATCTAAGGTGGGAGAGGAGGTGCTAACCTAAAAAAATGGTAACTGGATTTGCACCAGACTTCTCATTTGTAATACTAGATGCTAAAACACAAATGGAACCATTTTTACAAAGTTTCAAAGGAAAAATTTTTTTAAGTGAATAATACTATATTGCCCTAAAACTTTCATTTAACTATTGAGGCAAAATAAAGTGGTTTTTTTGGGGGTGGGGTATTCAAGAGCTCAAAGTTCACCATCCACACATTTCTAGAGGCAGAGGAGAGAAAGGATTGGTGGGCAAAAGACTCAAGGTTATACTGTGGCAAAATTAAATCTGAATTCAAGAGGTAAAAGAACTTGGGATATACAAAGCAGAGGTGAGCAAAGAAATAAGTAAAACAGTTAAATCTCAACAATTATTGAAAAATGTAAGTACATTGCAATTCTAGTGAGAATTATTGTAACAAAAGAGGCATAAGGCAGAATATTAATCAGAAACTGTTAAAAACATGGAAACTAAAGGTGTAAGAAAAGTGAAGAAGACCATACACTAAAAGCGTTTTCTTATCTGTGGAGGAAACATAAACATAAATGATATTTAATTCTGGATGCTTATAGTGAAAGTTAGAGCTAAATATGTTTGTTATATAATGCAAAGGCAACCATTATATTTAATATTAACTTAATACTACCATGAATTCTTCCAACTTAGAGTCTGATCCTCTCTAAAAAAAAAAGACCATCAGCCTGTGTCCAGCCACCAGTGTTTAAACCCTGCCCATTACCTGTGCTCAAACAAGACAGGCAAGTAATTGTTACGTTCCTAAAATAAGACTTTACCATCTCACCACTAACACTAAAAGGTTAGAATAGTCATATGTAACACAGGAATCATTGGATGGGGGGAGGGTTAAAAAACTGATTTCAATACAATAAATGAAAAAACTGAAACAAAAGTCATTATAAAAAGAAAACAAAATCAGATGACAGAAAGACCAAACATATCAGTGCAACAGTGATTCTAAATAGAAATGAATTAGTGCCTTCTAGGTGTTCACTATCTATTGGAGGAAGACAGACCAAAACACACACACACACCCAAGTAAACATAATCAAGTTAGCAAGGGGCTGAGACAGAGAAATACAGGAGAAATTTCAATATCGGGAAGGCCTCTCAGAGGAGGTGATAACTGAGCCAAGAACTAAAGGATGAGGAGGAGGAGGCCATGAAGGGGTGGTGGGTACTGTCTAGCAGATGGAACAGCTTCTGTCCTGAAGAACTAAAAAGGATAATCTTCTCCAAGAATTCATGGATAGTACTGAATGGAAGCAAGAAGTCTCAAGATGAGGTTAGTTAGTTCAATGCTACATCACAGAGAACCTTACAGACCAGGTTGGGATTTTTTTTTTTATCCTAAGTGCAATGGGAAGTCATTTAAGAGTTTAAGCAGGGGAGTAACATATTTGATTCGTGTGTACAAAAAAAGACCACTCTGGCTGATGTGTGGAAAAGACTGGAGTGAGGCAAGAAAGGAAGCTGAAAGAGAAGGCAGCAGCTACTGCAGAAGTCCTGGGCAGTGGTGACAGTCGTTTGCAATAGGGTCTGGCAGTGAAGATGGAGGCATGTGCATGAGTTCTCTATACAAGTTGGAGGTAGAATCAGGAGGCCTTCTGGAGTACTGGATGTGAGGGGCAGAGTTAGTCAAGAATACTCTCGTGTTTCTGACATTAACAATGAGTCCACGAAGGACTTACATTCTACCAAGACAGAAAAGACCAGAGGAGAAACCAATCAGCAAGGTGTCAAAGAAATAATAAGTACCCTTTCACTTCTTTTGCTCTGGGACTAATTCTTCATCTAAATTCTAGATTCTGTGACATTCTATGAACATCAAAGGCAATCACATAGTCTCTCTTTTCATCTTTCTTACCAGTTTGAAAGGATGTATATATCCTAGAAAAGCCATGTTTTAATCCTAATTCCATTTTGTGAAGGCAGCTGTTTCTTCTAATCCTTATTCAATACTGTATGCCTGAAATTTTAATTAGATCATCTCCTTGGAGATGTGACTCAATCAAGAGTAGTTGTTAAGTTGTATTAGGTGGAGACATGTCTCTACCCGTTCGGGTGGGTCTTGATTAGCTTACTGGAATCCTATAAAAGAGGAAACATTTTGGAGAAAGCAAGAGATCCGGAGAGAGCAGAGAATGCTTCAGCACCATGAAGGAGAGAGTCCACCAGTCAGCGACCTTTGGAGATGAAGAAGGAAAACGCCTCGCGGGGAGCTTCATGAAATAGGAAACCAGGAGAGAAATCTAGCAGATGACGCCGTGTTTGCCATGTGCCTTTCCAGCCAAGAGAGAAACCCTGAACTTCATTGGCCTTCTTGAACCAAGGTATCTTTCCCTGGATGCCTTTGATTGGACATTTCTATAGACTTGTTTTAATTGGGACATCTTCTCGGCCTTAGAACTGTAAACTAGCAACTTATTAAATTCCCCTTTTAAAAAGTCATTCTGTTTCTGGTATATTATATTCCAGCAGCTAGCAAACTACAACACCATATACCAATCCTCCTTAAGCTATATTTTATGCATATTTAATACTGTAAAAAAGAGAATGCCTCAGAGGTCCATCAGATAGAGTTAGGCTGTAAATACCTCTAATGAAGTCCTTCTCTACAGAATGGCCAAACATCAACTCTAGATGTTTCATTCAGACAAGAGGTGAATGTTTAGGTTCATTACCTGCAGTAAAATGGGGCAAATAAGGAACTAGTGATATCCTGGTAAAATGTGCAGTGTCTCATGATTATTTTTCACTAACATTCCCTATGGAAAAGATAGTTAAGATAGTTATTTTGATCAGCTAGAGACTGGTATAAGTAACATTTAAAATTCAGAGCATCACCAAAAATACATCACCGACTTCACAACTCTAGATGTCCCATCACGGAGTGTGTGATTTTTTTTTATACCCTGAAATTAGACCCCTAACCCACATCTATCCAGGTGTGATAAAGCTTCCCAAAGTCCATCATTTGGGGTTTCATATATCCTGTATTTATGTAACTGAATGACTTCCTACAAAAGCAAAGACACTACTAAGAGTGAGGGCAAGTTTATCTGGAGTGGCAGTCAATGAACATTAATATAAATTATTTGTGGTCCCCTCCCCCTGTCTACGTGGGACATGACTCCCAGGGGTGTGGATCTTCCTGGAATCGTGGGACAGAAATCCTAGAATGAGCTGAGACTCAGCATCAAGGGATTGAGAAAACCTTCTCGACCAAAAGGGGGAAGAGAGAAATGAGACAAAATAAAGTGTCAATGGCTGAGAGATTCCAAACAGAGTCGAGAGGTTATCCTGGAGGTTATTCTTATGCATTAAGTAGATATCACCTTGTTATTCAAGATGTAATGGAGAGGCTGGAGTGAACTGCCTGAAAATGTAAAGCTGTGTTCCAGTAGCCATGTTTCTTGAAGATGTTTGTATAATGATATAGTTTTCACAATGTGACTGTGTGATTGTGAAAACCTTGTGTCTGATGCTCCTTTTATTGACCTTATTAACAAATGAGTAAAACATATGGAATAAAAATAAATAATAGGGGGAACAAATGTTAAAATAAACTTAGATTGAAATGCTAGTGATCAATAAAAGGGAGGGGTAAGGGGTATGGTATGTATGAATTTTTTTCTGTTTTCTTTTTATTTCTTTTTCTGAATTGATGCAAATGTTCTAAGAAATGATCATGATGATGAATATGCAACTATATGATGATATTGTGAATCACTGGTTATATATGTAGAACAGAATGATCATATGTTAAGAATGTTTGTGTTTCTTGTCATATTTAAAAAAAAAATTTTAAATGAAGCAAAACACTGAACTATCAAAAAAAATTATTTGTGGTCACTGTGAGATGGAGATAAACATAAGGAAACATTCTCCAATTTTCCAACCCAAACTCTATTCATAATACAGTTCTGCTTAGTATTGGCGCTTGCAGAGTATAAGAAAAAGGTCTTGGGTGGAGATAGGTGAAGAGAAGAATAAAAGGTTCAAACTTTTTACTCTCTACACTTCTGTATTCTTTTCATGTCAAGGAATCTATGTGTTCATGTATTACTTAGGTTAATTTTTTTAAACATTTTTTTATTGAGAAAAATCTTCACACACATATTTTCTATACATGGTATACAATCAATAGCTCACAATATCATCACATAGTTGTGTTTTCATCACCATGATCATTTTTTAGAACATCTGCATCACTTCAGAAAAAGAAATAAAAAGAAAAAACTCATATATACCATATACCTTACTTTTCCCTCTCATTGACCACTACTGTTTCCAACTACCCAGCTAATTTTATCCGTTTTCCCCCATTATTTATTTATTTTTATCCATATTTTTTTTACTCATCTGTCCATACCCTGGATATAAGGAGCATCACATACGAGGTTCTCACAATCACACAGTCACATTGTAAATATTTTAACTTTATACAATCGTCTTCAAGAACCTAGGCTAATGGAACACAGCTCAACAGTTTCAGGTATTTCCCTCTAGCCACTCCAATACACCATAAACCAAAAAGGGATATCTATATAATGTATAAGAATAACCTCCAGGAAAACCTCTCAACTCTCTTTGAAATCTTTCAGCTGAAACTTTATTTTTTCTCATTTCTCTCTTTACATTTTTGGTCAAGAAGGCTTTCTTAATCTCTTGATGCCAGGGGCTTGCTTACCCCAAGCTTTCTGTGCCATGCTGTCAGGGAGATTTACACCCCTGGGAGTCATGTCCCACGTAAGAGGGAAGGCAGTGCATTCACATGTTAAGTTGGCTTAGAGAGAGAGGCCACATCTGAGCAACAAAAGAGGCTCTATGGGGGGTGATTCTTAGGCATAATTTTAAGTAGGCTTAGCCTAACCTTTGCAGAAATAAGTTTCATAGGGGCTTGGCCTATTTATTTGGTTGTCCCCATTGCTTGCGAGAATATCAGAAATATTCCAAATGGACAAATTTAACACCTTCCGCTTTCACCCCATTCCCCCAGGGGACCCCACAAATACTTCTTTATTCACTGCCCAAATTGCTCTGGGATTTACTGGGGCATCACACTAACCTGGACAAATTAAATCTCACTCCCTATTCAAGAGTCAACATACTTATGGTGTTCAACTAAACCGACCATATAAGTTAAATTAGGAAATGTACTATCCAAAATATAAATTTTGCACCAAATAAATACTTAGGTTAATTTTTAGAAGAAAATAAAAGGAAGGCTATGGCACAAAAACCTCCACTCCCCAAACCTTTGCAATAGAAAAGAGGTAAGTTTCTAAAGAGTAATGAGAAAATTCTATTTGCTTCATAATGTTACAATTACCAGATAAAGGATATTTATTACATAATAACTTAAAAAGGAATACACCTGTTCATCAAATATATTCATACACATTTGGCACTTATAAGGGGCCAAATACCATGCTATCTTAGACTCTCCTATACTCATATCACTTGCTTTCCATCACTGGTCTCATCTGTTCTAATAGTTTCCAGTCCCACCGTACACATCAATAAATCCCAAAGCCAGCTTTCTCTCCAAAAAAGAGCCAGCTGCCAACTGGACACCTGCCTTTGGATGGTCTACTGCTCCCAAAGTCCAACATGCCCAAGTCAGAGCCATCATTTCTTTCTGACCTGATGACTTCCTGCATTCTTAATTCCTCTCCCTCCTGCTAATTCCTACTTCTAACCAGTATCTAAGCTAGTTTCACCTCCTAAATCTTTCTTCAGTCTGTCTGCTGCTCCCTATTAGGACTGTTAGAATTTTGTCCAAAGGGCCATCCTACCTTACCAAGACCCCAGCCTCCAAGCTCTCTCCAATTCATCCTCCACACTGATCCAGGCCATACTGGATTACTCAGGAGCCAAGTGTTCTCTTGCACTACAGTTTTTCCCATTAGCATCTGGTACACTCTCCCTCTTCTGTATGTACTCTTCACCCTTCCCTTGACCTCACACTCTCATCAGTCCCTTAGGTTTCAGCTTCAACACTCTTTCTTCTACAAGTCTTCCCTAACCTTCCTTACCTCTCCCCTCTCCAAATACCAAGTTGGTTGTTGTTCATGTTCTTACTACTCTCATAGACCCTAACATAGTGAATTATCATTTCCTTTTACTCTTCTCTCTCTCCTAGACTGTAAGTTACTTGAGGCCAGCAACCACGTTTGCCATGTTCACCACTCAATCTTTAGCATGTAGAAGGCATTTATGTCAGTAAATATGATTATGTGAAGGCCATCTTATAGAATAAGCATATTTGGACAAAACATTTATTTTCTTAAGCCCTCCCAATAGAACTCTGCCTTTTTGAAACTAAATGCTCAGATTCTAGAGGAAGAAATATTAGAGACCTGTCTTTGAAATGCTGTTGTGGCCAACTGTATAATCTCAGACAATTCAATGAACTCTCTAAGCCTCATTTATAAAATGAGGGAGCTGAAATAGCTCATTAAAATCCTATGAGAATTTTTTATAAAATTCTATAAATCCAAATGCAGTAAAATATCATAAATTCAAATTATTTCCAAGAGAATCCCAGATTAAATTAGACCTTCAATAATTGATACTTGTTTCACCAAAATAATAATTATAATTGGGTAGAAAAAAAGAGAGAACAGTGTAGTAATTATAAGCATGAACTCTAGGGTCAGACTGTCCTGATTTCTTGCTCTGGCTATGCTGTTCGGTAGCTGCCATTATTCTGGCTATGCTACTTATGAGTTAGTGTACTACTTAATAAATACTGCTATTTAATCTTTATAGCCTCAGTCTCTTCATTTGTGGACTAGAAATTACAGTGCCTATCTCATACAATTATTGTGAGAATTAAATGAAATATATGAAAAATATATTACTCTGTATACCTAAAACAAAGTAAATGCTCAATAAATGTTATCACTATAATTTTAAACTATTCGCTAATAGAATTATGATTAACAAAAATAAAAAATTATAACAGTACCAGAGTACTGTTTACAATGCAGTTTCTTTGTGTATTTTCAGTCTTTTAAAATAAAAATGTGAAAATGCATAAAGATTAATGGAAATCAGTCGTTTTCACTACCCCAATCAGCCACTTTTAATTTAAAACAATTTTTTTTAATTAGAAAGATGACTATTGTTGAAAGATTGTATCATTTTGCATCTCACTCCTTCTATCTGCATTCATTTTTCCACTTCCTTAGTGGTTCTTTAAGCAACGGTCTGGGGATGGTAAACCTCTCAGTGTTTGTACAAACTATCTCACTCACAATCTTGAATAATAGTTTACCTTGATTTTCTCTGTTGGCAGTTTTTTTTGTTGTTGTTTTTTCTCATAGCACTTTAGCCTCTATGGTACTACTGAGAAGTCTGTAAGCCAAAATGATTTTATTTTCTCTCTGGTTGCTTTTAAGAAGTTATCCTTTTCATTGGGGGTCTACAGTTTTACTATAGTGTGCATAGGAAAGGATTTGTTTTTATTTTATTTATTGTACTCAAGACTCCTTGTAATTCACAAATAAGAGAATTCATATCTCTCATCCATTCTGGAAATTTATCTTTGAGTGTTGCTACTTTACCTTTCTCTTTATTCTCTTCCTATCTCCAGTCAAAACTCTCAATAGCTTCCCATATCACTAAGAATACAAGCTAATATTCTTTCAAAGCCTTCAAAGCCCTGCATGATCTCCCCTTCCCCCACTACTCTTTGACCTCATCTTCTTACCCTTCCCTTCCTTAATATCTCCACACCTGGACTGCACTCTTCCTCAAATACTCCAGGAGTGACTAGCACACAACCGTCACCACGAATATTAGCTAAATGAATAAATGGTTAAAATTACATGCTCTACAGCAAAAAGTAAAAACCTAAAATTGTGGAATTATAACCCACATCGAACTCTGAAATATCTTCTACAGCTAAATGTAGTAGTGTGCTTTGAAATTTATTGTTCTGTATATATTTCCTTTTTCACAAAAAAGAAAGAAAAAAGTCAATTGTGGTGATAAAAAAAATATTTATGCCTTCTCACCTTCTATATTCTGGAGCAGCTAGAAGGAAAACTCTAAGAGGATCGTATGGTAGCCCATGACAAACTCTGGGATCTGTCCTGTAACTAACTACTTGTTGAAGAGTGCTTTGAAATCTATTGCTTTTCTATTTCTTTGCTTTGTAAATATGTTATATACAAAGTTTATATATAATAAAAAAGTTTTTTAAAAATTACGTTATAAAATTAATTACAAATTTAGAAAATTAAAAAGATCTTAGAGTATTTTCCTAGCTGTTCTATAGTTTGCTAGCTGCCAGAATGCGGTATACCAGAAATGAAATGGCTTTTTTTTTTTTAATTATATTTTATTATTGCTCAGTTTATGTAATTTTTTTTTTTTTTTACATGGGCAGGCACCGGAAAACGAACCCGGGTCCTCGGGCATGGCAGGCAAGCACTCTTACCTGCTGAGCCACCGTGGCCCTGAAATGGCTTTTTAAAGGGGAATTTATTATGTTGCAAGTTTGCAGTTCTCATGCCATGAAAACATCAAAATTAAAGCATGGCTATAGAAATTCCCAATCTAAGGCATCTAGGGAAAGATACCTTGGTTCTAGAAGGCCAATGACATTCAGGGTTTCTCTCTCAATTGGAAAGGCACGTGGTGAACATGGCGATGTCCGCTAGCTTTCTCTCCAGGCTTCCTGTTTCATGAAGCTCTACCAGGGCCATTTTTCTTCTTCATCTCCAAAGATCTCTGGCTGTGCAGGCTTTCTTGGTTCTCATGGCTCTCTCCAAAATACTTCCTCTTGGGTGGGCCACGGTGGCTCAGCAGGTAAGAGTGCTTGCCTGCCATGTCCGAGGACCCGGGTTCAATTCCTGGTGCCTGTCCATGTTAAAAAAGAAAAAAAAAAAAAAAAACTTCCTCTTTTGAAGGGTTCCACTAAACTAATTAAGACCCACCTGGAATGGTGGAGTCACATCTCCCTCTAATCAAAGTTTAATACCCACAACTGGGCACATAACGTATCTGTGGAGAAAATCTAAAGTTGCCAACCTACAGTGCTGAACAGGGATTAAAAGAATTGGCTGCCTCAACAAGACGGATCAGGATTAAAATGTGGCTTTTCTAGGGTACCTAATCCTTTCAAACCATCAGTAACATGTCAAGGATAGATCTTGTACCATAAAAAATTCAGGCATATCTAAAATCTGCAGTTTTTTCTTTTCTTTTTTTCTTTTTTGCATGGGCAGGCACCAGGAATTGAACCCGGGTCTCTGACATGGCAGGTGAGAATTCCTTTTAGCAGTTTTTAAAATGTAATTTAGGATTGTAATTTAGCCAATGTCAAACGTAATTTAAGATTGTAATTTAACCAATGCCAAATTTACCAGAAGGGTGACAAACTGAAGTTCCATACGCAGAAAATGGCCTGCAGAAGACAAATCTTAGTTGACCAGAATGATATTTGGGGTAAAAAAAAAAATTGTACTGAGAGTGCCTGCATTTAAATTATAGGCCGGTGACCCCTGGTCTACAGATAAAACTTTCCTACCACCAGAGCTGTCCAGCAGGGACTGGGAGCATTCTCCCAGTGTAAAGAGGCTAACCTAAATTATAATTCCTCTGAATTATAGGACTGTATTTTAATTGTATGTATTTCACAACTGCTTAACACTAAAGTGTTGAAAACATGCACATATCTGGAGGATTCCAAGAAGAAAATCAGCACACTTTTTAGACATGCTAATTAATAGAACCTAACAAATATTCTTGAAGGTATAATCATTCTCTGCCCTGGATCTCTCAATAATCACCAAATAACTTGTGAATGATAATTTAGCTACAATTGTGTTGTTCAATGGAACTATGTCTCCGATTTCAAGTTCCTGAATGAATGTCTCCAAAGTTACAGCCAGAGAAGAAATAAGGAGGCTCCCTGTTTTACTCCAAATTTGAATTTAAAGGGATGGTTATATCATTGCTGTGGAGACAGCATGTGTCATCCTCAGTACATCTCATTTTATTCATAAAGAAGGCATCTGTCTTTCTTTCGGGTAACACGTCAAGGATAAGATCTTGTGGAATAAAAGATTTGGACATATCTAAAATCTGCAGTTTTCCTTTTAGCAGTTTTTAAAATGTAATTTAGGATTGTTACCTTTTGGTTACAATCCAAGGTATAGGTGAAAGCTTTTTGTCTCCTAGATTATGACTGCCACAGGGAAATGATCCTGTCTTTGTTCACTGCTACAGTCCCAGTGCCTAGCAGCATGCTTGACATACAGTAGATGTTCAAGAAAAATTTGTTGAGTAAATAACTAATTTTAATTAGATAAGTATTTGCCTCTATCCTGTTATAATTTTAGCAAAAGATACCTATGGACTGAAAAATAAAATAAGCCCAAATACCTTTTCAGCAAGGGCCACAAGGGAATAAGTAAGAGGCTTTCAAGATGCCAGTTTGATAGGAAAGCACTCATATGTTTGGCAAAGTTCTACTATAGTTGTTGGAAAATCTGCTTGATCTTTAGTTACAACTTTGAATACTATTAAGCTACTAACTCCATACACTTCCTCCTAAAAGAAGTAAAGAATGAATAAGTTTGCTTTCCTGAATGCTAATACTGTACCAGGAACTGTGCTTGGCACCTTCCGTACTTATTTCATTGAATCCTCACAAACATCCTGTGAAGTAGCATTTTCTCCATGTTACTGAAGAGGAAACACACACAGAAAGGTAAAGAAATTTGCCATATATCACACAGCTACTAATAGTACTCAGTGGCAAGGCAGGGATTTCAACCTAGACCATTGGGCTCTTAACCATGTGGCTATGCCAGCAAAACCAAAGTTTCCCTGATCCACAAAATCATCAGGGCAGTTGTGAGGATTAAGTCAGCATGTGGAAGCTACCATCAATTCCCCTTCTCTTGGTCCCTCCCCCACTGTCTTCAACTGGGGTTCTACCATTCTGGCTCCTTAGGTTCTACTCTCTAAAGTTAAAGTTTGGGAAGATAAGCAGTAATCCAATTTTTCCTTGCCTACACATTTGGGGAACCTTACGATATTTTAAACCTGTTATAATATTGTTTGATGCAGGCCACTAAAAAGGAACTAAACATATTACTCATTACAAATTGATTAGGAAAGTTAAACACACTGCCTCAGGTCAGACAGCTAGTAATGGTGGATCTGAGATTCGAATCCAGCCTTTTTCCATGCAGTGCTCCTTTCCCTACTGAAAAGGGAGTCACATAATTTGAAGATCCATAACCCACCTGGAAAAGGGAAGATCAGAGATTAGAATTCCCTTAATATGTTAAGAATATGTGGAAATATGTGAGAAGGGCTGCCAGAGAAACAAGCCCAGAATAATAAAAGAGACATTCCAGAAGTAGGCTATAAGAGAGTCTGCAAGTGGGTGGTATACTAAACTGAGCACAGGTTTGGAAAGGATGGCAGGATCAAAGACATAAGAATTGTGATAGAAACTACTACATTTTTCTTTGTTATTAATTAAGCAAGCATAGAGAATACCATATGAATGCTGTGTTTACATAAAAACAAAAGATTGATGTATAAAATATACATACAACTTCTAAACTACAACTGTTTTTATATGGACCTCCAATTAAAAGTAAAGCATGATAGCACAACATTGCGAATATAATCGATATCACTGAATTATATTTTTTTTTTTTTTTTTTTTTTTCTAAAGGAAAGACAGAGAGAAGGAAGGAAGGAAGGAAGAAAGGGAAACATTTTTAAACATTTTCTTGTTTTATTGTTTTCTGTTTCTCCGTTTTTGTTACATGGGCTGGGGCCGGGAATCGAACCGAGGTCCTCCGGCATAGCAGGCAAGCACTTTGCCCGCTGAGCCACCGCGGCCCGCCCTGAATTATATTTTTGAACATAGTTACAAGGGGAAATTTTAGGTTGCATATATCTTACCAGAATAAAAATTAAAATAAAAAACCAAGCTATAAGACTGTACCATGTAAACAGTAAACTTATTAGCAGTCCTAATGTAAACTATGGACTATAGTTCATAGTATAATTACAATAATATTATTTCATCAATTATAACAAAGATACCACACTAGTGTAATAATAGGGAAAACTGAAGGCAGTGAGTAGGGTGTAGGGTAATTCTGTTTTTCTGCATGATTTTTCTATAAATATCTGACTTCTCTAAAAAAATTTTTAAATGGTTAAAAAAAAGTTAAGCATAAATCTAAAGACATTTTTTGAGCAACTGAGGAAATTTGAATATAGAATAAGTATTAGATGATATTAAAGAACCATTGTTATTTTAAGTATGGCATTATGATTATATATAATTAAGTCTTTAATTTTCAAACTAGATTAAATATGAACATTTTTGTTATTTTTCACTGAAAATAGAGCAGTCAAATAATTATCAATGTTGAGGCTTTGTTTTTCTTGCTCTTGTCTTCCTCCTTGAATTGAGATTTCCCAATCTAATATCCAGTTACAGGATTCCATTTTTGCAGCATCTGAAAGATGTTATCTCTAGTATTTAGGAGTCAGAATTATCTAAGTACATTAATAACAGTGGTGGAGTAATCAATTCATTGAGACTAATAATACTTTGGTATTTGTTATTTACAGGGTTAGAGTTAAATTGCATTTTATATAGTTAGAATGAAAACCAAAATAAGTTCAGGACATTTAATAAAGAAGAAATTGGAGTTTAACATTGAATTCATCCAGAAAAGTTCAATGCTTAGGGCTGGTAATATTCTGTTTCTTTGATTTAGATGCTAGTTCCATTGGTGCATTCAGTTTGTGAAAACTCACCAAGTCCAAATTTGTGATATGTTCACTTTTCTTTATGTATATTATACTTGAATTAAAAAAGAAAAAAGCTTTTTTCTGTTGAGTTATAAAGTGAAGTATTACACATGAAAGGATATCTGGGATTTGTTTTAATAGACTGACTAACAAAGGAAGAAGAGGTATATGGACAGTGGTAAAGAAGGGGGATAAAGCAGGATGGGAAATAAATGAAATGAGATTAGCAAAATATCAATATTGTTGAAGTTATCAACATACTTCATGGGGATTTATGTACACACTGAAAATGACTATAATAAAAAATTGTTAAAGGGGAAATGCAATTGGTGTTACAGCTGTGTTTACATATGAACAGCCCCATACTTCTTGCTATTCATCCTAAGGCTTTAAGGAAATAAGAGCTTATTTCACAATGAGCTAGGAGATCCTTAACCCAGAAAAATGCTCTTGTTAACCAGGTCACAATAAGCTCTACAAAACAAGTAAGTGTAGATGTATTCATTCTTGGCTAAATTTTGACATATAATTATTCTTTGAGATGATTAAAAATGTCTTAATCACTATGTCATTTGCCTTATACAATGTGCAAAAGAAAAGTACCCTCCCTCAAGCTGAAGGAAAGAAGGGGGATCAGGTGCTCATGACCTTTCTACCCCATGTCCTACAGAACTCCCTTCCTAATCTACTACTGAAAGGCTGCTGTCTATATGAGTATCTTTCAGTTTAAGAATGTAATTGCAATAATACATCCATTTTATCCAAATTCCAATAGAGTGAAAAAACTTTTGGATGCTCCATAACATTTCTTATAAAAGAATTTTATCAGTAACACTGTACTTTCTAATCAACATTTTCAAAACGAAGTAACTATCTAGTTTCTCACTGAATAACTTTCTGGTATATGAAAGTATACCAGATTAATTACTCAAAAACAGGATACATGAGCACTTTATCAATGTCCACATGACAAGAAACTCGACAAGATACCAAATGTGTTGGACAATGGCATGTTGAGTTGGAATAAGGGTTCCAGTCCAACATGTAGGAGACAGGTGAATAACCACTTGGAAGCCAGTGAAACAGCCCCACTCTTGCTCTTTTTATTTACCTAGTGAGGTGAGAGATAAATCTTCTCCTATGAGATCAAGTAACTGCATCAGACAGTGTCTGCAGGAGCTGTGGTGGGTAAAGCACAGCTACCCAACCACTGAAGGATTTGCTGACATTAACAGCTTTACCCAGAAATTGTGCCTTGCTACTCAAAGTATGATACAGTATACTTGCAGCACTGGATCACCTGGGCACTCCTTAAAAAGGCAGAATCTCGGGCTGCAACCAGACCTATGACATTTTGAAAAGATTCCCAGGTAATTTGTATGCACAGTGCAGTTTGAAAAACATGAGATTAGAAGATTACTGCCAATTTTGAGGGCAGTTTCCACACAGCTCTTCCTTGGGCCTGTCCTGGCCCTCATTTTTACTGATGACTCAAATGAGGATATTAAAGAGTTCTCATCAAACCTTTATCAAACCCCAAGTGACAATAATTTAGAAGGAAACATTCTTGGAAGCGATCAAAATTGACATGTGAAAAACAGATCCTGTGAACAGATAAAAACAACAAATGATTTGTGAAAGAAAAAAATGCACACTTGAATGTATTCAAATGTGGCAAATCTGGACAGACATTCTTATGGCAAACTGTGGCCACAGACAATGACTGTTTAAGCGCCAGGAAGAAAAAGGATCCCGAGATTCTATCATGAGAATGGAGGACATTAAACCTGAAGAAAAAGGTGACTAAGTGGTAGTTTTCACACATTTGAAGGTCTGTCTTAAGAAGACACTTTATTCTACACTGTGTTTTGGAGCATCTACTATGTGCCAGGCACTGTGCCAGCAGCTAAGGACACAGAGAGTACAAACCAGAACTGATTGCTGATTTTCTGGTTTCCTGCCTAGTAGTAGAGGAAGCTAGTCTGTTGTTCTAGAAAGCAGAACTAGAGCTGACAGAAGACAAATGGAAGGTTGTGGGCACCACACAAGGGTTAAATGGACAGAAATGCCCAAGCTCCTCAGAGAAGGATAGAAGGGGTTAGGGAGGAGTTGGCCACCTTCAAAGAAGTAGCCGAAAGGACTACCTGGACAATGCTAATATTCCAGGGCTGAAGGACAATTAGGACAGCATCAGTAATCAAAATACAAGTTTGGTCCAAATTACACTACATTCAATTTAGGCTCGGAAAAAAGTTTTTAAAACTTATCCACAACTGAGGATGTGAGGGTAGTTTAGTTGTAGAATTCTCATGCCATGTGGAAGACGCAGGTTCAATTCCCAGCCCAAGCACTTCCCAAACAAACAAACAAAAAAAGCAAACAAACAAAATAAAAAATTCAACAAATAGTGCTACAATAAGAGAATACTCACATGGAAAAAGAACGAAATGTGACCCCTGCCACAAAGTATACAAAGAAAAAAAAACTAGTCCACAACTTAGGGTATCATTCAATTTTGTATGTAAATGTAAATGATGTATAATTTCTCTTTCAGCAATATTTTTTTTTCTGAGAATTAGTATTAATGTACCTGAATTCAATTTCAGATGTTAAGCTTATCAACTAATTTACTTTGGTGCCAAGTCACTTTACCTTTTAAAATTAACCTAGGCTTAGAATGGGAATATTTATATATTAAATATTTCTAATTAGAAATAAATGAGAAAATGCATGGAAAGTGCTTTGTTTGTAATACACGTTCAATAAAGGTGATTATTTCCATTATTAGACTGGAACCCCAAGAAAAACAAAATAGGACATATATAAATCACTTGGATAAATGGAAATTTGTTTCTTTCATTTATGTCTGGTCTAATGTTAATCTCTAAATTTTAAATACTCAGAAAAAGTAAAAAAACAAAATCTTTAATAAGGACCTTAGTTTTAGACTGAGGCCCTTGCACAATAGTTCTTAAAACCCTAGGATTTAATGAAAATCCACATTAACATTATAAGCACAACTCTGCTTAATGACTCAGTTTGATTTTAATCTTGCCTCCATCACCTTCCCCTAAAACTCCTATATTTATTGTTCTTTGATATGGCTTCGGAGTTGCTCATCCTACTCCAGAGAAATTATCCTAAAGAAATAACAATTTCTTTCCCACTTCCTGAAAGAATAAAAGAAGAATCAGATGCATAAAAATACAAAGAAAAATGTTTATAAAGAAAAAATTATGCATAAATGTGAACAAGGACTGCAAAGACAAATTAAAAGTTTTCTTCCTATGGTGTTAGAATTCCATTTTTTCATTTAAAATTTCTATTTCCCTGTTGATTGTTCAAATACTTTTACGATTAATGTATCAGGAAACAAAATAATTTGAACATTAGCAAGAAATGAAATAACAATGGTGGCAAATAGTTTGATTTTAATGTTCAATTGACTCTCTGTCCCTTAAATATTTATTTTGATATTTAATAAAATAGCAAAATCAAAAGATAACATTCCAGTTACAAAAAGAGCTTAACATTTGTGAAAAGGAAAAAGGACTTTGCACAGCAGCAGCCCATAAACTTTGGGTAAAAGCAAAACTTTTTTTCTGGATTCTATTTCTCCTTTTACCTTATTTGATCTCATTTAACATCCCTCATGCCAAGTTGTTTTTTTACCCTTTTTTGCCTTCTTCTCATGTTCATAGATGTGAAGAAAAAAAAAATACACAGCAGCTCTGTTAGAGCCCTCCACTGTCCTTTCAGCAATGTCATGAAATGTGGCTTTCTGGAATGGGCTGTAGAGAGAGTCGAGACTTGAGGCTATTTGGCTACTTACTATCTGTAGGATTCAGGGGATGAAAGGGAAGATGATAGTTCTCTTCAAGTACTTGAAGGATGTATACATTATATATTATGGGAGAAACCAAGTAAGTCTAATGGGTCAATGTTTCCAGGTCAAAGATTGTCATTTTCTATGAGGAAGAATGTTCTTGGGCCAATTGAGAAGTCCCTCACATAAGAAGGGAGTATGCATTTCACCGGTGGCCATACTGGAAAACCCTATGGTCATTTTCTGAGAGTCTTTGATGCCAATGTCTTGTTTGGGCACCAGAGTTAAACATAAGTGGGAATCAACAGAGTGCAGGTTGCATGCACTAGCGTTTTTACCTGGACAACAAAAAACCCTTGAGAGAGATGAGGGCTCAAATTTAGCCCACTATCATATACACTTAGACAGTCTTATTCCATTTGAGAAGTATCTGTAGTTAAAAATAAATAAAAGCAATCCCCACCATGTTTTTCCTTTAAAAAAAAAAATTAGTCCACCCTACATTTAATCAAAAAGGTACAAATACAACTTGTAGCACTATTCTGAGTAATGATGCTAAGAGCCATCATTGTTTTTTGCTGCTAGGTTCAGGAAACTAAACATTGTAAAAAATCAAGAAAGAGTCTAAAAATCTCAGTATTTAGGTATACAAGTCATACATCTAGAATGTGAACTGTGAAGAAAGTGATTTTATTTTCTCTGTTCCACTTGTCAAAAGAGATAAAATGAGTTTGGAACTGAGAGAAAGACAAAAACACAAAATTCAAAAAAGTAGACAAAGACAAGCATAAGGAATAGTGAATGTTAACCACTCAGAACCTCACTGAAATTCCAAATGTATGACTTGTATACCTAAATACCTCTACTCAGCTCTTCTTTTTTCGTTCAACACAATGAGCTGGTCAGCAGGAGAGAAGATTATAAGGGCAGAAGTTCATATTTCATTCAGCCTACTTGCTGCCTTTGACAGCTATCACAATTCAGTACAGGAGAACATTATGCTCATAGCCATAGAGGCAACTGTAATGTCAAACTCAGAACTGTGGAATCATAAAACACAAGACACATGTAGCAGGTTTTGGGGTGGGAGCAACGGAGTGGCGAACCAAATTACCAGATAAGAAATGCAGGACTTGGAAAGCGCTTCTCAAGCCAATCAGATTCTTAACTCATTTTTTTCTCCTTTAAGAAGATGGAAACAATAACTAATTCTTTCAAGTCAAATTAATTCCTTCTGTTCACAGAAGATATTATACCAGAATTCATGGCTTTCAGACCCAGTAAGAAATGAATGCTCCAGAAAAGGACTTAAAATCAGGTATAGATACATTACAAAGTATGGCTTTCACTGAACTGAAAAAAGCAATCTTTGTCCTAGATCACAGGGTATGTTGTGGTAACTCTATCTCTCAAGTACTATTAGACTAGGGAGAGAAGTAAGTAAATAGTGTGCTATCATAAAAATATGTACTTTATGCTCCAGGAGAAATGGAAAAGGAGGAGTAGCACCTAACCCAGCCCAAGATGTGAAGGAAGGCTTCCTGGAGGAGGGGGCACCTGAGATAAAACTGGAAAGGGAAGTAGGTATTGGCCTGATGAAAGTGTATGTGGAGTGGGGGTCGTCTATGCAGAGGGGCCACAAAGGAGACCCAGGAAGACCAGAATCAGAAGCCTGGGAAATGCTCGCATTTCAGAGCTGACCAGAGGACTGGGAGACCATAAGAGGTCAATGGATGAGGGGCCAGAGAGAGAGAGAGAGAAGGGCCAAGGAGAAGAGCATTTCAAGGACGAAACCCTCTACAGTGTACATGGATACAAGTCAAGTGCGGCTAGGGTTAAAGGACTGGATTTAGCTAACCACAAAGAACCTTGAGTGACTTCTGCCAGAGCGGTTTCAGGAAAATGGTGGGGACAGAAGCCAGAGAACAGAGGGCTGGGTTGCAGGAGGTGAGGAAGTAGAGACCATGAATAAGGCTTCTTGTAGGAAGCTTTCCTAAGAACAGGGAGGGAACTGATAGGAAATACAAAATCAAATTTTATTATTCAGTCTGAACCTACACTCTGAGCTCCACACTTTCATGCCTCTTTTTCCCTTAGCCACTGTATTCAATTTATACTCTGACCTCCCCTCCACCAATTCTCCATACAAAAACCAGGGTAGTCTTTTTAAACTATGAACTGGACAATCTCACCCCCACTCAAAATGTATAATAGTTTCTAGTGCCCTTAGAGTAAAATCTTAACTCCTTGCATGGTTTATAAGCTCTACTGTTCTCTGGGTCCTGCTTCCCTCCCCAGCATCTTTACATGCACTTCTCCCTCCTATTTGCCATGTACCAACCTGGCCTTCTTTCAGTCCTCAAACCCTCCATGTTCCTGCCTTAGAATCTTTGTTCAAGTAGTTTCCTCTGCCTGGAAAGCTTCTCTCCTGCCCACCCTCCTCCAAAAGATGCAGCCAAAAGGAAGAATCACCTACAAAGGAACAGCAACCATAGAGGTGGCCCTCCACGCTGTGCCCAGAGTTACTCAAATCATACCAGCTCATTCAGAGTCCAGATTTGTCAACTGTCCAGGTGGAGTATTTGCTGGCTCCCACCCCCAGGGGCTTTGACAGCAAAAGACCCAGGCTCTAGCTCATTTCTCTGCTGCTTATTTAGTTGTGTGCCCTTTATCGAGGAACCATCTCATCAGTTTCTCATTTTTAAAAAGGTAAACAGAGTATGCATCCCCAGCTGTTAGTAAGTTCACCTCAGAAGCATGTAAACAGTGTGGTTTTCTCCCACATCTCCCCTGATCCAGTAACCTCTCTCCCATTTCTGCTGTGTTTGCCTTCACCAGAACCAGTCTGAAGCATTTCAGCCCTCCCCAAGCTCTATTCATCAAGGCAGGAGGAATGATCTCTCTGTTCTATTCTAGGGCTGCACAGGTGCTGCCCTGCTCCTCTCAGGGCCCCTTCCATCATCCTGTGCAAGCAAATAAGCACCCACAACACCTCAAATTCATCTCCCAGCAAATAGCTCTTCTCAATCATTTTTCCTTTAGCATTAGTCACCAGCTCCCATCCTGGGAGAACCTTCTCTTCCTTCTAGGCACCTTCAACACAGTGTTGTTGACCACTGAAAAGCCTCTCTGGTTCTGGATTATAATAAACATATATCTCAAAAATGAGCCTGAAGGATGCACAGGTGGTTCAGTAGTAGAATGCTCGCCTTCCATGCAGGAGACCCAGGTTCAATTTCTAGATCATGCACCCCACCCCCTCCAAAAAAAAAAAAAAAAAAAAGAGCTTGTGAGCTCCCAACAGCAATGAGCCTGCTCCACGGAGAACTGAATAAAATAAATGGCATCTACTGAGTGGCACGGGCCAAGTATTCCCACAAAGGCTCTCACAACAGCTCTTGAGGGCTCCTGTTTTTACAGATGAAAAATGGAAATTCAGAGAGGCAGATTTGCCTAAAATCACACAACCAAACATGTGGCAGGGATGGGGTTAATAAATAAGTAAAAAATGAACAAACAATAAAAACAGGTTGACTCCAACTACTTTGTGTCCTCAGCACAGGGCATATCTCCATGCATGCACCAGGGTCTCACTGATGACTTGCAAATGAATAAATGGGAGCTCTCTGCTCCAAGAGTGATTTTTAAACTGAAGAAATTTTTCTGCATATTTATAGCTAAAGCTTCCCTCTTGTTTTGCCTTAAAGGTAAACACTAAAGAATGTGAAGAACAAATTAATGCCTTAGGAAAGTCCGTAACTATAGTATATAATAAACAAATATTTAACTTTTCTCATGTCTATCTAGGGGAAATTTGTTGGTTCAAGAAAGCAGAACTCATATGTATGAAAAACAGCATAAAGCTCTCAAGAGGTAACAGCAAAACTTCAAATCTCTGCATGCAGTCTGTCATCCCGTATAATGAATTATCAAAAACATGCTAAAAATCTCCAATTCTTCTCATCCTCTTCCAAAAAACAGAAGTGGAGATATTACTTTGTAACTCATTATATGAGGCCAGCATTATCCTGAAACCAAAGCCAAATAAAGACAGCACAAGAAAATTATGAACCAATATCCCCTATGAATATACATGTAAAAATCCACAACAAAATACTGGCAAACCAAATCCAACAGTATATTAATATGATTATACATCTTTGTGATGGTTAGGTTCATGGGTCAACTTAACCAGGGAATGGTACCCAGAAGCAAGCACTAGCATAGCTTTTACTGCAAGGATATTTCATGGACTTAAATCATCACTAAATTGATCACATCTATGGCTGATTACATCTAAATCAACTAAGGAGAGTGTCTTCAGTAACAAGAGATGTTTAATTCAATCAGATGAAGGCTTTAAAAGGAGATGTGGTGATCTCAGAAGTCAGAAAAGAGAATTTTCATCTCTACATCAGCCAGCCAGCTTTTCTGGAGAATTCATAAAGAACCTTCACTGGAGCTGACAGCTTGCAGCTTATCCTAGGGAAATTGGACTTGTGCATCTCCAGAATTGGATGAGACACTTTCATAAAATCTCGTAAGATTTACAGATATCTCCCATTGGCTCTGTTTCCCTAGAGATCTCTGAGTAATACAAACATGACCAAGTAGGATTTATTCCATGGATACAAGGATGGGTCAACATAAGAAAATCAGTGTACTACAACTATATTAACAGAACGAAAGGAGAAATTACATGATTATCTCAATAGATGCAGAAAAGGCATTTGACAAAATCTAATATTCTTTCATGATAAAAACACTCAGAAAAACTAGCAACAGAAGAGAAATCTCTCAGTGTGATAGAGGACATCTATAATAAAGACATAACAAATATCATACTTAATGGTGAGGGACTGAAAACCCTTATGATCAGAAACAAGATAAGGATGCCAACTGTCACCACTGTTATACAACACTGTATTAGAAGTTCTACCCAGAGCAATCAAGCAAGAGAAAGAAGTAAAAGACATCTAAACTGGAAAGGAAGAAGTCAAATTTCCCTATTTGCAGATGGCATGATCCTACAGTTAGGAAATCTCTACAAATCCACAAGAAAGCTACTAGAACTGATAAATGGATTCAGCAAAGTTTCAGAAAACAAAATAAACATGCAGAAGTCAGTTGGGTTGCTATATACCAGTAATGAACTGCAAAGGAAATGAAGAAAACAATTCTGTTTATAATAGCATCTAAAAGAATAAAATACCTAGAAATAAATCTAACCAAGGAGGTGAAAGATTTATACACTAAAAATTACCAAACATTACTGAAAGAAATTAAAGACCTAAATAAATGGAAAGACATCCCATGTTCATGGATTGGAAGACTAATATTGTTAAGATACTGTTTCTGCCTAAAGCAATCTACAAATTCAAAGCAATCCCTGTAAAAATTCCAGCAGCCTTTTTTTTTTTCAGAAATAGAAAAGCTGATCCTCAAATTCATATGGAATTGCAAGACACCTGGATAGCCAAATCAATCTTTAAAAAGAACAAAGGTAGGGAGCCCAGAATAAGAATGAGAGCCTTTAATCCTGTATAGCTTAATGGAATGCCTGGATACATCCCAGAGTACATTAAGCAGATAATCAAAAAGTATTGGCAAAGTCCCTTGAGGGATGGGAGAAAAATATGGAACTATTAAACTTTATCACCAAGGAATCCCCTAATACTGTGTCAAACATTGGGGACAATAGGCCAAATCAATAGGCCAAGCCCTTCATCTTGAGGTTTGACCTTGTGAAGCTCATGTTTGTAGCAGAGAAGCTTAGCTTACCTATCAGCATGCCTAAGAGTCACCTCTGGAGGGTCTCTTTTGCTGCTCAGATGTGGCCTCTCTCTCTCTAAGCCCAACTCTGCAAGTGAAATCACTGCCTTCCCCACAACCCATGACATGACATTCAGGATAAAAGTTTCCCTGGCCCTGTGGGAGATGACTCCCAGGGATGAGCCTGGCCCTGGCACTGTGGGATCAACAATGCCATCCTGACCAAAAGGGAGGAAAGAAGAATAACAAATAAGGTATCAGTGGCTGAGAGAATTCAAATAGAATCCAGAGGCTACTCTGGAGGTCACTCTTTTGCAAGCTTCAGTTAGACATTGCTACCTATTGTAACTTGCCAAACCCCAACCAAAACCATTCCAGCCAATCCTAAAGGATACCTAGGGCATTATATAAGATTCTACAAAGGTTCCACGCACTAGAGTAACTTTTCAGAAACCTGCAACCTCCAGATGGGTCCCTGGACCAGATAAGTCCTGAAGGGATATTTTTTATCCTTATTTATTTATTTAAATATTTAATTGAGAAATATCCACACACATACAGTCCAACCATATTATACAATCAATGGCTTACAATATTATCACATATTGTGTATTCTTCACCATGATCATTTTTAGAACATTTACATCACTCCAGAAAAAGAAAAAGAAAAAAAAAAAAGAACTCATATATCCCACCCCTTACCTTAACTCACAGTATTTCAATCTACTCAATATTTACCCTTTATCTCTTCCTATTAATTTATTTTTATCCTCATTTATTATTATTTTTTTACTCATCTGTCCATACCTTGGATAAAAGGAACATCAGACACAAGGTTTTCACAACCACACAGTCACACTGCAAATGCTATATATTATACAGTCTTCTTTAAGAATCAAGTCTATTGGAACACAATTCAACAGTTTCAGGTACTTCCCTCTAGTCACTCCAATACATTATAAACTGAAAAGGGATATCTATATTATGCATAAGAATAACCTCCAGGATAATCTCTTGACTGTTTGAAATCTCCCAACCACTGAAACTTAATTTTTTCTCATTTCTCTCTTTCCCCTTTTGGTCAAGAAGGCATTCTCATTCCCATGATACTGGGTCCCAGTTCATCCCTGGGATTCATGTCCCATATAGTGGGGAGGACAGTGAGTTCACCTACAAGTTGGCTTACAGAGAGAGGCCACATCTGAGCAACAAAAGAGGTTCTCTGGGAGGTGATTCTTAGGCATAATTATCAGTAGGTAGGCTTAGCTTCTCCCTTGCAGGAATAAGCTTCATAGGAGTGAGCCCCAAGATTGAGAGCTCAGCCTACTGAACTGGTTGTCCCCACTGCTTGTAAGAATATCAGGAATTCCCCAGATGGGGAAGTTGAATATTTCCCCCTTTCTCTTTAGTCCCCCAAAGGGTCTTTGTAAATACTTTTTTATTCTCTGCCCAAATTACTCTGGGGCATCACACTAACCTGTACAAACCAACAAGATCTCACGCCCTATTCAAGATACCACGTAATTATGGCATTCAAGTAAACTGACCATACCAGTTAAATTAGATAATGTGCTACCTAAAATATAAACATCTCTCCCTTTGGTTTGGCACAGAGGTTGAAGTTTGAAAATATCAGCCATATCATTCTTTATCCAGTATTCTGATTTACCTTAGTCCTTCCAGATCAGCTTCACTCATATCTCTAGACATAGTCTGATCACTTTTTAGCTTTTTTAAAAGTTGCTAAATGGGGTAATGCTGACTTTCATAGCTTCAGTGCTCTAACTCTGAGTCTCAGGTGTCACATAAATACCCAAAGTTTCAGAGGAAAACCACGTTATTAGACAAAGAGATCAGTAGCTTAGAATTTAGAAATATCAATTACAACTACTATATTTTTGTGACTGCTGTAAGAGCTTACAATCTAGGAACCTTTACAATAGGCCTCAACCTGATAACCCATGCTCTCAACTTCAATACTCTAGGTTTGTATATTATAGTTAATCTACATGAGTGAAGCATGATAACATTTGTCTTTTTGTTTCTGACATTTTATCCAACATACTGTCCTTAAGGTTCATTCACCTAGTTGCATGCCTCACAACTTCATTCTTTCTTGCAGCTGCTCAGTAGTCAGTTGAATGTAAACCCAGTTTGCCCTTTCATTCCTTAGTTGTTGTATCCTTAGGACACTTCCCTCCATTACGAATCATAAACACTGCCACCATAAATACCGCTGTGCAAATGTTGGTGTCCCCACTCTCAGTTCCTCCAGTATATATACCTAGCAGTGGGGTTACAAGATCATATGGCAACCCTACTCCTAGCCTCCTGTGGAACAACCACACTGCCCTCCGGAGGGGTTGAACCCCTCAGCTTCCCTACCAACAGTAAATAGGTATATCTCTTTCTCCACATTTTCTCTAGGCTTGTTTCTCTGTTTATTTTTAAACAATTTTATTTGCTCATCATACAATCCAACTTAAGTAAACAGACATGCCTCACCACCATAACCTATATGAAGACATAGAGAAGCCATACCCCCTCCTCACCCTGCTTCTTGACATTTAGTTTTAGCGTAATACCTTTGTTATATTCAGTGGAAACATATTACAATGTTACTGTTGACTATAGACCTAGCTTGCTCTGATTGTGCTGTTTCTTATATACCACCCATTTTCAACCCCTTGCAATGTTGAGATTTCTTTCTTCTCCCTCATACAAAAACATTTTTATATTTGTACATTTAACCACCATCACTGTCCATTCAAGGCATTCCTAAATTATGCCATCTCAGTCTTTATCCTCTTTATCTTTCCTTCTGCTTTCATAAGTGGCCCTAGCCACATATGTGTCCCTCAACTGTTCCCTTGAAGAGATATTAACGACCAAATTTGTTGCTACTTTTCTGAAGTCTCAGGAAACAGATCTTGATTCCAAATGTTCACAGTAGTATCTGCTCTGCTTAAATGGTTGACTGAGAGAAACAGAAGGAAAAAAACTTTCTTTCTCCTGGAACTATTAAGTTACCATAAAACGGCTTGTCTTCTCCCATTTTAGAGCTCAGAAAGGTGGCTCCTCAGTAAGTTAACAGAGGTTTTGTTAAGAAATCACACATATTGCCAATGGGAACCAAATCTAAGTCTGATTTACTGTCATCTCTCTTGGGCAGGTAGGCCTGAGAGTTCGTGAGTGACTTATGATATTAACATCCAACAAGGACTTTTATTAGCACTCTTCAATTTTCAGTTATATGCTGATATAACATAGTGATATTTAATCACAGAAAAATAAATCGTGTCTTTCTTGCTAAGTCTGATGGGGGATACAAGTTAAGCAAGGTATGATTGATCCTTCCTTAGCAATAATACAGTCTAGTCAGGGAAATCATGTACTCATTTAACACATAACCAACAATTCCAGGCAGCATTTATTTACTAAAAACTAACACAGAAATGTACTATATAGAGTTTAGGAAGAAGGATTAATGTAGACTGAGGGAGTAGAGGCAGAGAGGGTTTCAAAGTAGAGGTGTGATTGAACTGAGCCTCAATAAAGGGACAGTGTGGTAAAAACTGACTAGCTTCACCAAACCAGTGTTCCCTTCCTCCTGGTCACGCAACAGCTATCATTCCCAGCCTTCTTTGCAGTTAGGTGGGGCCCCGAAACTGAGTTCTGGACAGTATGTGGGGAGAAGTGATATAGTCCACATTTGGACCTGGTGCATAAAAGCCTCCAGACAGTCATTCACTATCTCTTCTCCCACTTGCTGGCTGGACATCAGACCTAGGACAATTTTGGAAATAGTGATTTGAGGATGGCAGAGTATCCATCAGATTGGGCTCCCTCCAGTCCCATGGCTGGCTGGACTGGATTTTAAAGAAGCACCAAAAAGTCTGAGGTTTCAGTAGGATTTACCACATGCCAGTGCTACGCAGAGATACTCCTGCTTTAAGAACAGGGTGCTGGAATGAAACAAAAAGATAGGCAATCTGACAGAGTCAGTTCAAGGCAGATTGTGGAGGACTTTATAAACATCAGACTGTGGAGTATAACTTCATTCAATAGACAATGGGAAGCAATAATTAGCTCCTACTTCCAAGATTCACAGCAATAATTTTTTTACCTTCACTTCTGTCTTCAAAGACTTTACTGCACCAACTCTTGACTCTCAGTGGGTGTCAAAGGTCCACTTCACAAAGAAAATAAAAGCTTTTATATACGCAATACTTCCAATCCCCTACCTCCTATAGACTAATCTGTACCTCCATTTCCTCTTTCCATACCCTCAAGTGGAAGAGGCATCCCTCCCCTGGCAATGCTACTGACCATCAATGTTACTGAACATCTCCATCCATGGAGAAAACCCTGCTCCACCATTTATCATTTCTCTCTCTTGAATCTCTGCCTCCTTCCTTTCTTCTGATTCCCTCCCTTCAGGCTCTGAACTCAACATGCTAGAGTCCTTCTCATCCTAAAATCATCCCTTCCTCAGAACCTCACACCCACTTCTCAATATTACCTTTAAATAACAGCAGCAAACACATACCTCCACTTCATCATCACAGATTCACTGTCCTACCCACTTGCAGGTCTGGCTTGTACCTCCATCATGATAATGAAACAGTCCCCTCCAATGATACCCCATAGCAGTCAAATTCAACAGGTATTTTCCAACATTTCTCATATTTGACCTTTTATGGCTCCTGACACTCCTGGAGCCTCTCCTCCTTGAAATTCCCCCCACCTTGACTTCCATGACCCACTCTCTCTTGATCATTCTCCTCTCTTTCTTCTTGGACCTCTACTTGGATTCCTCTATAGACTCCTCTTCCTCCACTTCCCCCCAAATGTTGGTGACTCATAGGTACCATCTTTATATACCTCTTACCTTACATACTCTTCTCTCCCTGTCTGAAATAATCCACAAAACAGCTTCAACTTGCACCTACATGCTGGTGACTTCCAAACTGACATCTCTCCAAATCCAGATCACTCATGTGAGCTCTCCAGACCCTGGCTACATTTGCCTGCTGATATCTTTGCTTTGCCTGCTGGTATCTTCACGTGGATTCCATAGGCACCTCAAACACTCAAAACCACACTCATAAAAGGAACAAAGTTGTGAGGCATGCAACAATAGGAATGAACTTGTGGGACATTCGGTGAGGCAAAATAAGCCAGAAATGAAAGAACAATTATTGTATGGTCTCCTTTAGAAAATGCTTATAAGAAAACAGGGGCCTAGATTGTAAGCTTTTATAGCAGACACATTTAGTCCAAGTGGTAATTATTATTTCTGGATTTTGAGAGTGTGTTTTATATATGTATAACCTGGTATTTAGAGATAAGAACAAAGTCAATCAGGTCAGGATTAAGGTAATTCAGAACACAGGGGTAAGGAAGACACTGTCCATATTTTAGAGCCGCATCTACTCTTTGAGACCAAGGGAAGAGGGGTTTATTTTATCCAGAACTTAGATTTTCTGTGGCCCATGGTCTTGCTCAGCCTGTCAGGATAGCTCATTTGAACAGTTAAAGCATGGGGAGCCCAGAATAAGAATGACGGCCTTTAATCCTGTGTGGCTTGATGTGATGCCTGGATACATCCTAGAATATATTAAACAGATAATCAGGAAATATTGGCAAAGTCCCCTCAGGGGACTTTTAATATGGAACTTTTAAACTTTACTATCAGGGAATCCCCTAATACTGTGTCAAACACTGTAGACAACCAAATCAATAGGCCAAGCCCTTGATCTTGAGGCTTACTCTTATGAAGCTTATGTAGGTAGTGGAAAAGCTTAGCCTATCTTTAGGTATGCCTAAGAGCTACTTCTGGAGGACCTCTTTTGGTGCTCAGATATAGCTTCTCTCTCTCTAAGCCCAACTTTGTAAGTGAAATCTTTGTCCTTCCCCTACATGACACATGACATCCAGGATGAAAGTCTCCCTGGCGGCATAGCAGAGGACTCTGGGGATGAGTCTGGCCCTGGCACCATGGGATCAACAATGCCATCCTCACTGCTGGTTTGAAAGGATGTATGTCCCCTAGAAAAGCTGTTTTAATCAAAATCCTATTTCGTAAAGGCAGAATAATCCCTATTCAATACTGTATGTTTGAAACTGTAAATAGATCATTTCCCTGGAGGTGTGATTTAATCAAGAGTGGTTGTTAAACTGGATTACATGACAACATGTCTCCACCCATTTGGGTGGGTCTTGATAAGTTTCTGGGGTCCTATAAAGAAGAAATATTTTGGAGAATGAGGAGATTTGGAGAGAGCAGAGAATGCTGCAGCACCATGAAGCAGAGAGTCCGCCAGCCAGTGACCTTTGGAGATAAAGAAGGAAAACACCTCCTGGGGAGCTTCAAGAAACAGGAAGCCAGGAGAAGATAGCAGATGATGCCATGTTCGCCATGTGCCCTTCCAGATGAGAGAGGAACCCTGACTGTGTTCATCATGTGCCTTTCCAGATGACAGAGAAACTGTCACTGTGTTCACCATGTGCCTTCTCACTTGAGAGAAACCCTGAACTTCATTAGCCTTTTTGAACCAAGTTCTCTTTCCCTGGGTGCCTTTGATTGGACATTTCTATAGACTTGTTATAATTGGGACATTTTCTTGGCCTTAGAACTGTAAATTAGCAACTTATTAAATTCCCCTTTTTAAAAGACATTCTGTTTCTGGTATATTGTATTCTGGCAGCTAGCAAACTAGAACACTCACCAAAAGGGGGAAAAGAACCATAACTAATAAGGTATCAGTGGCTGAGAGAGTTCAAATAGTGTCCAGAGGCTACTCTGGAGGTCACTCTTATGCAAGCTTCAGTTAGACTTTGCTACCTATCATAACTTGCCAAACCCCAACCAAAATCATTCCAGCCAGACCTAAAGAACACCAAGGGCAATATATAAGATTCTACAATGGTTCCATGCACTAGGGTGACTTTCCAGAAACCTACAACCTCCAGATGGGTCCCTGGACCAGATAAGTCCTAAAATGTAGAGGGCTCAGCCTCTCCAGAACATCAGCTAGTTCCATCTCCCTACCCCATAGTACTGACAGCCCCTTTCAACATGAAAAAGTTAGAATGGGCATAGCCCAAATACCTCTAAAGAGTGGGAGAAACATCAGAGGTCATGGTGGAGTTATGTATAGAAGGTAGGGTTTAACAAATGAATATGATTAAGGAATCATTAAATTGATATTTCTTTTAGTCTCCAGTATTTTAGAGCAGCTAGAAGTAAAAACCTAAAATCATGGAATTGTAACCCATACCAAACTCTGAAATCTGTTCTACACCTAACTGTGCTGTACTTTGAAATTTATTGCTTTTTTGTATATATGCTATTTTTCAAAAAAAATTTTTAAAGTTGATTGTGATGATAAAAAAATATTTATTCCTTCTAGCTCCTATTTTCTGGAGCAACTAGAAGGAAAAATAGGAGATGATGGTATGGTAGCCCATGACAAACTCTGGGATCTGTTCTGTAACTACTTGTTGTTTGAAAACTATTGTTTTCTTCTTTCTTTGCTGTGTATATATGTTATATTATACAATAAAAAAGTAAAAACAAAAAAAACCCACACTCAACATCTTACAATGCTTGCTCCTCCTCTTTTCGCATTGACAATGACAGCAAACATTTATCGAGTACCAGCGATATCGTCAGATACTACAAATGCATTACTCATTTTATTGACATAACATCCTCATAAAGTAAATATTATTATCATCTCATTTCACAGATAAGGAAACTGAGGCAAAGGAAAATTAAATAATTGTCCAAGGTCAAAAGCTGAGATTTGAACCCCGGCTATGTGATTTTAGAATCTATGCTCTTAAACTCTCAGCTATTTGGCTTCTCCATCTGAGAAAATGGCACAACCTTCCCTAAGGCAGACAAGGCAGATATCTGAGTAAAATCCTACTCTCCTGACAATCCTTCATTCCACAAACTTATCTAGTTCCCTTCCTTGCTGAGTTTCCCTCTAGAGCTATCCTCTTGCTCTCCATTGTCATTTATTATTGCTCCCTTTTTGGCCCTGCTTGTATTTCCCTGGGATTTTAACTAGCCCAACTAGTCTTCGTCCCTCTAATCTTTCCTCTCCTGAGCAAACTCCTTACTGCTGCCAAAGTGATCTCTTAAAAACACTTTTAAAGGCATTATTATCATTTTTGTTAAATGTAATAACATTAGTTATACAGAAAAAAATGTTCTTAGTGATTATACTAAAGTTTATATGGGTAAATGACATGATTCTGAGATTTGCTTTAGATGCTCAAGCTAAAATGAATTAATTAATTAATCTAGGAGGATAGTTTAAACAAGATTGGCAAAATGTCACTAACTGTTGAAACTGGTGATGAAGGCATGGGAACTCATTATACTATTCTTGTTATTTTGGATATGTTTTAAAATTCCATAATAAAATATTTCACAAAATTCTTCAAAAGCTCCACATTACAACCTCTGATATATATTAAATGAAAAGAACAAGGTTGGTCTTTCAGTTTAAAAACTGCCAGAGTACACTATACCAGAAATGGAATGGCTTTTAAAAAGGAAATTTATTAAATTGCAAGTTTACAGTTCTAAGGCCATGAAAATGTTCAAATTAAAGGGTATAAAAATGTCCAATCTAAGGCATCTAAGGAAAGATACCTTGGTTCAAAAAGGCCGATGCATTCAGGGTTTTTCTCTCAGCTAAAGGGCACATGGCAAGATCTACTAGCTTTCTCTTCAATGGCTTCCCAGGGCTCTGTCCATTCTGTTGGCTCTGTTGGTTCTGGTGGCTCTCACGGCTCCAAAGCTTTTTCCAAAATGGTACCTTCTTAAAGGGCTCCAATAAGCAACCCTGCCTTGAGTAGGTAGTGACACATCCACACGGAAACCATCTGATCAAAAGTTACCACCCACAATTGGGTGGGTCATATATCCATGGAAACAATAAAAAAGATTCTACCCAGCAATAGTCAATGAAGATTAAAGGACATGGCTTTTCTGGGGTACACAATAGCTTCAAACCAGTGTAGTACAGAACAGTGTATTTGGTATGCCACTATTTGTGTAAAAAAATAGAGGTAAATAATATATACATATGAAATATTTCTTGTCCTTGTTCTAGAACTGTGCTACTTAAATTCTTCATGGACTAGGGTCCACAAATTGTTTACTACCAGTCTGTGATGGGACAGAATTGAAACTTTCAACATGGTTTAACATCACCACGATATTCAAGCATGCAATGACAACTCTATTTACTTGACTGTATATCAATCAGTCTGGTGTCAAACTTTTGTGGTGAGTCACACAAGCTACAACGAATCATGCACATCAAGGCCACACACTGGTCTGCAATGTACTAGAAATTAAAAAAAAAAAAAAAAAAAACACCAGTCCTTCACAAAGATAGCTGGAGAGACCCTGCCCTAGAATAGTGATAGAAACTAGTAACTTTATTACCTCAGGGGAGGAAAACTGCACAGCTATGGGAGAAGTAGGAAAGAAGGAAGCTCTGTATTGTACAATTTTTGGACCTTCTGAATGTTTAACCTTGCAAACTTATAGCCTATTTAAACAGTAAAATTAAGATTAAGATTTGGTTAAGCATCAATTCCTGTGGAACAGTTTTCTTGGTCTTCTAGGGCAGATCGAACATCTTTTTGGTGCACCCCATGACTCTATCAAAGCCCTTGCCAGATGGTTAATCCCCTACTTGAACAGGCACCCCTGAGGGCAAGGTCTGGCTCTCCCACCTCTGTATCCCCAGCACCCTGCACAGTACATGGTAGCGGTGTCAACAGCAGAAGATCAATAAATTTTGGCTAGAGGCCAATATTTACATCCTGCCATATCTGGAGAAAAAGCAAGATGCTATTAAATGAGACTAAAGAAGAGGATGTGAAAGGCACTGGATTGTGATGAGAAAGAATCAGAAACCTTGGACAAAGGGGTGTTACAAATCACGACATGGCCCTTCCGAGGTATTCATTTGCCAGAACTACCTGACAACTACATCTATGAACTAAGGAGGACTGTCATACAAATAGAACCACATCCAGCCCAATTATTTGAATGTCTCAGAAATCCTGTGAGGCCGGAATGACAAAGACAACCAGTCACATTTTATGAGTAAACTGTAGTTCAGAAAGTTTAAGGAATTTGTCTAGAATACTGCAGAAAACACCCACAGTTATAGGTCATAGTTCTTCAGTGATATGCAGGTTAAGGGGGATCATAAAACCAATATATGGTCAGAACCAAAAAGGAACTATGTAACTCAAAATTCATTATCTACCCAAATCTGAGAAAAGATACCTTCTACTATTAGCAAAGGATTTTTTTATTATAATTATTGCTCAGATTAAGTTTTTTTTACTGAACTATACTATCATGGTATTATTAGAGTATTGACATTATCATATCCATTGTGAGAGTAATAAATTTCTGGTTCTACAGCAAATATCTAGAAGCACTGTATTCTGAAATTATGTTAGTATATATTAAATCTATAATTCTTTTGGCTGGCTAAGTAGCCCATATTAACCCCAGGCATCAAGATGATAGCTGGATTTCTTATTTATTATTAATAAACATTAGAAGTAGTGAAATAATAATTAGTTCAAATATATATCTTCTATAGCAAAGAGTATAGAGGACAGCCATTCTTGTTAAAGGTGGCAGGGGCTGGTAACCCCCACCTATTTTTACATAGAACTTGACTTTTTCAAAGCTCTTTTCTATGTAGTATCATTTTAACTATTATAATAATCTTAAAAACCAGGACAGATCCTTTTTATTCCCGTTGTCAAAAAACAGATACAATACTTAAGGTCATGAAATTGATGAAAAGACTAGATATCAGGGCTTCCAACCCCTAGGACTACAGTCATTCCGTAAAACTATCATGGCTTCCAGGCCATGGACCCACCAGTCTATGTCATGAGGCCAGAGAGAGATGATGCTGGATATGCTCCTCACTGGTGTGAAGCACGGTTCCTGACACATGGTAGGCACACAATATATACATTTGATAAATGAGTGAATTCACTTTCTTAGACTTGCTTAAGTCACCTGTATGGTAAAATGGGGCATACGACATTGCCAAATATCTCAGCTTTTTAAATGCTACTGTCATTATCAGGAATAAGCAAGAAGGAAATGCTATCTTGCCAAAACTCTATGTGCTGAATCCTAAGGAGATCAGAATTCTGGGTCCTAGGTTCCATTTCAACAATAAAGGTAGGACTGGCATGATTTTTAACGTCCTGGAAAATTAAGAGTTATCTCAATGGGGTAGGTAACGAAGTGACAATAGAACCTTAATAAGGGAAAGGAAAAACTGGTAGCAAGGTCTCAGGTATAACAATGGCCATTACAAGGTTGGTCCAGCTGTAGCTAACTTACCATGGCAAGAAATAGACTTGCCAAAGGAGTGAGGACTTACCCTGAGGGATACATGAACAAGACAGAACCCCCTCCAGGGCAAGAAGACATAGCTTTGAGGCAGGCTGAGCTAGGAACAAGATGCACAGAGGCTCAGAGTAAAGAGCCATGTGGGCATGGCTTTACAGCCTGACTGTAAAGCCCTCCTTGCTTAGCCATGCTAGAGCAAGAGAGAATGAGGAAGAGATGGCCTTCTTCAGCTTAACACAGCCCCCTCCTACAGGGCTTGCTAACAAAGGCTTCCTGTCCATACTTGAGAAAGTTACTGAGAAATGAGATGATGAGTATCCAAGAGGTCTTCTAACCTGGAAGAATTTCCTATGAAGTCCTCACCAGTCTCACTTAGAGCTATACCTTCCCCCAATTTCTAAACCGTGTATCCAATCATATATATTTCATTATCATTCTGGTTTTCTGTTTACCACCATGCCACTATATTTCTAATTCTTCTGAGACTTGAGATATCCATTATGATTTCAAGCTTACTTTCAGCTATAAAATCGCTTCTCCATCATATATTCCTTAATACTCCATACATTAATTACAGAGACAAATAAATTGTCCAAAATAATTTTAAAATGAGGTATTCTGGATGAGTGAGTCGTTTAGATAACTGAATGCTGATTCATTAAGCACCAAAATGTTTCTGCAGTTTTGCTAAAATAAATGCCTTAGTAGACAAAGAATAACAAATACTACTTAATAGTTCAAAATTTACTCTACCTCCTACCAAAAATAACCTTTCTTCATCTGTGATCCTACAGTATCTTGTATGGAACTCTTTCTACTTGGAGGTAAAGATTGAAAAGCACTTTCTCTAACTTTTTAGATAAGTTCCTTGAAGCCAAGGACCTTTTTTTAACCCCTTAGTGCCTAACACGCAGCAAGCATTCAAACACTTCACTAATTGAATACTCTTAGTGGTTCAAACATTATGAAGAGCACCATAAATGTGCACATCTTCAAGGATTCCTGACCTCTGTAGGATGGAAAAGTGTGATTATTACAAAACATGTTACTCATTGGCCTCAGTTCATTATTCCTTGGCTTTAAAAGAAAATGTTTTTCTAAAAGGGAAAAAATACTCTGAATTTTTTTTTTCTTTTTCTAAAATGGAATCACCTTTTAAAATCTGAACTAGCAAACTCAAAGTTCTGGTTTGGGTGGTATGGCAAAATCTCCACTGCCATATTTTCTAGGTCTCAAAATCTGCATTCAACTAGGTCCCTGCAATTCACGAGGAGGGGAGGGAAGGGGAGAGACAGGAGAGGAGGGGAGAGCTCTGTGGAAGGATTTGGTAAGTGACAGGAAAGTAACAGACAGTTGGCCAGTATTTGGCACCCAGCTCACCAGTTTGAAAGCCAGGCTTCTCAGTCCCCATAGTGCTATGAGGAAATAAGAAATGGAACACATGATAGAGTAAATCAAGTTTTAGGCTCAAGGTCCAGAGCAACCACTTCTAACAGGGCTAGCAGCATTCTTTTCCCAAAGCTTTAGTTTGGGGTATGACAAACCAAGTTATAAGTATAGTTTTAAGTATTCTAACCACTGCAGTGCAAACTCAACATCTCCTTTAGTGACCATAGAGGTCATTCATGAATGGTAAGTCCAGGTTCCTTCCCCTAGCAACTATCCTTTCACAAGATTCCTCTTCCTAATCATGGAAAGAAAGGAGAATTTTTCCTTTCCTAAGGAAAATAGGGTAGTAGGGCTGCTGGCATCATAATATCTAATCACATTCAAAGCCTCATGGGGATAATACCTGCTCTTGAATTGAATACTTTTTTTTTATCCAGTATCTTCAGAAACAGAATTGTGTCACATAAGCTGATTTTTACAGATAGTTGAAACATGCTCATTTATGACAGAAAGCTTTCCAAATTGCAATACTTCCTTCTTGGTCTTTCTTAACAAATCAAAACATAATCTGATGAATTCCTGTTAAACAGGATAATTATGATCAATCACTGTATTCAGAGACCACTGAAGCAAACAGGGCTGTTTTCCTCTACAATGAATGTCCCCAAACAGCCATACTTATAATTCTTTTGTATAGCTTTTCTGTTTCTCTCATGGCCAGCTGTCCCTTCTTGCTGCTATCAGTATGCTTGCCTCTTACAGAGCATTCCATTAATTCACTACTTCTGATATGCAATAGACCTGGAAGGCTAAGATTCATGGGTTAAGGCTCACCTCTCCCAGACCCAGGCAGTGTGCTTCCAGACCCTATGTTCTTAAGTACTACAACCACATTTCCCAAACTTGCCTAATTAAAAATTAAGGGTAAAAATATACATTCTCAGTCTCATTCCCTAGAGATTCTAATTCAGTGGACCTGGGAAGGAGCCCTGGCATTCAGTATTTTTAATATGATTTTAATCACCTTAGGTGACTTTCATGACCAAGCAAGTTTAGAAACATAATACTAGAAGCCACTGGTGGCTGCCCACTTGAATTGAAATCCCTTCAGGAGCATAATTAATCTGGGCCAAGGTGACTCCCTCTGGAGAGACCTTGTAATCAATTAATCTTACAGGTCACTGCTCTTCTACCTCCTTCCAACAAAATCCCCTGAGCCTTTGAGGCTCTTGCAGGCTAGTCATAATAATACCTCTCCTCTTGCTTGTATCTCTAACCAGACCCACCTCATTTGCTGAAGGCCTGGCCCATCTTGCTCCTCTTTATCCCTATATATCCTGCCATTCTTCTGATGACTTTTCTGGCATACAGAGTGTTATTTTTCTGGCATACAAATAACACTCCAACCTCTCAGTTTCTTCATCTCCTTGATTTCACTCATCTACATGAGGTCACTTTATTTCACACATTCATGCCTGTAGCAAAACCCAGGGACCTGTCATGCCCAGTAATTAATTGCTCCTACAAACTCTAAGTTCTTCCATTAGCATGGCCCCTCTGATCATTTTCTCTTATTAGTCCATCACTCAAATACACTCATTACTTGACTTCATGAAGACCTCTGGTCCTCTTCCCCTCCCTATTTGACCTAGACACTCTTATCTATCATGTTAATCACTCTCTAGCCAATTTCCTCAATTCTCATGCCCCACCACAATGTTTCTGCCTCTTGCCCCCTGCAAACTCCAACCCTGGTTCAATATAATTATATGCTTTCTCTGCTCCAAAAACTAGGCAGCTGAAGAATGCTACTGCTATTCCAATCAACTCATGGTCCCCTACCTCAGTGGAGCTCTGCTTACTGCCTGAAGATCATGGAAGTTGCCCAGGTTCATTCTCCCTCCTCCTGACCTCAACCGTATATCAATACTCTTGACCTAAACTGTATGTTAAACCTCCTCGATTCTCCTCTGGCCTCTTTCCACTTACTCGGACAACCTCACCCTGTATTTCACAGTGATGAGATGACACTCTCTCAAAATGTTATCTCACCAGAAAATGCAAGGGTGCCCAGATATTTTGTCATAAGGGCTACCAAGCCTATTTGACTTATGATGCTCTACTGTTCACTTGGTTATCTGCAGTGAGCTCTCCAGTGGTAAGCATTACTGAAGTAAGCAGAAATGATAACAAGTACCTTTGAGGTGAAAGGAAAAAAAATATTATTGTCAGCCTCACTAAATATCTCTTTGCCCTGAGAATCCTTCTAAAGATGGGGAGGAGTTTAAAAAGAGAAGAATAGTATCTTACCTCACAAGGATTTAACAAGTGTAAATCCAAACATTAAGTTGTCACACATCAATAGAGAAATTATAAATAATTTCAAGTAGTCAATTATTATTGCCTGCCTTCTACTCCTACCCAAATTCCAATTTGTTGATAAGGCTATAAAGTCTTTTCCTGAGGGATCTTCTTTCTCCTTGTAATACCAGCTAACACTGATTAATTTTTGTATATAATTCTGCTCCTCGCAATATGTCTATGAAACAGAAACTATCATTTACAGATAAAACAGATTTAGACATGTAAAGCAATTTGCCCAAGGGTCGATAGGTAGAAAGTTGCAAAAATAAACTCAAAACCTAAACTTAGCACAGGGCAGGCCACGGTGGCTCAGCAGGCGGAGTTCTCATCTGCCATGTCAGAGACCCGGGTTCGATTCCTGGTGCCTGCCCATGCAAATAATAATAATAATAATAACCTTAGCACAAACTAATATATGTGCTTTGACATAGTGGTTAACAGAAATTTCCCAGGACAACGCAACACCCTAACCCAAGTTTTCTTATTTCTTATACTCTTATATGTGCTTAGAAACACAAATATGAGGGACCATTAAATATTAATATTACAGTATATCATATACACCTTCATTCCTATATTCATATTAGAAGGCAGTAATGAATAAGAGGGAAGGTTCTAAAGACCTTATAGATTCAAATCCCAGGTCCACACTCTGCAACTCTCAAAAGCACAACTTCTTAAAGCTTAATTGTCTCAACTACAAAATAGGAATGATAATGTAATAACCATCACCACCCCACTGGGTTCTCCTAAAGACTGCAAGAGATCAAGCATGAACACACTTAGTAAGTCTAAAAGACCTACCTGCTACAATTATTATTCAAAATGTACTGAGGCCATGTACCGATAGGACTCTAGGCAGAATGCTAAATTCTGGGGCTATAACCATAAACAGAGCAAGGCTCTCCCTGCCTTCATAGATCTTTCAGTCCACTGAGGGAGTAGACAACAAAAAAGGAAACAAATAAGTGAAATAACTGGAATTTTGGTGAAGTGCTAAGCAGGAAGTACACCATGTGCCAACGAAGAGTACAATGGGGATGGAGCTACTGTAGAAGGGGTGAACAGAGAACATTTTAGCTGAAACCAGATGTTTGAGAAAGATCTTTCTTTCTATGAGAAAGAATAGGCAGTAAGAATGTCGGGAAGAAGGAAAGGGCTGCACAAAGGAAGAAAAGAAATTGGCATGTTGGAGGAAATGATGATGCTCTAATCTGACGGAAATACGGTGAGAGTAAGGATTTGGGTTTGAAAAGGAAGCAGGGGCCAGGTGCCTCAGAGCCTGGAGGCCAGAGTAAGAAGTATGGATTTGAGTCTAAGTGCAGTGGGAAGACACTAAGCAAGGAAGTGACACAATCTGGTTTATTTTTTTAGTAAGATCACTTTTGACTGCTGTGGGGAAAACGGGTTAGAAGAGGGCAAGAGTGGGAACTGGGAGACTAGCTAGGAAGCCAGGGCAGCCATCTATCTAAGAGAAGACAGTGGCTAGATGAGGAGGATGAAGGGAAGGAAAGATTTGTGAAATTGTGGAAGCCAGGCCAACGGTTCATGCTGGAGTTCAGACATGGATTAAGGAAACAGGAGGAATCAAGGATGCCTTTCAGGTGTCTGTCCTGAACAATGCAGTGGACACTGATGCGACTGAGACAGGGAAGGTTAAGAGAAGGAAGGGTTAGGAATGAAGAATACAAATTTGGACAGCTGAGGGGGAGATAGATGAGTTTTGGAGAAATGAAGTTTGAGATGACTATGAGGCATCTCTCAAAGTAGAGATAACAGGAAGGCGACGGCTGAAAAGGCAAGTCTGAAATCAGAGAAAGGCCCAGGCAGGACTTCATCTGCATCTAGAGGGTACTAAAGTCCTGAGACTGGGAGAGATTATTTAGGAAGAGAATATTATGAGAAAAGGGAGGTAACCCAGAAAAAAAAATTGAAGAAATTAGTCAGGTTGGTAATCTAAAACTAAGCATGGTAATTAATGCAGTCCACACAAACCCACAAAGACCTGCCCCAAGTATATATTAAATAAATGCCTGTGGAACAAATGAAATTAAATAAAATTTTAATTAATTTAATTAATTAAGCTAATATGTCCCTTTTAGGTCCTTAAAATAATAAAGCATTCATGACTTTTTTCTTAAATTCTTGTATATTTGGAACATAAGGAAAACAATATTTTTGAAGGTCTAAATTTGGATGGTGTTCAAAGGGATCCTTTTCCTTAAAAACAAAAAGCAAGGATTTTTCCCAAAAACTCACTGACATTAAAAGTAGCCTATGTGAAATTCAAGTCTTTAAAAAGCTTACATTATATCTTGCCTGTAAAGAATCTGCCCCAAGACACAACTTTCCCTACCCTTATAAATTAAAATATAATGATATGTTCTACTACAGATGTCATTTCCTCTTGAAAGATTAAACAGATACTTTTAGACAGTTTAAGAGCTATAAGAGAAATGTAAAATGTTCAAAAAGTCAAGGATTTATTTTAAAACATTTTTTAAAAACCCTTAAGTATACCTGCTAGGTCATCTAAAAACTAATAAACAGTGAGTTGAAAAGGATAGAATTGCCAAGAAAATAAATAAATATACAGCTATTCCCCAAATAAAAACACATTAAAGCTATAACCATATCTCTGGGTATCTTGACACAAAAAGCCCACTATGATCTCGAGGCTTATACTCTAATTGAGAACTACCAAATTGAAATCTAATCTTAATCCTGATTAAGCATCTATTAAGTGCTAGGCGCTGTCCTGGGCCCTGAGAATATATCAGTGAAAAATAAAGTCCCATGCTTTCAGCTTAATGGTGGGGGAGACAGACAATAAACCAATAAATAAGTATTTACCAAGTGGTGGTGCTATGAAGAAAAATAAGGTTAAGTATGGAGAACAGGGAAAACAGATGTCTTATACAGTATGGTTAGGAGAGATCTGACAGGAAGACATCTAAGCTCTAATTGAGAACTACCTAAGAAGGAAAACTAGCAACACTGGCCACAAATGTTCCTTCCCTCAATTGTTCAACTTAATTCAAGACTAATTCTTTTTAAGATCATATGGCCTCTTCTTTTCAAATATGGAAAGGTTCCTGATATCTCACACCTGTGAAACTTAAGAATGCAATTAAAAAATACATATATATGGAAAGGAGAGAAATATCTTGATCTTTAGAAGAACTGTTAATGACACAGCTATCTAAAAGTCTAAGAGGCTATCAGGAAGGTCACATGAATAGATAATGTGCAGGCATTCATTCATTCAACAAATCCTGATTAAGCATCTATTAAGTGCTAGGCACTGTCCTGGGCCCTGAGAATATATCAGTGAAAAATGAAGTCCCATGCTTTCAGCTTAATGGTGGGGGAGACAGACAATAAACCAATAAATAAGTATTTACCAAGTGGTGGTGCTATGAAGAAAAATAAGGTTAAGTATGGAGAACAGGGAAAACAGATGTCTTGTACAGTATGGTTAGGAGAGATCTGACAGGAAGACATCTGAGCAGAGACCTAAGGAAACTGAGGCCATACCATGATAATATGAAGAAACTAGAGCTCTAGGTAAAGGGAACAACAAATACAAAGGCCTGGAGGACTCTTTAAATTTTAAAGGCATAGCAAAGAGAAATGTTTTAAAATCTGGCAAGGGTGGAAGTGAGGATGGAGAGGTAGCATGGTAAAGTAGAATCTGAAGTCCTGGTCTAAGATGAGACACGAACTGAACAGTTCTCAGCAGAGAACAGACATGATTTGACTTATCTTTTAAAAGAATCACAAAGGGAACTCAAGATCCTACTCCTAAAACCAATACATATTTCTTATAATCTATTCAAAAGCGAAAAAAAGTATATAATAAAAGTTTTTTAAAAAAAAAAGTTTTACACTATGGTTGCATTTTTTGTAAGAAAAAGTACTCGTAAATGGGAACAAAAGGATAAAAAAATGCTGAAATGTGATTTACTTTGGTTTGTGGGACTACGGTTTCTTTCTAATGCTTTTCTTCATTTTTCAAGTTTTCTGCATTAAACATGAAATTACTTTTGTAATTTAAAATTTTATCTTAAAGAAGAACCTCTACTATGTCAAGAAACTGCCATAGTCTGAGAGCCTATTTAAATATGAGAAGGAAAAACAAAAAATATGAGGAGTATTTTCTCCAAAAATTACTACGTTTGACAGGCAAAATTGGCCTGTCATGAACCACTGAACAAATCAAGCGTTGCTCAATGTATCAAGGTCACAAAACCTACTTGGTTAATATGTTTATCATTACATAGTAGCTCTGTCCTCTACAGTAACTTTGATACCATCTTTCCAGCAGCAACAGAAAGGCCCTTTTCATTCATTTCCTAAGACTTTTTGATACTTCTTTGCTACTTCTGGATTTTTCCATTGTATGTCTCTGAGAAATAAATTAAGCCAAATAAATTGTTCCAGCTAATGAACTGTGCTTTTGGCTCTTTCCCCCGTGGCTGAGAATTATCCAGCAAAATACCAATTGTTTTACGACGTTTTTTCTCTTAGCTTTGAAATATTGCAGTACTAAGTCACTACAAATAAAGAACATCAAGAAAACAACATACAAAAACGTGTATAAATGGAAACTACTTTTAATAATCCCTTTCAAAACTGAGGATGTTTGGAGGTGGCAGAATAAACGTTTAGGATATCTAGATAAAATATACACCATGTGTCCCTATGACATAAATAAAAATCGAAAAGACTATGCCTTCCCCCCTCCACCTACCACCTCCCTCTCACACTCCCCCCCATCACATAAGATTCTCACAGGGCACAATCCCAGCGCAATCACTGCTCAGAAATACAAACCATACAACTCAAAATGACTCGCGTCCCACCACTGCTCAGTGTGAAAACCCTAAGCTGGGGAGGTTTAACCAGCCCGAACCTCCGCTCATGCCTCTCAGTCGGCACCAGGGGCCCTAGTGGACCGCGTCATCGGGCACTGAAGTGGGCAGGCAAGAGTCCCGGGATGGTCCCGGAGCCCAGGGGCTCCATCTCGTTCTGCCGCCTTCGCGGCGCGAGCTGCCGCCCTTCACGCCAGGGGCTCGGGCGGCCACATTCCAGAGGATGCCACGAGCCCGCGGGCGGCCAGGCGGCGGGTCGCAGCCGCTCAGCATCCGCGCCCGCGTCTGTCAGGCCCGGGTGAGCGCGGCGCCCACACCGGCACACACGCGGCGCTCACACTGGCACACACTCGGACGCGCACTTGCACACGGTCAGGCGGGCATCTGCGGACACCCCCATTTCCCCTCCGCCCCTACCCCCACCCCTTTGGCTCCTTTCGCAACTGTGGGGCCTGCGGGTGCTATGCTGACCCCCGAAAGCCACGGGACCCCAAGTCGCCAGAGCCTGGGGCTGGGGGAGGGGAGTGGTGACAGATGGGGGCGAAGGGCGGGGCTTCGGGGGGAAGGGGTGGAGCCTCTCCGCATGGGGGTGCTGGCGCCTGACAGAAAGACCCCCGGCAGCGGGCGGGAGGGGGGTTGAGGATTCTACCAGCAGGGTCCAGGTCAGGCGTGGCGGGAAGGAGCTTGCGCAGACACAGAGGGCTGACAGGCAGAGAGACACACAGACAAGGGGGACTGACAGTCGCGGCGGGACATGGGGCCGGCGGGCCGCGCCGGGCGCTCACCTGGCAGCGGCTGCGGCGGCGGCGCCCGCGGCCGGGCCGCTCTCCCGCGCTCCGGGGCTCCCTCCCTCCCTCCCTCCCGGCGGGCGGGCGGCGGGCGCAGGCCCCGCAGAGGCGGCCGTGACGCCAAAGCCTCAGACTGCTGAGCGGCGGGGACGCAGCTGCACCAACTGACTCTGGGCCGCTCGGCTCCAGTCGGCCGCGCTCGGAAGCGCTCGGCTCCGCTCGACCCGGCTCGGCCTGACTGGGGGCGTGGCCCGAGGCCCCCCGCCCAGGTCGCCTCTGGCTCCCGCGGGGCGGGGCTTTCCAGCAGGCGCGAGCCCCCTGACGTCGTGGGGAGCGAACCTTGCCCGGGACGCATGCGCGGGCGCCTGCCCTGCTTTTCACCACTTGCAGGCTCCAGGGGGCGGGGGAGGAGTGGAGTAGGGGCGGATGCTGCGGACCCAAAAGGTTCCCGGCTTTTGTACTCCATATCCTGGTCTTTCTAGAGGACTACGTAAGGAAGGCCACACCAGTCAACACTTTAAAAAGGATGGAGGCAGGGCAGACAGGCGCCCTGCCAGCCCACCAAGTCCAGTGTTTCCCAACAAGCATCGCCTGGGAGCTGGTATTTCTTTTATCCTAGCCAACGCTTCAGAGCAGTTTGTTATCTCTTCTTACTTCTTCCTAAAAAACAAACAAAACTTCTAAAGACCAATTTCTTAACATTCAATCTCCCAGAACTTGAAAACTATCAAACATCCGTCAGCTTCCTCGAGTACAATAATTCTGTACTTTCTTTACAGTTGCTATTCTGCAACCGGTAACGGCCCAGAGTGGGTGGGTGGGGACACTTTTCTGAGTCCCTGTCACAAATTCCAGGCAATTATTTTATTATGGAGCCCAAGTTTGTAGCCAATATACTCTAAAACTTGTCCCACCTTTGGAATCGAGAGATGATAAACAAGAGCTCTGCAAATCTGACGGACCCGAATTGGAATCCCAGATCTGCATGTTATTAGCTGAGTGGCTTTGAACATGTTATTTAATCTCTCGCCCATAAAAGGGCGATGAAAATATTAGTAACTAAGCCAACAGGATTATTGAGAGGATTAAATGACAGTACACATAAAGCATTCTGCACAGTGCCTGGTGCATGGTCACTATTGACTTTAACCTCAGGTTGTTTATAAAATACAGATCCTAAAAAAAACAAAACAAAACATGAACCTGTACATAAGTGTTGAGCAATATGTCAAACTTAACACGTCCAGAGCCAAACTCCTGAACTTATCCCTTTCACAGTCTTTCCCACCTCAGTTAATGATAACTCCATTCTTCTGTGCTCAGACCAAACCATTGGTATCATTCTTAATGAATAAGAAGATCATCCTCTCTTCCTATTATAACCCACATGCAATCCATTAGCAAGGTATGCCAGCTCCATCTTTAAAATGTATTCTACATCAGACTTCTCCTCACCATCTCACTGCTACTAGCCAGCTGAGCATCCTTTCTCACCTGGATTAAATCAATAGCCTCCTATGGGCTCTACCTCATTGCACTGTGCTCGCATAGAGCCTGTTCTTAACACAGCAGCCAGAGGGAATTTGTTAAAGCCTAATTTAAAAGGTATTTCTCCCTACTGTCAATATTCCAATGGCTGCCAATCCCACTCAGAATTAAAAAAAAAACAAAATCTTTTCAAGGGACTCCATGACCCTCTGTGATCTTCCTCCCCTCCTACTCATTACCTCTTGACTGTTTCTTCTTCCACTCTGGCCTCTCACACCATTCCCTCTTTCCTGCTTCTAGAACAAGCATGCTCGCGTCTAACTCAGGATCTGTGCACCTGCTGTTTCTTCCTATATATCAGAAAGGTATGTGCCCTCATTTTTCTATTCAAAAGTCACCTTCCAGAGAGACGATCCCAGATCACTTTACTAAAATGTCAAGTCACAAACTCCCATTACAGTCTATCCCTTCATCCTACAGGCAGGAACTCCATGTGGTTCAGCTGCAGCATCTGGAACATGGCCTGACACACACAAGGTACTCAGTAAGTACTTATTGAATGAAGGTGTGTGTGTATATATGAGCTATATTGCCCAATTTAGCTTCACGTATTCAACAAACTTTTCTGACCGTCTCTTCCAAGCCAGACACTGTAAGATACAGAGATGAACAAGGAGCTCTCCCAACCTCTGAGGAACTCAGAATTTGGGAGGAAATCTACATGTAAAGAAATACTTCTGGCAGAAAACACTAGATGAATATGCCAACCTCTCTGGGAAGCACAGAGATAAACATAATTAACAGTACATAGGAGGGTATGGAACAGCTTCCTAAAGGTGGGACTGCTGGGGCTGAAGAGCTGTTGAGAAAGGGACTCCAGGCAGAGGAAACAGAAATCCCACATGCAGTTAATACCAGTGATTTTTATCCAAAGGCTCCAGACACAACTTAGTCAGGAGATATGTCACAAATAATGTTTCCCCAAGGAGGCAATTTATTTTCATTTAAGAAAAGTAGTTAAGTAGATTCCAGGTGCTCTTTATAATTCTGTCACTCTCAGTCAAATTCTGATAAGCAGAAAAGAAACTGCGCCAGAAGTATAGCAATTGAGATGAATGACAACATATTCTTTATTTTATTGGAGTGGACTACACCTGCGTCCTTTTTGTGTCAGAGGCAAAGAACATACATAGGTCACCAGTAACCAATTGAGCCAGTTTAGGGAAAATAGAAGGGTAATTTCCTTAAGACTTTTTTAGTGGGGGGAAAGGAGGACTTTCAGAGGCCAAAGACAAGAATCCAACTAGGTTTCTGGATGGGTTGAAAGCAGAGCAAGGGGAGCCCATGAGACTCTCCCTGCAAACTTGTTTTCTCTGTTTCTGGGTAATACAATGGGAAATATGGATTAAACACTCCCGAGTACATGCTACAGTTCCAATTACCCAAAGAGAGAAACTAAAAATCCATAATCGTTCCAATATCAAATTTCAAGAGATGAGGCTCTAAATGGCCGAACTGGAGTCAGGTGACCCCAGCAATCATGGCCAGCTCACAGACTATGAAAGTTGCCAGGAACCCACCTCTGTACGAGAAAAAGGCAATGACGGTAAAAGGGGGAATTGTTTTGTGTTGAGGAGATACCACTGGTAAAACCCCAGGGAGATATATGATAGTGACACAGGAAATAATTATTAAGTTCCTGACTTCTGCACAGTAAGGAGACCTTTTTTTTAGGTAGCAATCAAAACAGGAAGTTCTTTTCCCAACAAAAAGTGGACAAAAGCTAGGGTGGCCTCCATAAGCCCTCTATAGGGCATTGCAGTGACCTCCTGTGGTAGTTTACATTAGTGTTAGCCATCAAATATTTCTTGTTTGCCTCCCAGGCCCATGAAAAGATCGCTCTTCCTTACAATTTGGAGTTGAAAGTGGCAGGTAATTTGGTTTGGCTCATAAAGTGTAAGTATGTCAATTCTAGGTCTAAACGTAAAGAGTTAGTAGGTGCTTTGCCATATTCTCTTTCCATTTGTCATGGCAATATACAGTGCTCGAGATGGTGGGAGCTGCATTAGTTTGTATCCCAGAGTAAGTAAACATGGTATGGTACTCCAAGCTGACCCATGGTAGACCTGTAGTAGGAGCAAGAAATAAACCTTTGTTGCTATAAAATAAGATTTGGGCTTGTCTTTACCCAGCAGAACCTAACATATCCTGATTGATATACCTCCCCAACATCCAGTCTATCCTTTCCCAGGTGTACAGCCTTGAGGCAACTGGATATGGAGCCTGACTATTCTAAGCCAGCTGAAGTAATCTCATCCACCTTGTATCAGCTGCTTCAGGGATAGACCCAGGCTTACACCTATCAATGCCTGATAGTCACCTCATCATCGTAATTGAATAGGAGCCTCTCAGTCCATTACTGCTCCTCCTCTGTTCTCTGCCTGCATTGAAATACCCAATCCTTGGGGAGGGGCTTAGATACAATTGTTTAAGGCTCACTCTTCCTTACTCGTGATCTAAGTGCTAGCTACTTGGAGTTGTGCAGTGCTGAAAACTAAAAATAAGGCAGAATAACCACAGAAGGAATGCTTTTGGTTGCAAGAAATAAACAATGCAATTCAAACTGGAATCAACAATAAAGGGAATTTAATGGTCCACATAACTTTATGTGGCAGAGGGGGATTCAGGTATGACTTGATCAGCACTCCAACTCTACTTCTCTTCAGTACTTTCTGCTTTTTCCTGTTCCACGTGTTGGCTCCATTTTTTAGGCTAGCTCCCCTCATGGTTGCAAAATAGCTGCCAGCAAAAAATGCTCCCCCACTGATATTCAGGGAGTCCCAATAAGATTAAGTCCCAATTTCTCATCAGAAACCATGATTGCAAGAAGGCAAGGGGACAAAATATTAAAAGTACTGAAAGATAAATGACAACCACAAATTTTATACCTACAAGCTTTTCTTTCAAAAATAAGGGAGAGGAGGAGAGGCAAGATGTCAGCATAGGGAAGTGTAGAATTTAGTTCATCCTCTACAGTAGCTAGTAAGTAGCCAGGAACTGTCTGGAAAAACTGCTTGGGGGACATCCATAACCAGAGACACATCGTACACCAGTCTGGAATGGGTGGAAGGGCCGAGATCCTACCACAGAACTGTGAGTAAAGCCTCTCAAAAGCTGGAGGCTGGTGCCCCTCCCTCACTGGCAGGAAGGCTCAGTTGGAAACACTTTACTGTGTGAAAAAGAAGAGGCCTCCACTGGGAGCATGGAAAGACAGTGCAGTGAAGCTACGCTTGTGGTATTAATTAATAAAAGTGGTCTGCTGAATACAAGCTCCAAGTACAGATAAACTGAGAGCAAGCAGGGAAGGAATCCTAAAATTTCTCCTGGCAGACAGGAGATAGGGCTCTGTGGGGGCAGGGGCGGAGGGTGGGTGAAGGGTGAGGGAGTCACGGGGGAGGCAACAAAAACAAAAACAAAAACAGAACAAGACTTCTGGAGTCAGCCTAGCTCAGAATACTGGAGAAGGACTGTACCTCAAAGCACATAAAACCAGGTACCAACTCCTGCTCTTGACAAGTGAACCTTGGGGGCTGGGAACTGGCTCTGAAAAGGAATTAAAAAAAAAAGCCTTAATAACTCATTAGAGAAAGCCTCAGTCATTTTCAACTGTCAGCCCTGATCCAAGCAAGGGCATAGTTAAGATAGGTCTCAGAGTTAAAGTAACAAGTCAAGTGAAGGAGTTAATTCCCTAAAGGGCTGATCTTTCCCAGGAAAAGAAAGTAGGGGGGAGCAGTGCCCAGCTCAAGTAGGGGCCCTCAATCAGATAATTCAGACCCCAGAGGCTAAGCCCTAAACCCACCTTCTACATCAGCTTCTGCCTCACACACAACCCTGGCAGCTACAGGGTCAACTTGGAATTAAAGGCACTGCACCAGAGTTGCAAGCTGACAAACACCACCTGCTGGGAAGGATAGTTAAAACACAGAGCCTGGAAGATTCACAGGAATCTCTAACAATCTGCTGCCAAGACACCAACAAAATCAGATGCCAAGAACCAACAAAAAATTATGAGTCGTACTAGGAAAAACAAAGATATGGCCAAGCCAAAGGAACAAGCTAACACTTCAGATGAGATGCAGGAGTTGAAACAACTAATTAATGTTCAATACAACATGCTAAATCAAGTCAAACATCAAATCAACTAGTTGAGGGAACATATGGCAAGAGACAAAGGATATAAAGAAAAAATTGTGCAACAACAGAGAAGAATTTGAAAGCTTGAAAAAAATGGCAGAACTTATGGGAATGAAAGTCACAAAAGAAAAGATGAAAAACATAATGGAAACTTACAACAGCCAATTTGAAGAGGCAGAAGAAAGGATTAGTGAACTAGAAGACAGAGTATCTGAAATCCTACACACAAAAGAACACATAGGGAAAAGAACAGAAAAATATGAGCAGGGTCTCAGGGAATTAAATGACAAAATAAATGGCACAAATATATGTGTTATAGGTGTCCCAGAAAGAGAAGAGATGGGAAAAGGGACAGAATAAATAATGGAGGAAATAATCACTGAAAATTCCCCAACTCTTATGAAAGACATAAAATTACAGATCCAAGAAGTACAGTGTACACCAAACAGAATAGATCCACATAGACCTACTCCAGACAGCTATTAATCAGATTGTCAAATGTCAAAGAAAAAGAAAGAATTCTGAAAGCAGCAAGAGAAAAGTGATCCATCACATAAAAGGGAAGCTCAAGAAGACTATATGCAGATTTTTGGCAGAAAACATGGAAGTGAGAAGGCAGTGGTGTGAGAAAGAGAAAAACTGCCTACCAAGACATACCCAGCAAAACTATCCTTCAAAAATGAGAGAGAGTGTTCTAGTTTGCTAGCTGCTGGAATGCAATATACCATAAATGAAATGGCTTTTAAAAAGGGGAAGTTAATAAGTTGCTAGTTTACAGTTCTAAGGCTGAGAAAATGTCCCAATTGAAACAAGTCTATAGAAATGTCCAATCTAAGGCATCCAGGGAAAGATACCTTGGTTCAAGAAGGCCAATGAAGTTCAGGGTTTCTCTCTCAAGTGAGAAGGCACATGGTGAACATGGTCAGGGTTTCTCGCTCATCCAGAAAGGCATGTGGCGAACACAGCATCATCTGCTAGCTTTCTCTCCTGGCTTCCTGTTTCATGAATCTCCCCAGGAGGCATTTTCCTTCTTCATCTCCAAAGGTTGCTGGCTGGTTGACCTTCTGTTTCTCATGGCTATGTCATTCTCTGCTCTCTCAGAAATCTCCTGGCTTTCTCTTTTATCATTCTCTTTTATAGGATTCCAGTAAACTAATCAAGACCTACCCCAAATGGGTGGAAACACGCCTTCACCTAATCCAATTTAACAACCACTCTTGATTAAATCACATCTCCAGTGGGGGGTGATCTAATTATAGTTTCAAACATACATACTGAATAGGAATTAGAAGAAACAGCTGCCTTTACAAAACGGGATTAGGATTAAAACATGGCTTTTCTAGGGTATATACATCATTTCAAACCAGCACAGAGAGTTTAAAATATTCTGTTACTGAAAAAATTTGTGACTAAGAGACTAGCTCTACAAAAAATACTAAAGGGAGTACTACTACAGGCAGATAGGAAAAGACAGGAGAGAAAGAGACGTTTGGAGAAGAGTAGAGAAATGAAGGCTATTAGTAAAGGTAAAAAGAGAAATAAAAGATATGACATATAAAATACAAAAGACAAAATGACAGAACAGAGTACCACCTGTGCAGTAATCACATTAAATGTTAACAGATTAAACTCCCCAATCAAAACAGACTGGCAGAATGGATTGAAAAACAGAACCTATCTTTATGCTGTTAACAAGAGACTCGATTTAGACCCAAGGACAAAAACAGATCGAAAGTGAAAGGCTGGAAAAAGATATTCCGCAAAAACAACAACCAGAAAAGAATGGGGGTAGCTACACTAAAATACGATAAATTAGGTTTCAAACGTAAAACAATTAAAAGAGACAAAGAAGAACATTATGTATTAATAAAAGGAACAATTCATCAAAAAGACATAACAATGATAAATATTTATGCATCAAGCCAGAGTGGCCTCTCTCTCTCGCTCTAGCTGACACAACAAGCAAACTCATCACCCTCCCCCTGTCTACATGGGACATGACTCCCAGGGGTGTGGACCTTCCTGGCAATGTGGGACAGAAATCCTTGAATGAGCTGAGACTCAGCATCAAGGGATTGAGAAAACCTTCTCAACCAAAAGGGGGAAAAGTGAAATGAGACAGAATAAAGTGTCAATGGCTGAGAGATTCCAAACAGAGTCAAGAGGTTATTCTGGAGGTTATTCTTACGCATTAAATAGATATCACTTTGTTAGTCAAGATGTAATGGAGAGGCTGGAGGGAACTGCCTGAAAATGTAGAGCTGTGTTCCAGTAGCCATGTTTCTTGAAGATGATTGTATAATGATATAGCTTTCACAATGTGACTGTGTGATTGTGAAAACCTTGTGTCTGATGTTCCTTTTATCTATCTTATCGACAGATGTGTAAAACATACAGAATAAAAATAAATAATAGGGGGAATAAATGTTAAAATAAATTTACTAGTTTGAAATGCTAATGATCAGTGAAAGAGAGGGGTAGCAGGTATGGTATGTATGAATTTTTTATCTGTTTTTCTTTTTATTTCTTTTCTGAGTTGACGCAAATGTTCTAAGAAATGATCATGATGATGAATATACAACAATGTGATGATATTGTGAATTGCTGATTATTGTGTAGAACGAAATGATCATATGTTAAGAATGTTTATTGCTATATTTTTTAAAAATTAATAAATTAATAAAAAAAAAACTAGGCCTAAGAAAAGTGCCCTTCTGGGAATGGGGAGAACAGGGGAAAATTCAACTTCCCCAGGTTGAATTCTTGATATTTCACAAGCAGTGTGGACAACCAAAACTATAGGCTGAGCCCCCAGTCTTGGGGTTTGTTCATATGAACCTTAACCCCATAAAGGATAGGTCAAGCCTACTTAAAATTAGGCCTAAGAGTCACCCCCAAGAGAATCTCTTTTGTTGCTCAGATGTAGCCTCTCTCTCCAGCCAACACAACAGGCAAACTCATCACCCTTCCCCTGTCTATGTGGGACATGACTCCCAGGGGTGTGGACCTTCCTGGCAATGTGGGACAAAAATCCTAGAATAAGCTGAGACTCAGCATCAAGGGATTGAGAAAAATCCTAGAATGAGCTGAGACCCAGCATCAAGGGATTGAGAAAACCTTCTAGACGAGAAGGGGAAAGAGAAATGAGACAAAATAAAGTGTCATAGCTGAGAGATTTCAAACAGAGTCTAGAGGTTATCCTGGAGGTTATTCTTATGTATCTTATAGATATCCCCTTTTTAGTTTAAGGTGCATTAGAGAGGCTAGAGGGAAGTGCCTGAAAATGTAGAGCTGTGTTCCAGTAGCTGTTTCTTGATGATTATACGGTATGTGAATATATAATATATCTCAACAAAATTGCATTAAAAAAAACCAAGGGAGAGACGAAGATAGGCCCCAATAAGCAAAAGCTGAGGGAGTTTGTCACCATTAGACCTTCCCCACAGAAAATGCTAAACAGAGTTTTTCAGATTCAGAGGGAAGGACACCAGACAGTGATTGAAGTAGCATAAAGAAATAATGACATTTGATAAAAGTAACCATATGGGTAATTATAAATGCCAGTACTAATATATCATATTTTGGGGGACGTGTAAGTCCACTTTATACTTCTTACAGATTCTAAAGTGCAAATGCATAAAAAGTCATGATAAATCTATGGGTTTGGATATATAACATATAAAAATAATTTGTAACAAGTACAACAAAAAGGCAGGTACCATAGGTATATAGGAATAGTGCATATGTATACTATTGAAGTTAAGTTAGTATCAAGTCAAACATGAATGTTATAGATTTAGAATGTTAAATTTAAGCCCCATACAACCACAAAGAAAACATGTGAAATATACACACAGAAAGAAAGAAGGGAGTTAAAATAGTACAATACAGAAAATCAAATAAATATGAAAGTAGACATTAATGGAAGAATTGTGGGACAAAAAGGCATGACTTATGAAGGCAAAATGGCAGAAGAAATGCATGAATTATCATTAATACTTCAAATGTTAATGGATTAAATTCTCCAGACAAACGGCTGAGATTGGCAGAAAGGATAAAAAAAAAAAAAACATAATCCAACTATATGCTGTCTATAAGACACTCACCTTAATTCAAAGATATAAGTAGGTTAAAAGTGAAAGGATGGGGAAAAAAAGCTCTCAAAAGAGAGCTGAGGTAGCTATACTAGTATCAGATAAAATGGATCTTAAGTCAAAAACTGTTAGAAGGGACAAAGAAGGTCACCATATACTGGTAAAGGGGTCAATTCAATAAGAAGATATAACAATTATAAATATATACACCTAAAGGCAGAGCCCCAAAATATATTAAGCAAATATTGACAGATTTGAAGGGACAGATAGGTGGTTCTACATTAATAGAAGACTTCAATTCACTACTTTCAATAATGGATAGAACATCTAGAAAGAAGATCAATAAGAAAATAGAAGGCTTGAAGGATACTGTAAATCAACTAAACCTATTAGACATATATAGAACACTTCACCGGATAGCTAAAGAATACAGATTCTTCTCTAGTGCACATGAATCGTTCTCCAGGATAGGCCCTATGTTAGATCAAAAACAAGTCTCAAAAATAATAATAATACAATGTATCTTCTCCGACCACAGTGGAATGAAACTAGAAATCATTAACAGGGAGAACTAGAAGATTCACAAATATGTGGACTTTAAGCAGCATACTCCTATGCCAATTGGTGAAAGAATAAATTGCAAGAAAAACTAGGAAATATCACGAGGCAAATGGAAACAAATACACAACATACCAAAAACTTATGGGATGCAGAAAAGGCACTGTTGAGAGGGAAATGTATAGCTCTAAAGGCTTACATTCAAAGAGAATAAAGATCTCAACTCAGAGACCTAACAATTGGAGAATCTAGAAAAATAAGAGCAAACTAAACCCAAGGTAAGTAGAGGGAAGGAAATAGTAAAGACTCGAGTGAAATAAATGAACCAGAGAAAAGATAGAGTATCAACAAAACCAACAGTTGGTTCTTTGAAAAGATCAATAAAATTGACAAACCTTTAGCTAGACTGATGAAGAAAAAATGAGAGAAGACCCAAATTACTAAAATCAGAAATGAAAGGGAGGACTGACCCCACAGCTATAAAAAGAATTATAAGAAGTTACTATGAACAACTGTACACCAACAAATTAGATAACCTAGAGCAAATGGACAAACCCTAGAAACATGCAGACTACTTACACTTACTCAAGAAGAAACAGACAATCTCAATAAATTAATAACTAGTAAAGAGATCGAATCAGTCATCAAAAACCCGCCAAGAAGAAAAGCCTGGGACCAGATAGCTTCACAGGTGAATTTTACCAAACATTCCAAGAAGAATAAACACCAATCCTACCCAAACTGTTCCAAAAAACTGAAGAGGAGGGAACACTCCCCAACTTATTCTATGAGGCCAACATCACTCTAATACCAAAGCCAGATAAAGATATCACAAGAAAATAAAATTACAACTAATATCCCTTACGAACATAGATGCAAAATTTCTCAACAGAACAATAGCAAACTGAATCTGGTAGCACATTAAAAAAAATTATACACCATGATCAAGTGGGATTTATCCCAGGTATGCAAGGTTAATTCAACCTAAGAGAATCAATTAATGTAATACACCACAGTACTAGAACAAAGGGAAAAAAAACATCATCTCAACTGATGCAGAAAATGCATTTGACAAAACCCAGCATCTTTTCTTGATAAATACACTAGAAAACAAAGAATAGAAGGAAACTTCCCTTAAGATAATAAAGGGCATATATGAAAAACCATATATTAGGCTAGAATCATACTTAATGGTGAAAGACTAAAAGCTTTCCCTCTAAGATCGGGAACAGGAAAGGGATGCCAACTGTCACCACTGCATTCAACAATATACTCAAGTTCAAGCCAGAGAAATTAGACAAGAAAAAGATATCCAAATTGGGAAGGAAAATGCAAAACTCTCCCTATTGTCTGATGACATGAACCTATACATAAAAACTCCTGAAAAAAATCCACAATAAAGCTGCTAGAGATAATAAACAAATTCAGCAAACTGGCAGGGTACAGGAGCAGCACTTAAAGATCAGTAGTGTTTCTGATACCACATTGATGGAATACCACAGATGGAATGTTTGTATGTTAAGAATGTTCATGTTTGTATGCTGTTTTGTCAATAAAAACATTTTTTAAAAAACTAAAAAAAAAAAAACAAATAAAAAAAATCAGCAGTGTTTCTATACACCAGTAATGAACAATCTAAAGAGGAAATCAAGAAAAAAATCCATTTAATAGCAATTAAATGAATCAAATACCTAGGAATAAATCTAACCAAGAATGTGAAGGTCTTATACATGGAGAAAACGATGGAACATTGATAGAAGAAATCAAAGAGGACCTAAATAAATGGAAGGACATTTCATGTCCATGAATCAGAAGATTAAATATCATTAAGATGTCAGTTCTACCCAAAGCAATTTAGAGTCAACATAGTACCAATAAAAATTCCAGTAGCCTTCTTGAAGAAATGGAAAAGCCAATTATTAAATTTATATGGAAAGGTAATGGGATGACTTCATCAAAATTAAAAGTCCTTTGTGCATCATAATAGAAAAATTTCATTCATCATGATAGTAAAAAGACACAGTCCAGAATGGGAGAAGATTTGGAAATTACATATCTAGATATATCCAGAATATATAAACAAATCCTACAACTCATAAACAAAAAGACAACCCAATTTTAAAATGGGCAAAAGATATGAATAGACATTTCTCTAAAGAAGATACACAAATGGACAACAAGCACACAAAAAGGTAGTCACCATCATTAGCCATCAGGGAAATGCAAACCAAAACCACAATGAGATACCATTGCACAATCACTTAAAGGCTGCTATAAAAAAAAGGAAAATAACAAATGTTGGAGAGATGTAGAGAAATAGGAAGACTTGTATATTGCTGGTTGGAATGTAAAATGTTGCAATCACTGTGGAAAACAGTTTTTGGCACTTCCTCAGAAAGTCTAGTACCGAATTACCATATGACCCAGCAATCCCACTTGTGGGTATATATGCAAAAAAATTGAAAACAGGGACTTTAACAGATATTTAAACACTGATGTTCACAGTGGCAGTATTCACAATTGCTAAAAGATGGAAGTAACCCAACTGTACACCAACAAGTGAATGGACAAATTGTGGTATACACATTTGTGGTAGTTAGATTCAGTTGTCAACTTGGCCAGGTGAAGGCACCTAGTTCTGTTGGTGTGGACATGAGCTAACGGCCCATGAACCTCATCTGTTGCTGATTACATCTGCAGTCAGTTAGGAGGCATGCCTGCTGTAATGAATGATGTTTGACTTAATTGGCTGGTGCTTAAATGAGAGAGCACAACGTAGCACAGCCCAAGCAGCTCAGCATACCTCATCTCAGCACTCGCAGCTCAGCCCAGGCCTTTGGAGATGCAGAAAGAAATCACCCTGGGGAAAGCTGTTGGAACCCAGAGGCCTGGAGAGAAGGCCAGCAGAGATCACCCTGTGCCTTCCTGTGTAAGAAAGAACCTCAGTTGAAAGTTAGCTACCTTTCCTCTGAAGAACTAACAAAATAAATCCCCTTTTATTAAAAGCCAATCCGTCTCTGGGTGTTGCATTCCAGCAGCTAGCAAACTAGAACAACATTTAATGGAATATTATTTAGCCATAACAAGAATGAAGTTCTGACATGCAATAATATGGATGAAACTTGAGGCATCGTGTTGCAGGAAATAAGCCAGACACAAAAGGACAGTGTACGAAATAATTAGAGTAAGCGAATTCTTAGAGTCAGAAACTACAATATAGGTTACCAAAGGGAGGGGTTAATGCTGCAGAAAAATGATTCCAAGTGAAAACATTCATCTATAGAACAGAATGAAGAGCACAGGAAAGGGTAAACACGTGAGTTAATAAAACAACTATTTTAAAACTTAAAAAAATCATTTAATATTTAAGGCAATAATAATGACAATGTATTGTAAAATCTGTAACATGGAGAAGTAAAATACATGACAAAAGTAAAGCAAATGGTAGGGGCAGTGAAAGGAATTACACTATTATAAGGTTCTTACATTATTTGGAAAATATATAGCAAGATATATTGCAATAAGTTAAGGATGTATGCCTTTCTTTGCGCCTGAGAAGACAGAGGGCAGCTGCCCAAGTCAGTGATGTTTTTATGTCCGGGTAACATTGGTCAGTCACCCATTGCAGAAGCAGTTTGCAGAACAATTGTAAGTGATCAAAATATTTCAGATCATCGGAGGACAGACAGTGCTGCAACATCACTTATGAGATAGCAAACCCTCCTAATTATCGAGGGCAAATGGCATGAAGAAGCCTGATATTCCTACGGATCAAGCTGCCTGGCAGGGCACCAATGAAGGCCATGCCACATTGGATTATATACTGTGTTTGGATGACCGCAGACTGAGTGATTTGAACAGAAAAGGTAGGGAAGTTAAAAACCTCAAAGCAAAAACTGAAAGTGTAAAAACTGGATAGACTGAAATACCGTGGGTCAATGAGAGGGAGGGTTAAGGGTTATGGGATGTATGAATTTTTTTTCCTTTTTACTGCTTTTTCTGGAGTGATGCAGATGTTCTAAAAATGATCATGGTGAAAAATACACAACTAAGTGATGATATTGTGAGCCACTGATTGTGTAATATGGCTGGACTGTACATGTATGGGTATTTCTCAATAAAATTTTTTTTTTAATTGAACAATTTGGGAGCTATGATCCACAAAAACGACTTACTATTGAAGGTCGGTACCATGAGAATGATTCCGACCAGCAGTGTGTTAGGTTCTGCAGTGTGTTTGGCACCGCACAGCATTTTAAGAGCTGTCACAGTAAAGCTGCATCTACTCATTGCTAAAGACCAACAATGACTAACATTTTTACAGTGATATTCTAGGTTTTTCAGTCAGTGTGTTAAAAGCGTAACATTTCACAGCTCTAGGCCACAACTTTTTTTTCAATTCACTTATTTTTTCTTAAAAAATAATTGTAGCGGGCGGGCCACGGTGGCTCAGCAGGTAAGAGTGCTTGCCTGCCATGCCCGAGGACCCGGGTTCGATTCCTGTGCCTGCCCATGTAAAAAATAAATAAATAAATAATTGTAGGGCAGGCCACGGTGGCTCAGCAGGCAGAGTTCTCACCTGCCATGCCAGAGACCCGGGTTCGATTCCCGGTGCCTGCCCATGCAAAAAAAAAAAAAAAATTGTGTGTTCTAAGAAATGATCATAATGATGAGTACACAACTATGTGATATTGTGAGTTACTGATTTTAACAATGGAATGATCATATGGTAAGAATGTTTGTGTTTGTATATTGGTATGTTTAATAAATAAAATAAAATAAATAATTGTAGATTGAAATCAATGCTGTGTTTGGCAAAAGAATTAAAATCTTTGGTTCAGTCAATTTATGGGATACATTAAATGATCTTAAACAAATTGGACCTCCTATCTTGCCCCAATTACAAAAACAGTGAAACAGATAATATGGAACCACAAAATATAAAGTTTTATATGTGTTTTGTAACAATCATTTCTCTCCAGTGTTTAACCTTAAGATACTATCCAGTGATGACTAGCCTTCTAATATGCTTAAATATAATCTTAATAATTAAAACATCACTTTCAGGCCCAAGTCAATATCTTAGTCCATTGAAACTCTTAATAGTCTATCTCTTTATTAAGTCAATATATATAACTAGATGGAAAAATGTCCTTTATTCACCTATACTCCCTCTCTTTTTACCCCAGAGTCTTTTATTGAATTACATCCCTTCCTAGTCATAGTAGTTCACAATCTTGATTGGAAGTATTTTGATTCACACATGTGGTAGTTAGATTCACTTGTCAACTTGGCCAGGTGAAGGCACCTAGTTCTGTTGCTGCGGACATGAGCCAATGGCATGTGAACCTCATCTGTCACCGATTACCTCTGCAGTCGGCTAGGAGGCATGTCTGCTGCAATGAGTGACGTTTGACTTAATTGGCTGGTGCTTAAATGAGAGACTCAATGTAGCACAGCCCAAGCAGCTCAGCATACCTCATCTCAGCACTTGCAGCTCAGCCCAGGCCTTTGGAGATGCAAAAAGAAATCACCCCGGGGAAAGTTGTTGGAACCCAGAGGCCTGGAGAGAAGGCCAGCAGAGATCACTCTGAGCCTTCCATGTAAAAAAGAACCTCAGATGAAAGTTAGCTGCCTTTCCTCTGAAGAACTAATGAAATGAATCCCCTTTTATTAAAAGCCAATCCGTCTCTGGTGTGCTGCATTCCAGCAGCCAGCAAACTAGAACAACACATACCCAAAGCTCACACTTGTATGTTAAAAAGACAGGAAAGAGAATGATTTATGGTATAAATCTTCAGTTTTATTCTTAATTTTTATTTATCTAGCTTATTTCATGGGGAAGTCAGCTTTTTGCTCCCATTTGGACCACTTTGGCCTTGAAAACTTAATTATATCCAAAAAGGATGCTGTATACTATTTCATCTTATGCTCACTTTGACAAATGTGCCTGTTTTATACACACATACAACTCAAAAGTCAAATATATATTGGTTTAGATGGGAAAAAAATAGTTTAAAAAGCTGGAGAAAGAATTCAATTATGTTGAAGTCCTTCAATAATATGCTAAAAGTGTTCTTGTATCGTGTTTCATTTATAGGTAATTTCTGTGTACTTTGCTATAACTGTATTTCAAATTCCTTTGGACATATATCAGAAAGGGCTGTTTCCAAAATAAACTGGGGAGCATAAAAATACAATTGAGATATAAAAAACAAAAACAAAAGGGGGGTTATATCTAAAAATCCAATACAGGAGATAACTTAGAATATTAAAAAATATGTGTAATAAAAAAAGAGGCAGAAAGGGAGATAACAAAACACAGGTAGGACAAGCAGAAAACAAGTAGCAAGTTTGTAGACTTAAAGCAAACCATATTGGTAATTGTGTCAAATGTACATGAACTAAGTACTCCAATAAAAAGAAAGAGACAGACAGACTGAATTTTTAAAAAGACAACTATATGACGTTTAAAAGAGGCACACTTTAATATAACCATATAGGTTAAAAAGGTAAAAGAATAGAAAAATTCTAGCAAACATTTAAATAAGAAATAATTTCTATTTTAGACAAATTCTCTCCAAAAATGAAAAGAGAACACTTCCCAACTGATTTTATGAGGTTAGTATAATCCTGATACCAAAACTGGCAAGAAAATTACAAAAAAAAAAAAAGAATTGCAGACCATAAATGCAACAACCCTAGACAAAATATTTGCAAATCAAATTCAGCAATACATTAAAATGATGATAGATCATAACCAAGTAAATTTTATCCCAGGAATGCAATTGGTTTAACATTCAAAAATCAACCACATTAACAAAACAAGAAAGACAATTTATGATCATCTGCATAGATACTGAAAAAAGCATTTGGTAAAATTCAACATTTATTCACAATAAAAACTCCGAGCAACCTAGGAGCAGAAGAGAACTTCTTCAGTCTGATATAGGGTATCTACAAAAAACCCTACAGCTAATGTTGACCTTGATGGGAAAGTATTGAACATTTCATCCTTAAGGTCAGATCAAGGATGCCAACTCTTGCCAATGTAATGAACATTTAACTACATGTCCTAGCTAGAGCAATAAGTTAAGATAAAGGAAAAGAAAGTCTTAAAGACAGAAAAAAAGAATCAAAACATCTTTATTCAAAGATTTCACGATTGAATATATAGAAAATCCTAAGGAGCTGCATCCTAGAAACAAACTTCTAGAATTAAGTGAACTTGCCAGATTTATGCAACAGATGATTACTTAAAAGTCCATTGTAATTCTATATCCTAGGAATGAACAATTGGAAAATTGCATTTAAAATACTATTTACCATTGGAGCTGAAGGGATACAGACTGTGCAACAGGACTGGATACAAAAACTCAGAAATGGACAGCACAATATTACCTAACTGTAATGTAATTATGTTAAAACACTGAATGAAGCTGCATGTGAGAATGATAGAGGGAGGAGGGCTGGGGACATAAATGAAATCAGAAAGAAAGATAGATGGTAAAGATCGAGATGGTATAATCTAGGAATGCCTAGAGTGTATAATAATAGTGAAATGTACAATGTACAAATTTTAAAAATGTTTTTGCATGAGGAAGAACAAAGGAATGTCATTATGGCAGGGTGCTGAAAATAGATGATAATTAATACTTTAAAATGTCACCTTATGTGTGAGACTAAAGCAAAAAATGTTTATTTGTTACAAAATTTAGATTTTGACTAGAGCATTTCCTAATATAACTCATGTAGATAGTTTGAGTGAATGTCATAAGTACTTGGAATCTCAGGTAGCACATGAGATTTTGTTGGTTTGTCCAGAGTGATCCCCCGATGAATCCCAGTGATTTGATCAGTGACTGGAAAAGTATTTGCAAGCCCCCTTCAGGGAATGGTGAGAGTGGGGAGAAATTCAACTTCCCCAAGTTGAATTCTTGATACTCTCACAAGCAGTGTGGACAACCAAAGCTATAGGCTGAGCCCCCAGGTTTGGGGTTTGTTCACATGAAACTTAACCCCACAAAGAATAGGTCAAGTCTACTTAAAATTTAGGCCTAAGAGTCACCCCCAAGAGAGCCTCTTTTGTTGCTCAGATGTGGCCCCTCTCTCCAGCCAACACAGTGAGCAGTCTCACCACCCTCCCCCTCTCTGCGTGGGACATGACTCCCAGGGGTGTGGACCTTCCTGGCAATGTGGGACAGAGATCCTGGAATGAGCTGAGACTCAGCATCAAGGGACTGAGAAAAACCCTAGAATGAGCTGAGAATTAACATCAAGGGATTGAGAGAAACTTCTCGACCAAAAGGGGGAAGAGTAAAATGAGACAAAGTGTCAATGGCTGAGAGATTCCAAACAGAGTCGAGAGGTTATCCTGGAGGTTATTCTTACGCATTAAGTAGATATCAACTTGTTCAAGATGTAGTGGAGAGGCTGGAGGAAGTTGCCTGAAAATGTAGTGCTGTGTTCCAGGAGCCATGTTTCTTGATGATGATTGAACAATGATACAGCTTTCACAATGAGACTCTGTGAATGTGAAAACCTTATGTCTGATGCTCCTTTTAGCTACTATATCAACAGAAGAGTAGAACATATGGAATAAAAATAAATAATAGGGGGAACAAATGTTAAAATAAATTCAGTTTGAAATGCTAGTTTTAAATGAAAGCAAGGGGTAAGGGGTATGGTATGTATAGTCTTTTTTTTCTCTATTATCATTTTATTTCTTTTTCTGTTGTCTTTTTATTTCTTTTTCTCAATCGATGCAAATGTACTAAGAAATGATGAATATGCAACTATGTGATAATATTAAGAATTACTGATTGTATATGTAGAATGGAATGATAGCTAAATGTTTTGTTTGTTAATTTTTTTAATTAATAAAAAAGTTTTAAAAAATACTATTTACCATAGCATTAAAAAACAAAGATCTAGAAATAAAATAAAGATGTACAAGTTAATCCATTGAAACCTACAAAACATTCTTTAGAGAAACTAAGAAGAACTCATTTATAAAAATGGAGAAATAGACCACGTTTATGGATTGGAAGATTCGATACCGTTAACAATTCTCCTCAAATTGTTCTATAAATTCAATGCAATACCCATCAATATCCCAGAAGACTTTTCTTTAAGGACATTGATAAGCTGATTCTAATATTTATATGGCAATACAAAAGACCTAAAATTGCAAGATAACTGAAGAACACACTCAGCCAGATTTTGGGCAAATATCCATTGAGGAAAAATGACATTGAAACGTTATCTCATACCATATTTGAACCAATTTTAGATGTATTATGGACCTAAATATGAAAAATAGAACAATAAACGTGGCCTGACACATGAAAGGTACTCAATAACTTTTTTTTTAAACATTACATACAAAAACGAACATTCTTACTATATGTTCATTCCATTCTTGGTATATAATCAATAACTCACAATATCATCACATAGTTGTATATTCATCACTATGATCATTTCTTAGAATATTTGCATCAATTCAGAAAAAGAAATAAAAACAAAAAAGAAAAAAACTCATACACATCATACTCCCTACTGCTCCCTCTTATTGACTGCTAGTATTTCCATTCCCCAATATATTTTAGCCTTTGTTCCCCCTAATTTTGTTCTATACTCCTTATCACTCCCTTTCATTGATCACTAGCATTTCAATCTACTAAATTTATTTTAACATTTGTTCCCATTTTATTTGTTTATTTTTAATCCCTATGTTTTACTCATCTGTCCATACCATAGATAAAAGGAGCATCAGACACAAGGTTTTCACAGTCACACAGTCACACTGCAAAAACTATATCATTAGGCAATCATCTTCAAGAAACATGGCTGCTGGAACACAGCTCTGCAGTTTCAGGCAGTTCCCTCCAGCCTCTCCAATATACCTTTTTAGTTAAAAGGGGATATCTGTATAATGCGTAAGAATAACCTCCAAGAAGTCTCTACTCTGTTTGAAATCTCTCAGCCACTGACACTTTATTTTGTTTCATTTCTCTCTTCCCCCTTTCAGTCAAGGTTTTCTCAATCCCTTGATGCTGAGTCCCAGCTCATTCTAGGATTCCTGTTCCACATTGCCAGGAAGGTTTACACCCCTGGGAGTCATGTCCCACATAGAGAGGGGGAGGGTAGTGAGTTTGCTTGCCGTGTTAGCTGAGAGAGAGAGGCCACCTCTGAGCAACAAAAGAGGTTCTCTGGGAGTGACTTTTAGGCCTAATTTTAAGTAGGCTTGACCTATCCTTTGCAGGGATAAGTTTCATTTGAACAAACTCCAAGATTGAGGGCTTGGCCTATTGCTTTGGTTGTCCCCACTGCTTGTGAGAATATCAGGAATTCTCCACATGGGGAAGTTGAATTTTCCCCCTTTCTTGCCATTTCCCCAAGGGGACTTTGCAAATACTTTTTTATTCACTGTTCAAATCACTCTGGGATTTATCGGGGCATCACTCTAGACAAACCTATAAACTCTCATGCCCTGATACCCAGGGTGTATCACGAGGCCTTAGGGAAACCGCTGGGGTGTCTGGGCCCCCCCTGCTCAGCCTCAGACCAGGGCGGGAGCTGGAGGCGGCACATGGCCAAAAGGGTTCCTGCGAGCCGAGTAGGGACGTCAGTCTCTCCCAGCTGGGGCTGCACGGGACCCCGAAAGGCCATGGCCAATTGGGTTCTGACTTCATCCTATAGAAGTAAAAGTACTAATATCTAAGAAAGCCTATTGGAGCATTGTTTGTAATCGAAAAAAGAAATGGAAGTGAGTGACATCATCAACGTGACAACATAAGACATCTTCTGGCAAAGTCTTCCAACAGAATCAACAAATAAAAGGACAAACCCCACTTGCTCGGAACTGGAGGATGATGGAAACCACAGAAGGACTCCACAAATGCTGAATCAAAGAAGAAAAATAATAGCCAGGGTCAGTTACTTTTTACTTTTGAGGATGTTGCCACTTATTCCATGGAACGAGAATGGCAGACTCTAGAAGTGTGGCAGAAGGAGCTTTACCAGCATGTAATGAGAACCAATTAGGAGACTCCCGTTTCTCTAGAAACCTAAAATCTTCAGAGGGTTCCTAGGCCAGATAAATCCTGAAACCCAGAGGTGCCAGTCTCTCCAAGAACATCAACTAGTACCACCCCCCATCCCATATTGTCAACACCCCTTTTCAACGTGAAAATATTAGAATGGGCATAGTCCAAATATCCCCAAAGATTGGGAGAAGGATCTAAGGGAAGGAGGAATTATAATGGAGAAGTTAGGATTTAACAAATGCATATGACTGCTGAAGCATTATATTGATATTTCTTTTAGTCTCCAGTGTCTTGGAGCAGCAAGTAGGAAAAACCTGAAATTGTGGAACTGTGACCCATACCAAGCTTTGAAATTTGTTCTAAACTATTTGTTACAATATATTTTTAAATCTGTTGCTTTTTTGTGTATATATCAGATCTCACAATAAAAAATGTTTTAAAAATAAAGAAATGAGAAGACTAGCAAAATAAGAAATTGTATATTTGATTTGTATAAAATATAATAAAATTACTTTGTTCTTTTTCAGAGTGCAAAAGAAATTCATGCTTAATAAAACAAAATAGATAAGACATTTGAAAAGAAAGTGAAATGTACTCATAATTCCTCCCCAGAGATAACCACCATTATATATTGATATAGATCCTTTGAGATTTTGTTTAAATGATATGTATGTATATTTATGAAAATCATATAATCTAAAAAAAAAAAAAACTCTCATGCCCTACTCAAGATTCCATGTACCTATGGTGTTCAATTAAACTGTCCACATAAGTTATATTAGGAAATGCAATAGACAAATCATAAACTTTGTACCAAATAAACATTGTTTGCTTTAGTCTTACACATAAGTTAAAGTTTTAAAATATGAATTACCATCTATTTTCAAAACCCTGCAATACTGACATTTCTTTGTTCTTCCTCATGCAAAAACATCCTTTAATTTGTACATTTAATCACTATCATTGTACACTCTAGGCATTCCTAGATTATACCATCTCAGTCTTTATCATCTATCTTTCCTTCTGATTTCATCTGTGCCCCCAGCCTTCCTCCTATCATTCTCACATTCAGCTTCATTCAGTGTTCTAACATTATTGTATTACAGTTAGGTAGTATTGCACTATCCATTTCTGAATTTTTACAATCAGTCCTGTTGCACAATCTGTATCCCTTCAGCTCCAATTACCCAATGTTACCTTATTCTATCTCCTGATGGTCTCTGCTATTAGCTGAAATTCTCCAAGTTCATTCACTAATGTCAGTTCACATTAGTGAGACCACACAGTATTTGTCCTTTCGTTTCTGGCTAATCTCACTCAGCATAATGTCCTCAAGGTCCATCCATGTTGTTACATACTTCATAACTTTATTCTGTCTTACAGCTGCATAATGTTTCATCATATGTATATACCACAGCTTGTTTAGCCACTCGTCTGTTGAAGGACATTTGGGCTGTTTCCATCGCTTGGCAATTGTAAATAATGCTGCTATAAACATTGGTGTGCAAATGTCCATTTGTGTCCTTGTCCTCATGTCCTCTGAGTAGATACCTAGCAATGGTATTGCTGGGCCATATGGCAATTCTATACTTAGCTTCTTGAGGAACCGCCAAACTGCCTTCCACAGCGGCTGGTACTTAATAACTCTAGAATAAATGGGTGAATATATGAGACATGTTGCTCAAATTTAGTTCATTTACTTGACAAACAAATTTGTTGGATTATGAGCTTAAACATGAAAGATAAAACAATAAATCTTTAGAAAATAACAAAGCATATTATCTCATGACTACAAGGTAGAAAAAGTTTTCTTAAATATACCAAAGAAGCACCAACATAAAGAAAATACCGATAAATTTGACTTCTTTACAATTAAGACCTTCTGTTCATCAGGAAACATCATTAAGAGAATAAAGAGGCAAGTCACAAAGGAGAAAGATTTGCAATGCTCATAAATGACAAAGGGTTTATACCCAGAATATATAAATAACTACTACAAATAAATAATGAAAAGACAGACCAATAGAAAAATGGGCAAGAAAAGGAACTTCACACACACAAAAATCCAAACGGCCAATAAACTTATGGAAGGTGCTTAACTTTGTTAGTAATTAGGGAAATACTCGCACAAGCCATACTAAACTACTCCAGACCCACAGTGCCCAGGTAGACCAGTAGACATGCATAAAAACTCTCATAGCAGCATTATTTACAAAAGCCCCAAATTGGAAAAAACTCAAATACCCATCAACAGTAGAAGGGATAAGCAGATTGTGGGAGGGAATTCTATGTACAGCAATAAAATTGAGTATACTTTGGATGGATTATATGGTGTGTGAATAAAACTTTTAAAAAAAAATTGTAGGGGAAAAAAGTGAATGAGCTACAGCTGCACTCAACATGGGAGAATCTTACAATGTCGAACAAAAGGAGCCAGACACAAAAAGCACATATCTTATGACTGCCCAAAGCCCACAATCAGGCAAAACTAAACATGTCCCTGTCCCCGCAATCTCCCACCATTCTTGCACTTATGAGACATGGGGAGAGTGGTAATAAAAAATGGATTTCATGATAACAAGTTGGGGGAATCACCATTGCACCCAGCTGGACAACCAACATCCCTGCGGGGCTCTCTCTTACTTGGAGAGATGACAACAGAAGCTGGTCCTGGAGGTGGCCTCAAGGAAGTTACTGACACACCCGTCTGACATAGGGATGGAGAAGGACAGAGCCGGGCACCCTGCTTTTGGAATCCATCCTGATGACTGCCATGATGTTTTTATAAAGTCATTAGAAGGTAGGAGGTCGTACTACCACGTTTCCAGTGAGCTGAACCTTTGTGGAACTTTGGAAGCCAAGATATGGGACAATAGGCATGCAAAATCTCCAACGTGTAAGGCAGCATTAGACACAGGGCCACATGGCTTTGGGAAGATTCCCACCAACAAGCATGATTAAATTTGCTATATACTCCTTCAGAATTTTTTCAGGGTATCTAAGCCTTATTTATTGTTTTAAAAAAGGAGATTATATTATATAAACCATCGAACATTTTTTTACTTAACAGGCGGATGTAAACCTCTGCCCATTTTAATATCTATAAATCTACTCCATGCTTTTTAATAGCTGTATAGTACTCCATTATATCTCTATAGAAAATTTTATTTAAATTGGTGATTCTCACTAGAGGAGTCGGTGGGGGGCAGGACGTCATTCTGTTCGTCAGTGTCTGAGGGCCACAGCTGGTGTTCAGTGGGTGGGATCCAGCATAGTAAAGAATTGTCCCACTCAAAATTTCCGTAGTTCTCCCCGTTAGAAATACTAATTTACTCAATCTCCTCCAGATGGGAACACCTGCAGCTGTCAGTTTTCCATCTTTTCAAAATAATGGTTCAAGTCTTTCTGAGGGGTGAAATCCTGGAAGTAGAATGGATAAGTTGAAAGACAGTAATATCTAAAATATTAACAAATATTGTCAATTTGCCCTCCAGAATAGCATACTAATTTATACCTGCACCAACAGGTATATGCACCCAACAGCGTATGAGTGTCCCACTATCACCTGTGTGAGTACTACTGCAATTCCTGCCATTCCAATAGGCAAAGCAAAGGAGGGTTAAAGTTTAGTTTGCATTTCTTTAATTACCAGTGAAGCTGAGTACTCTCTCACGTTCACTGCCCATTTGGATTTCTTTTTCTGCCAACTGCTCATTCAACTTAACTATGTTGTTTCTCATTAATTTGTAGGTATGTTAGGTAAATTTGTTCTTTGATACATAGATTGCAAAACTTTTCCAGCTTTTCACTTGTAAAGTTTCCTTATGTTATTCTGGCCTAATTTCTACCCATTTAGGATACTTTTTCTCCTGGTCTGCCCATACCTGAGCACAGCATGTGGATTCCCTGGGACCTTCTCCCTGTAGACTTGGGCCCTGCTTGAGTACCTCACTTAGACGCCCAGTGGGGCGGCTGGCCCTTGGGAGCCTGTGGCCCCTGTTCTTTCCTTCAGTCCAGTCCCCTGAGGCCTTTAAAACACTTCCTCACTGAGGCTGACCATCCCTGGGCTATGGGAACAGTGGGGCTTCCCTTCAGATTTCCTCCACTACCCCATGGGTACAGCAGGTCATGCTGGTGGGCTGAGAAGCCAGTAATCAAAGAGGAGTTTGAATCCGTCAACTGGCCGTTCTTTGGGGTGAATTAACCCCAGCGTTCACACTTCTCCCATGTCCCACCCACACCTTGGGTCTCTCCAAGTCAAGGGGTGTTGATATTTCTTTCCACTTTTGGTGCAGCGTTAAGTTAGTCCTGCCCCTCAGTTTATGACATACCTGCATCAGTCCCTGCCATTTTAATAGAAGCCTTTCTTCTATTTCCCATAAATATCCTATAACAAACATAAATTCTTGTAAGTTGAGTGACTATGGATTTTCCATCAAAATCTTATGCTAAAGCCCCCTTCGGGGAATGGTGCGAATTGGGAGAAATTCAACTTCCCCAAGTTGAATTCTTGATATTCTCACAAGCAGTGTGGACAACCAAAGCTATAGGCTGAGCCCCCAGTCTTGGGGTTTATTCATATGAAACTTAACCCCACAAAGGATAGGTCAAGTCTACTTAAAATTTAGGCCTAAGAGTCACCCCCAAGAGAGTCTCTTTTGTTGCTCAGATGTGGCCTCTCTCTCCAGCCAACACAACAAGCAAACTCGCCACCCTCCCCCTGCCTACGTGCAACATGACTCCCAGGGGTGTGGACCTTCCTGGCAACATGGGACAGAAATTCTAGAATGAGCTCAGACTCAGCATCAAGGGAATGAGAAAAACCCTAGAATGAGCTGAAATTCAGCATCAAGGGATTGAGAAAACCTTCTCAACCAAAAGGGGGAAGAGTGAAATGAGACAAAAAAATGTGTCAATGGCTGAGAGATTCCAAACAGAGTCGAGAGGTTATCCTGGAGGTTATTCTTATGCATTAAGTGGATATCACCTTGTTAGTTAAGATGTAATGGAGAGGCTGGAGGGAACTGCCTGAAAATGTAGAGCTGTGTTCCAGTAGCCATGTTTCTTGATGATGATTGTATAATGATATAGCTTTCACAATGTGACTGTGTGATTGTGAAAACCTTGTGTCTAATGCTCCTTTTATCTACCTTGTCAACAGATGAGGAAAACATGGAATAAAAATAAATAATAGGGGGAACAAATGTTAAAATAAATTTAGTTTGAAATGCTAGTGATCAGTGAAAGCGAGGGGTAAGGGGTATGGTAGGTATAATCTTTTTTGTTGTTGCTCTGTCTTCATTTTATTTCTTTTTCTATTGTCTTTTTTTTCTTTTTCTGAATGGATGCAAATGTTCTAAGAAATGATGAATATGCAACTAAGTGATGATATTGTGAATTACTGATTATCTCTGTTAATGTTATATTTCATTTGTTAATTTTTTTAAATTAATAAACAAATTTTTTAACTGTAACCCATACCAAACTTCAAAATCTCTTCTATAATTACTTATTAAAACACACTTGGGACTTCCGGAGAAGATGGCGGCTTAGTAAGACGCTCGGATCTTAGTTCCTCCTCCAGAAAAGCAACTAAAGAAACAGAAACAATACGAAACAGCTCCCGGAGTCACAACAGAGACCAAAAAGACAGCGTACCCCATTCTGGAACGGCTGAACGGGCAGGGAGAATCCGCTGCGGTGAGATACCCGAGGGGCGCGCGTTTTCCCGGCCGGGGCGGCTGGCGACTGGGGTCCCCTCCACGCACGTGGCTCCCCGGTCTGACTGGGAACATTGGATAGCGGGGCCCTCCCATCACGCTTGGTGTCTCGGGCCAGCTGGGCAATTTGGACCGGCACTCCCCCAAGCCGCGGCCAGTGACCCCCGCCTCCACGCACGGTTTCCCGGGCCGACTGCCCCACAGACAGACGACCGCCACGAGCGCCACCTACTGGGCAGGAAAAGAAAAACAGAGCCCAGAGATTCCACAGAAAAACCTTTCAACCAGCTGGGTCCCACACCCAGGGAAATCTGATCAAATGCCCAGACACCAGCAGAAAATAATGGATGACGCTCGGAAAATTGAAGATATGGCCCAGTCAAAGGAACAAACCAATAGTTCAAATGAGATACAGGAGCTGAGACAACTAATGCTGAATATACGAACAGAAATGGAAAAACTCTTCAAAAACCAAATCAATAAATTGAGGGAGGACATGAAGAAGACATGGGCTGAACAAAAAGAAGAAATAGAAAATCTGAAAAAACAAATCACAGAACTTATGGGAGTGAAGGACAAAGAAGAAAAAATGGAAAAAACAATGGATACCTACAATGGTAGATCTAAAGAGACAGAAGCTACAATTAGTGAACTGGAGGATGGAACATCTGAATTCCAAAAAGAAAAAGAAACTATAGGGAAAAGAATGGAAAAACTTGAGCAGGGAATCAGGGAACTGAATGACAATATGAAGCGCACAAATATACGTGTTGTGGGTGTCCCAGAAGGAGAAGAGAAGGGAAAAGGAGGAGAAAAACTAATGGAAGAAATTATCACTGAAAATTTCCCAACTCTTATGAAAGACCTAAATATACAGATCCAAGAAGTGCAGCGCATCCCAAAGAGAATAGACCCAAATAGGCGTTCTCCAAGACATTTACTAGTTAGAATGTCAGAGGTCAAAGAGAAAGAGAGGATCTTGAAAGCAGCAAGAGAAAAACAATCTGTCACATACAAGGGAAACCCAATAAGACTATGTGTAGATTTCTCAGCAGAAACCATGGAAGCTAGAAGACAGTGGGATGATATATTTAAATTACTAAAAGAGAAAAACTGCCAACCAAGACTCCTATATCCAGCAAAATTGTCCTTCAAAAATGAAGGAGAAATTAAAACATTTATAGACAAAAAGTCACTGAGAGAATTTGTGACCAAGAGACCAGCTCTGCAAGAAATACTAAAGGGAGCACTAGAGTCAGATACGAAAAGACAGAAGAGAGGTATGGAGTAAAGTGTAGAAAGAAGGAAAATCAGATATGATATATATAATACAAAAGCCAAAATGGTAGAGGAAAATATTATCCAAACAGTAATAACACTAAAAGTTAATGGACTGAATTTCCCAATCAAGACATAGAATGGCAGAATGGATTACGACCCAGCAATACCACTGCTAGGTATCTACTCAAAGGACTTAAGGGCAAAGACACAGACGGACATTTGCACACCAGTGTTTATAGCAGCATTATCTACAATTGCAAAGAGATGGAAACAGCCAAAATGTCCATCAACAGACGAGTGGCTAAACAAACTGTGGCGTATACCTACAATGGAATATTATGCAGCTTTAAGACAGACTAAACTTATGAAGCATGTAATAACATGGATGGACCTAGAGAACATTATGCTGAGTGAGTCTAGCCCAAAACTAAAGGACAAATACTGTATGGTCCCACTGATGTGAACCGACATTCGAGAATCAGCTTGGAATATGTCATTGGTAACAGAGACCAGCAGGAGTTAGAAACAGGGTAAGATAATGGGTAATTGGAGCTGAAGGGATACAGACTGTGCAACAGGACTAGATACAAAAACTCAAAAATGGACAGCACAATAATACCTAAGTGTAATGTAACTAGGTTGGAACACTGAATGAAGCTGCACCTGAAATATGGTTTTTTGTTTGCTTGTTTGTGTGTTTATATCTTTTGTTTTTGTTTATTTCTTTTTCCTTTTTATATATATATATATTTTTATTAGTATTATTATTTTAATTCTCTTCTCTATATTAACATTCTATATCTTTTTCTGCTGTTTTGCTAGTTCTTTTCCTAAAATGATGCAAATGTACTAAGAAATGATGATCATACATCTATGTGATGATACTAAGAATTACTGAGTGCATGTGTAGAATGGAATGATTTCTAAATGTTGTGTTAATTTCTTTTCTTTTTTTTGATTAATAAAAAAAATTTTTAAAAAACACACTTGGAAATTTGTTGCTTTTTTTGTATATATGTTACATTTTACAATTTAAAAAAATTAAAAATTAAAAAAAAAACTCTTACATGAAAACAATAGAGAAAATCAATAAGGCCAGAAGTTGGTTCTATGAGAAAATCAATAAGATTGATGGGCCCTTAGCAAGATTGACAAGAAGAAGAAGAAGAGAGAGGATGCAAATAAATAAGATCAGAAATGGAAGAGGAGACATAACTACTGACCTCACAGAAATAAAGGAGGTAATAACAGGATACTATGAACAACTTTACGCTAATAAATACAACAATTTAGAGGAAATGGACGGGTTCCTGGAAAGACATGAACAACCAACTTTGACTCAAGAAGACATAGATGACCTCAACAAACCAATCACAAGTAAAGAAATTGAAGCAGTCATTCAAAAGCTTCCTAAAAAGAAAAGTCCAGGACCAGACGGCTTCACATGTGAATTCTATCAAACATTCCAGAAAGAATTAGTACCAACTCTCCTCAAACTCTTCAAAAAAATCGAAGGGGAGGGAAAACTACCTAATTCATTCTATGACGCCAACATTACCCTCATACCAAAACCAGGAAAAGATATTACAAGAAAAGAAAACTACAGGCCGATCTCTCTAATGAATATAGATGCAAAAATCCTCAATAAAATTCTAGCAAATCGTATCCAACAACACATTAAAAGAATTATACATCATGACCAAGTAGGATTCATCCCAGGTATGCAAGGATGGTTCAACATAAGAAAATCAATTAATGTAATACACCATATCAACAAATCAAAGCAGAAAAATCACATGATCATCTCAATTGATGCAGAGAAGGCATTTGACAAGATTCAACATCCTTTCCTGTTGAAAACACTTCAAAGGATAGGAATACAAGGGAACTTCCTTAAAATGATAGAGGGAATATATGAAAAACCCACAGCTAATATCATCCTTAATGGGGAAAAATTGAAAACGTTCCCCCTAAGATCAGGAACAAGACAAGGATGTCCACTATCACCACTATTATTCAACATTGTGTTGGAGGTTCTAGCCAGAGCAATTAGACAAGAAAAAGAAATACAAGGCATCAAAATTGGAAAGGAAGAAGTAAAACTATCACTGTTTGCAGATGATATGATACTATACGTCGAAAACCCGGAAAAATCCACAACAAAACTACTAGAGCTAATAAATGAGTACAGCAAAGTAGCAGGTTACAAGATCAACATTCAAAAATCTGTAGCATTTCTATACACTAGCAATGAACAAGCGGAGGGGGAAATCAAGAAACGAATCCCATTTACAATTGCAACTAAAAGAATAAAATACCTAGGAATAAATTTAACTAAAGAGACAAAAAACCTATATAAAGAAAACTACAAAAAACTGCTAAAAGAAATCACAGAAGACCTAAACAGATGGAAGGGCATACCGTGTTCATGGATTGGAAGACTAAATATAGTTAAGATGTCAATCCTACCTAAATTGATTTACAGATTCAATGCAATACCAATCAAAATCCCAACAACGTATTTTTCAGAAATAGAAAAACCAATAAGCAAATTTATCTGGAAGAGCAGGGTGCCCCGAATTGCTAAAAACATCTTGAGGAAAAAAAACGAAGCTGGAGGTCTTGCACTGCCTGACTTTAAGGCATATTATGAAGCCACAGTGGTCAAAACAGCATGGTATTGGCATAAAGATAGATATATCGACCAATGGAATCGAATAGAGTGCTCAGATATAGACCCTCTCATCTATGGACATTTGATCTTTGATAAGGCAGTCAAGCCAACTCACCTGGGACAGAACAGTCTCTTCAATAAATGGTGCCTAGAGAACTGGATATCCATATGCAAAAGAATGAAAGAAGACCCATATCTCACACCCTACACTAAAGTTAACTCAAAATGGATCAAAGATCTAAACATTAGGTCTAAGACCATAAAACAGTTAGAGGAAAATGTCGGGAGATATCTTATGAATCTTACAATTGGAGGCGGTTTTATGGACCTTACACCTAAAGCAAGAGCACTGAAGAAGGAAATAAATAATTGGGAACTCCTCAAAATTAAACACTTTTGTGCATCAAAGAACTTCATCAAGAAAGTAGAAAGACAGCCTACACAATGGGAATCAATATTTGGAAACGACATATCAGATAAAGGTCTAGTATCCAGAATTTATAATGAGATTGTTCAACTCAACAACAAAAAGATAGTCAACCCAATTACAAAATGGGAAAAAGACTTGAATAGACACCTCTCAGAGGAGGAAATACAAATGGCCAAAAGACACATGAAGAGATGCTCAATGTCCCTGGCCATTAGAGAAATGCAAATCAAAACCACAATGAGATATCATCTCACACCCACCAGAATGGCCATTATCAACAAAACAGAAAATGACAAGTGCTGGAGAGGATGTGGTGAAAGAGGCACACTTATCCACTGTTGGTGGGAATGCCAAATGGTGCAACCACTGTGGAAAACAGTTTGGCGGTTCCTCAAAAAGCTGAATATAGAATTGCCATACGACCCAGCAATACCATTGCTGGGAATCTACTCAAAGGAATTAAGGGCAAAAACTCAAACAGACATTTGCACACCAATGTTTATAGCAGCGTTATTTACAATTGCAAAGAGATGGAAACAGCCAAAATGTCCATCAACAGACGAGTGGCTAAACAAACTGTGGTATATACATACGATGGAATATTATGCAGCTTTAAGGCAGGATAAACTTATGAAGCATGTAATAACATGGATGGACCTAGAGAACATTATGCTGAGTGAGTCTAGCCCAAAACTAAAGGACAAATACTGTATGGTCCCAATGATGTGAATCGACACTCGAGAATAAACTTGGAATATGTCATTGGTAACAGAGTTCAGCAGGAGTTAGAAACAGGGTAAGATAATGGGTAATTGGAGCTGATGGAATACAGACTGTGCAATAGGACTAGATACAAAAACTCAAAAATGGACAGCACAATAATACCTAATTGTAAAGTAATCATGTTAAAATACTGAACGAAGCTGCATCCGAGCGATAGGTTCTTGTTTTGTTTTGTTTTGTTTGCTTTGTTCTTATTATTATTACTTTTATTTTTTTTCTCTATATTAACATTCTATATTTTTTTCTGTTATACTGCTAGTTCTTCTAAACCGATGCAAATGTACTAAGAAACGAAGATCATGCATCTATGTGATGATGTTAAGAATTACTGATTGCATATGTAGAATGGTATGATGTCTAAAAAAAAAAAAAAAAAAATGGTCAGCACAATACTGCCTAACTGTAATGTAATTATGTTGGAACGCTGAATGAAGCTGCATCTGATCTATAGTTTTTTTTTGTTTTTTTTTTTTCTTTCTCTTATATATTTTTGTACTTTTTATTTTTATTTGTGTTTTCTCTGTGTTATCACTTTATTTCTTTTTCTGTTGTCGTGCTATTTCTTTCTCTAAATCGATGCACATGTACTGAGAAATGATGACCATACACCTATGTGATGATATTAAGAATTACTGATTGCATATGTAGAATGGATTGATTTCTAATGTTGTGTTAGTTAATTTTTTTTAATTAATAAAAAAAAAAAAACTCTTATGCTAGACAACTGGAACTCTCATGCATTACTATTAGGAACGTAAAATGATACAACCATTTCGGGAAACTACTTGGCGGTTTCTTATGTTAAACATGCCTCTACCATGTGACCCTGCCATTTCATTCCTTGGTATTTCCCTGAGAGAAGTAAAAGCGTTATGTCTACACAAAGACTTATATGCAAATTTATATCATTGCTTTATTTGTAATACACAAAAGGTGGAAACATCCCAAATATCCATGAACAGGTGAATAAACAAACTGTGGTATATGCAATGCAATGTCACTCAACAATAAAAAGATATAAACTATTGATACAACCAACATTATAGATGCTGAATGACAGCAGTCAGGGGAGAGACAACATAGCAAACGATACCATTGATGTAAAACTCTAGAGAATGCAGAGAACACTAAGCACATCAGCTGTTGTCGCCTGGGGATGGGATGGGGTGGAGGGAGGAGCAGATGATCGTGGTGACACATGTCAAAGCTCACATTGGAAAACTATCATGCTTTAAATCTTTTTTACTGTTTTCCCCATCATATTACTCTCCTAGAGCTGCCGTAACAAATTGCCACCAGTGGGGTGACTTAAAACAACAGAAATTTTCCCTCTCTCAGCTCTGGAGGACAGACGGCCAAAGCCAAGGGTCCCCTGAAGGTGAAAGGGGAGAGTCCTCCCCGGTCTTCTGCTTGCGATGGCTCCTGGCGCTCCTCGCCTTGCGGCTGCATCCCGCCACTCTCCGCCTCCATCTTCACACCAATACTGGACTTAGGGACCATCTGAAATCCAGGATGACCTCATCTCAGGATCCATAACTTACTTAATTACCTATGAAAGGACTCTACTTACAAATAAGGGCCCACTCTCAGCAATCTGGGTGGATGTGGATTTGGGAGGGGCACCTTTCAACTCACTGCTTCCACTTAACCTCAAGTTCTGTCCGTGCTCTTGCACAGACATCTAATTTATCACTTTTAAATGTTCTTTAGACTCTCAAGGTATGCATCCACCATTTGCTAGCTCATTTCTGCAGGGCTAGCCTCACCTCCAGTTCCCCACTGTAATACCTTTCTCTTTATCTTCGTATAGATCTGAGCAAACTTTCTCCAAAATACATTTCCAAGAGTGAGACTGCTGCACCCCATGTCCTATGCACGCTTCGTTTTCACTAAACCACCTGCTTATTTTACAGAAGGGCTGTGTGAGTTTCCATTCCCGGCAGTTTCCCTCACTTGGGTGTTTGACACTTCACTCTGCAACAAGGCAGAGCAGATGCATGCTGATTCCTGGTACCCCTCCCCCTCCAATTTGGTATACACTTCATGGTCACTCAGTAAATTCTTCAGGCAATGGCCCAGGGCCCCGTGACCATTCCCTAGTGACAGATGGAATTCCATCTTTTTTACCTTTTTTTTTTTTTTTTTGTAATCATATTTTTGGAGAGGGGTGCAGGTTAGAGATGGGAGCTCTGCAGTCTGTCTTCCCTGGACACTCCAGGGCTGCCTTCTAGGGTCCCACCTATGCGAAAGAACTGGTGCTTGGGACTTGGGCCAGTGTTTTAAGTTGCAAGGAATGCGGTGACTCAGCTGGTCGCTTGGGGACACCTCGGTGAACAAGGCAGCGGGAAGGAAGTCATTACATAGACAGCTGGGTTGTAAAAAACAAAAATACTCCTCACACCAAACTCTAAAGAGCTGCGTGGCTGCGTGTCCCATGACTCAACGGGACTGCTCTGCCACGTGGTGCACAGCACAGGGTACGTGGCACGCAGCCCTCACCCACTGCCCACTGCAGCTCTCAGCCACCGTGACAGCTGACCGTGTGGGGGTCCCTGGGAAGTCTGTGACCCAGAAAGTCCTCTCTCCACCCTCCCCAGTACTTCCCTTGCCGCCTCCTTTCCCCTGGCATTAGATACTCCAACCCTGTGCTCTTTGACCCTCTTGCCTTTAAAAAAAAAAAAAAAAAAAAAAAAAAACTGGACTTAAGCGTTTCGTACCTACTGGAGACTTGGCTGGGACACAGAGAGGTGAAGACACTGGTGTCCTAGGATGACCCTACGAGTCAGGCAGCTCCCGGGCCACAAGCCAGCACCTGGGTCCGAGAGCACTGGGGAAAGAGGCCAGAGCCAGCCAGGCCAGCAGGCAGGACCCAGACTCAGAGCTGGAGGCAAGACCGTCACTGACGTGGCAGCCACTCGCTAATCCTTATTGAAGAGCTACTATGCGCCTTGGTTTATGTCAGTGAAGACAGACGAGACGTCTTGTCCTCACGGGGCCCACATTCTTCTGCGGAGAGACGGACAAACACCAAACATCGTAATTCACTTCTACAGTGTATTAGAAGGAATTAGTGCTACTGGGAAATGTCAGCTCAGGGAGAGGCAGGCAGAGCGATCAGGGTAGGCCCGAGAAGGTGACATATGAAGAGTCTCGAGGCTGGCAGGGGAGTGAGCTATGCGGGCATGTAGGGAAGAGCATTCTGGGCATGGGGAACAGCCAGTGCAAAGCAGTGCACCGGAGGTGCTTGGGGATCTGCGAGGAGGTGAATGTGGCAGATGCAGGTAAGTGGGGAGAGCGTGGTGGAAGAGGAGGTGCAAGGGGAGGGTGAGAGGTGTGAGACTGGGAACCACTGAGGGTTTTGAACAGAGGCTTAGCAGGAAATGACTTTGGTTTTAACCAGAGTATGCCCCTGTCAGACGGCTCTGACCTCTGACAATGCAACCCCTTTTGCTTGAGTGGAGGTAGGATCACCAACAGAACATGGTGATTAACCAATAGAATATGGCAAAGGTGATAGACTGTCACTCAGGCACGAACACCAGGAGGCCGGACCATGGCGAGGCGGGGGGGTCACCTTAGAGCCCATCTGCCACAGACTTCCCTGAGGAAGTAACAATGGAGTGGGGACCTGTAAGACAACGTTGGCATTAACTAGTGGACAGGAGAAGGGCAGAACTGTCCAGAGAGAGCACAGTGTGGGAAAGACAGGTGCAGTACCATTGACCAGGGACCTAGTGCAGGGACTAGCAATACTGTGTCACTCTTCTGTTCAACAATCATCGACGGCTCCTCAAAGCCTCTGGTTTTGTCCCAAGGTCAAGGTCATCTCCCTGGACTCTGCTTCCATATAGAGTCCACTCATATATACTCCAAGGCCCAGCAGAAATTGATCGTCCCTAAATACTCAACATCTATTTAAGTGGAGGGCACCACACGTGACCCTCTGTGCCAGTTTGAGAGTACTACATATCCCAGAACAGCCACGTTTCAATCCAGATCCAGTCCTATGGGGCAAGCTATTTCTTTTAATCCAGATTTAATATTGCAGGATGGAAACTTTTTATTAGATTATCACCACGGAGATGTGACGTGCCCAATTGTGGGTGTGACCTTTTAATTAGATGAGATGTGACTCCACCCATTCAAGGTGGGTTTGATTAGCTTCCTAGAATCCTTGAAAAGAGGAAGCATTTTGGAGAAAACTCAGAGCAGAATGTAGATGCTTGGAGAACAGATGCTTCAGAGCTGACAGAGCTGATGCAAGACCCGGGTTTTGAAGATGTGGCACATCGCTGTGTGCCTTCCCATGAGATGCTGAGCAGGCCAGAGCCCAGAGTTGTGTCCCAGAGGAGCTAGGTGAAAGCTCACAGATGCCAAGTGAGGCACTCCCACAGGAAACAGAGGCTGACAGCAACGGAGGCCAGGGGCAAGGGACCAGCAGATGCCAGTCACGTATCTTCCCAGCACTCAGAGGTGTTTCAGACAACATCAGCCTTTCTGAAGTGAAGGTAAACTCTTGTTGGTGCCTTACTTGGGACATTTTCCTGGCACTAGAACTGTAAACTTCTAACTTATTAAACTCTCTTTTTAAAATCCATTCCATTTCTGGTGCATTGCATTCCGGCAGTTTAACAAACCAACACACCCTCCTTGGATTGCAAAGCATGAGAGATGTTTTTGGATGCCAGGTTGGGGGACAGGGGAGGTAGAAGGTATGTATACCCAAAGAACATACATGCTGAGGGTCAAGCCCATGGGGCAGCTGGTAGGTCCTGCAGGGATTTTAGCACAGAGAGAGCTTCATTTCATCTAGTGATTAATAATGACCCTTCAGTGTTCTTCCCCAGGCTGGAAATCACAAACAGATTCCAGAGGGGTTGGCCAAACTGATATCTTTCCAGGAAGGACAGTCGGAGCTGGGAACCGCCCAGCCCTGACCATCACTGCCTGGCGTCCCGGCCAGGACCCATCAGTCCTTGTTGGCACCGAGGTCTACTGCCCCAAGCCTAAGGGGTCCCTGACCACATCCCAGGGCTTGTTCCCTAAAGACTGGGGGTGAGGCCCCCGTGGCCATACAGCCTGGGACATGTCAGCAGAGGAAGGGGACTTAGAAGGCAAAAATGACCCAGGCCAGGGGACGGGCAGAGGGTGCTGCTTCCCCAGTCCTGCCTCTACCCTGGCCTAAGAAGTGGGGGGCCTTGACCCTGAAACTTGTGTTTTGGTGGTGCGCACTCCACCCACTGCTGCAGTTGAGAACTGAGTCTGTCCAGATGCACTGGAGGAGCAGAAGTATCTGGATTAGAGGAGGAGAAAGAGCTGGCGCCTGCCCCTCCCCACCTGGAAGCTGCAGGCTCTTTCTCAATACTCATCAGAGGGTCTCCCTTTGCTCCAGACTCATCCCATTATCACCTCTTCTCAACCTGCCCAGACTCATCCCATTGTCACCTCTTCTCACCCTGCCCAAACTCATCCCATTGTCACTTCTCACCCTGCCCAGACTCATTCCATTGTCACCTCTTTCCACCCTGCCCAGACTCGTCCCATTGTCACTTCTCACCCTGCCCAGAGTCATCCCATTGTCACCTCTTCTCACCTCCCACCTCTAGGACGGAACTACTTGCAGTTTCCCCCAGGTGATACCACAGGACCCTTGTACAAATTCATCCTCCACCTGAAACAACCTCCACACCTGCCTTCATCCAGCTAATTCCTGTTTATTTGTTCAGGTTTAGTGCCCATCTGAGAAAGCTTTCCCCGACCTTTCCCTCCCAGTCCCTCTACAGGCCTCTGAGTCTGCCCCACCACAGCCGACATCACCTTACACTGCAATTGCCTAACTTCCTGCTTGTCCTTAAGAATTGCTTGGATCATGCCTAAGAGTCACCCCCAGAGAACCTCTTTTCTGGCTGAGATGTGGACTCTCTCTCTAAGCCAACCCAGCAGGTGAACTCAGTGCCCTCTCCCCTATATGGGACATGACTCCCAGGGGTATAAATCTCCCTGGCAATGCGGGACAGAAATCCCGGGACAAGCCGGGACCCAGCATCCTGGGACTGAGAAAGCCCTCTTGGCCAAAAGGGGGAAGAGAGAAATGAGACAAAATAAAGTCTTAGTGACCAAGAGGTTTCAAACAGTCAAGAGGTTATCCTGAAGGTTATTCTGGAGGTTGTTCTTATGCATTATATAGATATTCCTTTCCAGTTTATGGTTTATTGGGGTGGCTAGAGGGAAGTACCCGAAGCTGTTGAACTGTGTTTCAGTAGTCTTGATTCTTGAAGATAACTGAATAACTATATAGCTTTTACAATATGACCATGTGATTGTGAAAACCTTGTGTCTGATGCTCCTTTTATCCAGGATATGAACAGACGAATAAAAAAAATAAGGATAAACAAAATAAATGATAGTGGGGATAAGGGGTAAAACAAATTGGGTAGACTGAAATTACTAGTGGCCAATGAGAGGAAGGGGTAAAGGGTATGAGATGTATGAGATACTTTTTTTTATTTTTATTTCTTGTTCTGGAGTGGTGGTAAATGTTCTAAAAATTATCATGGTGATGAATACACAACGATGTGATGATTTGTGAGCCATTGCTTGTATATTATGGGTGAACTGTATGTGTGTGAAGATATCTCAATAAAAATGTTAAAAAAAAAAAAAAAAAGAATCACTTGGGAAATCTGTTAAAACAGGGGTTGCTTTCTCTCTCTCAGCCTCAGCCAACACAGCAAGCAAACTCACTGCCCTCCCCCTCTCTACACGGGACATGACTCCCAGGGGTGTAAACCTCCCTGGCAACGTGGGATAGAAATCCTAGAATGAGCTGGGACTCAGCATCAAGGGATTGAGAAAACCTTCTCAACCAAAAGGGGAAAGAGAGAAATGAGACAAAATAAAGTGTCAGTGGTTGAGAGATTTCAAACAGAGTTAAGAGGTTATCCTGGACTATTCTTACACATTAAATAGATATCCCCTTTTTAGTTTAAGGTGTAGCAGAGAGGCTAGAGGGAAGTACCTGAAACTGCAGAGCTATGTTCCAGTAGCCATATTTCTTGAAGATGAATATATAATGATATAGTTTTCGCAATGTGACTATGTGGTTGTGAAAACTTTGTGTCTGATGCTCCTTTTATCTATGATATTGACAGATGAGTAAAAAACATGGATTAAAATAAATAATAATAGGGGGAACAAATGTTAAAATAAATTGAGTAGATTGAAATACTAATGGACAATGAAAAGGAATGGTAAGGGATATAGGAAAAAACATAGAGGGAACAAAGGTTAAAATCTATTGAGTAGATGGAAATACTAGTGGTCAGTGAGAGGGAGGGGTAAAGGGTATGGAATGTTTGAGTTTTTTCTTTTTATTTCTTTTTCTAGAGAGATGCAAATGTTCTAAAAAATGATCATGGTGATGAATATACTACTATGTGATGATATTGTGAGCCTTTGATTGTATACCATGCATGGAATGCTTGTATATTAAGAATGTTCATGTTTGTATGTTGTTTTGGTTTGATGAAAAATAAATTTTAAAAAAAGTAAAAAACAAAACAAAACAAAAACATACACACCGGTTACTGGGCCCCATCCCCAGAGTCTCTCATTCAGTAAAATTGGCATAGGGTCTGAGGATCTGCATTTCTAAAAAGTTCCCAGTAGGGCTGATGCTGCTGGCCGAGGGACCCTACTTTGAGAACAACTATTTTAGAGCATTAGAGCCTTCGTCAACAAAAGGGGTTAACTACATCCCTACTACACTGGGTTTCATGAAGATCCAATGAGGTAATATAGATGAAGAACTCAGCATGGTACCTGTAGCCAGTAGGTGTTTAATAAGTGTCAGCAATTGTTACTGGGCGGGGGCAGGAAACAGTCCAGGTGGGAAAACATCAATAGGAGCAGAGATGGACAAGGGCCTAAGCAAATCAGCTGGGCTGGTAGAATACCCCAGGCCCAGCCCAGCAGCAGAGAGTCCAAGTTGTGCTGTGAGAGCAGCTGGGAGCCACGCATAGCTTTAGAGCAGAGCAGTGACAGATGGAAGCTGAATGCAGCAATGTTGGACAGAAGGCCTCAGCCAGCAGCAAATCCCTCACTCTGGGTTCTCCCTGGCTGTTTGGCCAGGAATAGCGTCGCCAGATTTAGCAAATAAAAAATACAGGGTGCCTAGTTAAATTTGAATTTCAGATACTTGTGCTAAAAAAATTCATTGTTTATCTGAAATTCAAATTAAATTTAACTGGGCATCCTGTATTTTTATTTGCTAAATATGGCAACCCTAGCCAGGCACCAGCTGCCTGCCCCTCACAGCCTGCAAGTGGAAAGGAGCCAGGCCCAGCCTCCTCTGCCTTCCTCCCACCTCCGAGAAGGTCACCAGGAGTAGCTGAGGAACTGCTCCCGGAAGCGTGTCTTGCTGCCCAATACAACTGACCACAACTGTAGGCCTGGGTGAGAGGGTCTCCAACATCACACCAGGTTCATGCAGCAAGTAAGAGGACTGGCCAAGTAGGAGCAATAATAAACAAAGCACATAGGGCTACCAAGTTCCACAGAGAAGGAAGTCTGCCACCTGCACCCAAGGGACAGACAGCTGCTGGTACTATAGATGCACGTGGTGAGTATAACCAGTGAGAGGGAGAAAATGGCCTCTACCCTTCGCCCCAGAAACGGGCAAACACAGCTCCCCGTGCTGCTTGCACACACATACATGCCTCAAAGTCATCCCAGGTGAAGCAAACTGCAAGCTAGAGCAGGGTGGCCTCTGCGTTGTTCAGCTCGGCTGGGTGTGGCGACGAGCCGTGTTAGCAGAGCTGCCTGTCTCTCCCCCATCCCCATTATCAAATTCCAGATAATAGTTCCAGAAACAAGCCTGCCAGAAATCCAGTTTGTGCAACAACCTCTGTTATCATTTTTTTCTCGCCAAAAGGAACCATGAAAGCAATTTGTACCCCAACTTAAAAATTATTTGTTAAGCATTTATTGCTTAATTTATTTACCTTAATTTATTTGCTTAATTTATTTAGCTTAAGGCCCCTCTGAAACACCAGCCAGAGACTGCCTTGGCTGCACATTACCGCCACCTGGGGAATTCTTAAACCTCCCCATGCCCTGACCACACCCCACCCAGTTAAATTAGAATCTCTGGGGGTGGGACCCGCCACTGGTACTTGTCAAAGCTCCCCAGTGATTCCAATGTAAAGACAAGGTTGAGAATCACTAATTGAGTGCATCCTGCTAATCCTCACAATACGATTCTACAAAGCAGATTTTATCTCCAGATGAAGCTGATGAAGACACTGAGGCTCAAAGAAGTATAAAGCAACTGCAACTTGTGTAGCCCCAATTTCTGACCTCTCTTTCCTCCCTCTCCAGCCTCCCTTAAGGAATTCCTGTTGCCCGGGAGGTGTCCAGTGTCTCACTGTTATAAAAGCGCTGCCCTCTGCCCACCTTGAGACAGCCGCACTGCCCACAGGGCCCCTCTGATACACCAGCCAGAGACTGCCTGGGTTCAGGACTGGCACCAAATCCCATTTGCCAAGGCGACGATGCATGGGGTCAGTTACTGCCCACCAGGCCCTATCACCTTGGGTCACAGGACAATGGCGGCCACCTCTTATTCCTGCTGCCCAAAACTTTCTCAAGCTTGGTTCTTCAGCCGTGCCACCCAACCTCCCAAACCTTCCCCGGTGCAAACTCCCTGCATCTCCTGCCTCCACAGTCTCCAGCCTCGCCCCTGCCGAGTTAATTACCGAGTCTCCTCCACGCACCTCAGGTCATCGGGGGTGGGGGTGGGGGGGTGGCGGCACTCCTCTTGATGCTTCTCAGCATCCTCTGAGTCAGGGAGATACATCCTTACAGGTTGTCAGAGGGCGCTCTGACCCAACACGGGATGAATACCACAGATCCAAAGGGAAAAGCCGCTCCCTGATCTGGGTCTCGCTTTTGCAACGCGGGCCTCCGGACCCCTCCTCCTCGGGCCGAGGGGTGCACGCGCCTGGACGCACCTGGACACACCTGGATGCACCTGCCCACTTCCCGCCGCGGCGGCGACCACTTGGGCAAACGCAGGCCGATCCCGGGAGAGGCTGGGCGAGAAGGCTGGGTGCCGGCTGCCCTCTGCCGGCCAGTGGAGGTACTGAGCCCGCTCCCGCCCACCCAGAGCTACGTCCGAGGGACAGAATGTGGGAGCAGGCATTTACTGAGCTCCTGTTGTATGCGCAGCCACTGCACGGGGCGCTGGGGTGTAAGGATGGACGCCACCAATCCGGCGCCTGCTTTCACAAAGCTTAAATTCAAACGGGGAGGAGACATCATCAAAGACTCATCCAAGCATCATAAAATTACAACTGTGCGCTGAGTGTGTGACAGTCTCGAGGAGTCAGGGAAGGCGACCCCGAGGAGGGGACCCTTAAACGTCAGGGACCTCACAGAGGTCATTTCATGTAATCTCGAAAACCCTGCAAAGAGACTATCACTTTACTCCCTTATGGCAAAGGAGAAAACCGGCTCAGAGAGGGAAGGAACTTACCCAGAGACACCCAGCGACCTGGGAGCAGAGACGGGAAGGCCCAAGTTTGACCGACTCCCAAATCCCCGCTTTCTCGGCGCTCGGGGCGGTGCGGCCGGCGGCCGCGGGGACTGTCCAGCGCGCAGCTCCAGGGCGCGGGGTGGGGCTGGGAGCGGAGCCTGCCTGGGCGGAGCCTGCATCCTCGCCCTGTCCCAGCCTCGCTGGAAGAAAGAGCGCCCTAGTGGGTGGGGACGGGGCGGGGACCGGGTCTCTTCGCAGGGTGGAGCCTGGACGGATTGGGGCCCGAGGAGGCCGCCCTTGGCTCGTGGAGGGGGCGGAGCCGGGATCTCACCCAGTTGTGGTGAAGCCGGAAGCGCCAAGTGAGTGTGCGGCCTAGACGCTTACCTGCTGAGCCGGTGCACACAGGTGAGGCGGCGGCGCCGGGTCGAGGAAGTCCAGTGGGCCGCGCTCCAGGTAGGACCCGACTCAGGCCGGGAAAATGTGTCCCCGGCCCATCTGTCCTGCCATCCGACCCTGGTTTCTTCCTGTTTGCTTGCCTGAGTCCACCTCTAGCCACCAGGTGGCAACGTGGGGTGGAGGGACCCGCTTCAGTCCGTCCCTTCCGAAGGGATGTGGAGGCAGGGGAGGCTGTCCCGCTTCACCCCAGGAACTCGGGAGACAACTACCCGCGCTGGCACCTAGTGTCCTCAGTTGCAAAGCAGAGTGCCTCCCCTGCCCCGCCACCCCCACCCTGCGGATCAGACACAGTGGTGGAAGAGGCACTGGGAAGCCAGGGGTGGCCCTCGCTCCCCTACAGGCCAAAGGGAGCGCTTACCCTTCCCCGCTCCCTCTGAGTAGGGAACCTCATTCCCCAAATCCGGGGCCTTGAGGTGCTGAGAGCTCAGACATGGGAGGGTTGGTCCAGCTTCCCTGTAGTGGAGTTGCTTTCCCTTCCCTGGGAGACCCTTCAATGTGCCCGGAGTGGGGTCTACGGCTTGGGGGAAGCCCACCTGCAGATAATGGGGCCACACTGTTCAGGGCCTTGAAGGCCAAGTTAAGAAGTCTAAAGCCTCAGCCGCAGGCGCCTGGGTGAGTGGGGCAGCAGCTTGGGGCTGTCAGGAGGGCAGGACACTGCTGCTAAGGAACGCGCAGTGGGCACTTCCTGCTGGCCAGGGCTTTACCTTATTTCGCTTATTAATTACTCACCTGCCTAAGGAAGTAGGCTCTATTGTTATCCCCAAATTAGAGGCTGAAACTGAGGCTCAGAGAGGTGAAGTGACTTGCCCAGGGTGTCACAGCAAGCAAGTGATGTGGTGGGGCTTAGAACCCACACAGGCTGGGGCCCTTACCCTCAGGGCCCTGCTGTCACTCATCATCTGGGCATTTGGTAATAAAGCTTTGACTTAGGACAACAGGAGGGGCCAGGTGAGCAGGAAATCAGGGACGAGGATTCAGAAGGCTTGGGAGGGCGAGGAACTGCTGAGTCCTGAGAGTCACATCAGCATCCCCAGGGGCAAAGATCAGACGACATTTGACTTGAGATTCATCATTTAGGGCGTGAGAGGTGGTAAACTGGAGCCAGAGCTGCCCCTCCCTGTGGAGACACACAGGGAGTCAGAGCTGGGTCCTGGGGAGAGAAGATGCTCTCAGGGATGTGCAGGAAGAGAAGCAGGCAGATATAGGGGGCATCCACTAGTGGGGTGGGGGAAGCAAGGAGAGGAAAGAATTTTAGATGCCCATGACATTCGAGCTGAAAAGGCTCTGAAAAATTGAGACTTTATTTCATGAAAGGGGAAACTGAGGCGAGCAAGTTACTCACTTGAGATCACTCCATGAGGGGTTGCAGTAGGACCCGAGCGCCCCCTGGTGGCCATCTCAGCCCTGCGGCTCTTTCTGCTGAATCAGTAGTCTTCAACCTGGGCCAGCTTTTCCCCTCGAGGAATACATGGCAATGTCTGGAGTCAGTGTTGGAGGAGTGCTACTGGCATCCACTGGCCAAGAATAGATGCTACTGGCATCTACTGGCTGCTAAACGTCCTATAGTGCACAAGCCCCACACCAGGGAATTATCCGGGCCCCAGATGACATAATGCCGAAGTTAAGAAATCCTGTGTTAGATCTAGCTGGCATAGAGCCTGCCACCCTCTTCCCCCATCCCAGCGTTTTGTCCTCAGCCAGGCAGTCAGTCCGGCTGGGCATCCCCTGCCTGGACCTCCAGCTGGGCAGGCCTTTGCCCCTACCTCTGGCCCACCCCTCCTACACCTGCTCCTTTATTCCCGGAAGCTTTTAAAGTCCTCTCTGCTTTTCCTGAGTGCAGTGATCTGGAGCTCTGCTCACCAAGTTTCTCTCCTTGTCAGTCTTATCTCCCCAGATCTGTAGTCACAAAGTTCAGCGTTAGGTTGAGAGAAAACCAAAGTGGCAGTTTTCACCTAACACATAGCAGTGTCTTACAGATAAACTATTAATTGAATTTGAATGGCATTTTAGGGGGTGTCCAGAGAGTCTCATTTTATCCCAAGTTCTCACGTCAGCAGTGTGAATTAGGCCTTGGGTTTGCACTGGTGAAGACCGGAATTCACTGCTCCCTCCAGTGTCCCGGCACGGGCGGGATGGGGGCACTATCTGAGAAGTGCCGTGCACGGTGGCTTGTCATTCAGGCTCTCCCAGGAGTAAGCTGTGAACCGTGAACACCAAGGTGGTTCTCAAACAGGGAAGGGTGGAGGAATCACCTGGGGATCTCGTTAAAATGCAGGTGCTGATTCTGTAGGGGCAGGTGGGGCCTGAGACTCTGCCTTCCCGCTAAGCTCTCAGGTGATGTGCTGCTGCTGGCCCATGGAGCCTATTTTGAGTGACCAGGCCTTCGGGGCTGAGCAGAGGTGGGCTGTGGGTGGGCTGCCCCCTGCAGACAACTGGGGTGTATGGAGTGGAGGGGCCCCGTGGGGTGGGGTCAGGAGGCCTGGACCTGGGTCCCTCTGTCCTCCTCCCTCCCACTCCCCCTGCCCCTCCTGGGGCCTATGAGCTAATAGGGCCCCTGGTGCAGTCACTTTACCTCCTTGAAGAGTGGTCCTGTGCTGTGGACGGTCCTCTGGGGGATCTGATGCAGGGTCAGAAAGAGGGAGGCGCCCTGTGGAGGGGCCTGGGCGGTCCCAGCAGCCAGAGGGGCAGTAGGGTGCCGGCCTGGCCCTCAGGGTTGGGTGGGGAGCTGAGTCTAGCAGGGTGGGCACCATGCCAGCTGGGAAGTGGCTCTCATCGTGACCCTGACTTTTTTTTCTTTCCCTGTGGTCACCACAGCTGCCGCTCCTGGCCAGCCCTACCTGGTGTGGGAGAGCCGAGGGACCCATCTGGCTGGGGGGACGGAGGGCAGCTGCTTTGGGCTGGGACCTAGCTCAAGGGAGGGGCTACCTGCCAGGGGAGTTGGAGAGGAGAGTAGAGCCTTAAGCTGGGAGCCCTCCCTGCCCTCAGCCATAGGGCTGCCCTGCCTTGGGCATCTAACCCCAGGAATGGGGCTGAGCAGAGCCTGAGGTATGTGGCGTGCCCCCACCTCTGGACCGCCGCATATCAGCTAGCGTAACCCAGGAAGACCCCTTCCAACTCCTGGAACCACGGGGCAGCAAGATGGCCTCACCCATTTCTCAGATGGAAAAACAGAGACCCCCGATTGGGCCTGATATCCCGAATGGGACCCCAGAGCGGGGCTCTCCCCGCGTGGCCCATCCCAGCGGTTTCCCCTGTGGCTCCGGCAGCCACACAGGCGGGGGTTTGATCCCGGCTGCCCCGCTGGGCCTCGGCGGGCGCGTGTCGGAACAGGACTAGCGACACCGGAGGGGCCGGGCGCACGCGGCACGGGGCTCATTAGCCTGAGTCACGGCTTTTAGAGGCGCAGGGCAGCCGGCGCCCCACTTCAGGGGTGTGGAGACCGGCCTGGGGAGCAGGGAGGCGGCTCGCCCGGAATCCCCGGGCAGCCCGTGGGGAACCTCCCCACGGAAGGAGGTGGCCCAGGCCTTTGTCCCCAGCAGCGGGCACCAGCACCAGCCATGAACTACATGGGGCAGCTGGCCGAGACGGTGTTCGGCACGGTGAAGGAGCTGTACCGGGGCCTGAACCCGGCCACGCTGAGCGGCGGCATCGACGTGCTGGTCGTGAGGCAGCTGGACGGCTCCTTCCGCTGCTCCCCCTTCCACGTGCGCTTCGGCAAGCTGGGCGTGCTGCGGTCGCGGGAGAAGGTGGTGAGTGCTGCGGCCCGGCCACCGCCGCGGTCCCGGGAGGGGCTCGGGCCTCCGTCCTGTGGAGACCTGCCTTCTGGACACGCGTCCCTTCTCTTTAAGGGTTTTGGGTCGGTTTGGGGTTTCGGGTCCTGGCGGGTTCCCGTTTTCCCGTGGGGGCAGCACCGTGGGGCTGGCCCTGGTTCTGGGGCCCATGAGAACTGGCTCCAGTGTACTTAGAACTTAGCTGTGTTCTCGGTAAGTCACTTCATGTCTTTGAAATTGGTGACTTTGCCTGTCCAAATGGATACAGCCTCATCTGCTGGGGTGGGTGGTGGGAGAGTTTGGGAGAATTCAGTGAGTACTGATAATGCTGCGCCAGGACCAAGCGTGCAGGTGGCACTCAGAGGTTAGTTCCTCTCCCTTAGTCAACTCTCAGTCTCTTCACCGGACTCCGGAGAACTGGACAGAGATTGTTTGAGGCAAGGTTTAGTGCAGCCAAGTCTCCTTCGCATTGGAGCAGCTGTGAGCTTTCCAGAATCCTAATAGGAAAGGGGAGTGGTGACGTGTGTGGGTGGAGCCCACCCCACTGGCATCACCCGGACCTGCTGGCCGGGCCAGCACCCTGCTGGGACCAGGTGGCCACCTCCGCACAGCACTCTCCTCCCTGGGTTCATTTCCTTGCTTGGCCACTTCCCAGAACATTCCTTAGTCTTGAAGACCCTCAGCTGTAAAGTGGAGATAAGGCTAGGAGCAACTGCAGGAGTTTGTTGTGAAGTTTAAATCAGATCATCTATATAAAATTCTATTTGAAGTGCTCAATAAGTGGTAATTCTTTCCCTTGTTTGTAGGGTAGACAGATGTGTAGGTACTATCTCGTGGAGCTGGGGACACAGCAGTGACAAGTCAGATCACATTCCTATACTTAGCGGATCTGGGGGAAAGGGGAACCCAGAAACAAAGGAGCCGGCAAGTTAACTGGGACAGTGATATGTGCAATAAAGCTCAAAGAATGGGATGGGGGAGGCTCGATCTAGATGGGGAATTCCCCTCCCTGTGGGGAACAGGGAGTGCTTGGGCAGCAGGGAACCAGGTGCTTTGAGGAGGCGCTAAGGCCGGGGGACTAGAGTGATGGGCCTGGGGGCCCGCGGTGGGAACCGTGCACCCCCTGTCCCTCCACGCCCCGCTGCAGGTGGACATCGAGATCAACGGGGAGCCGGTGGACCTGCACATGAAGCTGGGGGACAGCGGGGAGGCCTTCTTTGTCCAGGAGCTGGAGAGCGATGAGGTGAGGGCCGCTGTCCTCAGCTGCCCTGCCGCCCCCTTCACCAGCGCCCCTTCTGGGTGGGGTCTTGGGACTTGTCACTGGCCCTCGGGGGCACCCCGCTGGCAGGGGCTTCCGGCACCCCATGGGCTCTTGAAGCCCAGAGGAGAAGGTTGGCTGAGTCTAAATCCCGGGGAAGTTGGGGAAAGATTCTCAGAGGAGGGCACCCTGAGCCAGGCCTCTAAAGGGTGCAAAGGAGACATTTCCCGGGCAGCTTGGGCACGGGGTGCTGAGGGGGCTGGAAAGCAAAGGTGTGGTTTGTTCCGGTGCAGCTGGAACCCAGCTCTGCGTGGGCAGGCCCTGAGGAGGTGGGGGAGGGAGGCAGGGCCCAGGGTGAAGCAGAGGGGGTGTAAGTGTTTGTGCTGGGCAGACTTTAACTGAGCCTCTGCTGGATGCCAGACAGTGTCTGGTGGAGTTGGAAGGGGCCTTCAAAGAACTTTCCCAGACGTGTTTGGGACACATGGTGGGTGATGGAACAGTGGTCGCTGCAGTGAAGGGGGGTGATCGCGGGACAAGGCGGTGCCCAGGCCGCCCTAGAGGCAGAGCAGCGTCCACAGCGGCAGGTGTGGGCCGAGAAGGAGACGCGAGACTGGTGCCAAGTTTCTGCTCGGGGCAGAATGGCTGGTGCAGCAGCCCTCTCCCTGGGACTGGGGCTGCCTCAGCTCGATTAGGGAGCTCGAGGCCTCCCCAGCCGTTCTTCTGACCCCACGTGGGCTCACCCCAGGGCCCAGGACTCGGGGTGGCGAGGGTGACCCCTGCCCCGCGCTCAGCTCTGTCCTGCTCTGCTTCCCAGGAGCCCGTGCCCCCCCGCCTGTGCACCTCGCCCATCCCTTGGGGGGGCCTGTCCGGGTTCCCCTCGGGCTCTCAGCCAGGCACAGCCAGAGAGCCCGAGGGCCCCGATGTTCCCGGCACGGCCTTTCCGGGGAAGAAGAGGAGGCGCCGCAGGAGGAAGACCAGGCGGAAGGAGGGCGCGGCGGCCGCGAGTTCCAGTTCGGAGGAGCTGGAGGCCGGCCCCGAGAGCGAGCCATCCCCGCGGGAGGAGCCGAGGCCGGAGCCCCCGGGGGGTGTGGGCACCAGGTGGGGGTCTCCGACTGGCCTTCAAGTGCTGGTCCTGCTGACGCTGGGTGGGCCTGGGCCAGTCCTTGACCTCTCTGAGCCGCAGGTCTTCCCCTCCCCAAGCCCCTGACCCGCAGGCTCCCGGGCCTACCAGTGACCATCTCCCTGTGACCCCTCAGCAGTGTCCAGTCAGAAGGGGCGTCCTCGCCGCAGCCCAAGGACATCTACCCCTACTCTGATGGGGAATGTTCCTCCCAGGCCAGGTGAGAGTCCAGGGCGGGGGCTCCGGACCGAGGTCTGCGGTCATTTTAGTTTGCATTTTTCTGATGACCGATGGCATAGAACACATTTAAGGTCCTTCCTGGCCATTGGCATTTCTTCTCTGTGAAGTCCGAGTCTTTTGCCTATCTCTGGCCTTGTTTTGTTTTTACTGGATTGCTTCGTAGTTCTCTACACATTTATGTATTCTGTATATCTTCACGTGCTTTTTTTATATTGTGTTTCCAACATAAGCATAAATATGTGTTGCAGATATTTTTTCCCCAGGCTCGGGTGGGCGGCAAGTTGTCTTGGGGGCCTCTGAGTTCTTGTTTCCCGCAGCCCCACGTCAGGTGGGCTCACGTCTCCAAAGAGTGACTCCGAGCTGGAGCTGCGGACCCCGGAGCCCAGCCCCTTGCGAGCCGAGTCCCACATGCAGTGGGCCTGGGGGAGGCTGCCCAAGGTGAGTTCCTCCAGGTCAGCCCCTCATCGCTGCCTCTCGGGGTCCAGGGGCCCTGGGGGTCAGTTTGGAGTGACCGAGACTCAAGGCACCCACCCAAGGCTTCCTGCGGTGGGGAGGCAGGACCTGGTCCACAGGCCCCTCCATTTGTTTGACTGAAGGTGGCCAAAGCCGAGCGGCTCGAGTCCTCCCTGGTCCCTGAATGCAGCGCCCGGATGACCTCTCCTCCTCAAGGAAGCCCCAGTACCCCTCCTGTTTCTATGGCTGGCGTGGACCCCTGGGAGCCCCTGATCCTGCAAACAGGGGCTGGCGCCAACTTGTTTCAGTCTGATGCACAGTCTCCTACCTCCGAGGACCCCCCTCTCCCCACCCCAGAGCAGGAGGAAATCCAGACGCAGCACTCTGGGCACAGGAGCCTCCCTTCTGTCTCTAAATCCCGGAGCTGGACAGCTCTGGAGGACCCTGCGCCTAGCAGGCAGCCAGCAGGGGACTTCAGGAAGAAAGGTGAGTGATGCCCGGGCCTGCCCACGCTTCCCTGGCCACAGGTTGTCCCCGGAGTGATGCTGGGACTTCAGGCGCATTTTGTTCACCTACTGTGTGCCAGACACTGGGCTTGGGACCAGCCCCCACGGAGCTCGTGGCCCTGGGGGGAGGCGGACAACACATGAATAAATAAGGGACATGTGGTGTGTGCGATGGGGAAGAGGGTGACGGCTCGGACAGGGGCTATTTAAATTGCATGGCCAGCGAAGGCCCCTCTGCGTGGGTGATGCGTGGCCTGAAGGCAAAGACCCAGCCGGGTGAGGGAAGGGAAGCAAACATGAAGCAGAGAAAACTGCGTGCACCGAGGCCACAGGCAGGGAGGGAGCTTTCTGTCCTGGGCACCGAGAGGACACAATAAGCAGACGCCAGAGGTTCCGGCCTCACAGTGGGATTTTTCTGGGAGATGTGTGAGGGTTTGAGGCCTGTGCTGTCTAAATCCTGAGTCCCAGGCTCTATATGGCTACCTACCATTCAGTTACACTTAGTGGAAATGAATTAAATGAAAAATCAACACTCAGTTTTTCTGTCTTGCACCAATCACCTGTGTAGGGCTAGCGGGTATCATATGGGGCTGCGTGGGTGTAGACCATTTCTGTCATCGGAGAACATTCCATCGGACAGCGCTGCATTAGAGGGTCCACAGGTGAAGGGAGCTGAAAGTTGCACGCGTCACCAAACATGTATGGTCCACAGATGTCCCCTCCTCTGCCCACAGGTTCCTGGAAGAGAAGCCAGCACCTGGGCCCCAGTGACATCTATCTCGATGACTTGCCCTCCCTGGACTCTGAGAACGCAGCCCTTTACTTCCCACGCAGGTGCTTAGGCTCTGGTGCCAGGCTGTCTTGTGATCTGGGCCCACGGGGTCAGGGGGACCTCATCAGAGGCCTCCTTGTATTCATGTCAGTGTTGCCCCTTTGCCCCCAGTGACGGTGGGCTGGGGGCCAGGAGGTGGAGTGACCCCAGCAGCCAGAAGCACCTGCAGGACCCCAGTACTGAGCACATGCCAGAACCCACTCCAGACACAGTGGACACGATGGCGCTGTCCCTCTGTGGTGGACTGGCCGAGAGCCGGGACATCAACCCGGGTAGGCCTGACCGTGGCCCAAGCCCTCCCAGGGATTGGCACTGAGCCCAGGGGACAAGGGAGGGCAGCAGAGGTGTGAGGCTGGGCTGGACTTGGTGGATCTCACTGAGCCGGCAAGGGCGGGGCCTTCCCAAGTCACGGTGCAGCTCCTGCTCGGGGCTAAGCTGTGACCATGGGAATCCAGGATGAGTGGGTGCTGGGGGGAGAGGTGTCTGACCAGCAGGAGGTCTGTGGGGCTGCAAGGAGGCATGGGGGGCAAGAAGGGACACGGGGGGCAGAGCACATGGGCTGTGGCAAGCCTCATCCCTCACTTTCCGTCTTTATGACCAGAAAAGTTCAACCAGCACATCATCTCCTACCAGGACCTTGCTGAAAACCCTGGCATCCTGGATGACCCAAACCTCGTGGTGAAAATCAATGAGAAGTGAGTGCTGGGGCTGCGCTCCTGGCAGCTCGAGAATATCTCCATTCCAGGAGCCCCAGGAGCCCCGTTTTCTCTCTCCCCAGGCATTATAACTGGGCCGTGGCTGCCCCCATGATTCTCTCCCTGCAAGCCTTCCAGAAGAATCTGCCCAAGGTAATGATGAGGACACCCTGGGACCTGCTGGGGAGAAGGGCTGAAGCCTTGGGGTGGAGACCCCTTGGCAGGAAGTGGAAGGCGGACAGAGATGGCCCTCAAGGCCTGGGCTGGCTGACTTGCAAGGCCCTACCCCCAGCATTGCCCCTGTCCCGGGCGGACAAAGCTCAACCCTTCTCTGATTTCCTGCCACGGCTGAATTCCCTAAGACTTTGACCTTTGTATCAGAGATGGTCAGGACAAGCCAAAGAGTAATAAAGATCCAACAGATGCCTACACAGGGTCATGCCTTCCAGGGCAGGTTTCTGGATCTGAGAGATGAGTCTTGGAGACAGAGACCCCACTCCTCACCTCGCCCCAGGAACTCCTCCAGGCTGCGCGTGGGTGTTGGGTCCCTTCATCGATACCCATTTTCCAAGGACCTACTATGTGCGAGTAGTAGGACCATCCCTGGCTGGGAATGGTCATAAATGGAACAGAAACAGCCCCAGTCCTAGAAAGATGGGGTTGATCAAAGATTCACCCAGATGAATCTAAAACCCCAGTATGAGTGCTGGGAAGCAAAGGTCTGGGGTCCCACAGGGAAACTGCCTATTGTGCCCATTGGGCAGCTCTGGGGAGGCCTGAAGCAGGCGAGGGGCAGGAACACCCTGTGCAGGTAGGAAGGGGCTCCTCAGTTTCTCCCAGAGCCTCCACCCTGCTCCTTCTGGGCCCTCTCCCCTCACTCTTGGAGGACAGAGCCCTCTGGCCTGCTCCTGCCCCTCCCCTTCTGCCCCTTGGAACAGTCTGGGGCCCTGCCCCGCCCCATTATGCTTGGCTTCATTAGGTTTGCCAAGTGACATAACCAACCAGATGTTGATAGCTGGTGCCTCCCTTTGGTGAGAGTCATCTCCTCCCCTGGCATTCCTGCTGTCTCTGGGACGTGTTGGGAGGTAGGGGTCACTAAGCGGCCTGGCTCTCCTGGCCTTACCCAGGCAGACCCACCACCTGAGGGACTCCCCGAAGCATGTTCCCAGCTGTAGGGGGTGCCCTAGCTGGCCCTCTCTGAGCCCATGTCTTCTTGACTCAGGTTCTCCCTTCTGTACTATAGGCTGCTGAGGTGTCTCCCAGATGGGCCCTGGCCTGGGCTCTCCCTGGGGTTATCTAGCACAGATCTAATCAGCACTTTTTACACAGTCCTATTGCCCCAGCCAGAAGGTGATGGTAGCATGCAGAGGGGAAGGCTGTTCATGGGAGAGGGTCAGTGACCTCGGGAGATTGCCTGTGTGATCTTGGAGGTAGAAGGAATTATTGGCTATAGTCTGTCCTTCCTGCCGCCACTTGGTGGCATCATGCAGGCAGAACCGGATCTTGAGAAATCCCCTTAGCACTGCCTTCACCTGCTCTGGCAAGGAGACTGACCCACAGGATTCCAAGGCCAGGCTGAGACCGTGCAAGAGTGAGGGGGCTGGGATTGGGGTGGGGGTGGGAGGTACAGGAAATGGCTCTTGGTCACCTGGGCAAAGACCCAAGAATCATTGCTTGGAATCCCAGGATGGAAGCAAGTGCAGGGCCTCAGCCTCCAGATGTTGACCTCTAGGCTCCAGGGTCAACCCCAGGCTGTGGGCTTAGGGGGGGCCCCAAGGGCAATGTAAGGTAGGTTCATGTGGCGCAGGGGGAGAAAATGCCCTGCCCTTCCTGTGCCCACAGAGCACCGTGGACAAGCTGGAGAAGGAGAAGATGCCCCGGAAGGGTGGGCGGTGGTGGTTTTCCTGGCGACGCAGGGACTTCCCGGCTGAGGAGGTGGGTGGTCATGCCCGTGGGGTGGGGCCAGCCCGGGGCTGGGGTGGGGCTCATGGCCTGTTGTTCCCACAGCACGGTGCCCGTAGGGAGAAGGTCGCAGCCAGGGAGCAGCAGGGGTACGTTGGGTCTCCTGGCTGGGTCTCGGGGTTGGAGCTGGGAAGGAGCTCCCTGTGGGGTGGGTGAGCCAGCACTCATCCCCAGTGAGGTTTTTCTTCCCCAAGCACCTCTGCATCCCTTTCTTCCTGAGAAATGTCCCCATTTCTGTTTAATGTGAGACCTAGAGGTGCACTGAAGGGCCCCCCGGCGAGGGAACGGCAGAGATGGAATGGGTGCCCAGGTCCCCGGCTCCTGCAGGGGGTGCCACCTTAGGGGGTCTGCAGGGAACAGCTGGCCTTGCTTCCTTCCCTCGCCTCTAAAGGGGGGACGGCAAGGAGGGGTCTCTGGAGGGACAAGGGCGTGGCTAGGTCCAGGATGATGGTCCCCTGGGAGGGAAGGGCCTTCAGCTGAGGCTGGCTGCAGGGAGAAGGCGGGCACCCCAGGCAGCGAGGCCGACGCCCCAGACAGCCCTGTGGTCCTCGAGGCCCCCTCCCCACCGCTCTCGTCTCCAGCCTACACGCCTGCCTACAAGAAATCCCTCCGCCTCTCCTCCGAGCAGATTGTAAGTGTGTGGATGCGCATGTGTTCCTGCAGTGGGGGAGGACGGGATGGCCAGGCGGAGCTGTCCAGGTCCCTCAGAGCTTGGCCAAGAAACAGCTCTGTGCTGCTGCTTGGGCGCCAGCCAAGGACAGAATCCATCCCCCATGGCAGCCTCCCTGAGAACCTCTGCTTGCATACTCCCAGGGACAGGAGGCTCACTACTGTGAAGCTAGCTCATTTCTCAGTTAGATGCCCCGACTGCAAAACCCCTTTCATGCATCATCTTAAAATGCCTGCCTGCTGCAGGGCAGCAAGCTCTGGTCCGCCCTAGAGGCTGCCCTAAGGGAATCAAACGCACATGACAGCCCTTTGAGTTCCACGACGCCCGTTCCCCAAGTCACACTGTCCCCGAGCTGCATGGTCAGGGACGTCACTCCTGAGGATGGGGCGTTTGGACAGCCATCACAGAGCAGGATCTGCCTGGTACTCAGGGGCTCCCACCCAACTTGGGGTTACTGGGCCCTGAAGCCTTGGTCACCAGCTTTGGCTGGGCTCGGCCCTCATCCTCCTTTCTGGACCGAGGACAGGGCGAGGTGTCTCCCGAGAGGAAGGCTGAGACATGCTCCCGCCCCAGGTAGGGGGCTGTGTGTGAAGGTCCCCACGGGGCCCTGTCTATGGAACGAGGTCTCTCCCTGCCAAGAGCGGCGCCAGGAGACCTGGGTGGGGAGTCCGGGGCCAGGCTTTGCCTGTGGGTTTCATCTCAGGGGAATGAAGGGGGTCAGAGCTCTGCCTGGCCCCCTGCCCCGGACCCCCTCTGTCCAGGGGCTGCGTCTGTGCGTGGCTGTCCCGGATGAACTGGGAAGGTTCTGTGAGTTGGGAGGAAGAGGATGGAGACCTGTGGGGATGGAAGGCCCCAGCTGGACTGGGCTCCTCGGGGAGAGGGGTGGCCACATCTCCCCCCTTTGCCTGGCTCCAGCGGCGCCTCAACCTACAAGAAGGCGCCAATGACGTGGTCTTCAGCGTGACAACCCAGTACCAGGGCACCTGCCGCTGCAAGGCCACCATCTACCTGTGGAAGTGGGACGACAAGGTGGTCATCTCCGACATCGACGGCACCATCACCAAGTGAGGCCCGGCTGGCCACTGGCAGGGGAGAGAGGGCCAGAGACGCGCCTCCCCTGTGCGGGTGGGGGTGGGGTGGGGTGGGCTGGCTGGGGCTGGGGCCAAGTTCGCCTGTCCAGCACAGGTGTGATCAGGCTGCCCATGGGGCGGGAGGGCACGGAGGCTGCCCCAGACCTTTCCTCTCTGGCTCCAGGTCGGACGCTCTGGGCCACATACTGCCCCAGCTCGGGAAAGACTGGACACACCAGGGCATCACCAGTCTCTACCATAAAATCCACCTGTAAGTGCCAAGGCCAGGGCAGGGCGAGCTCTCGGCTAGCAGGAGGCAGTGCAGGAAGCCCCAGGCCACCCAGGCCCCTGCTTTGGGGAGCCAAGGTTGGGCCAGGGCCAGCCACGGGAGGGAGTGCCAAGCTTGTGTCTCTGTTGGGCCAGCCTGCTTTCTGCTCTGGAGAGCTGGGCATGAGGGCAGAAGCCTGCAGCAGGTTCCTGGAGTACTGGCACCTACCTGTTGGTCCTCAGTTCTCCTGTTTAACACTCATCTCCACGGGGCTGCCAGGGAGGCCTGCACACTAGCCCGAGCCTCAGCCATCCTGGGTTCTGTCTGGCTGGGAATGCTGCTGAGGCCACCGCTCTCCAGCCCAGCCCAGCTGTTCTCCCTAAGTCACCCCCTGCAAAGACGTCTGGATTTGAGGCTGGAGTCCCAGGGCTGGGCTGGCCTTGAAGCCGAGAGCACGGGATGGCTCCTGACAGCTAGGTGTCCCTTTCCCCTCCAGAAACGGATACAGGTTTCTGTACTGCTCAGCGCGGGCCATCGGCATGGCAGACCTCACCAAGGGGTACCTGCAGTGGGTGAGCGAGCGGGGCTGCGGCCTCCCGAAAGGCCCCATCCTGCTGTCTCCCAGCAGCCTATTCTCGGCCCTCCACAGGTAACCGCCCGTGTGCAATGCCAGCCCACGGCCCACCAGAGGGAGGGGCAGCCCGGGCCAGGTCAGCCTCGGGCCGCAGGTGTCAATGGAGCTGGGTCAGGGCCACAGCCACCTGACCCTGCCACCCCTCTGGTTTCTGCCCCTCCTTGACCCCCTTCCCTGACCATGACCCCGGCGGCCCAGGGAGGTGATAGAGAAGAAGCCGGAGGTGTTCAAGGTCGCCTGCCTGCGTGACGTCCAGCAGCTGTTTCTGCCCCAGGAACAGCCCTTCTACGCAGCGTTTGGGAACAGGCCCAACGTGAGTGTGTCCCCTCCCTGGCCTGAGGGGCCGCCAGCTTCCCTCCCAGCCAGCCTCTGTTCCTCCAGCCCCTCCTTGACTCCCACAGGACGTCTCTGCCTATCGGCAAGTGGGGCTCCCCGAGTCCCGCATCTTCACGGTCAACCCTCGGGGAGAGCTTATCCAGGAGCTCATGAAGAGCCACAAATCCACGTGAGCCAGATCCCGCTAGGGGACCCCAGAGCCTGCCCTGCCCCCTGTCCACCCTCACCCCAGCCTCTCCGTGGGCCCCAACCTCTCCTCCGGCCTGGGACTTTGTCACTTGCCCTGGGACACCCAGGGGTGCTGGTGGCATCTCCCCCCCCCCCCCCCCGCGATGTGGCCAAGGCCACGTTCCCCTGCCGCTCAGGCTCTCACCCGCCCGGCTCTGCCTGCAGGTACGAGCGGCTCAGTGAGGTGGTTGAGCTCCTCTTCCCGCTCGTGGCCCGTGGCCCCAGCACAGACCTGACCCAGCCTGAATATAGCAACTTCTGCTACTGGCGGGAGCTGCTGCCCCCGGTCGACCTTGATATCCTCGCTTGAACCTGCCTTGGCTGCTCTGGCCTGGCCCAGAGCTGTCTGGGTGTCAGGGACCCTGGGAGCTGGAGTACCACAGGGCCAACCCACTGAAGCGGAGTTCGGGGCTGGGGGCTGCCAGCTGAGTGGTGGCGGGGAAGCAGGTACTGCAGGCCTCAGCATGGCCCCGGCCTGCGGCAATTAAATGTAGATCATCTGGGCCTGTGCAGGGGCCACCTTGCCCGTGGTGTCTCTGTCCCTGTCACCCAGGGGCTTCGGCTCCACTGATAGAGAGAAGAGGGAGGCCTGTGCATAGGGAAGGTTTGGGGCTGCCCTGAGGCCGCAGTGGGGAGAGCAGCTGAGTAAGCATCTGGGAAGGGGACATAGTGCCCCCACCCGTCCTGGGAGCCAGGACCTGTGGAAGCCTGTCTCTTTCATCAGCCCTGGCCCCTCGCCCTGGCTCATGAGCCAGACAGCACAGGGATTTCAGCACACAGTGTACACCCCGACGCTGGAGGTCCCAGCACCCCTCGGGCAGCAGGACAGGTGGGGTTCCCCGGCAATGCGAGAGCTGAGGAAGCATGGCTGCCACCTGCCCCGGCCCGGCTGCCCCCACTGCTCTCAGCACCTTCCCTGAGGATTCGGCCCCGAACCCTGCCTGGGCAGGTGGATCCCTCACCTCTGCAGCCAGTTCAGTGCTCACAGAGCTGCTGCCTGGGTTCCTGAGGGGAGCAGGCCCGACGCCCCCACAGCCTTCCCTCCTGCCGTTGCTGGTGAACATTCCTGTTGACCAGCTAAAAGTTTTACTCCAGAACCCGCCCTCCCCAGCAGTCCCAGAGGGAAGGGCAGGATAGCGAATGCCCAGAAACCAGAAGGCATGGCTGTGAGCATGCACAGAACCACACAGGAAGGCTCGTGCTGCTGGGAGGGAAATCGAGGCAAGGGGCCTCAGCAGAGACCAGCGTGAGGGTCTCCAGGAAGCTGCACAGGCCTGATGAACACTGTTGAAGTTGTCACTTAGCTGGTTCGTACCTGAATTTCTCGCCGGGCTGGGGCCTTGCACAGCCTGGCCCCCTCCCCCCCAAGCTGTGGCTTCCTGCCCGGGGTCTGGCCTCACTCCAGCCAGGATGTACGTTGGGACCACTCTGGAGAGAGGCCGTGACCTGGGAGGAAAGATCCCCCCCCCCCCCCCCGGAATGGAAGAGGACTATGTGGTGACCAGAATTACTGGAACATATCTTGGGGGGAAGAAAAGAAAAAGGATAAATTGGGGTGGGGTCTCCAAACAGATGACCTAGACCCGGTCTTTTCCTCTGAGATTCTACAGCTGCCAACTCCCGCCCCTGGTGGCAGGATCTGAAGGAATAAAGAGAACTCTCAGCCGAGTCTGTGTGCTTCCGTTTGGTCCTCAAGGACCTGTGAGGAGCTGGAAGCCTCTGACTACCGAGGCAGGTCTCTTGGTTCAGGGGTGGCCCCTGTGCAGCTGCCGTGGGTGAGAAGAGCTCCAGGATGGGGGACACTGCCTTGCTGCGGGAACCTGGCCCAGATGGCTGGGGACAGAAGTCTCCGCAGGTGGGGGCTAGGGTCAATGGGTAGAGCTGCTGTCTGCAAAAGGCCTGCAGGTCTGCAGGGAGCTGGGCTCTGGCGTGGCCACAGAGAGCAATTCGCAGGCGCGGAATTTGATATCTCCTGAGTCTGCAATATCCCGGCCTCGACTGTTCTCCTGCCCTGTCCCAGGTTGTGCAGCTCTGAGGATTCTGTCATGCAACTGTGCCTTCGGTGGCCTCTGAGCCGGCGTCCACAGCGGGGGAGGTCGAGAGGGGGCCACTGTGCAGAGCTGGGCCCCAGGGGTTGGCCCCGTCTGGCCTGCCTAGTCGGCCGCTCTGGGCTGCACCTGCCCAGCCAACTGGGCCCGGCAATCCAGCAGGTCATCCTGGAGGCGGGCGATGTCCTGGGCGTGCTGGACCAGCGTGCGGTTCAGCTGCTCCACGTAGTCCCACAGGCCCGCGGTGGGCCTGAGTTGGGCGGGCAGGCTGTCCAGGCCCGCAGTCAGCAGGCCCAGCCGCCGGCATGCGCCCTCCACTTGCGCCACCCTCTGGTCAAAGTGGCCCACGGCGTGCTGGAGCTCCTGTGCTGTGTCCCGGCAGCGGCTCAGGCTGCCGGCCACGTGGGCCACGCCGGCCTTGAGTTGCTCCAGCTCCCCCCGCAGGCTCAGGACCTGCCTGTGGCCAGCCTGGAGGCGCGAGCCTTGGCTGCTGACCTGCTCCCGGATGGCATGGACCTCAGCCTCCACCTTGCGTTCCCTCTCGTCCAAGGACGTGTTGGCGGCCAGGAAGGCGTCTGAGTACTGGCTGACCGAGTCGCTGAGACCCGTGAGTGACTTGCTCACCGAGTTCAGGTTGACCTTGAGCAGGGTAATCTCACCTTGCAGCGAGCTGCCCAGGGCTTCGGCCAGCTGCCCTCGGACGTCGGCCACGGTGCCATTGAGCTGCCGCAGTAGGGTCGCGTGGCTGGCTACCTGGCGCAGGAGGGCCTCACTGCGGCCCTGCCAGGCCTTCACTTCTGCCGTGAGGTTGTCTAGGACGGCTGAGCCCGGGCTGGGGGTGCACGAGGTCTCCAGCGAATCCACCCGTTGTTCCAGCACGGCCAGCTCCGTCTGCACAAGGGGCGGCGTGGTCCTGCCCGGTGGGGCACTGCCATGGCTTGTGCCCCCAGCCAGCACCCCCACACGCTCCTCCAGGCTCTGCACCCGCTCTTCCAGCACGGTCCCGAAGCCCCCTGCCCCCCAGGCCCCCTCCTCCGTCCCCAGACAGCACCCCTGCACTCCACTCTCCGTCCCATTGAGGGGCTCCAGGACCTCAAGCCGCCCAGCCACATCTCCCTCGAGCACGGCAGCCGAGAGCCGAGCGATCTCACCCCCGAGTGGTGGGTCGTGACTCCGGTGGGCCTCTGCGACGGCCTGCAGGTTTCTCTCCAGGTGGTCCACACGGGCACTGATCAAGGCCAGCTGGCCGCAGCAGCGGGCCCCGCCGGCGGTGCTCAGGCCCTGCAGCCGGGTGCCCAGCTGCGAGAGCTCCCGGCGCAGGGCCAGCTCCTGGCCGTCCAGGCTCTGGTGCAGCCTGTGGCTGGCCGCCTGGCCCTCCTCGCACCGCTGCCGCACCTCCTGCACCTGCAGGTCGCAGGCGCTCTGGATGCCGCGCAGCTTCTGCTCGAAGCCGTCCAGCAGGCCCCCCCAGAGCCGGTGCAGCCGCCGGTCCACATACTCCTCCAGGAGCGCCGGGGAGGTAAGCGGGGCCGGCGGAGCCTCCCGCAGGCGCTGCAGGTGGGCCTCATGGCGGAGGGCCAGGCCGCGCACCTCGTCCAGCAGCTGCACCTTAGTCTGCAGCGTGTGGCTCACCTCCGTCACCTTGCTCAGGATCTCATCCAGGGGTGGGGCGAGCAGCCCCCCAGCTCTGTCGCTTGGGTCTGCAAGACCCTCGGGGATGACCCCGAAGCCCACAGGGGCGGCAGGAGCCCTGGGGCCGCCCGTCATCCTGCTGGGGTCCTCGTGACTGGCCACCAGGCCGCTGAGGGTACCGTATGCTTGTGCCAGGCGCTGGACATCACCCTCTAGGCGTTCCAGCCGCTCGCCAAACAGCCCTGGGCCTTTCCTTCCTGGGGCAGAGGAGGAGAGAGCCCCAGGGGACTCACTGGCCTAGACTCTCTGCTGGCCCTATCCCTACACTGCAGAAACTTTCTGTTCTCAGCCTACCTTCTGGCTGGAATACCCCCACCCCAGCTGGGGGAATGGGTGCTGGGGCATCACTCTCTCACCCAGTGTGGCATGCATCTCCCCCAGCCCTGCCAGCCTGGCTCAGTCCCCTCCCCACCCCCACCCCCACAGAGCCCCCCAAACTTGACCAGCCTGGTAAGGGCTCCTGGGGCAGACTCACCATGCGGGCTGGGGGCCACTCTGCTGTAAGGAGGGGGCCGAGGGCCTGGGTCCAGCTGCCCCGAGGGAACCTGGGGCTCAGGCTTCGGCTGGGATGGGGTGGCCCCGGGGTCTGTGAGGTGCTCGGGGCAGGCTTGTCCCGTGAGGCCAGGGCAGCAACGCCAGGCGATGTCCGTCACTGTCCTGTAGCCGATCTTGTATTTGGGTCTGAGCGCTGTGCGGTACCTGGGCCGGACGGCAGGGGGCGGGCTGGGTGGCACTGTTGGTCCTGCGCCTGTGTCCGTGGCTCCTGCCTCCCTCTGGGCACCCCTGCTCCCACTGGCTGGTACTGAGGGCCACTGTCAGAGCCTGCATAAGGCTAGATCTCTCCCCACTGCCCCTCCCCCAGGGGCTTTCCTTTTCAATGGCTTAAGGTGACAGGGCAGTGGGGTGGGGGTGGGGGTGAGACATGTTTATGGTGACGCAGATAGACCCTCACCCCACCCTGTTTGCTGGGGAAGGAGGCTAGCAGGGTGAGCCTGGCTACTTGGATCCCCACTCTCCCAAGGCTACTTGGATCCCTTTAGCTCATGCTGCCATCAGAAATTTGACCCTGTCCTGGAGATTTTTTTCAAAGTTTCCCCCTCCTCCTCCTCTCCATTTTCTCACCCTTCCCCACCCAGCTCCATTCATGTGCACAGGGAGTGTGGGTGGGGGGGACAGCCCTGGAGCTGGGGCAGGCAACACCTCTCACTGCCCTGGGGGCCACTCTTGGCGCCCATCGGCCCCCCAGATTTCTTCCCACTCTTTCCTAGCCTATTCTGAGCTCCGTTCTGGACACTGAGAGGTGGTGGAAGGGCATTTCTGATTCTGAGCACAGAGGGGAGGTCCCAGCGGTGCGGGGCAGGGCTCCCTCACCTGTTGAGCCATGTACCTGTTCCACACACAGGCATCTGGCCCTCTTTGGTATACAGTCTTGCAGGTGTCTGGGTGTCACATGTGTACCTACAGATCGTCACACATGCCCCACATCCCAAGCCCTCACCCCTGACTTCTCCACCATCACCAAAGCCCTCCTTGGCTCTGCCCAGCCTTCTCTTTGGTACCTGCCATTGCCAGTGGGACCCTCTACTCTCTCCCAACCCTTCCCTCAGCCTCTGCTGCTTCCTCCTTTGTCTTGGACTGCTTCTTCCTGGAGATCTCCATCTCCCCTCAACCCCGGTGGGGTCCCGGCCTCCAACCTGAGCCTGCCCCTGTCTGTGCAAGTGAAGTGGGGCTGTTCAAAACTTTGGGGTCCTCCCCAGCTCCCTACACCTAGGGCCCCTTAGTCCACTCTGACCTGTGGGGGGGCAGGTGCAGACTCTGAGGCTCAGGGAACTCTTTGGAGAGCTAGCTGGCTGCCGCTCTCAGCTGAAGGAAGGCCTGGGACCTGTGCCCAGGGACCTAAGTTGGTGGGATGGAGGTGCACTCACGTGACTGTCCCGGGGCACTTGGGCCCCCACCTGCACTGCCGGTACTCAGCCTTCACATAGCTCTCTGCTCCCTCCTGGAGGACGCAGGTCACGTTCCTGTGCACCACATAAGCACAGAGGGCCCTGCAGGGGAGAGCAGTACCCTGGGGATATCCTACCCAGGCTAGGCTCACGGAGGCGTCCAACCTCTCCCCCATCCGTGGGCCTTTGTGGGGGACCAGACCCCCATCTCACCCCCTCCTGGCTGTTGAGAGTTAGAACCCCTGGCCTGGGGTCCAGCACCTTCCGGCCTGGCCCCAGCCCCACTGCCGGTCTCTGTGATCCCAGCTCCCTGGTGGGTGGTCGTAGGCTAAGCCTGTACTGAGCGAGGAATGTGGTGTGTCTGTCATACCTATGCCACACACTCACACTCTGCCTTCCCTCCCTGGGCACAGCCCCATCCCAGATTTCCCCTTAAGAGTGTGACCACATCTCCCATGCTCCTCCAGCTCAAGGCTTCTTGAGATTCCAAGTTAGTGTCTCCTTTGAAACCATGTTTCTAATTCTTCCTCCCCTACTAATTCCTGGAGAAGCCTTGCAGTCTTCCAGGTCCTGCCTTTGCTCCTTGTTTTCTCTCTGTCAGATTAGTTCTTGCGCCTCCTCCTCCAGGAAGCCTACTCTAATATGCCCAGGCCCACTGAGGGTCAGACATGGGCTGGACGCTCTCTTTGCGCCATTCCTCTCGAATTTAGCTAGAGTTTCCATACGATGGGACCCCAGGTGGCACCCCCCCCAACCCCCGCCAGTTCACAAGCCCACTGCCTGCTAAAGACCGGAACTGAGGCGGGGGAGGGGGTCCTCCTCACAAGTCGGAAGAGCTGGGGAGGGGGCTGCCTGGCCTAAGTCGACCACCTGTGCTCGGCTCTTCCACTTTACATCCACAACACAGGCTCCGGATCCAGAAGCCCCCCGTTGAGCTCTGGGGAACGGGGGGCGGGAATCATGCTGACCGCGGGAGGGGCACCCGGCCGCGAGACACACGGCTCCATCCCCTCCCTGATGGGGCAGGGGGGAGTTGGGAGGCGCGGGTGGGGTTCACCCCGCGTGCAGCGCGCGCCGACCGCGCTGCCTCCTCTAGCCCCACCTGGTCCGCCGCGCCCGGGCTTTGCACACAGCGCAGCTGGAAAATGTTACTTCGCTGGAAAGGTTTCCGCGGGCACTGCCAGGATCCCAGCCGCCGCGCCAGGCCCCCTTGGCTTAGTTTTCTTCGCCTGCCCCGCAGCCTCCCGGAGCGTGGGGCGCCGCCCCCTCCGCGCCGCGGCCTCCGGTGCCTGGTGCCTCGACGCCCCCGCGCGGGTCGGGGCAGGTGGGAGCCGTGCCCGCGGCCCGCGGCCCCCACCCCCCCGCTTTCCCGCCCCGCGGCACGGTCCGCGCTTACTTGTGCGGCCCCGGGCGCAGCCGCGGGCGCCATCCGGTCGTGTAGAGGCTGTAGCGGGCGGCCCCGGGCCGCGCGAGGAGCGGGGTGCCTTTGGCCTGCGCCCCCGAGAGCAGCGCCGCCAAGGCGCACAGCCAGACGGGCAGGCGGCGGGGGCCCATCGCGGCCCCGGGGCGCCACCTGGCCCCGCGCGCTGCTCCCCGCCCGCCGCGCCGCCCCCGCAGCTGGCCCGTCCCGGGTTCCGCCGCCCGTCGCGGTCCCCGGAGCTCGCTGGCCCGGCCGCCTGGCGCTTCGCGGCGGCTGCGTCCCGCCGAGTGGCCGGCGCTGCTCGCGGCTGGGGCCGCCGAGGGGAGGCGGGAGGCGGGCTCTGCGCGGATTAGCATAAACTCCGGGCCGCGCCGCGCCACTCCGCCGGCCCCCTCCTCCTCCGCAGCCAGACCCCAGCCCAGCCCGGAGCTGACGCCCGAGGACGCCCGCAAGCAAAGGGTTAAGAAGCGAGCGGATCCTGGGGGGGCGGGACAGGGGGCAGGGACGCAGGCCACCGTGTCCCGTGAGGCCCCCAAACACACCCATCCACCACCATCGCTTACCAGCTTCGGGGCGAGCGGCAGAGCCAGCGTTCCCACCCCACCCCACCTTCCACCCCACCCCACCCCACCCTCCGAGGCCCGCCTGGGCGCGGGGCTCTGTAATAACCTCCCACGCGCAGAACACACGGATTTTTTTTTAGAAAACTCCGGTGCTCCCAGGGTCGCAGCCCAGAGATGAGCCTGTTTTCGGGGGCGCCTGCACGACCCTCTCAGCCACCTCCTTGAGCTAGATAGAGCACAGAGGCCCCTTGTTGGCCAGCTCTGCCTCCTCAGGCCATCGTGATCTGGGAGTGCCCAGGATTACGCATTCTGCTGACCCCTCCCCAGGTCCCCCCAGCGCCTGCAACTCAGCCTGCAAGTCAGGCTGCCCCCCTGGTGGGGTCTGGTTGTCTCCCGTTGCTAATAGGTAAGGGCTGCGCTGACCCCAAACACCCAGGACCGCCCCAGTCCAGCAAAGATGCTCTGCTTCTCTTGGAGCAACTCAAGTCCTCATCTGCTGCCCAGGCACCGGCTCACCACCAGTGCTGGTCAAAGAAAACCTCGGGTCTTGCTCTAGGAGCTGCTCTGAAGCCAGTTCTCCTCCACCTTTCACTTGTGAGACTGACTCTGAATCCAAGAGTTAGCCTTTACATTCATCCTCATTCAACGTCATCTTAGGTTTCTAACCTTCAAAGAGCTTTTGAATCCTGATTCCGCCATCCAACACAGTGGCCCCTCCTCCTGTGTCATCCACAGAGGTGACCACAAGTCTGGGTCTTTACCCAAGGAAAGGCCACTCTGAGGCCCACCAGGACAGCTCTCCCTTCAAATGGACTTTGTGGCATGGATCAGCGCTTTGCATGGAGGATGCCCGTCAGCTCATCCCTCCCATGCGTCCTTCTTAGCCAGCCTGCCCCAGGCTGTGCCCTGGGAGACAGCTCTGACGCCTACATCTGTGCCCCAGCCAGAGTGGGTGGTGGGTCGCACGGGGTGGACACCTGCCCCACCCTGGACCAATCGTTCTTTCTCCCAGACTTCGGAGTGGGGCCCAGAGGATGGGGTGGGGTGAGGTGTCAAGGATCATCAAGGAGGGAGGCCCCTGGGGGCGGATGGGAGGGCAGGCCATGCCGCAGCCTTTGCTGTGGAAAAGCTGAGGGAGAGGACAGGGATAGTGGGGTAGAGACAAGGGGCCATGCTGCCCAGGAGAACCGTGCTGGCAGCCATCTGGGGACAGCCGTAGTCTCCGCAATCTTGTCTCAATAACTCACTTTTAGTGAGCTTGCTTGAGTGGATTTCTGATCCCAGCAAACAATTGATGCCTGTCTAAGGCAGCCTTTCACCTAATGCCACAAACCCTCCAAATGCGCCTTTCTATCTATCAGCCACTCTTCTCCAGCCGTTAACAAAGATGTCACGAGCCATTTTGCTGCGACAGGATACACGACACACCCCTGACCTTGTAAGTCGGAAACGCACAGGGCCTAGAGCCTCGCCCGCCCGAGCTGGGTCCCAACTGCCTGGCAACGCGGCCCAGCTGGCTCTGGGAGAAACTCCCCCGCCCCAGAGCTGTGATCCTTTTCCAAGGAGTCCCACCCCTTCCTCTCACTCTCTTTCCCAGCCCCAGATGTGGGGCCACGGCTCACCCGGAGGAGGCTAGACCCTGCTCACGTAGCAGGGGTCAGGGGTTTGGGAGGACAGCTGGACGCCCGCTTCCCTGTCTCCCAGGTGGCTGACATCAAACACGACTGGACCGGTTTCAGGAGCCAGGCTGGGGCCCCGTCCCGGTGGGGGCGGGGGACGGCAGGACGCGGGGAACGGCAGGACGCGGGGTGCTCAGGGTCTTGGCTGGATCCAGCCAGAGGCTGGGGTCTCCCCCCGCGGGCCAGGAGGCCACTTTGCATCTGGCAGACAGGAAGCCTAGGGAGGCAGACAGCCCTGTCCCCCCAACCCCACAGACTCAGGCTCATTTCTACACCTGGGCGAGGCGGGTGGAGACGCCACCCGCAGGGACGTGGTGGCTGTCCCCTCAGACATCCATGGCCACATCCAGACGCTCAGTCCACGCGCAGCCCCCTTCCAGCCCATTTTCCCTGTCTTCGCTACTGCAGGCCACAGACGTGCCAGGACTTTCTCAGGAGGAACCAAGGGTGTCGTCAGCATGACAAGATCATCCTGCCCAGGAAGAGGGCAGAGCCTGGCATGGAGAGTAGACAGTGGCGTGAGCGGGCTCCTCTGCCAACACAGGAGCTTCCTCCTCTCCTCCGTGGGCTTCTTGGGGGCAGAGAAAATGAGAATCGGTCCCTGGATGCTGCAAAGAGGTAGGCTTGCTCAGCGGTGAGTCAGTTCGTGGGCCCTGGTGCTTGGCCTCCTGCCCACTGTCCCTTCCCTCCCTCCATGTGCCTCCCAGAATCTGAGTTTCCTCTCCCCTTTCCAGTCCTCTCCCTCCTCACCCCTGGCTGTGGCTCTCTCCTGTCCTGCCCCGAGCCCACCACCCAAAATCACTGAGAGCCACACGAAGTTTTATGGAATTTGGTTCCCCTAAAAGACACAGAAAGTGACTGTTTTGGGGCACACGCCCTCTCCCATTGCAGTCAAGCAGGCTGTGGCCAGTTGGAGGTGGCACCAGCCTGGGGGTGCCAGCTCCTGACTCCTCAGCCAGCCACTGGTCCCTGCCCACCACCCCTACCAGTTCTCCTTGCTTCTGAGAGTGCCCAACCAGCGCACCACTGCACACCCTGCCACCCTTGGGATGTTCTGTCCGTAAGACTCATTGCCCGACCTCGCCCTCTCCTCAACCTAAAACCAGCATGCCCAAAGCCCAGTCGGCATCCTCAGTACATTGGCAGTGTCAAAAAGGTTTCTTTCAAATCCATACACATTTCTTGGCTGGGGGTTGGCAGTAACCCCTTCCAGCTGGGTGGGAGCATGGCTTCTCCATGGCTTCTCTAGGACCCGGGGTGGGTAGGTGGGCAGCCCTTAGCTGAGGGCCTGGGAAAGGATCCAGAAATTGGGGAAACTGAACTCCACAGAGCCCTGATGGACTCCCATTGAGTGAGAGTTGCCTAGAAGCAATTTAAAACTTGTGCAGAGCGGATGGGACCTCAGTGGGGACACATGCAAACCAGATGCAACCATTACGCAAATCACATGCAAAATACATGCCTGGGCCTCCCAGCGATCAAGCAAGCCAGAGGCGTCCTGTCGTGGGGGCAGGGCCTCTGATGATTGGCTCCCAGGCAGGCCACGCGTTGCTACAAGGACGCAGATGGGGACTTGGGTTTGAATCTGACTCTAGCACTCACAATTTGCCTGGAGTTGATGGAGTCACTTCTCTCCTCTCAACCTTGTTTCCTGCTGTGTGAAATGGTTGTTACAAGGAATAAATGACCACGTGGGCTAGAGCCCCCACCTGCACAGGACAGGGCTCAGTGAGCTGGTCGGGGGCAGCAGGGAGTCCTGCCCTGGGGCTTGGAGGGTGGGGTCCTCTCCACTCGCTGACACTGAGCCCCCTCAGGCCATGGGAGGGGCCTCCTCCCAGGGCAGCTGTGGGTTTGGGAATGTAGGTTCTGGGATGGGCTAGGAAGCTCATCGACTTCTCCCTAATTTGGAAATGTGTCGGAGCAGCCCGTGGGCAGGGGTGAGTGGTGGATGCTGGTGGTGCCCCACCCCCACCCCTTCACTCCGCCAGTACCCCCACCCCCGGTGACCGCACAGCCGCCCCTTCTGCGAATTGCCCTTGGCTGGTGAGAGTCACCTCCCCCCACCCTGCAGCCACAACAGGCTGACACAGGACGCAGAAGGCTCGCCTCTGGCTTCAGTTCTGCTCAGTTCATGCTCCAGTGCCCCCCAGCCCATAAACTCTGAGATCCACCCTTTCTCTGCCCCTTGCCTCCCCTGCTTCCTTCTGTGACTCTCCGAGAACCTTCTCCTCGGTAAGGGCACCTGCCTGGATCCCCGCCTGAGGCTCTGCTGGTCAGAGCCCGACCAAGGCAGGGAGCAGAGCTGCAGGCCAGGAGGGACGATGGAGGTGACGGTCCTTCTGGTTGAGCCCCACAGTGTGGCGCGGGGGCACAGGGGAGGAAGTGACCAGGTGTCTGGGGCTGGGGGACAGGGTGGGAGAAGGTCTCACAAAACAGGCAGCGCTGAGTTCAGTGTAGGGGGCCCAGCTGTCCCAGGGGAGGGAGCGCATGTGCAGAGGCAGGGGGCGGGCATGCCTGGGAGGGCTGGGGCCCCTGCTGGGCTCTGGGTGGCACTGAGCCCAAGAGCAGTTGACGGGGGCCAGACAAGAGGAGCTTGGGCAGCCCTGAGAAGAGCAGGGACTTCCCAGCAGGGGAATGAGGCTTTCCGAACTGTCTTGACAAATGTCCTCTGGCTCCTACTGTAGGGAGCAGATGCCAGGGAGGGGCTGCCTGTGCAGCGACAGAGACCCCGAGTGAGGACAGACAGATGACAGGCCTCGGTGGCTGACTCGGGTGGGCTGTGGGTGCAGGAAGAAGCCGGGATGTGCTGGGCTTCCGCCTGGGCGCTGGGGAGGAGAGCGGGCTGGCAGCAGAGGGTGCTGCCGGAGACAAGCCCCACGTCTGGGGTGGTGGTGTGTGGTCATGAGCAGGGACAAAGGGGAAGGAGTTAAGGAGGCCGACAGGGCAGGGGTCTTTGTTCCCCGGTGCCCTACCCCAGGGCACGAGCCATGAGCCAGGTGGCCTCTCTGCCAGGGCAGGTGCTGGCAAAAGTGTGTGGCACAGCTGGCCTGGTTCCAGCTGGAGTCAGCGCTGCCCCCTGCTGGAGGGGCCAGGGCTGGGCCTGCCAGGACCGGGATGGGGCGAGGTGGGGGTGGGGAGAGGGCGCTGCCCCTGCCCCCTCCACCTCGTCATTGGCCGGGGCCAAGGTTGGGGGTCAGGGTGCAAGGCCCTGGGTAGAGCTCACCGCCTGCTGTCCTCTAACTTCTCTCTTCATGGGCCCTGGAGTAAAAACCACACAGGATCATCAGCTGGGGACGGAGGGGTGCGGGCATGGGGGGGCAGGCCTGGAGGGGCCACGCCAGGCTGGGGAGGGCTGACCCTCCACTGGGGGCAGGTCGTTGCCATGGAAACTCATGCCTGGATGGGCAGAACCTGACCCGTCCTTATCTTAGCCCCACCTGCCTTAACTGGCACCCGCTGGAGGCTGGGGGCTGGGAACAGACAGGTTGGCCCCAGGCTCTGTCTCCAAGGCCCCCGAGAACTGGGAGACGTCTCAGGAGCCCTGGACAAGGAGCTCCCCTGCTGTGGGGCGCAGGCTGAAAGCCAAGGGAAGAGACTTGGGACGGGACGCGGTGGAGGGAGGGTCAGGGACAAGCCCCAGGGACCACCGAGGGGGCTGTGGGGGGCCGCCGAGGTGGTGCAGGGTCACGCGTGTCCCTTAGGCCCCAGCATCCACTCACCTCCTGCTGTCGTTGTGATGCCTGCATGTCCCTCCAGGCGGACAGAACCCGGTGCGGGGGCCAGCTCCTGTCTCGGTGAGCAGAAATAATGAACTGTGAATTTTAGGCAGGTCACTGAGCAGGTGCAGGGACCCAGGCACCAGATGCTTGGGAGGAGTGGCTGGGCCTTTTGGAGGGAGCTGCCTGGCTTTACCCCGCAGGCTGGAGAGATGATGGGTCATGCCCAGGTCAGAGCTGAGGTTTTTGTGCCACGGCGGGCGCCAGCCCTCTTTCCCCCCAGCCCGTCTCAGCCTTAGGGCTTTAGCGATGATATTTTTGGCAGCTACTCAAAAGAGCTCCCTGCCAGGGTCCTGCCACTCTGACCCCTCCAGAGCAAACCCGCCGTCCCCTTTCGCCTGGGTCCCGCCCACCTGCTCTGGCACCCACCCTGACCTTTGGGGCTGTCCCCTGGCTGAGTGTCTGCCGTCAACACATTCCTGGTGCCCCGATGTTGGCCGGCAGCCCTGGTTCCTTTGGGAAAGGGCAGGCAGGAGGCTCCCATGGGTGGGGCTCTCACCCTCCCTTCCCCCTCCTGCCCCGGGGAAGGCCCTGGGGTTAAGGGCCCTCCCCACCTCCACCAGTCCCGGCTGCCTGTGGCCTGTGCCATATCACCCCAGGACCCCTGAGCTCCTGTGCAAACCCAGCTCCAGTCCTGCTTCTCCCTCCGCCTCGCATCTCCTCCTCTCACGCCTCCGCCTCATGAACAGCCCCACCGAGCCCCAGCTGCCCACTGTCAAGTCCCGGACAGGTGACGGAGGACACGAGGAAGGTGGCAGTGGTGTGGGCTGGGAGGCGGTGGTGGTGCCCTGGGCGGGGCAGGCCGGAACCGACATTAGATGGGTGAGGATGGGAGGGAAGGGAAAGATTCAAGGTGGGAGAACTGCTGGGCCCTGGTTTTGGGGGACTTCAGGATGATCCAGGTTTCCGGCTTGGGGTCCCTTTTGCCCAGACAAGGCAAGAGCGGAGAGACAAGTTTGGTAGGAAGCCGTGATGAATCAGAGGTGCCTGCAGGATGCCCTGGGAGACAGACGCCCAGGAGGCAGTGGGAGAGCATGCAGGGTTTGTCCGCTGCCCGGTCCCAGCCTGGGGGCTTGGGTGTGCTTGGGGTGGCTCTCTAGGGCAAGGTAGGAGCCCCCTCCTCCACCCCCCATCCCACCCCCGCTTGCTGTTCAGTATTCCTGCTGATAAAACACAGAGAATGGTGGCCCAAGGTTTGGTGGCCTCGCTCCTTCCAGCCAGCTGGCAGGGGCACTGGGAGGGATGGGCAGCTGCCTGTGACCCTGACCCTCTGGGCCACCCTCCCTGGTCTCACAGGCCTGACACCTCCCACCCACCCCCGCCACCCTTCTGGCGCTCCCCCATCCTATCTTCTCCCCCCACCCCAGCCTCCCTAGGCTTCCTGCCCAGATTCCCTACCTCTCTCCTCACCCAAACCTCATTCTTCTCCTTCTCCCATAATCAGGAGGAGATTTCATTGCCAATTATATCCGGATCCCAAATGGTCAACAACGTAAAACTTGCTTTCCTGCACGTTGAAGGTTCTGACTTTAGAAATTCAAGGATGAGCCAGGCGGGCATTCATGGGAGGGCAGGGGAGAGGCCTGTGTCCCATCCTGGGGAGGGTCTCATCCCCAGAAGAATGGGCTAAACGACCCCTAATGCAGGGGGGAACAGACCCCAAAATGCTTTCAAAAGCAAATCAAAGGCGGCCACGGTGGCTCAGCAGGCAGGAATGCTTGCCTGCGATGCCAGAGGACCCGGGTTTGATTCCCGCTGCCTGCCCATGTAAAAAAAAAAAAAACAAATCAAGTGGAATGTTGAAAACTTGTCCCATCTGGTCTGTCTGAAATTGGGGCAAAAAGTTAAGTTGCAGGCAAAAATTAAAAGCCTGGGAACAAAGGAATCTCCAAAAGAGTGTGTGTAGAGTGAGAAAAAGCTGAGGACACTGATGTGGGCGACAAGGTGAAAGAGTACCTGAAAAAGGTCAGAAAGATATGGTAGGAGGAGCAGAGAGGAGGGAAGACAGCGAGATCAGTGAGAAATTGGATTTCACGACCCAGAGAAAAGCACCAATGTCCTCTGCCCTGGCCAGAGTGGACCGGGTGAATGAAGGCGGGTGAAGGGGGCCAGAAGTGGAGATGGGGTGTGGAGGGAGGCGGGAGGGCAGAAACCCAGGCAGATGGATGACTGAAGTGCAGAGACGGAAGGGCTCGGCATGTTTCTAGAAGGGGAAGGGGCCAGAAGAAGGGAAAGGTTGGAGGCGGAGAGATCAGGGAGCACAGACCCGAAATGGAAGGGACCCCAGCTGGTGGGAGGAGAAAGAAGGCGGGAAGAACTGGAAAGCAGCGCTCTGCCGGTGCAACGGGATGGGGAGAGCAGCAAGAAGCGAAAAGGGCCTCTTAATGGCCTCTGCTTCTTGTGCTTAGTGGGAGGCGAGGTTCTGTCCTGAGATTTGGGGCAGGGATGGGGCTAAAGAGAAGTGCAGGCTGCGAGGGGAGGGCCTTAGACAGAGTGGACCCCATATCCAAGGCTATGTGTGAGGATCTGAGTGGGAAGGGAGACCCTGGTGAAGTAAGATTGGGTGCTCTCCTGCCCCAGTTCCCAGAGGCAGACAAATGTAGAATCTGCTGAAACATGATAGCGCCTTCAAAAGTTATCTGAAACCAGGAACGTAAATTGTAAAGCATGACAATACTATTTGTTCTGTGGCAAAGTAAAAAAAAAAAAAAAATCACACATTGTCACTGAGAAAGAAAAAAGTAAAGGCTAATACGAATGCTTGGGAAAAAGCCGACTAATGCTGGCATCTCTGTGTACCTGGGTGCTAACACCTGCCCACCTGCCTGGTGGGTGTATCTCTGTGTTTGCAAGCATTTTCTATTCTTCTTCAGTTTTGGAGGTTTTGACCAAGGTTGGCTGATTCTTTTCTTAGGAGCTGTGATTATTTAAACACAGTCTGTTATAAGGATTACACACAAGGACAAGTGAGACCCATCCCAGGAATGCAAGGGCGGTTGGACATATGAAAATCAATTGATGTAATATACCACATTAATAGAATGAAGGGGAAAAAAAACTGCATGGTCATTGCAATTGATGCAGAAAAGGAATTTGACAAAATCTAACATGCTTTTATGAAAAAAAAAGAGCACTAAAAAAATAGAAGGGAACTTTCTTGACATAATAAAGGGCATTTATGAAAAACCCACAGCTAACATGATACTGAATAATATGAAAAGACTGAGTTTCCACCTAAGATCAAAGCAAGACAAGTATCTCTATTCGCAGATGACACTATCCTACATATAGAAAATGCCAAAGAATTCTCTAAAAAGTTGTAGAGCTAATAAATGAGTTCAGCAAAATGCACGGTGCCAGATCAACATATAAAAAGCAGTAGTGTTTCTATACACCAGTAATGAAAAATCTAAAAAGGAAAATTTTTAAGGAAACAATGCCATTTGCATTAGTATCAAAAAGAACAAAATAGGGCGGGCACGGTGGCTCAGCAGGCAAGAATGCTCGCCTGCCATGCCAGAGGACCCGGGTTCGATTCCCGGTGCCTGCCCGTGTTAAAAAAAAAAAAAAACTAGGAATAAATTTCACCAAGGAAGTAAAAGATTTACACCCTATACTGGACACTACAAAACACTGATGAAAGAAATTACAGAAATTATCCATTCTAACAATTGGGAAGATATACTGTGTTCAAGGATTGGAAAACTTAAAATTGTTAAGATGGCTGTTTTGTTTTGCTAGCTGCTGGAATGCAATATACCAGAAATGGAACAGCTTTTAAAAGGGGGAATTTAATACGTTGCTAGTTTACAGTTGTAAGGCCGAGAAAATGTCCCAATTAAAACAAGTCTATAGAAATGTCCAGTCAAAGGCATCCAGGGAAAGATACCTTGGTTCAAGAAGGCCGATGAAGTTCAGGGTTCCTCTCTGAAGTGGAAGGGCACATGGCGAACACAGCATCATCTGCTAGCTTTCTCTCCTGGCTTCTGGTTTCATGAAGCTCTCCGAGAGGCATTTTCCTTCTTCATCTCCAAAGGTCGCTGGCCCGTGGACTCTCTGCTTCGTGGTGCTGCAGCATTCTCTGCTCTCTCCGAACCTCCCATTCTCCAAAACGTTTCCTATTTTATAGAACTCCAATAAACCAATCAAGACCCACCCAAATGGGTGGAGACATGTTGTCACCTAATCCAGTTTAACAAACACTCTTGACTAAATCACATCATCCAGGGAGATGATCTGATTACAGTTTCAAACATACAGTATTGAATAGGAATTATGCAATTTTTTTCTTTATGAAATGGGATTTTGATTAAAACATGGCTTTTCTAGGGGGCATACTTCCTTTCAAACCAGCACAGTGGCAGTACTACCCAAAGCCATCTATAGACTTAATGCAATCTCTATCAAAATTCCAGCAGCCTCACAAGAACAGACATATCAGCCAATGGAATAGAATTGAGAATCCAGAATTAAATCCACACCTATGGCCAACTGATTTTTGACAAGGATGCTAAGACTACTCAATGGGGAAAGAACAGTCTCTTCAACAAATGGTGCTGGCAAAACTAGATATCCTCATGGCAAAATAATAAAAATGGACCACTATCTCACACTATATCCAAAAATTAACTCAAGAGGCGGTGCAAGGGTAGCTCAGTGGTAGAATTCTTTCTCGCCTGCCATATGGGAGACCAGGATTCGAGTCCCAGACCATGCACCCCCCTCCCCCAAATAACTAACTCAAAATGGATCAAAGACCTAAATATAAGAGCTAAACTGTAAAACTCTTAGAAGGAGATGCAGGGAAATATCTTCAGGACTTTGTATTAGGCAATGGATTCTTGGACTTAACACCAAAACATGAGCAACAAAAGGGGCTCTCTTACCTTGTTTCTCCTCTCCCACTCAAAAACAGATTTAAAATGTTTGTGCTGGCCCACTTTCTCCTCCCTAACTCCTAGATTTTGCCAAGATCATTTAGCTCTTTTAGTTGTAGGCTAGCAATAGGTCTTTTATAGCATCTCTCTTCGGTTTAAAAAAAATACTATTTAGCATTATTACAAATTCCATTGAACTCCATCATTAACAATTTGGAGCTAACTATTGCTCACGGCAGCTTCTTTTCTTCATCTCCCCTCGCCTCCAATCTGATTCGTTCGCTGACTGACTAGATTCCTTTTTCAGGCATTTTCCCCATATGAGGAATGTACAGTTCATTCTCTGGATCCTTGCATTTTTTTTCCATCCTGGTAGGTGAATGGCAAACTGGCAGGCATAGGATTCTTCTCCTCTGTAGTCTATGGCAGTTGTTCCATTGTTGACTGTTTCTAGCATAGCAATGAGACGTGTGATTTCAGATTGATTTTCTTTTCTTTGTATGTAATGTGTTCTCTCATTTTGGAAGCTTGTAAGAGTTTTTCCTTTAATCGTGGAATTCAGTAATCCTACCAGGATATGCCTAGATGTGTGTCTTTTTCCATTATTCTTGCCTAGAACTCAGTGAGCCCTTTCAATCTGCAAACGCAAGTCTTTCGTGGAAAATGTTCTTTCTTGCTTTAAAATTACTGCTTCTCCTCCATTTGTTCCTTTTTCCCTTCTAGAATTTTCATTATCCACACATTACATTTCTTGGATCTCTCGCCTGCAAAGGCTCTTGTTTTCTTTGTGTGATTTCTAGCTTCACATATATTTTTTCTTCTCAGCATTTTGCTTTCAGTGTTGCATTCTCTCTTCCACTTGGCTTTCCAGGTCTTCATCCTCTCCTTCCATTCTTTGTTAAAAGTAAAAAGCACATTTCTTAGTTCAGGAAAGCATCTTATTTTATTTTGTAAGCGTTCTTACTGCTTTGTTTTGTTTTCTTTTTGCTGCTGTTGGGCGGGCTGTGTCTCTTCTCCCCGTTGTTCTGCATGAATTACAGGCGCTTTCTTCGGGGCTGCTGGGCCCCCTGAGGAGCCTGATTGTCTTTCCTTTGCCTTCTTGCAGCTCTAAACCTCCCAGAGACTCAGGTCCAGCGTGGGTGGGCGCCTGGAGGGGCCAGCGGCCCAGCCGGCGGTGCCTCGCTGTGCCGCAGGAGGGCGCTGTCCGCCCGCGCCTCGCAGCCTCAGGGCGGGGGCGGGCCCGGCGGGTCCTGCAGGACCCACGCTCAGCGCCGGCTCTGCCTCCCAGCGGGCGCCTCCCCCGGCCAGGCTGTCTCGGGAACCGTGGGCCGCTGATTCTCCCCTAAAGTTCTGCGTGGTCAGTCCCTAGTGTCTGGCCCGGAGGGAGACTAACCCTAGCCCCGCCCCCAGGTCGGAGGCCCTGCCCAGTCCCAGGGCGGGGCTGCCGGCTGTCCCCGAAGCTCTGCGGCGGTAGCGGGTTCGGAGCTGGGGAAGGAGGGCAGCGGGGCGCCCAGACGGCTAGCGCCCAGAAGGTTTCATCCAAGAGAGGTTCTCGGTTCCATGGGTGGCGAAGAGATGACGCATCAGTCCTCTCCTGCGGGGTTATAAAAACATCACACACAATCAGTAGCAAAATGGAACTGAATGGAATAAAATGCCTCGCTAAGGCTATGACGATGCACCTAGCGCGAATGGAAAATTGAGTGGTATTGAAGGAAGTTTGAGGAGTTCTGAACATATTTTGGTTTTGGCAATAATAAAGTTTTGTGAGCAAAGGAAAAAAACCCTCAAAAACTCTCAGTTCTTTTCTTGGCACGGTATTATTTACGTATCTACTAAGGAGTTTTCCAAACCTTTTGAAGTGGGGTGAAGATGAAGTGTGCAGGAAGTACAGTTATTTCTTTCAAACACATTGGATGGGGCAGAGCTGTGCACCTTTGGCTGTGACTAAACCACTTTCAGACATCATCAGAACACGGGGAGCTGCAGCACATGATTCTTCAAAACCTGCACATGAGCAGGAAAAAAATTCCTTTTTGCATTTACAATAGCAACTAAAAGAATTGAATATCTAGGAATAAATCTAAGCAAGGATGTAAAGGAATTGTACATAGAAAATGACAAAACATTGCCAAAAGAAATCAAAGAAGACATATAAATGGAAGGACATTCTGTGTTCATGGATTGGAAGACTAAATATTGTTAAGATTCAATTCCCCCCAGTGTAATTTACAGATTCAACACAATTCCAATCAAATTCTAGCAGCCTTCTTTGAAGAAATGGAAAAGCCAAACGTCAAATTTATATGGAAGGGCCTGAAGAGCCAAAACCATCTTTAAAAAAGATATTCCTTCAATTGAGGTGTGACCCAAATGTATACGGCTAGGCTTTAACCTGGCTTCCTGGATTCCTTTATAAGCAGAATGAAATTCACAAAAAGAGAGAGAAAGCCACAGGAAGGTGCCCGAAGTCAACAGAACCTGGAGGAGAAAGGATAGGAGATTGCCAGGTATGTTGCCATGTGTCAGAAAAGCCACGGGCCAGTGAGACCAGCAGCCAGCCCCCAAATGCCACAGTCTTCTGGGAGAAAGCACTGCGTTGCTGACGCCTTGATTTTGGATGTCTAGTCTTAAAATTGTGCGCCAATAAATTCCAACGGTCTAAGCCAACCCATTGTAAGTTATTTGTATAAGCAGCTGGGATATTCAACTGATTGCCTGCATTCCCGTATTCCATGTCCCTCTATAGCTCTACCCAATGGTTCTGACGTGTTTTGGCATGACTCGAGCAGTCTGCAGATGCCTTTTTTGCTTTAAAGACCAGTGAGCCTTTTGGGAAAAGACTCATTTTCAAGAAGATGGAAATCAAAGGAATGAAGAAATGCCACAACTGGGATAAACCGTGGAAGACATCAGGTTGAGTGAAAGAATTCAGACACAAAAGGACAGGCCCTGTATGAGTCTACTTCAATGAAACAACTAGAACATGCAAATTCATAAAGACAGAAAGTCTAGTACAGGTGACGAGGAGTGAGAGCGAGGGGGGGTGGGGAGTTAACACCTAATGGGTGCAGGGGCTCTGGGGTCATGGAGAAATTTTGGTCAGGGATGGTGGTGGGGTAGTACCATATTGGAAATGTGATGGACACCAGTGAATTGAATGCTTTGGAGTGGTTAGATGGGAAATTTATGTTGTATATACATTATCACAATTTTTAAAAAACTGTAAGGAGACAATGACAGTTAAGTATATGATCCCGGACTGGATCTAATAATGGAGGAGAAAATGCCCAAAGTGCATTATTGGGATAACTGAAAAGACTGGAATATATAGTTAGGCTTTTCATCAATGTTGAGTTTCTTGAATCTGATTATTGTACTTAATGTGATTACATAAGTGAATGTCTTTGCTCTTAGGAGGTCTACATGGAAATATTAAATAGTAAAGGAACATGATGTATGCAACCTGTTCTCAAAGATTTAGAAAACAAAGATCAATAGATCAATAGATAGGTGATAGATGGATAGGTTAAAAGAAAGAGATAGAAAAAATATATAACAAATGTGGCAAAATGTTAAAAATTAGTAAATCTGGGTATCTGGGTAGGAGGGATATTGGAATTCTCTGTATTATTTTTGGATTGTGTTTTCAACTTTCTTGTAAGTATGAAATTATTTGAAAATTTAAAACTAAAAACATCAACAGCAAAAACCTGCAGGTGATCAGTGTAACCCACAGCTAGCTCTGTTTCCAAATTTAAATTTATCTTTTGTTTTACATTTCTTTATCACATGATGTATCACAGGATTATATTTTTCTAAAATGCTTCAAAGTGAAACTATAGATGTCGTCCTCAAGAGCCAAAAAATTTTATCATCTGAAAGAAATTACGAATATTTCAGAACCACTTGGGACAGAGTGGATAAATTATGACAAAAATAACCCAAACAATTCCCAAGGACTTCCAAGTTGAAAATATTTCTTTCAGAAGAAATAAATTTCTGAAATAAAAGAGATGATGGCAATGGGGTCATGCATTTCTCCCACTTTGTCAGAAGAAAAATTATTAAATTAATATTTAGTACAAAGGATGGGTTCCTACATTGTCAAATTTAAATTTGCATTTTCCTAGAAACGATCATGACAAAATAAAACAAATTTCTGGACTACTCCAATTCAAATGGAACAAAGTAACAATTAGAAATGCTCAAACATGGACAAGTCTTGTACAGACTTGAAGCCCTTTGGCTCCCATCACTTGTGTCTTATGAAACGTCTGCAATGATTGTATCAGCTTAATGGATCTTGGCAGCCTGTTGATTTGACACAGTCTTCACCATTCAACCTCTTGGTCTCAGCAATTTTACATGGCAGTACACAAAGCTACTTGTCGTTGCATAAAAATCTACTTCTGCTGCCCTATTGAACAAGAGGTTTTGGCCATGATGGTTGTTGAGTGGGACAAATCACAACAGCCAGACCTTACTTCCTTTTTACCAGACACTGCAAACACCCTGTTTTGGTTTGCTAAAGCTGCTGGAATGTAATATACCAGAAATGAATTGGCTTTTACAAAGGGGATGTATTAGGTTACCAATTTACAGTTCTAAGGCCACGAAAATGTCCAAGTTAAGGCATCTAGAGAAAGATACCTCGACTCTGAAGAAAGGCTGTTGGTGTCTGGGTTCTTCTCTCACATGGAGAGGCACATAGCAACGTCTGCTGGTCCATCTCTGCTCTGTGGGTGTTTTCTTTCTCTCGTAGCATCTCTCGGCTCTGCACTCTCTCCAAAATGTCTCTCCCTTAAAGGACTCCAGCAAGCAGATTAAACCCCGCCATGAAGGGTGGTGCCACATCTCTATGGAAACAACCCAATCAAAAGGTCCCACCCAACAAGAGGTCTCTCCCCATGAGATCGGATTAAAAGAACAAAAGTTTTCTGGGGTACATAATAGATTCACATTATATAACCAGCACATACCCTGAACTCATTATATCACTCAATTGTAAAGCAAACCTAAGGGAAGGAATTATTAGCCTCATTTCCGGTAGGCTCAGAGAATTGAAGTGACTTGTCCAAGGTCACACAGCACGTATGCCTCAAACCCGGAACTGCCTGACTCCAAAGCCCGTGTAATCACTGAGTTGCTTGTAACCCAACAGATGAAGTTCCCTGTGACATCATGGACTCAGCTGCACTTGCTGGATAAAAATGATGTGTTACTAACATAATTTCATCTCTAAGAACTTTTCAATTCAGGAGACAAATATTATACATTTCCAGATGATTAGGCATCTGCATATAGTTCCGAAAGCCCCTGATGAGTGGGGATGGCTGCAGGATGTCGGCATGACTGCTGGGATGAAATAAAGGAAATTCATTTGGGTGAAAGGCTATGGAATGATTCCTTTGTTATTAAAGAATAAATTGCCCTGGATAAACAAACTGTGGACTATCTATAAAATGGAACACTACTCAGCAGTAAAAAGGAACAAAATACAGATTCACATAGTAACATGGCTGAATCTCAAAAGCCTTATGCTGGACGAAAGAAGCTAGGTGCAAAAGAGCATATAATGTCTGAGTTCATTTATATGAAACTCTGGAAAAGGCACACTAGTCTATGGTGGAGAGAATCAGAACAGTGGCTGCCTCTGGAGGGAGTAGAGGTGGGGATTGACTGGAAGGGGCTTGGTGGAACTTTCTGGAGTTGATGGTAAGCTCATATGGTCGTAAGGGTTTGGGTTACGCAGCTATCTGCACGTGTCAGATGCTGAATAGTACACTTAGGATTTGTGCATTTCTCTGTGTGTCAATTTCACCTCAAAGAACACCAGAAATAAATATTGAACCCTAGTTAATGATATGCATAGAAAGTGTGGAGGGGTGAGATGTCAGAGCCTGCAACTGCATTTGAGTTGATTGATGGGTGAACCGATGGAGAGATATGTGAGAACACAAATACAGTAAAATGGTAACAATCACAGATCTAGCTGGTTGCTACTTATGGGTGTCCATTGTACAATTCTTTCCATTTTTCTGTAGGTTGGAAAAGCTTTACCATAAAATGTTGGGGCAAAACGAAACATAAATTATTCAGTTGAAAATTTTAGCCAGACATTTCTCGCAAAGTTTTTTTATTGCTAGATGAAGGCCCACTCATGGAGATAACCAGTGCTATCCCATCTGTCATCTGTGCTTTAGTACCACTCCCACCTATGTCTAGGGAAGGAAGGGTGGAAAATCAATTTCAGGAGAGACCTGAGGGTGCTAGGGTGTTCCAGGGACTAGCTGAAGTGTTTGGACTTGGGGTCCAAGGAAAGTGAGGGCGGAGATGCTGAGCATTGCTGTTTAGAATGCTGGCCAGTGCATTCAATCCACTCAGCTCTCACTCTTTCCCTTAAGCAGCGATGGAGTGGTTAGGCCAGTGTGGGTGTCAGGAGGGGCAGGTGGATGATTTCGAGTTGGGAGCATAGGGTAGGCCCTCTGGGTTTTGGTGGATATGTCCAATGATTTTAAAAGACGCAAGCACAGGAGACAGGGAAACTGCCTGTCTGGAGGGAGGGGGAGCGGGGGGCCAGTCTGGCCTCTGCCCTGCTCACCTCTGGCCTGGCCTGAGAAACCCTGAGAAATGGACCCAGGAGGGGCTGTTTGGTCCTCGGGTTCCTGGACAGCCTGGGGGAGGGCGTTTTGCCACGTTCTTAAGAGAGAGCACATCCAAAACAATTTCTTTTTCTAAAAACTCAGTGCTAACGGGTTCCAGATGTCTGCTTGTTATATAATGGGGTTTGCTTTAACAGCTTCAACTTCCAGATGTGCAGCCTGGAATCAAGAAGCCCATTGGCCCCAGGAGGACACCAGGAGCCAAACCTAGAGCTGCTCGGGGGAGAGACAGACGTACGTGTTGGACCAGGGATGGGGCAGGCGCTGGCGGTGCCTTCTGCAGTCACTGGGCCACTCACCTGGCTAGAGGTAGGGAGGATGTCCAGCCTCGACTCGTTGGCCCTGGCCTGAGCAGGGGCTGCCAGGGGACAGCCACAGGGTGGCAGCTTGGGGAGAGTGAGCTCTGCTATCCCAGCTGCACCAGTCCCAGCTGAGTGAACTTGGCTTGCCGAGTTGTCTTCAAATACAAAGTGAAATAACATGATTCCACCTCTGAGGGTTATGTGAAGGGTGAACCCAGGTGGGCAGCACGGAGTGGGCGCTGGAAGGCCTTGGGCCTTTCCCCTTGCCAGGGTAGAAGGACCTGGGGCCTTAGTAACTCAGCATTTTCCCCACACTCCAGGAGGCCTCTCTGCCGCACAGGGGATGCTGTCCCTGGAACACTGGGAAAGAACCAGTGATGGGGAGTTCGCCATCTCCCCTAGGCTTCTCCATGGCCCTGCAGCTCCAACAGACAGGAGATCCTTCTGCTTCCTGAACCGAAAGCGGCCTCCCCAACTGGTCTGAGTTCCACTCTCTGGAGTCACGCTGGACATGTCCATTCCTTCTGCCACCGCAATGGCCCTTCTGAAGACAGTGACCAAGTTTCCAACCCTTTTCCTCTTAGGTGGCTATAGCTCAACATCAGATGGATTAAAGGTTTAGACACCCTAAGGGGAGTTGTTCGAGGGGTGGAACAAAATAATCACAAAACCCGATGGCAGGAGGCAGACAAGTCCTTACGATAGGAAAACTCACTCCCATAAATTAACTAATCTATAAGCTAATACAATTCTGAAACAATTCCAGTCAAATTGAGGAAGGGAAAATATAAAGTGCCCCTGGAAGATAAGTGGAGGATAGTCAAGCTATCTCTGAAATTGAATAACAAGAAGGTGGGACTTACCCTCTTAGATTTAAAAACCAGACTATATGGTAAAACTATAATACTTCAAACAGCATGGCACTAGAACCAGCAGAGCAGCGGGATAAATCGCACAGAAAACTGAAAGTCCAGAAATAGATTCTGTTACAGTCGAGAATGGGGACTGAGGTAAAGAAATGCATCACAAACTAAAACAAATATGGGCTTCAACAGTTAGCGCTGGGGAGAGGGTCTCGGCGAGAGAGGGTGGTGAGTAAGAGATAAATGTTTATTTTTCATTTTGTATCTTTCAGGGTTGTTTGGCTACCTTATATATGTAGTACTTTTTACAACATCAACATGTTTTTATGCGAACATATGTTATCCAGAGAATTTTATCCATTTTGAGTTTTCTCCTTTGCACATCTCTGTATTTAAGAGAAACCTAATAAATGTTATAACACTAATAATAAAAGGATATATGCTAAAGCATTAGCAATTGTGATCTCTGGGAGGTGGGTCAGGGGAGGTCTTTCACTTTTTTTTTGTTGTTGTTCTTTTACGATTTTTTTTCAAATTTATTTATTAATTTAAAAAATTAACAAATGAAATAAAAATTAACATAGAAAATCAGTAATTCACAATATCATCACTTAGTTGCATATTCATCATTTCTTAGAACATTTGCATCCATTCAGAAAAAGAAGTAAAAAGACAATAGAAAAAGAAATAAAACGAAAACAGAAAAAAAAAGATTATACCTACCATACCCCTTACCCCTCGCTTTCACTGATCACTAGCATTTCAAACTAAATTTATTTTAACATTTGTTCCCCCTATTATTTATTTTTATTCCATATATTCTACTCGTCTGTTGACAAGGTAGATAAAAAGAGCATCAGACACAAGGTTTGCACAAGGTGTTTCGCTTTTTAAGCCATACATTTTCATAACATTTGCTCTTCCTTCTTCCTACTTCTCTCCTCCTCCTCCTTCCCTCCCCTTTCCCTTCTCTCTCCCCATCTTCTTCTTCCTCTCCTCCACCTCTTCCTCTTTCTTCTAGCTCTCAAGTGTAACTAAAAATCAAGGAAGGGGGGAATGAAAATTTGAAAAAAATAAACAAACCAGTGCAGAAATGATGGATTACTCAATAAATGGGACTGGAAAACTGGCTAACGATTTGGAAAAAAATAAAGTTAGATTTGTACCTTACACCAGAATAAACCGGAGATGGTTTAAAGATTTAACTGTTAAAAGTTAAACCGTAAAAGAGCCCGAATACTTAGACAATTTTAGGATAAGGAACAACTCTCTAAGAAGGTGTCAAATGAAAAGATAGATTTGACCACGGAAAAATGGAAGGCTTCTTTCCATGAAAACAAGATAAACATGACAGATAAAGGTCAAACTGGAAAAAAATAAAAAAAAAGACAAGACCATAGAAATATAACAAAGGATCATGAATCTTATTTCTATAAAGAGCTCACACAAGAATTCCTGCCTCCTATAATTACTTTTACATCAACAATAAAGGGGGATTTGGCCATCATGAAACCATCATTTCCTGGGGGTGGGCTGAAGGTGGGGTGGGGGGCCTGGGCAGGAGCGCCCTGGGTGGGAGTGGACTGCTCAGGGTCGGAGGGGGGCTGCCTTCCCTGTGGTAGGGCACCCTGCAATCTGCACGCCACCTGGTGCTGCCTCCTTCCCAGCCTCAGCGCTGTGGGTGGGCACAGACCCCACCCCCTCGTGGCACGTCCTGCCTTCGCGCATCTGAGCTCACCGACTGCTTCGTGCTTACAAGTGCTGCCGCATTTCCCTATTTCCCTGCCCCTTCTGCCCGGCTTACCCTCCTGCGCTGCCACTGCCAAGCATCCTACTGTCTTTTCCGGGCTTCGGGCTTCAACTCCAAGGCCCCCTGTTCTGCAAAACCTTTGCCCCACCCTGGCCCCCCAAAAGAGCTCCCCCCCGGACTCCTGCAGCTCTTGTCTGTCAGCCTGCCCAGCACTTGTCACCACGCATTGTCATTTTCTGTTTGCCCGTCTGGATTCCCTGCTAGTCTCTGGGCTTCTCCAGATGGGGTGGGGGGCGGGGGGGGTCTCCAAGGACTCCCTCCCTCTCTCCAGGTCTGGCCCAGGGCAGTCAATATTTTGTGAACAAATCAATTATACCTTGGGTGCTGGACAGAGCAGGGGAGTGGCCTCCCCCAGGCGTGGTTAGTTCAGTTTCTGATTCAGTCAATCTATTTCCTAAAACAGTGCAATTTTATTAAAATAAGGACACGCGTCATTTAATCATCATGTATTTATAAGAACTTTAAAGAAATTAAAAGGGAGGGGCAAAGTTACCATAAAATCGAAAGAAAGAAACACACCCCAGGGCGGCGGTAGCTGAACCTGCTTCAGCCACAACTCTTCACTCCAGCAGCAGCGGCCTCGTGCCAGGCCATCCGGCCTCGAGGGCTCCCTGCCCTTGACATACCCCCAGCCTACTGGGGGACCCGGGAGTGGAAGAGAGCTATGAGAGCGACATCTCAGGGTTTTGCAGTGGCACAAAGAAGGCAGAGATGGCTGAGCTGGCGGGAAGCTTACAGTTTGCTGGGGAGACGTGCAGCTGACAGCTCAGAGGGCACCAGGCTTGGAGAACGGGGCATGAGCTCCTCAAGGGCAGGAGTTTTGGTCCATTTGTTCACTGCTGCATCTCCAGCACCTAGGAAAGCACCAGGCACATAGTAGGTCTTCAATATGTATTTGTTGATGGAACAACTGACCAGGTAATAGGCCTGGAATGGCCCTAAAGAAGGGATATGTCTGGAGAGGATGCTTAAATTACTTCTGGGGGGTCTCCCAAGGTCAAAGCCTCTACTTGAGTTAGGAGACGGGGCTGTTCCCACAAGACTGGGGGCCTTCAGAGTGCATAGCTCTGAGGGGGTGCGGGTCGATGGGGGGCCCTGGGCAGTGGGGGGAGTGAGGGGTGCCTCCAGAGCATGACGAGGGGTCTCAGAGGGGCACTGGGTCCCCGAGGACCAAGGCAGGGCCACAGAGGGCAGGGAAGCGGGAAAGAGGCCAGGGGAGCCCCAGTGACAGCAGTCCCTGGAGACAGCCTGGGTCGTGCCCTCCTTCCTGGGGACAGAGCAGCAGAAGTGGCAGGAGGGTGCTGGGTGGGGGCGCCGGGGGCTGAGGGAGCCAACCTAGCTTTACCAGGCGGGGGCAGCACAGCCCAGAAGACAGTGTGCACAGAGAAGGCCACAGTGGGCTGTGGGCCCAAGAAAGGTGATTTCCCTCCTTGTCCTGAGCACTGATCATGAACCAGGCCCTGCAATGGGAGCTGGGATTTAGGACTCAGAGGGATTAGGTATGTTCCCAAACTCACCCAGCGAGAGAGCGACAGCCTGGACTCAGTCCCACGTCGTCCTAACTGCAGATGCTGACCTTTGCTCTCTACTGAAGAAGGTGAGGCCACGGGCACATGACAAGCGGGAAGCCTGGGGGCAGGGCCAGGCTTCTGTCTGGGTCAGTGTAGCACCAGGGCCAGGCGTCAGAACCATGGGTCATCCTGGGGACAGGCCCAGACCAAGGTCAGGGGTCAGTCCGGCTGGAGGTGGGAGTGACCGGCTTTTTGGACTTTGTGCAGCCAGCCAGAGACAAGGTCTCAGGGTTGGTGGCAGGGACTGCCGGGGCTTGCCATTCCATCCCCCTCCCCCCACCCCGGGCCTGGCCTGACCTTCCGCCCAGGGCGGACCTGGACTGGCTCTTATCTCGGAGGGGCCCTCAGCTGCTCCCAGCCCTGTCCTAGCAGACAAAGGCGCTTTCTCTTCCAGCACAAGGGCTCGACTGCATGTTGCTCTGGGTCCAAAAGCTCCTATGAAGGAAGTGGCTCCCTCTCAGGGTGTGCAGGCATGCATGTGTGTGTGTGTGTGTGTGTGTGTGTGCACGCTGGACCCAGGGAGCTGGATCAGGGTGTTCAAACCCTCTCCCCGCCTCCTGGGTTTGAGCTGGTTCTGCTCTGTCTTTATCCTTGTGAATATATTTAGCTGCCCATGCTTGTATGAACATGTTTGAGTGGGTCTCTGTGGCTGTTTTGTGTGACTGCCTGTGTATATGTACTTGGGCATGTTTCAATATTTGTGAGCACACGTCTACACAGGCTTGCATGCCTCTGTACCAGCATAACCATGTCTGCATTTGCGTGTGTGCATGTGTTTTATGTGTGTGTCTACACAAGATACCAAGTACCAGCTCCAGCTGCTGTTTCTGGCCATGCCTCCCCATCCAACTTCACCTTTGGCAGCTGCTCTGGGGCTCTGCCGTGTGCAAGGTCTCCTAAACTATTCACGTCCATCTCCCCACCCCCACCTCTGCATCTGCCTGCGAACAACCTGGCCTCTTTCAGCTCAGGGAGGAAGACAGGTTTGCACAGCTTGGCTAGGCCCATACATTTTTCCAAGAGTTCCCTGGCTGCCAGCCGAACTCTTTATAGAAAGGCTCATAGGAAGTAGCCTAACAGGAAGGTGGGGACCCTGCCTAGGGGGCTCAGGACCCCCGCTCCAATCTCCAAGATTCAAGGGGAGCATCAGTCAGCTGAGCTTGAGCCCAAGAGGGGCTGTGACCTGAGGCTCCGCTTAAGAGAGAACTCCCCACACTTACGGTCTCATGGCCAAGGGAACAGAGCTGCAGGGGGGCAGGGGCGGGGAAGAGAACGGGCATCTCACCCCCCACTGAGAAAACATGGCTGGTGAGGTTCCAGAGAGGTGACCCAGCCATTTGGGGAGCCTGAGCCCCTCTCCTCCTGCTGCCCCTGGGCCCTAAAAACCCTGCTGTGGACAACCCCGGGTTGGGGTTGCTGTGCCAGGCTCGCACACTCACAGGGGCCGGCTGCAGGGAACCCAGAAAGTCAGAGTTTGAGCAGTGCTAAGATTACAGGGAGGTTTTACGCATCACCGACTAGATCTGGGGAGAAAGAAACCTCAAGCTGGTTTTCCCCAGCCCCTCTGAAGCCCAGGTGTGGAGGCTGTCCATGCTGTCACCTGCTGGTACTCCACCCTCCATCTGGACAAGGGTCTTAGGGGCAGCCTTGGGTGTTGAAAGGAGAGCTGTACCAATGGGGAGAGTCAAACTGATCCAGAGCAAAAACGCAGGGCGCAGGTGGGGCCTGGTCATGGGCAGGGGTGCGTGGGCTGTGGGTGGGTGGGGGGAGCCACAGCTCTGTGGGGAAGGGTAGGCAGGGGCCGTAGGAGAGGACCCAGGAGTCTGCATGCCCAGTCTCCCTCCAGAAGGCTCCAGGGTGCTTGAAAGTGACAGTTCTCACTTTTGGGGTGGCTCGTTGGGTCCAGTCCCCACCAACCTCTCCATTGCCTCTTTTCCGCAGGGGTCTTTTTCTCGACATGGGGACAGACAGTCATGGGAAGCTTTGCACTTACCTATTGTGTTGGGTCTGGGCTAGGGACTGGATTTGGAAACTTAAAAGCCAAGCAGAGAATTTTGATTTTGCTGTCCATTGTCATATCTTGTCCCAAGAAATGATCACAGGCTGGCTCAGCTTGAAAAGGGGAGTGGAGCCAAAGAGGAAACACATAGCAGTAATATCACAAAACAAAACAAGGTCAGGATTTCAAGACTATTGTACCATAATGGATGATTCTGCCGAGAAAGTACTACATTTGGGTGGATGTTGACTCCTTTTTAACTCTTGCTTCTTATAGAGGCTGGGAGGCTGGACTGGGGACATGGGACCCGTACCTTTCTTTTTTGGCCTGTTTTGTGCAGCTGGGCCATGCCTGCACTGAGTGTGGGACTGGCCGGACTCTCAATCCTCCTGCACTTCGGTCCAGGGAAGGAGGCTGCCTCTCCACCCCTCCCTCTCAGAATTCGCATTTCCCCCAACTTGTCTGGGCAACAAAGGAAGTAGCTGTAGGGGTTTAGTTAGCAAGACTGCCTCCGCCCCTGGTTCCTCCCTCCCTCTCCCTCTGTCTGATGCCCGCCAGTACCTGCATAAAGAGAAGGGACTATCCAAGTGGGAGCCCCTTGCCGCATGCATATGTATGTCCCCTGGACGGGGAGCCTGCGGCAGGGCCTGGGCTGAGGCCAGGTGGGTCCTGCAACCTGTGGCCCCAGGGGCGGGGGCTCGCCTCAGGCCCCTGAAAGCCACCTGGAGGCCAGCACTCCTCCTGCTGAAGGCTCCCACCCGGCCCTGGCAGTTCCTCTAGCTCTTTGCTGACCTGAGAAGTCTGGGAGCCGTGAATGGAAAAGCCTGGATCAGAGCTGGAGTGGGATGGGGCTGGGCGGCCTGGGAGCTCTGCCCCATTTTCCTGGTCGGGCCTCCTCTTGGTCCAAGCCAGGAAAGAGGCTTCTCACCTCAGCAGCCCTCGGCCCCCGCCCGTCCGTCCAGCTGCACTCCTCCTCGCTTCTCCCGCTCCTGCTGAGGTGGCGGTGGCTCGCTCTGGCAGTCCCCGAGGAGTCTCCCAGAGCCCAAATGTTGTGCTGGGGACACAGAAAGGCGAGGCACCAACTGTCACCCTGAGGGTGCTGGCACAGCACGGCTGCACGCACTGCGGACCCTGGAGCTGAGGGGCTTAATGAGAGATTAGACGCAGGGTCTAGGAGGGTTTGCAAAGCTGCTGCAGTCCAGCATCCTCTCTGGTGTCAGAACCCCCAGCACCTCCCCTGGTGGTATGTGGTACTTCCTGGGCATCCCCAGAGGTGGAGAGCTCTCTCCTCTGGAGTAGCCCCCTCCACTGCCTGCCAGCTGCCAGCATCACGCTAACCCTGTTCTCCTGAGTCTTTCCTTCTGAGGGCCAGCTGGACCCCCTAGGGGGGCAGGACAGTCAGCACTCTTCAAATGCACCTAATTCAATGCTCCCCCTCTCCCCCCTGCTGACTGCCTCTCAATGCCCCTGACTCTGCAACTCCTCACGGAGCAAACTTAGGCTGTGCCCGGGACCCAACTTGCAGGCAGATACTTGTCTGCCCTGTGGCTTATTATTATTATTTTGATTGAATCCACTGCATGTAATTAAAAATCAGAAGATTTCGCATAAATAGCTGAATTCCATCCTCTATTGAAAAAAAAATCAGGTATCGGGGAACACAGGGCTACATTCCTGCAGGTAGCAATTGGCTACGGCCGACAGCAGCTGTCCCGCTGAGCGCAGGTGACAGATGCCCAGTTTCCGTAGTCCCCGCAGCTTCCCATTGCCTCAGATCTGGCTCTTGTCACTCACGTATGTCATCCATTCTGTCCAGTAGGCATCTGAGTATATGGACAATGGTATGTGTTGAGAAAAGCGCCCGGGAACACTGAGGTCTCCCAGATGGAACCCTATTTCTTAGAGCCAGCCATTCAGGCAGGACAAAGTCCCAGAACTCTCCAGGAGAGTTCCACCAACATGAAAAATACCAGAAGTTGCTCTTTTTATCCAACAGTCATACCAAAAAGGGAAGGGGGGGCACGGTTTGATTTGGTATTGGGAAACCCGGGGCACATCTTTAAAAATTCCTTCTACAATTTTGAACACTAGGGTTGATGCCAAATTTACTAGGCTGCAGTTAGTTAAATCTCTCTTCTTGTATATCTGAAAATTATAGTACTTCCTCTCTTTGTCTTCCTACCTCTCTGCCATCACCTTCAAATGCTCAACGATGACAGAAAGCAGCTGTACCATAGCTGCTCTGCAATTGCCACTGGCCAGCAAAGGACCTGAAATCCGACGGGCAATCCACTGGCTGCCTCCAGACCCTCTACCTGTACTCAGTGGGTAGGGAGCAAAGGCCAGTGGGCTTGGTAGTTCCCGGGTCGGTCCTATGCCCCAAGCAGGCTCTAAGGTCCCTCACAGAAGGGTGGTGCCCAGTCTGTCTCCTCTTGCACAGCCACGCTTGGCACACAGCAGGAGAGCCAAGGCCCCAAGCAGATCCCAAGGGTTCAGTGGCTTTGGAGGCAGCTTGCTACCTCTTTGTCAAATGAAGGTCGAGTTGGCTGTGGGGTGGGCTGAGGAGGGATGCCTGCTGCTCTGAGCCACAGGCTGAGGGAGGGCGGGACGGGGAGTCACAGACTCGCTGTGCGGATTCTGCTGCAGCTGCTCTCTCCTGGCTTCCTCTGGGTTCTGCTTCCTAGGACGTGGCTTCCACTCAGCTAGGCCAGGGCACCTGCCATGGCTTGGAGCCACTGCTTGCTTGGACTCAGCTCCCCGACACCTAGCCTGCCTGTCGCCTGAACTCCAGTTGGGAACGTGACCAGCATTGGGTTTCCCTGTGTCAGGCGTGTCTTCCTGGGGGGCTGCCCTCCTGTGCGCTCTGCAGGTGGGCAGTCCCCAGGCCACCTGCAAGGGCTTTTGGGCTGGCCACTTCCCATGTTGTGGGTGGTTTTGCCTCCTGGTCTATAAACCAGAGCTGTGTCCTCCTGACCCTCCTGTTCCTGCCCTCTTTGGGGCCTCTTCCAATCTGCCCTCCTGTTCTGCTCACAAACCAGACACACGTGAAGGGGGAGGGGGGGCAGAGTGGGGGTGGGGGGCGGGGCAGGGCGGGGCGGCGCCAAATCGCCCTCCAGAGTGAAGCATCCCCTGGGGCGTGGAGGCGGCTCCAAGTCCAGCCTGTCTTTGAAGCCTGTTTGATCTTCTAAGTGGATGTGAATCATTTTCAACTGTATGACTCAAATGCATATAAAACCACGCTTGAGCTGATCCAGAAATATTTCAAATTAGCTTTTGCACTGAACCTGTGAATAAAATGGATGCTCTCAGACAGGGACCAGCAAACCTTTTCTGCAAAGGACTCGAGGCTTTGCCAGCCGTACTGTCTCTGTCGCAAATGTTCAGCTCTGTCGTGGTGGTGTGGAAGCAGTCCCAGACAGTACATAAAGGATCAAGCATGGTTGCATTCCGGTAAAACTTTAATTTGAATTCTGTATAATTTTCACGTCATGAAATATTCTTTTGATTTTTTTCAATTATTTAAAAATGGAAAATCCATTCTTTGCTCATGGGTTGTATAAGAGCAGTGAGGAGCTGACCCCCATGTAAGGAGGAGCGTTTGAGCCCCAGGCTTCTCTGTAAGCCAAGCCCTGGGGCACCCTAGCCCCGCCTCTGACCCCAGTTCTTCCGCTCACTGGGTGTGCGACAGAAGGCAGCGGCCACGACCTGTGTGCACCCCCTCACCTGCAGACCATGGCTGCACGGAGCTCAGGGGGCAAGGCGGGGCACAAGGAGCAGCAGCGTCGGCCCCCACCAAGAGCTGTGGCCGCCGTCCTATTCTTTCCTTCACTGGCAACCTTTAGTGGCAGATGTGGCCGAGCTGCCCTGGTGGTCAGGGCATGGGTGAGGGAGGCAGATGTCCCCTTCCCAGATGGCTCCTGCAGCACCAGCACAGCAGTTAGTGGTGGGAGATCCACAAACGCCCTTGGGTGAGAGGTAAGCCGTTTTAACACCAACAAGCTGGACCACCATTCTCCCAAACGGGATTGCTGGTTGTGCTTCCAGGTCAGTCCTCAGGTTTCCTGCTTGAAATAAAGCTCGGCTCTTTAAGGTCTGCTATCAAGGAAACTCAACCTATATCACTTGCAACCTGCCTTTCCTCTCAAGTCTCGGAGGACACCCCTTCCCTAGGCCCTTCCAGCTGAGTGGGAATCACCCAAACGACTCTGCCGTCTCTCTTTCCCGCGTTCTATGGTTGGATGTTGCCTTAGTGTCCCAAGCACCCAGGAACCTAGGATGTCCTCAGGGTGGTCCCCGGGCTCAGAGGCCGGCCAACCTCTCAGCTGGGATGGGAGGGAAGTGCTCTCTTTCCTGGGTTAGCTGCCTCCCCAGGCCAGTCTCAGAGCTCGTAGTAGCCCAGAGGCAGTATGGGCCAGAACGGCCTCTCCCCTTGCTCACCACTAGCACCCAATGCTCTGCTATGGATGCTATGGGGTCTGCTCCAGGCCCCACACGACAGATGCCCAAACTGACTTCCCTGCTGCTCAGTCTACAGCTCTGGAGTCAGTCTTTCCGAGGCCCTCAGGTATGTGTAAAATGATGATAGCAGCAGTTTTGGGGGGAATTGAAAATAAGGCCGCAAAGCAATTAAAACAAGCCCCACTCACGGGAAATGACTGGTAAGCACATGTTAATAGCACTAAGTAGGGTTGCCAGATCATTAAAATTCAAATTTCAGGTAAACAAAATTTTTAAAAATTTTAAGTGTACAAGTACGGCATGGGAGATACTAGGAAATTTCACTGTTTATCTGAAATACAAATTTAACTGGGCCTTTTCCCCCCTAAATCTGGCAACCCTACACTGAGAGAGGCTCCTGGATTTATTCCCCAGTCCCCAAATAACCTCCTTATCCCTTCAGTCCTCCCAGGCTAATGGGTTCATGTAAAATGTCCCTTTCTTTCCTGAGTGCAGAGCTCTGGGAATGAAGCAAGCCAGGAAGCCTGTTTTCTGCAGACTCTGAGTCTAATCCCAGACCCACTCTGTACTTGCTTTGGGAGAGGCTGAGGGCACAGTCACAGCCTAGCAAGGTCCAAATCACTGGTCGTGGGAGAACCTTGTTTCTGACCTAAGAAACAAATCCTTCCGTGGCTTCCGGATCAGGCAAACGAATGGTAATTCTTGCAAGAATCCATGTTAAGGAGTTCACTGTAAATGAGACAAGCATAAAATTTTCCAGAGGGTGTGACACTTATTTGAGTGCTCCATTTGTTCCCACTGCCAATTTTTCCACAAATAATTTCTCCACTCAGTGTCGGTCTCTGAGGTGGAGCGGCCCGAGACTGGCACCACAAAATCCAGTGTTCCAGCCTTAGGAATTCAGGTCTGGGGTGCCATCTCTCTGGGCCAGTGGGACTACAGGGTCTACCCAGCTCTGCTCCTTGTGATTGATGAGGTATCTTTGGCATCCTCTGCTGACTCGCATGAGGGCAGCCTCAATGCCAGCCTCCCTCTACCCAGCTCCCAAGATGCTATGAGGACAAATGAGATCACTTATGGCAAACACACATGTAACACGAGTTGAAAGCACTGGACTAACTGGACTCTTCTGCCCTCACACAAGGAGATAGCATCTACTGAAGCAAGGTTTGATGCAAAGAGTGAAATCAATAATCTCATGTACTCTGCCTGTATCATTACTTTATCCAGGAGGGTCTTTAAGTCTCAATCAAACATTGATAAAACCTTTAACAACTTCTTAGTTGAGAAGCTGTAGCAGGCCTTACTGTAAGGATGTCCCATCTACCCGTCTTATCTACATGTTCACTCATATGTCAGGCCATTCATCCACCCATCTCTTGGTACCCAGGAGGTGCCAGGTGTTGTGAGGGAACCAACAAGGGGTGAGGCTGGGTTGGCCACCTGCTCAATCCTGCATGAGGTTTTGGCCCTCTTTCCTGTTGGCCTCAATGATAAATTCTGACCCAGACCTTCTGGGGCTTGAGAAAATGATGCTTCCCAAAAGTAAAGTTTTTAAAACTTCAGCTGCTGAGATATTACTGTGGTTGTATGGATCTTCTCCAACCCACATTACTCTCGTCCCCCCAGAAGTCCCTGAGTATGTGATGAGATGGGACTTCTAGTATGTGGCACAAGGAAGGGGCATTTTCCAGGTATCAGCTCAGAAGCTTTCAGGCCCCAAGTCTGAGAAGTGGGATGCTGTGCTGCCACTCCCTCTCAGTGTCATGTATCCCAGGTGTCTGGTAGATGGAGAAAAATCATGTCAATCCACATGAACGAATATTTAGCGAACCCTCATAAAGTGCCCAGCACAAATTAGGCACCGAGGGTGGGCAGCGGATTTGATTCCTGTGCACATATGATGCATTCAGAAAACTGCCCCGGCAGCAGAACACGTCCAAGTTCCACTGAATTCCTCAAACACAAATTTGACTTCTAAACTTTGTTTTTTAAATACAGGATCAAGACCACAGACAATTTATTATGTAAGACATGGGGTGAAGGAGGATCAAGGAAAGGTATGACTGTGAGTGACATGGAATTCGATGAAAAGGCTCACGTTTGCCGAAGAGAGTTTAAATTTGGCTTTTGCTCTTGGAAACGTCAAAAGAATCATAAGAAGCACTTATGCCTTACAGAGCAAATAATCCACAGAGTGTCATTTTCATTTTGTAAACAGGGTCACAATAGCAATCAAACATAAGCCTAAACACCCAGAGAGTTAACATACAGGTTTGATAAAGGGTAACAAGGGATTTAGCATGCTAGTGGGTTTTAAAATCAAATCCATATTGAACCCTGTGCCCTACTAAAGATTATAAGTGAAACCTGGGGAAAGCAGCTTTTCCATACAAAACAGTAACAACAACGACAACGAAGAGACCCCAGACTCTGCTGGGTGTCTATAATACTCATTTGCAGTAAGGCTTTCAAGATACATGAGTTTTTATAGCATTTGTATTTTAAGGATTTAGGGCAAATACATTTTTTTTCTACTTGATAAAAAGAAAATTAGTACTTAAAAGGTTCAAAAATATATTGATTGAGTGATTTTTTTTTTTACATAAATAAATTATATTGATTTTTAGGATTTAACAGCTGAAAAAACCCTTTCCGCTTCCACTGGAGGCAAAACTGAACAAAATGTTAGTTAAATAGAGATAGCAGCATTTCTAAGAAATCTGTTGTCAGCATCATATAACATCTATTCTACAAGGATGTCATTAAATAGAATTTGTTCAATTACTGGATTCTTTCCTATATGATCAGTTACAGAATTTCTGCTTTACATCTTTGATTCACAGAACTGGGATTCCACTTTCGGAAAATACATATGACTGATTTTTCGGTCACGATTTAACAGACTTCTTTGAGATGCTCAGTTTAACATTTACATAATTTATAATCCCAAATGTATAAAAGACAATGACAAAAGCATCATAAATAAATAATGCAAACTGAAGTATTATGTCAAACTTTTGGACCTTCTGATAAATTAGCAAAACTGTAACAGAAAAAGTAAAAAATACAGTAAATTGTGACAAAAAGTGAAACTGATACTAGTGACACTCCCGACACTTCCGACCACCCCGCACAGCCTGTGCCCCAGAGGACTGAACCATGAGCTGATATCACGTCTCGGAGTATGAACTGCCAATAAAGAATACTACTGTTGAAAGGGACATACAATGAGGGGAAGGAGATGGAAAACGGGAATAAGCGCTGCTGGAGCAGGTTCTTCCCAGCGAATTTGGGGTCCCAAACAGGAAGCCGAGGAAGAGAAAATGTTAATTCACAACATAGTCTCAACTGACTTGACAGTTTAGAATTTGGGTCCGATTGTGAAATATAAAAGAGTAGAGCAGTAACGGAGAGGAGAAAAGACCCTTTCACAGTCGGATTATAAAAGGAGATACACATTTTGACCTCGAATAATTTGACTAAAGGACTTAGCAAGTGTAAAAGTGTTGAGTGACTATTTTGTTGCAGGTTTCAGAAGGCGCATTATTCTGGGTAAAGGAAAGCACAAAATAAAAACCCACTAGGCCCTGGTGTTCTCGAAACCAGAGATGTCAATTAGTGGCTAGGCCAGTTCTTAGGAGGAGTGAGAGCAGGGGTGGGCCCTGGGGAAGCAGCGAGCTCTGTGGAGTGGGAGCTCATCACCCAGCCCTGTGCAGGAACTCAAGGTGCATAAAACTCTCTCAAACTGAGAATAAAATTTTAACTTTGGGGAGTGGAGTGGGGGAGGAGTAACACATATATATAAAATAATGCCTAGTCAGTATTTCTTCTTGCTGCAGGTATCTGAAAAACCATAACAAAGGGCAAAATTATATTACTAACAGTAAGGTTTCTGTCTTTTATAAAGAAATGAATATATGTATTTTCAACCATTAGGTTATATACTTCTGTCTATTACTACTCATTTAGTAATCATGATAAAATAGGGCAATACTTTAACTCAAAAATACACACCAGCACTTTTTTTTCTGTGCTTTTTGGTTCCCCCATTACATTCTTCCCATCCAACACAGCTCACAGTAAAATGAGCTGCTCTGTCTCTGTTCGTCAACTCTTCTATGGTAGATCCCTAGACAACTTTCTTTTGTCATTTTTCCTCCTCAAGTAAGCGGGAAACTTGGACGAGAAGGGGTTAGGGCGTGTCACGAAGAACTGTGATAACTACCGCTGTGGAATGAGCTGGGTAACCACGGGGATCCTGTGCCTCCCGGACTAGAGAGACAACACCTACCTAATGAAGTGGCAAGACCCTGCAACTATTAACATCTTTTACCATAGTTCTCAGACAGGAAATTAGGTAGGTAATATTACTTATGGAAACACAGGTTCTTATGAAGGTGAAGTGAGGGAAGTAACAAACCTTTATGGGATAAGAAACTTACAAGTCACAATGATTTTAAATGAAACAAGTTCTAATTGGTGTCACTGTTAGAGTCTTGGAGTCCCCCTTCCCCGGCCTGTGCCACAAGTTCTCTATCTGGGAGCAAAGGGGCACTGGGCTCTGTGCAGTTCTGATCACTCCCTGGTTCCCTCTGGGACGCGGGAGCAGGCTCTGGGTTGGGGTTCAGGTTATCCCCTTTTGTTTTCTTCTTCTTCCTCTTCTGGCTTTCTAGACCTACTACTTCAGAATGTCTGGCCTGCTGCATGGACGGCAGAGCCATGCCCATGCCAGGGGAGAGAAACATGGATGGGTAAATGAGTCCAGGAGACACCCCTGGGATGAGAAATGGGTTAAAAGCCACTGGACTACTAGCAGTTATTGCAGGTTCAGACTGATCAGAAAATGGACTAGGTCCAGGCTTGTCTTCGGCAAAACTATCCATTTTTACATCACAGCTACTTGGCTTGTCTTCTGCAGTCTTTTCAGCCACTGATGCACCACTTTTTGTTGTGCTTGATAAAGATGCTGGAGCAGTCGAAGTGCAGGTAGTTGCCATGGGTGTACTGAGGAGCCCCCCGACACCAAACATCTGGGGCACCGTGGCCATTCCTGGCAGCATCATAGGCAGCATGCTTAAGGTACTTTTGACATCTTCACCTGCAGGCATTGTGGCAAAGCTGGCCGGGAACCCTACCAGTCCAGTGAGAGGGATGCCTGGCATATTTCTCATGTTCTGAAGTCCTACCAGGTCCATTCCAGCAATCAGTCCATTCATGAACAGGGGCCCCATTCCAGAGGAAGAATCGGCCACAATGGCAGGAGCTTTCAGGAGCTCACTCCGAGGCCGCCTCCCCCTCCTGCGGGGACCTGCATCTCGAAGAACAGGCTCAGTCAGGGTGTGATTGAACTTGTTTTCTGGAAGAAACCCCTGAAAATGGACAAAGAAATGAAAGATATTGAAGGTTACTGGATGGCAGGCGACCACCTTAGAACAGCTGATCGGTTGCACTGGCTCTATTCTGCCCAGCTCCACACAGGGTCCCAAAGCAGGCACGCTTCTCGTCTACTGGCCCAGTGCCACAGCTCTCTCCTCGGACTGGACCTGCCCAGAGGGTCTCTCCCTCAGCCAGCCACACGGGCACAGCCACAGTGCCTGTAACCAAGCAGTGTGCTTGCTGGGCAAGAGTGGTGTCTGCCCCATACAAAATCTGTCAGAGTGGAGACTGTTACGGCTGACATCCTTCAGATCCCAACATCTGTCTTCTTCATGGCAGGAAGAACTTTTAATTGATGCAACAAAGCTTAATGTGTAAGACAAGGTTTGGGGGTCAGACAGACCTGAGTTTAAAGCCTGACTCTGCAATGGCTGTGGGATTTGGGTCAAGCCAGTAAACTGCTCAGTTTCAGTAAAAAAGGACAATGAGATCTTTTAGGGTTTTTATAAAGTGAAATGTTTAATTCATTACCTGATCTACAGGGAGAAGTACCTGCTAAAGGGACACTATCATGGGTGAGCCTGCCTCACTCCCTTCTGGGTTGTGAGCTCCTGGAGGACAACTACTTGGAAGTACAAGAGGATCCCTACGTATCAGACGAGCAAATGAAGGAATTCTTGAATATTGTTGAAGAAATGTCGTAAAAATAAGTGATGTTCTGTAGTTTCCTTTAAGGGAAACACTTGATTTTTCCTCTATTCAGAGGTTTACTCTCCAGTTTCCTTTATTAGCAAAGAGCTCCCTTATTAAGCATTTCTGTGCCACATGGATTCCATGTGATTGTGCCTGAGACTCCACACTGTATTTGCAGGTCATCTGGCATCACACATTTTAATACTTATCCATTACACATCAAGATGAAGAGGCTACACAGACTTGCAGAGGAGACATAATGCTTTAAAATGATCAATGAGTGACAAGCAGCAGGGGGAGTGGGAGGTGTCAAGTCAGGAGTGGTTTCTCTGGTGGCTCCACTCTCTCCTTTCTCTGGGACTGGGGTTCAGGAGCTTTGCAAGGTAAAGAGGACAAAGCAGAAAACAAGAAAAGGGCCTCTCCTGCCCTCTTGAAGCTTACAGTCTAGTTTTAAGAGATACTTAAATAAACCATTGCAATTACAACGATTTGTTTAAAAAATGACATGAATAATTCCCATATAAAGGGAAGAAGGCTTCCTCATGTGAAGGGAAAATTTCTGCAACACTTAGTGCCTGAAATCCCTGCATTCCTCCTTACCCCTGCAACCCAACCTGACCCAACCATGTACTGTAAACCTTTTGTTTTTTCTCTTTCTGTTCTTCTCTACTCCTTCTAATTGTTATAATTTTTTAGATTTTTTTTTTTGCTATCGATTTTTAATCAAGGTAATATGCACACTGTATAAAAAAAGTCAAATTAAACTTCTATTGTTGGGTAGTCTCAGTCTTTTCTTGTATATAGGAATGTAAAAAAAAGAAATAATTCCCCCCTGGGTTTGTAGGAAGTCATTTTCCCTTCATAAGCCACTGAAATAAAGCAGCTCTAACTTCTCAGGCTTCTTTTGTTTCTGTTACAAAGCTGGTATTCTTTTACCACCTTCTCTTTGAAAGCAAATGCTTTTTTCTTTTCTCCACGACAGTTTTCTGGGTGTCATGTCAAACAGTTACCACAGACAACTCCTTTTCCTCTGATCCAAGGCAGTCACTTCTTGATCTATGACATTTTTCATCTCTTTCTTCCCTGAGGCAAAGAGGCGCCAAGGACTCTAGCCTTCTATCTGAGACACCGTGACCACCTAGCACAGGTGACAGGGCAGGGCAGGAGGGTGGTCTGGTACTGCGACTTGGTCTTGATTTCTAAAGCAGTAGCAGAGGTCTCCTTTGACCTTGCTGCCTTTCCTTTCATGAGCTCTTGAGCCTGAGAGGGCTGCTGCATGTAGCTGTAGGACAATCTACCAACATACCCACTTGTCAGGGTGCCCCTGGCCAGTCCACCCCCTGTAGGACCTTACTGCGTCCAAGAACGCAGAGGCCCACTCCCCACTTCCAGGACTGTGATTCTGCCTCTACTAATCACCAAAATCAGGTCACCTTACTGCATTCTTGAAGCCGCAGATGCATAGGTATGAATGTTTCTGAGTCCCCAGAAATAATGTTATTTTGGGAACCCTATACCTGTTCTTCAATTTTCCAAAGAATATTCAATAAAAATTAGTTAACTGCGGGCAGAAAAGCTTTATGATGACAAATCGATGTCTGACTGAAGAGAAAACTCATCTAAAAAAGATCTGTTTTAAAATCACAGAGCTGGAAGAAATCTCAGAAACTGCCAAGTTTACTCTCGTTTCTTTTCACAAACAGGGACAGCGATTTCCAGAGAGGGGCAGGGATGTGCCTGATGACACAGGTGGCCAGGAACAGAGCAGGGCTGGAACCTGGGTCCTGAGGCTCCCAGAGCCCTATCCATGCACTACATCACGCCACAGCCCTCTCATTCGCACATGGGACTGACCAGCTGCAACTGGCTAGGCTGATTAGTTCTGTAGTGTGGGGGAGGAGCTGCCCTCTGTGGTCCTGGGGATGATTACCTGCCGAGGAAGTCCCAGCTGCTTCCTGTTTCTAAGCAAGGCAGTAGGACTTGATGAACTGGGGCCAGGTTTAAAGCATAATACCAGTCTACCTTGAGCTCATCAGTACAAACTGTCTCATTCTGGGCTGGCCACTCTGTCCACACTGCCCAGTCTCTGGGCTCCGCTGGCCACACACCTCAGCCCAGGGCCTTGGCCAGGGCTAGCTTTATCTAGACCATAAAGCTTTTCTGAACCCACTTCTCCACAAAGAGCCAGGGAAAAGTGCTACGTTTTCTTTGTGCCACAAGTGATCCCTCTACACCCATAACACTCCAGCGGGAGGGGCACGTTTGATCTCAGAGGTCTTTCTGTTGGGAAGAAAACAAACTCAGAGCTTGATGAATACTGCCTCTACTTTATTTCCAGAAATAAAATAAATCAGGCCTCCTTCAGTGCACTTTATATTGGGTAACAGCACAGACATGTGTACCTCTGAGGGCACTCACTCAGGACTAGACAAGACATTTAGGACCAGTCTGAGCCCTGCATGTGGTCCTTTGGCCTCCCTAGCCCGGCCCACGAAGTGAAAGCAGCACTTCTCAAGCATCCTTAAGTGTCCCTGCCCTGCCCTGGCCGAGGACCATGGACATAGAGAGGGCCCTTTTAAAAATGGAAATATGCCAAGAAAGCACTAGCTGGTTTCCTCTCCGCCTCAGCTCTGGAGAGCAGTAGCAGAAAGGCCCTGGGGTAAGAGAACAGTTCTCCATCTAAAACAAAGCAAGAGGAGCACTGGCAGAGGAAGTCTCCATTAACCACGTCCTGTGGGAGGGAGTCAGTCTGGCAGCCCGGTTCCTGCCCACCCTAGTTAGGCACCCTTTCCAGCAGCTCTGTGACCACACGAAGCGGCCAAGTCGGACTTTGGCAGGTGTCCCTCCTGGTAACTATACCCTGGGAGCAAACCTGCTTCCTCCTTCAGAGGAGGCCTGGGGAGAGGGCAGAGAGAGCAAAGAAAAGGAGACATGCAGACCATTTAAGCCATGCTGGCGGCAGATTTGCTTTCCCGGAGGATTATACAGGCATTCCAAACTAAGAACATCTTCATGAATACTTGTTAGCATTTATCCCAAAGCCTGTGCGTTCCCAAATCCAAAACTTAACTCTTGGGTAGAGATAAGAGAAAGATGGTGGCTAGAGCTTCCTGACTTATTGCAGGAAGGTTTGTAGCTTCATCCAACAAATATTTACTAAGTGAAGAGAGCTCTAATAACCAAATGCAATATGTGGATCCTAGTTTTAAAAAGCCTGAGAACAAAACATAATAAACCACCAATTCTAAAGATATTTTTAGAATATCTTGAGAATTCTGAAAAATAAATTGGATACTAGATATTACAAGTTATTAATCTTTACATGTATGATACTGGTAATACTTACATAGGAAAATAATCTTAGGAGAAGTGATGTGATATATCCGCATATTACTTTCTAAAGGCACAACCAATAAAATCTACACATACATGTAAAACAAGCATGTAATTTACATATATTAACATATTAAAGTCTATGTGCATATAAACTTCATATATTTTACATATAAAATATATGGGTCTATATATTTTACATGAGTGACCATTATGTACTCAGCATTTTGAAAGTTTAATTCCACAGCCTTATGCAGAGCCTGCGTGCTATGCTAAGTCTGTGGTACCTGCCCAGCAGAGCCACAGCATACACTGCAGAAGGGACTTGTGAGCTTGAAGGAAGGAAGAAGTTCAGTGTGGGATTTTAATCTGTTTCTATAAGAAGTGGTAAGATTTCTGATGGGAAAGAAAATAGGTGGTCAGGTCTCCTGTCACAGGATGAGGTGTGAGGACATGAATTCGAGGGGACTCACCCTCCTGGGGACAAGCAGCTCTGTGGACGAGGGGCACAAGTGCTTCCTCTTTTCGCCTTACTGCAAGTAAAGGGCCTCTGAGGCAGGGACTGTGTTTATTTCACAATGAAGGGAAAGTGCATCACTGGTAAGAGACTGGGGCTTGCAAGAACAGCTCAGATAGAGGTTTTCTGGCAAGAGGTTAGCATCTGCAAGGGAGTGACGAACATTAATTTCCAGAGAACATGAAGGATATTGTTTAACATGTAAAAAGAAATAAGAAAGCCAAGGGGGAAACCACGTGATTTTTTTTGACACGTCATAATCCAATAGTGCAGAGACTACAACAAAGGAAGAACTGGAGGTCTTTACTCAGCTGAGACAACTTAACCGAGACACCATGCACTAAGACAAAAGGAGAATGTGTAGAGACAGGATGAAGGGTGGAGGAAAGACAGATGGGAAAAAAATTGAAGCTGAATCAATCTGCATAGCACAAACAAGGTCTAAGAAAGGGGTGTAAGGACACTTTCTGGGAATAACAAGGGAGGGGAAAAGGGCAGCTTTTCCAATGGGATAAACTTTCTAATGAGCAGCACATCAGGGAGACAGGTTTCTCTTCCAAAGTAGTTGTGATAACAGACGGAGATGACAGAGTGCCACCTGTGTGCAGGGCAGCTAGAAAAGTAACAATCCAGGTGACAAAATCAATAATAAGTTCCTTGAGAACATTAAATACCAACTTCTTTCTGCACAAGGAGGAGGAAATGACAAGGGTGGGTGGTCTTTTGAAGCTAAAAAAAAAGAAATCACATTCAGCCAATCCCACCAAGAAGGGAATTAATACACAAGGAAAGATGGAGCTGGCGGTAGAGTACTGAAGAGGCATTCAGGAAAGCTTATGAGTTTATGGAACAACCTGGGAGGAGTAAATGCCCCCACGAGGCTCTTTGTAAGCAACCTATTTGGGAAGAATGTACTTTTAGAAGGTTTAAAGCACATTTATGTACACTTTTCCAAAAGCTCAACAGTTTAAGTTTGAAATGTTATTATCGCCCCCTAGAGGTTATGAAATTTGTATTCCAAATTTGACTCATCTGTAAACTATAATTAACTCAGGTTCGTTATACTAGAAGTATTTTGCAGATGTCTTTGAAGTCCCTTCCAGTTTTATGATTCTATAATAGGAAAAGGGCTATGCTTGAACTCATCTGTTTTTAATCGGCAGTGAGGATGGCCTAGGAGGAAATGTCCTAAATTGTAGCCAGAAAACTTAGATTAAAAAAAAAGGAAATTTCTAACAATGAAGTTTGTTAAACACTGGAAAAAGACTTCTGATGGTTTCTTTTTCTTTGTAACTCTCCACAAATCGGGGCGGGGGTGGGGGGACGGGACAGGACCAAGCTTTGGGGGTGGCGTAAGTGCAAACAGTTTTGGAGGTAAGGGTTGAAAACAAATGACCGGGGATGTCACAATGCAGTCAGAAATGCTCCAGCACCACTGGTCACCATTTACCAATTTCCTGTGCTGGCCTCTTCATCTCCTAGAAAACAGGGCCCCACTACCCATTTCTCAGCTGAAACTACCTCTGGAGGGTGGCTCTACAAGGAAACTACCCTTTGTAAGGAATCTTGGCTCCTTGTTTATAGTCCTGTCCTTACCCTTGCTCCTGGCTCCTTGGTGATAGCAGGAATCCTTTCTTCCCCGCTCAGAGAACTGATATCCAATTTTCCAGGTTCCTTACAGCGTGGCCTCCTCTGCTTCGGTTTGTCTGAAAAATTCTAGGAGGGAAATGGAAACTGACATTACAAAGTATTCTATCACAGATTCTTCTGACAAGGGTGGTATTTTTTCATCTGATTTTGCTTTTTTCTAATTAATGGCCCTGTGCATTGGATCCAGTCAAGCTTATGTCAGAGGAAAGAGGCACCAAGCCCCACCTAGGCTTTCTCTCCTTGAAGCATCAATGCTCGAGAGCTGACCAGTGAGCCCAGGCCATGGAGATGACTGCTGGCCTTGTGGGCCCACCTGCCCAGACTAGAACACTTGAGCTGACCCCCTGGGGCACCGCTTTGTTGTTAGCTTTTTCCTCCAAAAATCATTTTCTCTGATTCTTTCTCTCTACTACATACCTGGCTGGTTTTGTTTGTCTTTGGAAGGTATATGTCTGTGTATGCATTGCTCCTCCTTTTATGTTGAGCTCTCTACCTATGTATCTTCTTAATTAGATCTATTGTGGTGAGGTAGATGAGCAGGTAAGAAAAGAAAAACTAAGAAAGGACATCTGTGTGTCTTAAAGGTCCATGCTCAGAAGTGCTCTGTCCTATTTCTAACGTGAAGCACTTAGGGCAAGGCAGTAATATGACCTGAAGGAAAAGTCCCCAAAGTAGTAACTAGAAAACTAAGAACAGACTTCCCCAAAAGGTGATAATGTATTAACTTGAAAAGAATATGCAGGAAAGAATTCATGAAATGGCAGAACTCAGGCAACCTAAAAACCTCCCTGTGAGCTGGTAATATTGTCTGGTAAATTTATGGGGGATGGAGGGGCTGAACTTAGGCAACTTCTATTCTTCTAAGATCTTGTATGTTGACTACTTGGCACCATGTTCTGACAGACTAATTTCTGTTACTGGAGAATTTAAGTAAAATTTAAACTTGAAATTAAAAAAAAAAATTTAAACATTCTCAGTTGACCCAGATTTCTCTCAAACAGCTTCAACTTCCTGGTTTTTCTCAGCAAGCTTCTCATCAAAAAACCCTGCACCAAGTTAGCAGGAAATAAGCAGTGGTCTGAGACAGCACAAACCAACACTTACTGTCCCAAAGCTAGGAACTTCTAGGGAATAGTCAGACTGCTGCCTCAACCAGTCGAGCAGACTCTTGCTGGGAATGGGTTTCTCAGCCTGGCTGCCGGCTGCTGTGCCTGTCTCAGGTGCTGAGGTAGCAGGCACCGGCCCTTCAGGGTGTGCGGTGCTCAGAGTAGCCTGCCCTGGGTCTTCATGAACTTCCTGGACAAAGGGAAAACAAGTACGTGTAGTTAATCACAATAGAATGAAAACTAGTTTCTACAAGGAAATGACATCTGCTAAGATTTTCTTTAAATCTCTGCATCTATTTCTACTCTAATATCACTCTTGTTAGAGTGCTTGGATAAACCCTACACGCACTACTGATGCTCACATCAACTTGTGCACATGCTGGATGTCCCACCTACCTGAATGCTCCTCTCCTCCCTTGTCTATCTGCTCAGTCACTGTTACCTCCTTTGTCACAACTGGATTGTCCCAGGCCACACCGACTGCTCCAGCTTCTGTTCTCCCACAGCACTGTGCTCACAGCTCTTCCACACAATGAAAAATGCGGCACTGTGATTTATTTCCTTGCCTATTTCTGCTTCTAGAGCTTGAATGCCTGACTTACTCTTTTCTGTATTTCCAATGCCCTATAATGGGGTCTAATGATAAACTACCATGTCAGTGCTAAATAAATAGTTTCATAACAAATTTTAAAAATACTCTCTGAGACCAAGGAAAAACATTGTTTTTATCAGTCATCCCACTAGAGTTCTATGATGATTACAGATAAATCAGAGGAACTATGGCTTTGTACTTCTAAAACATTAGCCAACCTTTTAAAAGCTTATAGGACTGGGCAGAGAATCCGCCCCTTTTGCTTCACCAATGATAAAGAAAATCTAAGAGGAAGACATAACCTAAATAACACAGCTCAGGAGGAAAAGCTCTCAGGCTCTAGACACACAAAGCCCTGCTCTGCCAATTATTAGCTGGGTAATACTGGCTAAAATATTTAATGCTTTTAAGCCTCAGTTTCCTCATCTATAAAATGGGAATAATAATAACACTTACCTTCATGGGGCTGTTGTGAGGGTCAAATAGGACAATCACATAAATCCTTGAACACAGTGCCTGGCACATAGTAAGTACTCAATACACAGTGGCTATTATTATTTTTTTTAAAACAAGAAACATGAAATATGACTCCTGTTCTGGAGCTCTAAATTCAACAAATGGGGAAAAAACAAAATACAAAGATAGTTCAATGGTCTTTAATACTTAAGCAAAGTCTAAAGGAGCCCCTTGCCAGGTATAGTTTCTGACCTTTTCTGTTTATAATGAATTCCTTTGAGTTTAGGATGTGGTGCTGTGGTATGAGCTCAGTGAATCTTTGTGGCAACCCTCTGCAATAGATGCTGCTGCCCTGACCTTACAGAGGAGTGAAGGGCCCAGCGACGCACCCAAGATCACCCAGTAAGTCAAGCAGCCAGTATCAACATTTAGGTATTCCTGACTCCTTTCCTTCCCTCAGATTCCAGGTCCTGAAAAGAAAAGCCCCACTAACCTGGAGAAATGCTGCCCCAAACTGAACCTTTTCTTATTACACACATTCAATCACCAAGGGCTCTTCCAGAAACACAGGAGGACTTGAGTTGTTTCTCTCTGAACTAGTAAGGGCTCCTGGCTCATTTCTCCAGGTTGAATGTAGACTAAGGACCATTACGGATTAATACCTATTTCTAAAACAGACTGAGGATAGTTTTTAATGAGAGTGAACACAAACAGATAAGACTAAAAGACTATAAGCCAAATATTTTGTATCTGAGGAAGAAGGGTTTGTTTCTCACTGTAGAAATGTCAATGTTTTTATTTTAATGACCTTATATACCCACCAAAATTCCCGCCTGAAGTGAAGGTTCCTTCAAAAAGATGAAGTCCATTCCCCCTTCCACATGTTTTCGTCTCCCTCTCCGCCTTCTTGTGGCAGCATCGTCTCTTCTTAGGCTTCCGTTGACAATCTGTCCGGTCACTGGATGGATCAGCCCAGCTTGTAGAATCCCAGACAAATCCATGCCAAGGGCTCCTTGAAGTGAACTGACTGCCCCAATCTTAGGGGTACTGGCACTCACTGGGAAAGGGGATGTGGCTCCTGGGGACCCTTCTGATGTGCAGGAGAGATCTATAGCTGACTCTCCATGCCAGCCATTGAGGACAGTGGAGGGGTGCCCATGGCTGGCAGAGAACTGTTCCAAGCTCCGAGCCTTTGCCTCTCTCTCCACCTCATATTCATAAGGACGTCTGTGCTTTTGTTCATCCTTTGTGAACACTGGAGACAAGAAGCTCTCCTGTGAACATACATGTGGCAACAGAGCTGTTTCAGTTCCACTCTGTGGCTGAATCCCAGCTCTTTCTCCAAGCCTGATTTCCCTGGGCCTAGTATTATTTCTAATCAGTTTCTTCTAAGTCAGGGCTTCTCAAAGTTTAGTACCAAATCATCTGGATGTCTTGTTAAAATGCAGATTCTATTCAGTGAGCCTGTGTGGCACCTAAGTTCCACATTTCTAACAAATTTTGCATTTCTAACAAATTCTCAGATGCTGCTAATTCTGCTAGTCCATAAACTACATGGCAAGATTATGACTCAATGATTCCAACCTCATTTGCACATCAAAATCACTTGGTGAGTTAAAAAATAAAAAGTAAAAAAAATCACAATGCCCAGGTCACACTTTGGACCAAATGAATCAGAAGAATCGCTGGGGGGGGGGGTGGGGGGGGCGGGCGGTGAAACTCAGACAGCATCTTTTAAAGGTTCCCAGCTGATTCCAACGTGCAGTTTGAGAGTGAGAACCAGTGTGGTAACAACTTATCTCAGAGAAAATGTATCACCTTCCACAGAAATGTTTTTACTTTTGCCTTGATTTCCATAATTCCTGTCAGTTGTCATCATTAGTGCAGTTACTCAAGAGCTGAACACACTGACCCATCTGTGCCTTCCTTTCCTTACATATTAGGTATCAAGTCCCATTAAGTCATCGTCACCAATTTTTTGCCCTTTTGTATTTGCCCTGCCATTAACCTACAGTCTTCTTAGAATCTTACCCCTTCGACAGTTTGTCTCTCGGCCTCTTAGCCTCTATAGCACTCCTCTCTCGTGACCCCCTTGCTTTCCATGCCAACTGGCACAGCACTCCAGTGGAGGTGGGAATGCAACCTGCTTTCACCAGGCATTTCCCTGTTCTGAAAGTTTTAATAGCACCCCAATGCCCCACAGCCCAAGTCTAAATTCCTCAATTAACACTAATGGCTTCACTTATAAAACTCCTATCCACTAGGTAAATATTTGTTAAATGAGTGACTGAATCACGAAGTGGGAAGTGCCCACCATTCTTTGTTTTGTGGTCAATACCATTCTATGCCTCACCTTTTGGATCTGGGCCACCAATGCTGCGCCATTGCTGAAGCTGTGTTCTGATGCCTCTGGCTCCGAGAGGCTGTTTCGAGAACCAGCACCGCTGCTTAGCACAGGGGTAGGCATTGTGCCCGAGGGCTCATACTGCTGGCTAGAGGGCCACTTCCCCTTTAACACTACATGGCAGATATTATCTAGGCGGTTAATTATCACACGATCCTATAAGAAAGGACAATAGTTGAGGAGTTAAGTACGAAGTGGCCCAAATTTACAAAATCCCCTGAGACAAAGGGTCAAGTTTTCTCATCAGGAGTTGATTAGCAAAGAGTACACTCAAATGTACTTACTGTACAAGATTCAAAATGAGGACAACTTATACTTTTATCTCATGGCTTAATTAGTCGAGTGCATACATCTTTAATGTTCAAATGTTACAAAATGAATACCATTTTGAAGATATTAAATGTTTCTTTGACTATGTTATTTAGAAATACTTCAATTGGTTCAAATAAAGGAATCAAAGCTGAGAGGCTGTGGGTGGAGAACACAAGGTCCGGGAGGTACCTTTGGCCACTCCGAAAAGGAGTAGAGGGCTTTCTCCTGCAGCAGCTGAGCCATGGTGGGCGCTCGGGCCTCCTGCAGGTCCTCCCCGATATCTCCTGCGATGCCCGGGGTGGAGCTCTTACTTTCCTCTTCAGAGTACTTCCCTGGATAATCTGGGAAGAAAAAAATAAATTCTTTTTAATAAAAATAAAAAGTAAATTAGACACTTGAGCTACAGGAGTGATCTCAGAGGTCAGGGCATGCAAGCTGTCGTGTTTTTTTTTTTTTTTTAATTAGCCCTTTCTGGGTTTGTTTTAAATGTAATATTATTTACCATATTTTTTATTTCCAGAAGAACCATATCAGTTAAGCCAAAAAGGTAATTTCTACTGTAGAGCTACCCACACATATCATCTGACAAAATCTGCATAATCAAAAACACCCCTCCCCACAAAAAAGGAAAACAGAAAGGAAAGAGAGAAGGTAAGTGGTCATAAAGAGGCTTTTCACATTTGCTATAGTGTCAGGAGGAAATGGAACATCCTAATACTTTGATAAATAAGGTTCAAGAAGTGGCAACATTTTTTAAGGGGCCGTTTATGAAATTTAACACGGCAAGAGGCTATGGTGAAATGATAAAAAGTCATGAAACCTAAAAAGAACAAAGGTGAAATAGATCCGATTCATATATAGAAAACAGTATAAAGAAACCTGGAACACTTAATTAGTTCTCTGAATGAGAAAAAAAAATGGAAATGAAACTCAATCGACCTTCCACAGGCTGCAAGTTCATTACCAACGTGGAAGGGATCTTCAGAGACCCCTCATCAGTAATGGAACAGAATGAGTAGAGGGGAAGTAAATGCCCAAGGCAGCAAAATTTGTGGATCTCTTTTCTTCATGAAATGACAAAGACTGTCTATCTTCTAAAAGGTTCAGCTCTCACTTTTGACTGCAGAACAATTCTTGCGGGAGATGCAGAGGCCTCTCACTATAAGCAGACGACTTGCCAGTCTCTGCAAATCCAAGGAGAATTGGCCTCAAGAGACGGAAAGATAGTCGGTTAAGAAGTAAAAGTAAATGAGTAACTGAAATTATAAACTGTAATAAGTGCTATAAGAGGAAAAAAAAAATAGGGTGCTGAGAAGGGAATAAGAGAGGAGGAGCTACTCAAGCAGGCTGGTAGAGGGTCTCTTGGAAGAGAGGACACCAAGAAGAGGAGGAGGCAGTGCTGAGATGTCCATGCTGAGGAAGGCAAAGACGGCCAGGGAAAACGACAGGAGGCTGGAGGGTGAGAAAGCCTTCCTGTCATGCAACAGGAAATATGGATTTTAGCCTAGCTCCAATGGAAAAACATCAATAAAAAGTTTTAAGCACAGGAACGGGGTAAAGTTTAAGAAAAAGTATATTGATGGGAGAAAACTTGGATTAGGAGCTGCATTTGAGGGTTGAAGCAATTACTTTATCTCCACGAGCGGTGACTCACTTCTCTGTCCTGCTCTCCCCATACCTCAGGTGTGCAAAGGGCCCCTTCTGAGGTCTGCAAAAGCACTTTTAAAAGCATCAGCGCAAGCTGCCAAGTTCACTACTGTCTCCCATCCTGACTGAGCAAGTCTGGCTCTGCCACCACAGGACATCAGTCTTGAAACATTTCTCCCCATTAGCATGCTCATCTTGACCCAGTATTCCTTTGTCTTGGTTTCTTAGGGCTGATACTTGGTATCTTTGCCCTGACACAGGGCTCAAAAAGCAAGGTGGGTTTTAGGACACAGATCATAGTGAGCCCCTATGGCCTCAGGTGAAGAGCACGAGGGTAAGTGGCTCCTCCTGCATCGCCTTGGGATGCAATTTGGTCAAGCTATTTTCAATTCAACTTCTTGATCCATTCTCCTGGCTAGTGTGCAGATTTGATTTGGGTTAGGACTCTTCTCAAGGTAGTCATTAACTACAATGACTAAACCAAAGGTGAGAGAGCCCGAAAATACAAAGAAGCTAGAAAATTCAAAGGAGCTTAACTCTGCTCCTCCCTTTAACAGAAAATCACTGTCCCAGAATGGAGAGGCTGTGCCGGTCTCAATCACTGAGCACCATGCCAGGGGCCCAGGCAGGAACAGGAGGCTCGTTTTGATGATGACAAGGATGACTGCAACTGCTTTTGTTCACTTTAACATGTGCACTTGGGTCCCAAGAAATAACAACAATAGTTAACCATTTTTTGTTGTACTTATATCCCAGAAGAGCAATAAGAATCTGAGGTTACTTGGCTTCTTTTCCTAACTTTAAAATTCATTCTAATCTGAACCCTTATTTAAGACTTCATCTACTTAAGAAGATCAAGTCTATTTGTGTTTTTGTTGAGTTACTTTTAATTTTGCTATTTTTATTTGAGTCACTAAAAGGAATCTAAACCAAATGTACTGATATTAAATCACAGGTTTTCTGAAAATGACATGAACAAATGATACTATCTTTGCCAACCTTAAAAAAGATCAAACACCTGTATTTTTTTGAGTTTCTGAAACATTAACTGTACCTATATTAAATTACAGGTTCCCAACAGTCCAAGACTGCTCTGCTTTAACCAGTTTTAAAGTACCTGATCTACTAATGGAAGAATAAATTACGGGTCCTTGAAGCAATACCTTGCACAAGAACCCCAGCCTAAATCGCATGGTTGATGGAGGAAAGATGACATGACTTTCTACAGTTATCGTCAATTTCTGGAATGAACACAGGGGAACTGCTTTAACTTTCAGACCAAAGCTATGCCTGTGATCTTTGGTTTTAAACCTTCAGTTTAAAACATGGTGAGTAGAGATAGGTACATTTCAGAAGTATAAAATACCTGCACACTCCCCACTTCTCCTCTCTGCTCCATCCCATTGTGGGAGGACCAGTCCATCTAAAATAGCATAAGATCCCACATCTTGTACCTTGACCATGGCAGTTCCCATCTCTATCATAATCATCTTTATTCTCAAAATCCATGTTTTCTGACTTGAGGTCACTTCCTTCAAGAGGATATGTAGGGAAGCCTTTTTTCTCTTCTGTACTTTCTTTCCAGGGTTCTTTTAAGAGTTCATGCTTCACTTTAAACGGCTCTGATGAAATAGCAGTAGGGTCACCCTCCATTGTGGCATTACTAGTTTTGCTTTTGTACAGGTCTGGGTTATAACTCTTAGGTTTCTCCATATCAAAGTCATCCTTCTCGATGCAGTGCTTCCACCTCTCCATGTGTCTGCACTGACACTGACAGGCTGCTTGAGGAAAGGCCCTCTGGGGCCCAGGATTCTGGCTTATCGCCTCCAGGCTTCCTTTTCTGGTCTCATCGATATGTAAACCTTGGCTCTTTTCTCTTGCGATATTAGAGGGCTTGGTTAGATGCAAAATCTCAGGCCTCTCCCTCATGCTTGTTGCCATGTCTAAGTTTTCTTCCTCTTCCTCATCATCATCGCTGTGGTTCTGACTCAAAATCAATTTACTTTCTAAACTTCTGTTTTCTAGTAAATCAATTAATTGCTGATTTGAGGACAGGTTTCTTTTGGAGTCACAGACACCAAGATTATACATATCTATAAACCCACTTTCATTTCCTTGATCCAAGGAAGGGGAAGCCATGCTCTGGGATTCTAGAAGCTTAATGCTGTCAGGTGTCTGCCCTGCCTCACTGCAGCAGAGTTCTCCTTCCTTTGAAAGAGACATCAACAAATGGTTTGCATCCTTATTGTTCATTTGGGCTATTCCTGCTTCTAAACTACCCATAAAAGAGGGGATTGAAGCTATTTCCGCCTCATGGCCACCAGACTGGTAGTTCCCATCTTTGCTTGCAGAGATGACCACAGCATCTTTTCTGGATTCTGTACTGGCACCACTTGGGCTGTCCTGAAAATGGCCTGGGTCCCGGCTGAGCACCTTCTTACCATACATCATGGTCTCCAAGGACTCAGGCAACAGGCTTTCATCATGGTTGATGGAAATGACATCCTGCACTTTAGAAATAAAGTTTTCACAAACTATGTCAGATAAGCCGCCCCCAGGATGACCAAGATGATCATCTCTGTTTTCTATTTTCACTAGATTTTCAGGTTCATTCTCAAGGGACTCCAAAGTCCTACTTATTTGAGTATATGTAAGAGATTCATATAGTTTGGAGTTGGTCTGGTAAAGGCAACAGAGACTTTCTGGTGCCTGGGTATCAATTCTCTTATGCTGGGCATAGTTTCTGTAGGCATCCAGGAAGGACAGCTGGGGATCGTTCATGATGTAATAGTCAGTACGGTTCAGCCCATGTTTGGCAGTGCCGATAAGCAGGTCTCGGTCATGCTTCCCACACTCCCACCAGACTGGGAGGTAAAGGCTGGGTCTGCAGAGCTGGAGGCGCTCGTGCAGCTGAGGGCACTTCAGTACTTGTTCTCGGACCTTCCGTAAAAGTTCAATGCGGTACAGAGTTCTTGCAGCACGTTCCTCAGTGATGGGTTCAACATAGATGGCGGTATCTAGGGGACCTGGCGAGAGAGGGAAACACAGACAGAGCGTATCACTTAAGGACACTCACTGCCTACTTGAGCTTCTGAATCTCTGATTTTACAATTGAATTCTTTGTCTCCTCAGCACAATAGTCTTAGGTGTGTGCACTTGACAAAATGGGAAAGTAAGAGGGGATGGAAGATTCTTATGAAACAGGGAAAGACCCAGTGAGGGTGAAAGAAGAACACGAAAACTTCAATTTTGGAATACTGGTTTCAATTTAGTAAGCATGTATTGTTATTTAATTCTCACAAAAATCATGAGACACATACTATCATCATCCTTGTTTCAAAAATGAGGAAATTGGCTCAGAGACGTTATCTTGCTCAAGGTGGCAGAACCAGGATTTGAATCAAGGTCTTATCAGTGTGACTCCAAAGTCTGGTTCACTGCAGCACACCCCGCTGTCTGGCCTGACTGAGAATACCCTCACCCGCGCCCCACAGAGGCAGAGTCTGGGGGTCCTGGGCATGAGCCAGTTGGGCAGGCTCAACGTTTGTTTTAACTTTCCTAAACTACAGCCTCATGGTCCAGAGCAAGTCTATCTACAAGCGTGAAGCTGAAGGGGGACTTAGAAGAAGCTGCTGTATATTTCAACCAGGAAGAAATTTTTCAGAAAGGCAATTTATCAGATCAGGGGATGTTTAAATTACAGCCACTTACTTTTTATAGTTACAAATCCAAACACGAGAAAACATTTAAGGTTATTAAGACTCAATTTAAGCAAGGTACAGTTTATAGGAGGATAAGTCTATATGACTTCTTAAAAAACAAAACAAAACTATACTCTGGAAATTTAATAGTAATTATTAAGATTAATAGTAGTGGCAATATTGCTGTGATTTTTAAGCTGAATTTCAATTTCTGTTCAAACCATATTGGGAGACAGATTTTACTTCATGAATGTAATTAGAAGTTCATGAGTTTCTAAAAACCAACTTTTCTTTCTACTTCTATATTTATACTTAAAGGTTTTCAATAACTTGAAAATAAATCAGCATGCTCTCTCCTCGTCTCATCTGGGATATACTGGCGGAGGGTTTTCTCACCACCATCTTTCCACACGGGCAGACGACAAACGTTCCGGCACATGGCCACAAAACTGTGAAAGTAGTGTTCTAGGCTCTCGTCCGACTTCTTGTCCAAACGGGAAATGACGCGGAACTGTGTCCAGTCGAAGGTTTTCTTTTCTTGATCATACACAACACCAAAGGAAGACACTGTTCTGTAGAAGTCTGCTTGTTCTCTCCTAGTCCACCTTGAGATTTAATCAGAAAGGGAGAAAATGAGTGAGCTGTTCTTTTTTTTTCTGTAAAGCCAAGAACTACTTATTGGGCACCTACTATGCAATGCCATTAAGTCAAGAAAGCAAGTAGAGCTGATTTGTCTTTTTTATTGTTTATTTTCATTTAAGCTAAATTGTGCTAAGAGGCTTATAATAAAAACAGCCCATCGTCCTATTCTCAAAGAGGTTCTGGTTTCAAACAAACTTTTTTCTGGTATTTACCTACTTCTAAATCATGTGTGTGTACTTGCCATCTCTTGATTTATCATTTTTAGAAATTACCTACTTAACTTCTATGGTAGATAAAAGTTTTTTCTTTTAAATACTACATATGCTTAAATATTTCCCCCCCTGTGGAACGATAGAATCCTTCAGCAATCTTTCAGATCATTAAATTCAACTTCTTCATTTTACACATGAAGAAACTGGTCCAGAGAAGGGAGTGAAAACCTCAGCCACAGAGATCTCCTGACCCCTATTTCACATCGGCTTTCTTGCTGGTTTTATGGAGAGAAGTCGCACAAATCAGTATCTTCTCTAGGCACAAAGGTTCTCTTGTCTTTACATCCTACAGGATGAAGATAATGACCTACGGGAACTGGGCATTATGTATCACCCATAGTTCTTAGGAGGGACTCTTGGGCATGGTAGTCTCCACTCCCAGAAGGAGACAGGCTAGGAGTGGGGTGAGGTGGTCAGTAGAAGAGTGAGAAGCAGGGAAGAAGGGGCTCTGGTTCTTCTCTTTGGGGCTCTGGTTCTTCTCTTTGGAGCTGTGAAAGATGGGAAAAATATTTTCCTTGAATTACCAAATTCCATAAAGTCAGAAGGAGTACACAGAAGTAACTGAATTTGTTATCTGGTACTTTTTTTTAATTCACTGAATGTTATATCACAAGGAGGCAAGATATAAAGACTCAAAGAATCGCAGCTTTGTTGATATTTTCTGGTAGCATCATTCCTAGCCTGTGTTGGCTTTTTGAAGCCTTTCTAGCTTGAGTCTCAGATGGGCAAGTAACTCCTAGTAATTTATACCTTCCTTCTGGGCTGTCATCTTACGGTACTTTTTGCTCTCAAAGGACTGATGAGGACTTGAGGCTATATTAATACAGTTTTAATGCACAATTCTTGCTTCATTGCTGGAAGAACCAAGAGGTCTGAAATGGTTTGATACATGCCAGTATGGTGCTCTCAAACCATACCCCCAGAGACTGTAGTCCAATAATCTAGAGAAGAGACCCAAGTCAAAAAACCACAGAAGTCTGGAAACCATGAACCGAGGGTATCCTACATCTCAGAAGACTCCCCAGTCACCACACCATCACATATGGAGGTTGCTTTTAATTAATCCTGGAGTCATCCTAACCACAGAAGAACATAAATACACTTGCTCCTTAGCTATTAGCTTTACTTGGGCCCTTTGGGCCACTGGCTTTTACCTCTTTTGGGTCTCCTTGTTGATGAGGTCCATTTCTGAGGTTCTCCTGAACATCTCTTCCTGGACCCAGTATCCTTGGTTACTTGGGCCCAGAATTTCAGGTCGGCAGGGTTCTTTGCGGTTGCAGCGCTGGTAAACAGTGACTAGACGTCTGAGACGAGCTGTGAGAGCAGAGGAAACTGGCCAGGGCGATTTGTCTGGGTCAGAGCCATCCTGGGCTTCAAACATCAGCGAGGATATTAGTATTTACAAATAGAACTAAAACAAGGGTAACTGTTTTTTATTTTTGTTGATGTTTAAAGAAAAACAAACCTGACTCAATAACTTAATCAAAGTGGCTACTTTTATAAAAGAGGCTCAGAACTTTGGCATACTTGAAGATGTTCAGTTTTTCTTTAGGAAAAAATTATCTCTCAAATAAAAATGTACCCTTTTGTGGGGGAGAAACTGATTTGAGACAATCTTTCTCTAAAGCCCAGGAATGCGTAGACCTCTATTGCCTTTTCCATACAGAAACTATGGGCTTTTGTATAACTGGTCTTTCCATTTGCCAAAGCCTCCATTATGTTAGAATCAGGAACAACAAAAACCAAAAACCAAAGCCAAGAACAAAATCTAAATCTTTATCAAGAAAAAAAAATCAATAAACTCACAATTCTTATCTGTCAGAGTACATCCTGACTTAAGCATTATTTATGTTACTTTTAAATTTCAGTTACAGCTAGATGAAGTTTGCCCAAACCACGTAAAGTTCCATGTATGACATCAGGAGAGTTCGATGAAGAACAACTTACTCAGCCTTATAAAAGAGCCTCCTCAAAAAACAGCATTTTCATTACATATGAACTCCAAGTTAACCATAAACTGGGACCTTACTTATCTTTGCCTTCAGAAGGACAGAGTCTCACCTGCCCGGCTGTCATCCTTCTTTTCACCAAAAATGCCATCACCTCCTTCACTGGAACTCTCCTAGGGATAAATGAAGCCATCCTATCAGCAAAACTAGAGTTAAGCAGCGGCTACCTCAAATGCCCCCTTACGGGGGGAGGGTCAGCATGCACAAGAGCCATCTACCTTCTGTCCATGGACATCCCAAAGACCAAGATGGTCAGTACCCGATAAATAAAGTTTATCTTACTTACGCAGTTTTAAAACAGTCAGGAAGCAATTTATTAAACAAAACAAAACATTTGTTCCTGGAACCACGTGGGATGATTCTGCCTGTAGAGAATTAGCTTAAAGAACAATGAACTGGCATGCTCTCCCTGGCAGTTATATTCTCTAAGCACTATTTTAGCTGTGAATTTAAATATTTGCTTTAACACTGTCACTTGCAATTTAATACTGCCATTTCACAAAGGCTGTTCCTGCATTTTTGTTTTGTGCTGTGAAAAAGTGTCATGCTCATGTTCAATATGGTTAGCTTACTTCACAGCAACAGATGCTGTTTTCATAAAACATGACTGATCCAGACATGAAACCTGATGGCATAAAATCCCAGGAATTTAAAATTAAAATCAAGATTTGAGACTGCAAGTTAACCTAGAGTAATATGATAGGTGTGAATCTTATCCAGGCTGGATAACTGTGACTGTAAATGTCCCATAAGTCTAAGATATTTACTTTAAAGAAAACATTTGCAGTCCACTAGGTTGGAACACAAAGCACAGGAGATTGGTACCTGAGGCACAGTAGGAATAGAGAGACACCTACGACTGGCCATTGTAAAAACTGGAAACACTAGAAAAAAATTTAAAAATTCAAAACACCCTCTTGGGCCCTCTGATACTACGGAAAGATCTAAGTGAAAAAGAAAACTCTGAAAAGGTAACCAAGATTAGGGTCCATTTTCTGAATGTGTTTCTTTACATAGAACAGTGATTAAGGCTAACATTACTGAGAATTATGTCAAGCACTATGCAAATCCTTTTACGTGGCTCATCGGGTTTAGATACCAGAACTGCTTCAGGAGGTAGAAGCTATTATTATCTTCACTTTACAGAGGCAGAAAATAAGACTTAGAAAGGTTCTGCTACCTCTCAAGATCACAGAGGTAGCAAGTGGCAGCTCTGTCATCAAAACATAGGTCGTCTAAATTGACAGGTTATGCTTTCAACCACTAAGCTATCCAAAAAAGAGAGGACCGCATGAAAATTTGTTTTGGAGAATGAAAATGTATTTAGAATCGGGAAATGCTAGTTTAATCTTCCTTCCCTGGCCAGAGCTATCTTTTGCTATCTAATGCCAATGAAGAGAAGCCTCAGGCTAATCCACTAGTGTTCTTTTGAAGTGGCATTTAAATACACCATCTCATCCTGTCCTACTATTAAAGTAGTTAAAACAAACAAACTAACCAACCAAAACCACCGATCTGGTCTTACATGCTTCCTGCCTGAAGTATCCCCACAGTGCTGGTGACTATCCTCTCAATGCTGAAATCTACAAGTACTGACCACTTCCACAATGAGAAATGTTCCAAAGCCCACAAAATGTGGGAGTCAGGCCATGGAGCAAACATGCTTCCTATTGTGATATATGGTGGCTGATGTGAGCTTCATAACACCCCAAATACACAGGGGTGGGCTCCCAGCCTGTGTGAGGCAGACGCATGGCACTTGCTGCTTTCCCTTCTACTCCATCTAACAGACTGTGGGTGCAGTAACTGGAGTGCCCTAGGCAAACTCTCAGGAAAGGAAAAAGCGCCTTTTCCTGTAGCCTGCCCCCTTGTGAAGGTACCTCCTCTCTCTAGATATGACAGAATGGAAGAAAAAGACCTTGCTTGTCAGTATTTCAGGTGATAAAAGATGTCAAAATTTTAGTTGATAACCAATTTAATGTGAGTGTGTGATACGCCGTGGGTTAGAAGACTACATGGTGCCTTGGAAGCAGTTCCCGGCTAGCCCTGGGTCGTAGGCAATAGCAGACCATCCATCGGAACGCAGACGGCCCTAGCCTGAGGGACCTTGCTCACCTCAACTTCTGTATTTAGTACCTCAAATTTTGCTCACATGAATCGACCTGAGGAAATGTTTATTTTAGAAGAGGTATCAACCGATCATTTCTGGGTGAAGGGGTCCAGAGAGCACTGAGAAGAGGAGCGCGTAAATGCTGGAGGAAGGACTCTTTACCTCACAAGGTCTTGAGCGTGGGGACGCTGTGACCTGGAGTCTCACACATCAGACTCCAGCCCTGGGCAGGCTGCTTCCATCTCCCTCACTCATGCCTTCATTCAGCAAAGTGGAGACGATGACAGACACTTTACAAAGTGATTGTGGGGCACAAATGAGTCACTGTACGTAAAGTATTTAACCAATGCTGTACAAAACAAAAACAAACAACTGCTGGCCGAAACTGAAGAAATACTGACAGTCACCTAGCTGCTAAATAACCACTCAATAATTCTATCTTTTCAACTACAATGTTTGTCCTAAGGAAAGCAAAGAGACATACTAAAACAGCAGCGATAACCACAAAGGCCTATTAGGTCCCAGTAACTAAGTTGCCGGATACTGTACTGAGTAATTTATGTGCAGTTTTTCATTTATTCATTGTAACAACTCATTTTAAAAACAAGGAAATTATGAAATGGAGAGATTGATAATCTAGTTCAAGTTATCATTATTAAGTGGTGAAGATGGACTTCAAATCCAGATGGTCTGACTCCTGTGGACAAGTTCTTATCTACCATTGTATTGTCCCTGGCGGACAGAAGAAATACCGGGCTGAAGAAAGCAGTGTTAGGAACTACAAGTAACTTAAGTGCATGGAATTCCTTTCCCCTCTGGAGCGGGGAGTGGGGCACTCAGTACCCGTATCTGAAAGCAGAAGGCTGGTCCTGTTTGACTGTGGCTGCCCTTCAAAGACCACCCGATCCTCTCTGGTTTTGGGGTGTGTGGAGGTGGTGACAGCAGCAGTGCACACAGGTGGGATCTGCAGACGTGGGGAATTTCTTCTGTGTTTTCACACAACCCAGGGCTAAAGTAACAGGTGAGAAGCTATATTCTTACATTTACCAAACAATAAATGTCTCTTAAAATGCTAGGAAGTACACTAGAGAGAGGGTTACAGTGGTAACAAAGGCATAACCCTTACTCTTCTTGAGTCCAGGCTGGTAGGAATGAGACGCATAAACAAATACTGGCCACACTGTGTAAAACTACTCCTAAAACACAGTGGGAAAACAATAGTCATCAACTTTGCCTGACCTGAACCAGGTAGGGGAAAGATATCCAAGAAGTGACCCTTGAGCCTGATACTGAAGGATGCCTGAATTTACCAGGAAGAGAACACAAGGACACCCTGTGTAGGGGGATATACAAAGGCAGAGGTAGAGAGAGCCCACAGAAGTTTTCATTTTCCAGGGAAATCAAACATCTTACCCTTACATAAACTTCACTTAGAAAGCAGACATATTCAAATGTCCTTAAAATGAAATTCAAGGAATTTGTTAAGCAAATACAGAAGCATTTAGAAAAAGATAATGAGCAGGGAAAACACTTGTTCTTCAGCTGCATGACATTTTTTTTGTAGCTAATTGAACCAACTTAAGGTCCTTTTCTTTACAATGGGATAATAAGAATAATACCTAATTGAACATGAAGCATATTTTGTAAGTTTCAAAGTACTTCACCTTCAAATATTACTATTTTGAGTTCAGAGAACTCGTAAACTCAACTCATAAGGGTAACTGTTCAGTTCCTAACTGAATTTTCTTACAATAGGATTTAATCATTTTGAATATTAAATTTCCACGAAGAGATATTTTCTGATCTTTGGCCACGATATCATCTTTCTATTCTCAGAGCTTCTCTGAGTACCTGAGACACATCACAAACACACGGAGCAGTGACTGTGTCAGAGCGTGGACAAGGCACCCCAAATAACTATCTGAATAAAAGTTGTGCCATTACTTATCGCTATTTCTGTTAAAAGAAATGCTAATCTTCCTATACACGAGGTTTGACAAAGATTTTGTTTACAATTCTAGGCTCCAGACCATTCCAACCCAAAATTGGGAAGTCAACTGACACACTTTTAACCTTTTTGATTATGGAAAGAATACTAGACTATCTAGAGAAGATTTAGTCCTAACTCTTGTCACATAATTAATAGCTGTGAGAATCTGGCAAAATCCCTTCATTTCCTCGGGCGAAATTTGCTCAGCTGTCAAACAAGGGTAATAATATCTGATATGGTTACTTCCCATGGCCGAGATGTGGACCAACTGAAATAAATACAAATGAAAGTGCTTTGGAAAGGGTAAAGATCCATTTAAATATAAAATATTATTTTCATTCTATGGTACTTGAGTGGGTTATATGAGAATATATCCCAAATTTCAAATAGAAGAAGTAATCATATAAATTAGGGACTAGAATGGGAGAACCTGGATTTTATTTTTTCTTTATTTATTTTATTAATTTTTAAATTAAAATAGATATATAACAAGCACAAACATTCTTAACATATGATAATTCCATTCTACATATATAGTCAGTAATTCACAATATCATCACAGTTGCATATTTCATCATCATGATCATTTCTTAGAACATTTGCATCAATACAGAAAAAGAAAGAAAAAGACAACAGAAAAAAATTCATATACACCATATCCCTTACCCCACCCTTTCATTGATCACTAGCATTTCAATCTAAATTTATTTTAACATTTGTTCCCCCATTATTTACTTTTATTTCATATGTTTTACTCATCTATTGATAAGGTAGATAAAAGGAGCATCAGACACAAGGTTTTCACAATCACACAGTCACATTGTGAAAGCTGTATCATTATACAATCATCTTCAAGAAATATGGCTACTGGAACACAGCTCTACATTTTCAGGCAGTTCCCTCCAGCCTCTCCATTATATCTTGACTAACAAGGTGATATCTATTTAATGTGTAAGAATAATCTCCAGGATAACCTTTCGACTCTGTTTGGAATCTCTCAGCCACTGAAACTTTTGTTTTGTCTCATTTCGCTCCTCCCCCTTTTGGTTGATAAAGTTTTCTCAATTCCTTGATGCCGAGTCCTAGCTCATTCTAGGATTTCTGTCCCACATTGCCAGGAAGGTCCATATTCCTGGGAGTCATGTCCCACGTAGACAAGGGGAAGACGGTGAGTTTGCTTGTTGTGTTGGCTGGAGAGAGAGGTCACATCTGAGCAACAAAAGACGTTCTCTTGGGGGGTGACTCTTAGGACTAATTTTAAGTAGGCTTAATCTATCCTTTGTGGGATTAAGTTTCATATGAACAAACCCCCAAGACTGGGAGTTCAGCCTTTTGCTTTGGTTGTCCCCACTGCTTGTGAGAATATCAAGAATTCTCCACTTGAGGAAATTGAATTTTCCTCCTTTCTCACCATTCCCCCAAGGGGACTTTGCAAATACTTGTCACTGTTGAAATCACTCTGGAATTTATTGGGGCATCACTCTGGATAAACCTACAAAAGTTTATGCCCTACTCAAGGTTCCATGTACTTATGGTGTTCAATTAAGCTGTCCACACAAGTTATATTAGGAACTGCACTAGTCAAAATATAAATTTTGTACCAAATAAACATTTTTTGCTTTAGTCTCACAAATAAGTTAAAATTTTAAAATATTAATTACCATCTATTTTCAACACCCTAATGTTGACATTCCTTTGTTCTTCCTCATTCAAAAACATTTTTAAATTTGTACATTTAGTCACTATCATTATACACTCTAGGCATTCCTACATTATACCATCTCAGTCTTTATCGTCTCTTTCTTTCTGATTTCATTTGTGCCCCCAGCCCTCCTTCCTCTATCATTCTCACATTCAGCTTCATTCAGTGTTCTAACATAACTGTATTACAGTTAGGTAATATTGTGCTATCCATACAATCAGCCCTGTTACACAATCTGTATCCCTTCAGCTCCAATTACCCAATATCTTACCCTGTTTCTATCTCCTGATGGTCTCTGTTACCAATGAAATTCTCCAAGTTTATTCACTAATGTCAGTTCATATCAGTGAGATGATACAGTATTTGTTCTTTTGTTTTTGGCTAATCTCACTCAGCATAATGTCCTTAAGGTCCATTCATGTTGTCACATACGTTATAACTTTATTCTGTCTTACAGCTGCATAATATTCCAACGTATGTATATACCACAGTTTGTTTAGCCACTTGTCTGTTGATGGACATTTTGGCTGTTTCCATCTCTTCGCAATTGTAAATAATGCTGCTATGAATATTGGTGTGCAAATGTCTATTTGTGTCCTTGCTCTCATGTCCTCTGAGTATATACTTAGCAATGGTATTGCCAGGTCATATGGCAATTTTATACTAAGTTTCCTGAGGAACCGCCAAACTGTCTTCCATAGCGGATATACCATTTGACATTCCCACCAACAGTGGATAAATGTGCCTCTTTCTCCACATCCTCTCCATCACTTGTTGTTTTCCATTTTATTGATAATGGCCATTCTGGTGGGTATGAGATGATATCTCATTGTGGTTTTGATTTGCCTTTCTCTAATAGCCAGGGAAGTTGAGCATCTTCTCATGTGCCTTTTGGCCATTTGTATTTCCTCTTGTGAGAAGTGTCTGTTCAAGACTTTTGCCCATTCCGTAATTGGGTTGTCTGTATTTTTGTTGTTGAGTTGAACAATCTCTTTATGTTTTCTGGATACTAGACCTTTATCTGATATACCGTTTCCAAATATTGTCTCCCATTGTGTAGGCTGTCTTTTTACTTTCTCGACAAAATTCTTTGGTGCACAAAAGTGTTTAATTTTGAGGAGTTCCCATTCATTTAATTCTTTCTTCAATGCCCGTGCTTAGGGTGTAAGGTCTAGGAAATCGCCTTCTATTATGATTTATAAGATATTTCCTTACATTTTCTTCTAACAGTTTTATGGTCTTAGATCTAATGTTTAGGTCTTTAATCCATTTTGAGTTAATTTTTGTATAGGGTGTGAGATATGGACCCTCTTTCATTCTTTTGCATATGGATATACAGGTCTCCAGGCACCATTTATTGAAGAGACTGTTGTGTCCCAGGTGCGTTGGTTTGACTGCCGTATCAGAGATCAATAGTCCACAGACAAGAGGATCTATATCTGAACATTCTATTTGATTCCATTAGTCAGTATAGCTATCTTTATGGCAGTACCATGCTGTTTTGACCACTGCAGCCTCATAATATGCCTTAAAGTCAGGTAGCGTAAGACCTTCAACTTCATTTCTCTTTCTCAGGATACTTTTAGCTATTTGGGGCACCCTGCCCTTCCAGATAAATTTGGTTATTGTTTTTTCTATTTCTGAAAAGTAAGTTTTTGGGATTTTAATTGGTATTGCATTGAATTTGTAAATCAATGTAGGGAGAATTGACATCTTAACGATATTTAGTCTTTCAATCCATGAACATGGCATGCCCTTCCATTTATTTAGGTCTTCTGTGACTTTTAGCAATTTCTTGTAGTTTTCTTTGTATAGGTCTTTTGTCTCTTTAGTTAAATTTATTCCTAATTTTTTTATTCTTTTGGTTGCAACCGTAAGTGGAATTTTTTTCTTGATTTCCCTCTCACATTGTTCAATACCAGTGTATAGAAACACTACAGATTTCTGAGTGTTGATCTTGTAATGTGACACTTTGATGTACTTATTTATTAGCTCTAGTAGTTTTGCTGTGGATTTTTCAGGGTTTTTGACATATAGTATCATATCATCTGCAAACAGTGAGAGTTTTACTTTTTCCTTTTCAATTTTGATGCCTTGTATTTCTTTTTCTTGTCTAATTGCTCTGGCTAGAACTTCCAACACAATGTTAAATAGCAGCGGTGATAGTGGACATCCTTGCCTTGTTCCTGATCTTAGGGGGGAAAGATTTCAGTTTTTCCCCATTGAGGATGATGTTAGCTGTGGGTTTTTCATATATTCTCTTTATGATGTTGAGGAAGTTCCTTTCTATTCCTATTCTTTCAGGTGTTTTCAACAGGAAAGGATGTTGAATTTTGTCAAATGCCTTTTCTGCATCAATCGAGATGATCATGTGGTTTTTCTGCTTTGATTTGTTGATATGGTGCATCACATTAATTGATTTTCTTATGTCGAACCATCCTTGCATACCTGGGATGAATCCTACTTGGTCATGATGTGTAATTCTTTTAATGGGCTGCTGGATTCGATTTGCTAGAATTTTGTTGAGGACTTTTGCAACTATATTCATTAGAGAGACTGGTCTGTAGTTTTCTTTTTGTGTAATATTTTTTTCTTGCTTTGGTATGAGGGTGATATTGGCTTCACAGAATAAGTTAGGTAGCTTTCCCTCCTCTTCAATTTTTTTTGAAGTGTTTGAGCAGGATTGGTACTAATTCTTTCTGGAATGTTTGGTTGAATTCACATGTGAAGCCATCTGGTCCTGGACTTTTCTTTTGGGGAGCTTCTTAATGACTGATTAGATTTCTTTACTCGTGATTGGTGTGTTGAGGGTGTCTATTTCTTCTTGAGTCAATGTTGGTTATTCATGCCTTTCTAGAAAGTTGTCCATTTCACCTACATTGTTGAGTTTATTAGCATAAAGTTGTTCACAGTATCCTCTCATTACTTCCTTTATTTCCATGGGGTCAGTGGTTATATCTCCTCTTCCATTTCTGATTTTATTTATTTGCATCCTCTCTCTTCTTTTTGTCAACCTTGCAAAGGGTCCATCAATCTTACTGATTTTCTCATAGAACCAACTTCTGGTTTTGTTGATTTTCTCGATTGTTTTCATGTTCTCAATTTCATTTATTTCTGCTCTAATCTTTGTTATTTCTTTCCTTTTGCTTGCTTTGAGGTTAGTTTGCTGTTTTTTCTCTAGTTCTTCCAAGTGGACAGTTAATTCCTCGATTTTTTGCCCTTTCTTCTTTTTTTGATATAGGCATTTAGGACAATAAATTTCCCTCTTAGCACTGCCTTTGCTGCATCCTATACATTTTGATATGTTGTATTTTCATTTTCATTTGCCTTGAGATACTTACTGACTTCTCTTGTAATTTCTTGACACACTGGTTGTTTAAGAGTGTGTTGTTGAGCCTCCATATATACGTGAATTTTCTGGCACTCTGCCTATTATTGATTTCCGATTTCATTCCTTTATGATCTGAGAAAGTGTTTTGGATGATTTCAATCTTTTTAAATTTATTGAGACTTGCTTTGGAACCCAGCAGATGGTCTATCCTTGAGAATGATCCATGAGCACTTGAGAAAAAGGTGTATCCTGCTGTTATGGGGTGTAATGTTCTATAAATGCCTGTTAAGTCTAGTTCTTTTAAAGTATTATTCAAATTCTCTGCTTCTCTATTGATCCTCTATCCATTGATGAGAGTGGGGAATTGAAGTTTCCAATTATTACGGTAGATGTGTCTATTTTTCTTCTCAGTGTTTGCCTCATATATTTTGGAGCATACTGGCTTGGTGCATAAATATTTATGACTGTTACGTCTTCTTGTTGAATTGTTTCTTTTATTAATACACAGTATCCTTCTTTGTCTCTTTTAACTTTTACATTTGAAGCCTATTTGTTGGGTAGCAGTATATTCTGCTCTTTTCTGATTGTTATTGGCATGAAATATCTTTTCCCAACCTTTCACTTTCAACTTATGTTTATCCTTGGGTCTAAGATGAGTTTCCTGGAGACAGCATATAGATGGGTCCTGTTTTTTTAATCCATTCTGCCAGTATATGTCTTTTGATTGGGGAGTTTAATCTATTAACAGTGTTATTACTGTATGAGGAAGTACTTTCTTCTACTATTTTGCCTTTTGGATTTTATATGTCATATATAATTTTTCTTCTTTTTACCTTTACTGATAGTCTTCATTTCTACACACCTCTCTCTCCTGTCTTTTTATATCTGCTTCTAGTGCTCCCTTTAGTATTTCTTACAGAGCCGGTCTCTTGATCACAAATTCTCTCAGTGATTTTTTGTCCGAAAATGTTTTAATTTCTCTCTCATTTTTGAAGGACAATTTTGCTGGATATAGAATTCTTGGTTAGCAGTTCTTTTTCTTTTAGTAATTTAAATGTATCATCCCACTGTCTTCTTGACTCCATGGTTTCTGCTGAGATATCTACACATAGTCTTATTGGGCTTCCCTTGTATGTAATGGATTGTTTTTCTCTTCCTGCTTCCAACATTCTTTCTTTCTCTTTGACATCTGACATTCTAATTAGTGTCTTGCAGTACATCTATTTGGATCTATCCTGTTTGGTATACACTGCACTTCTTGGATCTGTAATTTTAAGTCTTTCATAAGAGCTGGGAAATTTTCAGTGATAATTTCCTCCATTAGTTTTTCTCCTCCTTTTCCCTGCTCTTTTCCTTCTGGGACACCCACAACACATATATTCATGTGTGTCATGTTGTCATTCAATTCCCCGGTGTCTGCTTATATATTTTCATTCTTTTCCCTATATTTTCTTTTGCTTGTCGGATTTCAGATGTCCCGTCCTCCACTTCACTAACCCTATCTTCTGCCTCTTGAAATCTGACACTGTAGGTTCCCATTGTTTTTTTCATCTCTTCTACTGTGCCTTTCATTCCCATAAGTTCTGTGATTTGTTTTTTCAGACTTTCGATTTCTTCTTTTTGTTCATTCCCTTTCTTCTTTATATCCTCCCTCAATTCACTGATTTGATTTTTGATGAGGTTTTCCATGTCTGTTTGAACATTCTGAATTAATTGTTTCAACTTCTGTATCTCATTTGGATTGTTGGTTTGTTCCTTTGACTGGGCCATATCTTCAATTTTCCTAGTGTGATTCGTTATCTTTTGCTGGTATCTAGTAATTTAATTACCTTAATTAGTTTATTCTGGAGATTGTTTTCACTTCTTTTACATAGGATTTTCTTGCTAGATGACTTTGTTGTCTGTCTGTTCTTTGATATTCAGTTCAGCTTATTCTGGATCACTAGCGTAGGTTTTGTTTAACAGAGGAGAATTTTTCAGTTCTTGTTTTCTTCTTTCTTGCCCTGCCTGTATGGTGCCTTTTTTTCCCTCACCCTTAGGAGGGTCTACTTAGGTATTATAGACCCCAGCTGGATTTTCCCAGACCAAATTGGCCTCCTATCAGGAGGAAAGAGTCACCTGCGTCAGTTTTCCCCGAGGGTGAGACCCAGCAGGTTGAAACACTTTCCTATGAAGTCTTTGGACTGTGTTTTTCCTGTTCTGCCCAGTATGTGGCACTTTTCTGCCTGCAGGTCCCACCAGCATAAAGTGATGTGGTACCTTTGACTTCAGCAGACTCTCCCTGCTGGGGCGTGGTTGCGACAGAGGAGAGGTTGTAGGCTGGCTTTAATCGCTTCAATTTCTAGACCCTGGGATTTGAATTCCTTGAGGGAGGGAATCCATGTGATCTGGGCCCCAACCCTCTCCTGGGGGAAGGTACAGGCTCCAGACAAGCTCTCAAACAAGCTTGTTTCTGCTTATGCCTGGGGCAGGTGCAGCCTGAGAAGCCCTGCCACTGTATCGAAAGGCAGTCAAGCCTTTGTAGAAATACAGCCACAAAAAAGAAAGAGAAAAATCCTTCTTAGACCAGGACCCCTGTTCCTTGGGTTTGCCAAACAAGAGCAGAAGTTGGCATGTTGCTTTGTGTACCTTCAGATCCTATGTGCCCCCTTCTTTCCTTCAGGGCCCAGACCCTTTCAAGTATTATGTGCTATCCAATCCCCAAACCCTCTGTTTCTTTTTTTCTTTTTCCTGTCAGCCCTGTCTCCTCAGTGCTGGGGCAAAAATCAGCTACCTCTGCTTTGACGAGATTCAGCTGAGCTGGGGGCCTATTTTTAGTAGTCAGAATTTGTTAATTAATTCTACAATTGGAGCTTAGTTGTGCTCAGCCCCTGCTGCTAGTAAAGTCCCTTTCCTTTTCCCTCTGGGATGCAGCCTGTGGGGGAGGGGCACTGGCCACCACAGCTTGGGGCACTCAAGGTTCTGGGGGAGGGGAGCTCACAACTGGTCCAGCTGATCCAGACTGGGGTACACTGTGTGTCCGGCACTGACGTGGCCCCAGCAGTTGTCCTGTACTGTTCCTGGCTTTTTAGTAGTTGTTCTGGAGGACGAACTAAATCCCACACCTCACTAAGCCGCCATCTTGGCTCTGAGAACCTGGATTTTAATTGCCAAGACCAAAACCCAACTCCCTTCAGGTCCTGGGTCTGGTGCTCATGATGGTTTGTTGAATCCATTACTTCTCACACCTCAGGGGTAATGGGAAAAATATTTTCAATATATAATTGTTTCCTATTTTGGAACAGTGATGCTCATTATCGCTGTTATAGGGATTAGAGATGAACAGAGGCTAAGCAAACAGCACACATTCTCCAAGCTAGAACCAAGAGAAAAGAAATAATAACTTTTGGGTAGTAATTAGAAGAGAGATTACCCTGGCAATGGAGCTGCTTCAGAACAATGCTATGGGAATCTCTGGGATCCAGGATGCATAAAATTCTGGGAGATACATTTGCTCCCCAGGTCAATACCAGAGAACATTTGGTCAAATGGTGTGGGAGACCAAGTGAAGAATTGTTTATGCAAAACCCCAGAAACCCATACTTTTTTTTTTTTCTCCAGAAACCCAATTTTAAAATGCAATGCAGACTTCTGCTTTGGGGAATTTTGAGTAGATGGCATTTACTTTCTTATGTCCCATGCTAAATACAACTAAAATCCCTGGACATTACATATAAAACAAACATAAGGGAACCCTGAAAGACAGAAAGAATAAAGCAGACCAGATATGGATGTGGGACCCAAAGAATAACACAGCGGTGCATTTCCAGGTTTTCTTTTTTCCTCATGTACCTTAGACTTAGAGGTAATGAAGCCAGCTACCTAGAAATGCCACAGGTACAGATAACAAAAGCCCCATCAAAAGTCTGTCCTCTCTGGCTAAAGGAATAGGAAAGGCGCAGGTGGGCAATACAGAAAACTTTCAGACAAAAACCCTATTCTCCAGCCCAATAACACAGAAAAAAACTGTGGCCCAGGTAAAATCGCTGTCTAAGGCAGTGTCGGAAAAAGTCTAGTTTGGATCTGGGACTTTCATCTCCGATGGGCAATAATAAACCCCCACAACTTTATTTAAATGAGCCAAAGATGGACCCTGTGCACTGCCCTGTGTGTTGTTTACTCCTTCACAGGAGCTTGGACCCATCAGTTAGATGAAAAAAGCCTCCCAGTGCCAAACTCAAATTCTTACATACTCAGCTGCTTTCAAAATAGCCTAAATTTGGAATGTAAAATATATTTGTAACCACTGTGGAAAGCAATATAGCAGGAGCCTCAAAATGTTAAATATAGACTCACCATACGACCTGGCTATTCCGATTCTAGGTTCATACCCAAAGAGAGTGGAGACAGGGCCTCAAACAGATGCTTGTGCACTGGTGTTTACAGCAGCTTTACTTTTACTAGTCAAAAGCTGGAAACAATCCGAATGCCCACCAACAAATGAATGGCTAAATAAAATGTCATACATTCATTCTTATTTAGCCATAAGAAAGAACAAAGTTATGAGACATACTGTGACATGGAATAATCTTGAAAACATTATGCTCAATGAAATAAATACGGCACATAAGGAAAAAAATTGTATAACAGCACTTATAAGAGAGGACTAGAAATAGCAAATTCAGAGAGATGGAAAACATTAAAGCTTACAAGGGACATGCGGGGGGGAAGGGGGAGTGTTTGTTTGTAAAAAAAAAAAAAAAGAGTAAATAAAATAGCCCAAATAATCAAATTTTAGCCATTTAGAACTGATCTGCTTTGCATACCCAGCAAAACTACCTAACATTTGCTAGCTACAGATAAGATAAGATCTTACAGTTATAGGACCTCAAGCCTTTTGTGTCCCTCTGAGTTCTCTGACCTGGGAACTCCCCTTCACACTGACCCATCCATTCCCCCATTCCACTGCTGGTGGGTGTCTCCCACTTGCAGCCTCTGAAAGGCCCTATGATGTAAAGGATAATCCTTCTCACACAATTTGTCAAAGCGATGCTCTGAAAAATTATCTTGAGTGTTACTGCCATCTAGTGGTCAAGCTTTTTTCTTGATCAGTTCCAAAACTCTCAAACGTGAACTCACTACATCACCCTACAGTGTCAGTGAAGGCCATGTGAGCAAGAATGAGGCAGTCCAAAGGTGTCAAAGGACAGAGGAGGGAACCTGAATTTATACCCCCCATTTGGTAGTAATAAGGTGGCACATCAAGTGGCACTTTCCCTGTCAGAGAAATATCTGAGGAAATCAGCTAAAGGAAGGTTTAAATAAGATTTGGAGTCTGCTGTACTTTCTGATTTTGGGTACTGTACTGTACAGGGTTTGAGACCCTAATCTAAAAAAAATGAGTAATCCTACAATTGACTGGTGTTTAATGAAATTAAATAGGCCTGTTTAAATGCTAGCTGATGTGCTACCTGGGTAAAGTAAGAGCTGATGTCTGTTTACTTGTTAATCAGTGTGATAAGCATTTAATGCCTTTTTAGTAAGTGTGTGCAGTCTATTTATTAATTGATGTATTACTTAAATATAACAAGGGTTAAGCATCTGTTTAAATTTGCTGATTGGTATGTTACTGCATTTGTATTGGCACAAATGTTCCTAACTGGTTACTGATTATGAAAATTATTTTAAAAGGGGAACCTTTGGGCTGTATTGAAAATTGAAAAGATTTTGGTTATGAGTCTATAAAATAAAAGGTTTTATTTCTGTAGCATAAAGAAAAAGATCTGGAGTCTCACAATATAATACCCTAAATGTCCCAGTTCCAATAAAAAATGACTTATACAAAGAATCAAGAAGATTTCAAACTCAATGAAAAAAATCCTTAGATGCCAGTATTGAGAGGTGGAGATGTCAGAATTATCTGACAAACAGTTTAAAAAAGTCCTTATAAAAATGCTTCAGTATGGAGTGGGCCACAGTGTCTCAGGTGCTGGAGACCCGGGTTCGTTTCCCAGTGCCTGCCCATATGAAAAAAAAAGGTTCATTATGCAATTCTGAATGTACTTTACAAAAATGGGAAAAAAAAAAAAGCAAAGTCTCAGCAAAGACAGAAAAAAGTCCCAATCTGAACAACAAAGAAAATCAGAATGAAAAAAAGAAAAGAAAAAATATAAAAACAGGAAGGAAGAACAGAGACTTAGGACCTGTAGAACTGTAATAAGAGAATGTCTATTCCATGCAGAGTCCTGGAAAGTGCAGAGAAAGAAGGTGGATCTGAAAAAATACTAGAAGAAATTATCACAGAAAACTTCCCATATTTGTCAAAAAGCATAAACCTACAGATTGAAGAGATGAGCAAACCCTTAACAGGATAAATCCAAAGAATTTCACATAAAAAACATTACTGTTAAACTTCTGGAAATTAAAGACAAAGGAAAAATCTTGAAAGCAGCAAGACAGAAAAAGATGCCTTATCTATAGGGGGAAAATAATTTGAATGGCAGATTTCTCATCAGGAACCACGGAGGCCTGAAGGAAGTTGGGCAATCATTTTTTAGATGCTGAGAGAAAAGAACTGTCAGCCCAGAACCCTGTATTCAGAGACAACATCCATCCATTGGGAATAAAGGGGATATTAAGACATTATCAGATGAAGGAAAACTAGAAGAATTTGTCACCAGCGTACCTACTCTAAATGTATGGCTAAAGGAAGTTATTTAAACAGAAAGGAAATAATAAAAGAAGGAACATTGGAACACCAAAAAGAAGAACATGATGAGTAAAAATATGGGCAAAGAGAACAGATTTTCCTTCCTCTCTTGCGTTTTTTCTCAATTATACTTGAAAGATAAAGCAAAAATTGTAACATTACCTGGTATGGTACTAAACAGCTGTAGAGGAAGTATTTAGACAATTATATTATAACTGGGGGAGGGCAAAGGGACATAAATGGGGGTAAGGCTTCTACACTTTATTTCAACAGGTAAAAGGATCCCCGTGATGGATAAGTTATGTTGTATAGTGAAATACCTAGGGCAAGCACTTTAAAAAGCTAAAAAAAAGTGATACACTCAAAGACACTACAGAAAAATCAAAGCGGAATTCTAGAAATGCCCAAGTAACACACAGAATGGCAGGAAAAAAAACCGAGAATAAAAAAACACAGAAAACAGAAACAAAAAATAAAATGGCAGCCTTAAAGTAGCAATAACTATATTAAATGTCAATGGTCTAAGAACACCAATTAAAAGAACGATCGGCAGAGTGCATTACAAAATATGACCCAACTATTGACTGTTTACAGGAAACTCAAATATGATGATTTAGGCAGGATGAAAGTAAAAGGATGGAAAAACATATCATGCAGCAAACATTACCCAAAAGAAACCAAAAGTGGCTATATTAATATCAGACAAAGTAGATTTCAGATCAAAGAGCATTACCAGAAAGAGTGATGAGTCTACCAAAACAAAACAACACTAAACGCTATGAACCAAACAACTGAGCTGCAAAATATCTGAAGAAAAAAGTGACAGCACTGAAAGGAGAAATGCACAAATTCACAATTATAGCTGGATATTAAAATATGTCCACTAGGCGATGGAGAAAATACCTCTTTTGGGGGTGCAAGGGTAGTTCAGTGGTAGAATTCACTCTTGCCATGCAGAAGACAGGGGTTTGATTCATGGCCCATGCACTTCCCAAACAAACAAGCAAAATAAACCAACAACAGAAAAACAAAAACTCAACCGAACAAAAATTCATAAAATGGTGCTGCAATAAAGGGATATTCACATGGAAAAAGAATGAAGTGTGACCCTGCCATACAGTATACAAAACAAAAAAAACACACCTCTTTCAACAATTGATAGAACAACTATACAGAAAATCAGCAAGGATAGAGAAGAATTCAACAACAACAGTATCAACCTACAGGACTAACAACGTTTAGAGAGCATTCTTCCCAACAACAGCAGAAAGCACATTCTTTTCAAAGGTCCATGGAACATATACTAAGACCATAAACAAACCTTAACAACTTAAAACAACTGAAATAATAGATTGTGTAATCTGACCATAAAAGGAATCAAATCGGAAATCAGGAACAGAAAGACAATAGGAGAGACTCAGAAACTAAATAATACAATTCTAAATAATCCCCAGGTCCATGAGGAACTCTCAAAGGAAATTTAAAAATTCATTAAACTAAATGAGAATGAAAGTATAATAGCAAAATTTGTGGGATACAGCTCAAGTAGTGCTGAGAAAGAAATTTATAGCATTAAATGCATATATTAGACAAGAGAAAAAGTCTCAACTTAATAATTTAAAGCCCACCTCAAAAACCTAGAAAAAAGAAAGGGAAAATAAGCCCAAAGTAGAAGGAAGGAAATAATAAAGCTAAGGGCAGAAATAAATGAAATTGGGAACAGGAAATCAATAGACAAAACCAATGAAACAGAGCTGGTTCTTCAAAAAAGATCAGTGACGTAGACAAATCTCTAAGCAAGACTAACAAAGAAAAAAGAGGAGACAAATTACCAGTATCAAATATCACTATAAACTTTGTAGACATCAAGAGGATAATAAGGAAATACTAAATAACTCAGCACATATAAATTTGACAACTTGGATGAAATGGACCAAATCATTCAAGAATACCTTATCACAACAACTCACCCAATAAAAAATAGATCACTGAATTCATAATTCAACCCTCTCAAAAAGAAAGCTCCGTGCCCAAATGGATTCACTGGAGAATTCTACCAAATGTTTAAAGAATTAACATCAATTGGAACACTTCCCAGTTCATTTTTTTTTCCAGTTCATTTTTTTGACACTAACATTACTTTGATACCAAAACCAGACAAGGATGGTACAAAAAAAAGAAAACCATAAACCATTATCCCTCAGGAATATAAATGCAAAAATCTTAAAAAAATACCAGCACCTAAATGTAAACAACATAAGTATTTATATATACATATATTAGTAAATAAAATTCAACTACACATAAAAAGAATTATATACCATGACCAAGTAGGATTTATCTAGGGATATAAGCTGGTTCATATCTGAAAAATCAATCAATGTAATCCACCACATTAATAGTTAAAAGAAGAAAAATCATAAGATCATATCAATTTATGCAGAAAATGTATTTGACAAAAGATCAATACTTTTCATGGTAAAAAATTTTTAAAAACTGGGAATATTCCCCAAGATTTGGAGCAAATAAAGAACGTATACTCTCATCACTGTTACTCAATATAGTATTGAAAGTTTTTTAATTAGTGCAATAAGGAAAGAAAATAAAAGGCCTATAGTTTGGAAAGGAAGAAATACAATCATTTCTACTTGCAGATGTCATGACTGTCTTCATGGAAAATGTCCCCAAATCTACCAAAAAACCTCTCAGACCTTGTGAATGAGTTCAGCTAGGTTATTAGATACAAAATAAACTTAGAAAAATCAATAGTATTTCTATAAACTAGCAATGAACACATGGACATTGAAATTAAAGTTACAATATCATTTACAATCACTCCAAAGAAAATGAAATACTTAGATACAAATCTTACAAAATAAGAAAAGACTTACATGCTGAAAACTATAAAACACTGATGAAACCAAAAACTACAAATACTGATGGAAAAAATCAAAGCAGATAGAAATAAAAGGGGAGCAATGGTTCGAGTTTTGGAAGACTCAATAAAGATATTAATTCTCCCCAAATTTATATGCAGGTTTAATGCAACTCCAATCAAAATCTTGTCTCTTTTGTAGAGCCAAGATTATTTAAAAATTTATATGGAAAGGAAAAGGAAGTAGGAATCATACAATTTTGAAAAATGATAAAGAGGGAGGAATCAGCCTACCTGCTTTTTTAAAACTTATGATTTGGGTAGAGTAATTAAGATTGTGTGCTACTGGCAGAGGAATACACATAGATAAATGGAACAGAACAGACAACCCACAAATGAGATCCAAACAGGTATGTCCAAATGAATTTTTTCCGAAGACGCAAAAGCAATTCAACGGAGGAAAGACAGCCTTTTCAACCAACGGTTCTGAAGCCATGAGATATCCATAGCACTCCCGACACCACCCCCCACCCCCACTGGCACACACACAAAAAACAAGACAGAGAAAGACAGAAAACTAGAAAAATAGAAAAGTAAGAAAATCTTCAGGATCTACAACTAGGCAGTTCTTAGATTTGACGCCAAAAACACGATTCACAAAAGGAAAAACTGATCATTTAAATTTTATCAAAATAAAAAACTTTTGCTTTGTGAAAGACCCTGTGAGGGAGATAAACAGACAAGCTACAGGGTAGGAAAAAATATCTGCAAGCTATATATCTGACAGAAGACTAGAAATCTAGAATATATAAATAACTTTCAAAACTCAACGGTAACTTTTCAACTTGGTCCAGGCAGAATAGCTCCTGCAAAAAGAGTGGTGAGAAGCCATTCTGCCATCTGTGAAGCAGTGATGAGGGAGCATGCCATTAATGGTCACAAACACTTTCATGGAGAGGCCTTCAGGAAATATGCCCCTTGGCACTCACAGAAAACTGGAAATTTGCCATGAAGGAGATGGCAGTGACATCAGGTTCAACAAACCTGTTGAGCCAAAAGAATAAGGAATGTTGCATGCCATATCCTTGTACTACTGCCCAGGAAAAGTAATGAGGATGAAGAGTCATCCAATAGATTCTGTACAATGATTCTCTACGCACTTGTCAATGTTTTCAAAAACCTATACTCTGTCAACATGGATAAAAACTAACAGTCTGGGGCGGGCCGCGGTGGCTCAGCGGGCAAGAGTGCTTGCCTGCTATGCCGGAGGACCCCGGTTCGATTCCCGGCCCCAGCCCATGTAAAAAACAAACAAACAAACAAAATATAATAAAATAAGAAAATGTTTAAAGATGTTTCCCTTTCTTCCTCCCTTCCTTCCTTCCATCCTTCCTTCCTTCTCTGTCTTTAAAAAAAAAAAAAAAAAACAAAAAAAAAACTAACAGTCAATTACCAAATAAAATTATTTAAAAAAGAAATCAACAGTAAAAAACAAATGAACAAAAAAACCAACCAGTGTAATCAAAAGATGGACCAAGGGCATGAGGAGACACTTTGAAAAAGAAGACAAAGGAAATAAGGATGTAAAAAGATGATGTTCAACATCATTAGCTATTTGGAAAACAGTTAAACCACAATGAGATATTACCACACATTTACCAGAAAGGCTCAAGTAAAAAATATTGACACTGCCAAATGTTGGAGAGGATGTAGAGAAACTGGATCATCTCACATTGCTCGTGGGAATGTAAAATGGTACAGCCATTTTGGAAAAGTTTGGCAGTTTCTTAAAAAAACTAAATATACAACTACCATACAATCTAGCAATTACACATCTGGACATTCATCCTAGAGAAATGAAAACTTAAACTCACACAGAAACCTGTATGCAAATGTTCCTAGAGGCTTTGTAATAGCCCAAATCTGGAAACAACCCAAATGTTCTTCGCTGGGTGAATAGTTAATCAAATTATGGCACATTCATTCCATGTAATATTACTCAGCAATAAAGAGGAATAAACTATTAATTCATGCAACCACCTGGATGAACCTCCAGCCACTTATACTGAGTAAAAGAACAAATCAAAACAAAAAATAATCCTCAAAGATTACCTACTATATGATTTTACTTCTGTAACATTCTTAAAATGACAAAACTAAAGAAGGGGATAACAGGCTGGGGGGTGCCGGGGCTAAGGAAGGAGCGAGGCAGAAGGGAACCGGGTGTGGTCATAAAGCGGCACATGAAGGTCCTCGTGGGGACCGACATGCTCTGCGCCTTTCCCACGCCAATGCAGTGTCCTAGCTGTGACGCTGCGTGAGAGGCCGTGTGACCACAGGTAACTGGGTAAAGGGTACGCACACTCTCCCTGTATTATTTTTACGACTGCATTTAATACACAATTATCTTTAAATAAAAAGTTTAATTAAAATAAATAGGCAATGCAGTTTGTATGTTTGACAACTTTCATAACCTATTGGGAGAAATGGAAATGTAACTGCAACAATGCAGCTGAGTTCCCTGACACCACCACCAAGATAGGGGTTTCTCTCCTGATATTATTTCTTTCATGGATTACACTACAGCACATTTAACTCACCATTTGTTTCTGAGGGCCATCTAATTTGTCCTCAGTATTGTCTTCTTTATCTGTGTTGCCTCTAAATTAAAATTAAAAAAAAGCATTATATATCATCCAGGGGTTATTCTGGTAAGTGCAAGAAAATCTTAAAAATCATCAACCAAAGGGAATATTAGTAAATTTTTCTTCCACGGGTGCTCAAAATCTTCGTGTTCCCCTCCCTGCCTTCCTGAAGAACTCAATAGACAGTGATGATGAGAGAAACTATTGCCAAACAGCATCATCAATTCTGTGGGCAAGGACCCCTACTCAACTGAGACTTGGTAAGCTTCTGGGCTGAATTAGCATAAGACCCCAGCCCCAAGACCTGCGCAAGCAAGTTCAGAGTCAACAGTGATACCATGAGAGAAAAAGAGATACTTGAAATGGTTGCTTTGAAAAAAGAACAGACTCTGGAGACTGAAGACTGCACAAACCAAGCAAGCACTGACGCACCAACCCCCAAAACCACAGGAGGATAAATCTTCAGACAAAATCGTGATCTTGGAAGGGAGTTGTGCTGTAGCTCCTGAGGGGGACAGACACGCCCCCTTCACTGCCATCGCACACCTGCCTCAGGTTAGCTGTCTAATGTCCTCTCTCTGTCTCTCGTGAGTTTAATTATTGTTGATGCCTATCTGACTTTGATGGCTCATTTTAAAACTGACTTTCATATATTTCTGTCCTTGCTGCTCAGGTCCTGGAGGCAGGCAAATCTCCTACCTTTATTGCTTAATCACAGAAAGAACAGCCACCTCACAAACATATAAGCTTTAAGCCACATTCTGGTCCTCGGGGAGTATTTTTCCTGAACCAGGGAATCTAACGTTAGGATTACCAGTCACTTGGCCATTTTTTAACATTTCCCAGAATGCATCTTTATTACCTGCCCACAGGAAACACCTTAGGGACAGAGAACATAGTTGTGGTTGTTCACGTGTGTTCACCAGGACAGATGGAAAACACATTTCCCTCTCTTCTTGTCCACAGCAGATGGGTAGGAGCTCCTGGTAGCCCCCCCCCCCCCCCACGCATGCCTAAGCCTGGCCTCAGTTCTAGGCAATGTGAAGCAGCGCCTGCTACTTTTGGGGAGATCAGGCTAGAAGTTTACCAAGCTAAGAGATAGGTTTTATATTCTGAATTGGTATTTTAGGAGAGCTACAGTTTTGGGTTAATTTCGCTTTCTTATGAATTTACTCATTTTGGGATTATGCCAACAGTAAATAAAATCAGCCAAAGGGATATGCTCATAGTTTTTTGCATACAACCCACGGACAAGGTCAAATTGCCATGGCTGTCAAGCAGTGGCTCCTATATAACTTCACTTGTGGACTATACAATGCTTAAATAATGCCTAGCTTTCATCTGAGGAACTTCCACCTGCTATGCCTCTTCTCAGCTTTCTGCCAGGTATGAAAGGTCTGAATTCTTAGAACATTTTCAGACCAGACAAGAGATAAGCCTGGGTTAAGGAACAAGGAAGGATGACAAGTAGCCCGGGGAACCTATGAAGGACACAAACTGATATTTGGTTCAAAGTGCTTGCGGCCGAAGAACGGTAGGACTTTCGGAAGGCAGTGGCAGTTTGACCTTGGTGTAACGGCGATGCCAGACTCTGAGTACGCTGAGAAGCGACTATGAGGACTGCCTGACGGATGTGGAAGAACCCACATCAGGGTTGGCCCACGTGGCTTCTTACCTTTCAGGAATGTCCGCAGCCCCATCTGTGACTCCCTGTTCTGCAGAAAGGGACTTTTCATCTGGCATGCCGACTTTCTCCAGGAAGCAAAGTGCCGGGTCTGCTCTCATGGCATTGTACCTCTCATAACCTGAATAAGAGTAATGAGAAAAGCCAGAAATCATGTCAGAACTCTCTGCTTTGGCTCAAGACAGTCATTTTATTTCCTTTATTAAGTAAAAAAAAAAAAACAAAAAAAAAAACCAAACAAAAAATATTTAAGATTAATTGGGTCCTATAAAGATTTCCTATTGGAGAAAAACAACGCTTGGCCAAATGCAACGAAATCCTAATCTATTGGCCAAGGCTTTGGGTTGTTTTCACCACATTCCCAAATCCAACAGATGGAGTGTTTTTGATCCAGATGAAGGACTCAGAAGGGAAGGAAAATGATGGGAAAAAAATCACTTTTAATTTATATTATTATTATTAAATATTATTAAAAATAATTTATAATTATTTTATTGAATCTAGTGTTATCTTATAAGGAGGCAAACTTGACCATGTAAAGACCTAAATCTATTATCATACAGAACTACCTAGTGGGAAACTCCTTCATGATCATCAAAACCCTTTTCATGCTGCTCCAAGCAAACAAAGTCAATCTCTAGCTCAGTAATATGGAGAGAGACCCCCATCACAGGTGAGGGAAGAACTGAATGTAAATTTGAGAACTTGGCTGTTAATAATAGATCTGTTTACTGTGTTTGATGTTCATGTCTATATAGGCTTCTGTTCTAACACTACTATTCACCCTGAGGGCAGTACCTAGTACTTTTTAAATGTGGAACAGTGGGCACTTTATCTCTTAATCCCAAGTTTCTCTCCTGCCATCTCCATGTCAGGCACTGCCCACATAAGACATGGCATAAGACACTGTGTGGACTTATGTTCTTCTTTATTCACTCATTCCTTAAAGTGGTTAATTGATTACTGTTAGTCTCTCTCCTGAGATTGTGGATTTCCTAGGAAAACAATTGGTATTTATATTTAGGACCTAGAAAAAGGCCTGGCATTGTACAAAATTGACAAACACTGACTTTCTAAGTCAGTTTTGCCCACATTCTCTTCCAGTAATCACTGTTACCCCTCTCCCCATGTTCCTGACTCAACTCACATCAAAACAGAAATTTCCCTAATATTCCTTCTGTCCTGAGAAATTTCCTGCCACTGCCTAACCCATTAACTCTCCTGAAAAGAGCAGGGAGGCACTGGGCGGCTGAGGCGGAGAAGCCCTCCTTCACCACCCTTTTCCGCCGAGTGAGGTCAGCTGCTCCGCAAGGTCCTGACCCGTGTGCTCTGTCCGGACAGGGCCGGAAGCAGGCTGGGATCCTCCATGCAGCTACCTGGGTGAGTTTTACCTGCAGATCTTTTGCCATGTGTGGGTCTAAAGTTTACAGACTCTGGATTTCTCTTCCTCAGCTGAGAAGCTGGGGGAGAAGAAGAAAGACTGATTCTATTTCCCCCAAAACCCTAACAATTGTCTCTAAAAGAGAGTAGCAAGAGATATAACAGTAATACAAAGAAATAAATAGCAAAAATGACAGGTCTTTGAGCGAGTGTAGGCTGCCTCCTCTCTAACAATATGAACAGAAATACTAAGATCCACACTTTGATGCAAATTTCATAAATCCAGGCTGCCCTAAGGGGCAGCAGTCATCAAATGCAATTGAGAACTGTCAACAGCATCATTCAGAACAGGTTTACTACAAAGGGCCTTAGTGCTGCAGGCTAAGGCCGAAACCAAAGACTCAGTCAATTCCTCCACCAGGATCAGCCTGGAGATGAACCATGCACAGATTTTTCTGGTTTAAGAAGTGTTTGCAGCAGGCTATGCCTGGGATAGACTCAAAAGATTCACAAAACTTCAGACAAGGAACCACTGTGTGTTTCTCAACAGAGAAAATGGCTGCAGTATTAGAGATTAAATTTAACCAAGGCATGGGAGAGAGGCAGAGAGAAATGCCTGATAGAAGATCTCTGAAGAGTGAACATCAGAGAGCTTGGCTTTCTGAAAATAGCTGAATATCACATCTCTGCCAGCTGCTGAGTATCTGGGAATCTGACTGCCACCTGGACATGCTGTCTGGCTTGGTTATAACTTTGGCAAGGCTGTCTTGGATGGTCAGGTATGCTACTCAAATGAGGACAGGTTCTTAGTCTCTGTTCACAGAACATTTGATGGTAGCACCCAGTTGGGGGCAGGATCTATCTGTTTTGGGCTCTGGAAGACACCAAGGAGGAAGGTCCCACTAGGTCCAACCTAAGTCTAGGTTGGCTCCAATGTTACCATCCAACCAAATGGGTTTGGCCCTAAAACTGCCATGGAAAGATCACTAGGCTATCTCACAGACACCAAGTTGAGATGCTCTGGAATTCTGCTGTTTCCAACAATTAGTCTTCTGTTTTTTTTCCAAAATTAGACTAAACCAATCTTTCTCGGTTGCACCTTCTAATAAGGAGGCCACATGCTTTTTCCTCTCACTTAGGAGCTGAGTCTGGCCCTGCACTGTCCAATAGAGAACCCACTAGACACATGTAGCTACTTAAGTGTAAACTAATTACAATTAAATAAAATTAAAAGTACAATTACTCAGTAGCGCTATCCACATTTCACATACTTATAAAAAGAAATAAAATCCAATTGAATTACTATGACTAAGAGATTTCAAATGGAGTCGAGAAGTCATTCTGGAGGTTACTCTCAACAAATCTCAACCGGAAATCACAAACTGCCAAATATACAAAGCCTCATACGCTCCTCAATACCCCAAGGACATCTGGACACCATAAACAAACCACAAGATAAAAAATTCAGTGAACTATACAACCCGAAGGACAACTGGAGTATACCCCAAATATCCAGCAATCACAGACAACTTATCTATTCTTCTTTTTCTTAAAAAACCCTTGCCTGGAAGAGCCAAGATAGGAAACAATTTGGGTTGCCACCCAGGTGCCCCAAAATGTAATTTTAAGACCCCAAATAAACAACTTTGTTGTCCTGCAACTTACTTTATTACTTCTCAGTTGTCATGCTCAGTAGCTACACGAGGCCCTACTGACTTCCATACAGGAGAGTGCAGAAATAAGAATTTCTATCATTGCAGGTAGTTCTACTGGAAGACACTTCTAGCTTCACCCCCGTAGTTTGACCCTCCTGAAGTTTGCATTCTTAACATCAGAATCCAAAGACTGAGGGACTTCTCATTAAAATATGCATATGAATAGTTAATACATAAATGTAGCTGTTGGCCTAAAAAGTTGAAAAATTCTCTTCATAGGGCATTTGTTACAATGTTAATAACCTTTATACACTGGTGAAGAAACAGAGGTCAGAGAAATTTATGGGTTACTCAAGGTCATACATTTAGTATGTGGTAGAGTTGACAGCTAAAGCCAGGTATACTTAACTCTTTTCACTATCACATCCCCTGCTCCCAGTTCAAAATTCCTATTAATTCACCTTGCAGGGAAGGTGTGTTATGGAGCATATTACAGGTGACTATTATCTAATACTTTCATTATTTACTTTAATAACTGTCAGCTGTGTAAAATCAAGGGCAGATGCAGAACAGTGTCAGGAAAAAAAAAGGGGGGTACTTAATTCAATTTTTCCAAGCCACTAAAAAACCCTCTTGGTCCCCTTTAGCCTACAGGTCATAGATTCTTAGTTACCACATTTAAAAAAGGATGCCCAGGACCATCTTCGATGCTTAACTTTTATTTTTTCCATTTTGTATGCTGTATGGCGGGGGTCACATTTCATTCTTTTTCCATGTAAGTATCCCGTTATTGCAGCACCATTTGTTGAATTTTTTGTTTCTTTGGTTTTTTGTTTGTTTCTTTGTTTTGGGGGAAGTACATGGGCTGGAAATTGAATCTGGTCTCCTGCAAGCAGGCAAGAATTCTACAATGAACTACCCTTGTACCCCCTACTGGTTTTTATACCAACCCGACAAAAGGTATACATAAGAAATATCTACATAGATATTTAGATATTCAGAATGCCCTGAGAATTCTGTATACCTATGAAATGCTAAAATCCAGCATATTTATTTATTTATTTATTCTTTCACTCAAGGAACAACGGGTACCTACTACGTGAGAGGCACTCGGCAGACCCTGAGATTTCAAGAGTGAACAAGCGAGGGGCAGCCCCAGCCCTAAGAGATCAGACAGGCTAACGAGAAAGATACACAAGCTTTTTGTGGCAACAGTTGCCCTTTTGAGGTTCCTGACTAATACTAACATTCACAATAGTATCACGAAATTCCAAGAGTGCAGAGGTTAGGCACTACTACTTTCAAATAGAAATGTGTAACAGGACTATGGCATGCTTTAAGGTTTCATACAGAACGACTTAAAGCAAAGGCAGCAACACTACTTAAAAAATTTGCTTTTTTGAGGTAAGAGTTTCCTTAGGAATATGCCAAACTTAATCAGAGCACCTGAACTCATTTTACCTAAGGGGACTGATCCAGAAGGGAAAATACTCACAGAAATACATACCATGCTTGAACACACCAATGAGAAGGGACTTATCAGCCTCAGCATCCCACCAATCCACTGGGATCTCCATGTAGTCAATGTCAGGCAGAGGCACCTCCAGCTCTCTGGGGGAGGAATGGCACACATTCAGAGTCCCTTCAACACAGCCAGGAAACAACACAAGAGCTACAGGCCCAGCCCTGGTATTAAACCACATCCTTAGCTGGTGCTTAGATGCTGAAGTTATAACAGAAAGGATTCAAAAGGCTGCTGGGCAAAGTTTCTTAACAAGGGCTTGTGCAACAGAATCACCTAGAGAGTTTTTTAAGTACATGTATTTGATTTACAGGCCCCACCTCAGACTGACTGGCTCAAAATCTTAAAGAATCTCTTTGAGAACCCATTGTCAGTTGGTATAGGTTATCACCTTGGGATCTGTACGTAAAAAAGGTGGTTCTGATGTCTATTTTCAGTTGGGAAACATAGTAAAACACACTGATATTGGTAATCTGTTGATAGAACTTCCCCCAAATCATACATGATCAAATGCTTAGAATAATGGTACCAAAATCATCTTGCTCAGTCTGCAGAGATCTCAAGCAACATCTGAGAAGACGATAATCTGTAATGGTACATGGAGGGATACGAAGGCCTTTCAAAGGATTTACACAGCAGGTGGCATCTCCTAACAGTGGTCTGCTAGTGGTCTGCTGGGTCAAAAGTGAGTACAAATTGCACTGTTCCAAGTCACAGGATTACTGTAACTCTACTCAGGGAGCAGACATGAAGGGAAGCAGCAGGCCTGTTCCATCACCCTCTATCTGCAATGAAGCAAGCTCACTGTCATTTGTCTGAGCAGTCCTAATCTCTTTGGTGTTTTTGGAGAACTTTTCCCTTGATGCTCTTCTCTCCCACCTGCCTGAGATGTTCAGCTGCACATTTGCAGTTTCTTTTTCCATTAGGCTCTTCTGTGGCGATACCGGACTGATTGCACCTTGTTAGGCCTAGGCCCAGTCACTCTGTGGGGATAGTGTTTCCCTGGCTCCCACCCTCCCAGGCAGTGCTCTCTACCCACACCACTGTATGACCAACAGCTCTGCCTGCATGCTGCTGTGGACTAAGCAATTTCTCTAGGATGAACTTTTGTTCATTCTTCATTGCAACTTCTCCTTAAGAAGGCATTACACTTGACGAGAATGAGTCCAAGTCAGGATTGAGGAAAGCAGAAGGAAGGAAGGAAGAGCTACGGTAGGGAGTAGACTCACCCTCTCAATATGTTATACCTAGTTTCCATCTATTACTTCCTACATGTCTAAGAAAGCGTATGAGTAAGTTCAGGGAGATTACTTCTGCCAGATAACCTCAAATATAAACTATCAGGTTCAATTCTGCTGTATTTATACAATTCACAAATTGAACCTTTTTAGCAGAACATCTTACCTCTCTATTCCTACAGGAAACTACACTGACTACAAAAAGAATATCAAGCAATAATAATCATTGGGGGGACTATTCCTGCTTAGAACCTGCCCCATGACTAGGGCTGTCAATGGCCTTCAACTCTTTCCTTTATTAGTGCTCTTATGCCCACTGAAGCCAGTAATAATGACAAATGCAAAGAAAGAGAAAGAAGAAATCATGGTCCCAGGCAGTCTCAAAGAAAATCTCAAAGCAACACTTGTGGTGTTTAAGGTTTTGTTGTTCCATGTGTTCTATGGGAGGGACAGACATTGTACAAGGTTAGAACAAACTGCAGCCCAGGGAAGGTAGAGGAGGCTGGCTGGCATCTGACAGCTTTAACAAGTACTGGCTGAGAGCTTGGCAGTCTTGGTTTCTGAAATCTTAAGAGACTCCCAAACGATTCTACAGTTTTGGAAACACTAATTAACAAAACCGAGGTGCAACAAATCAAACAGGTCACAAGGTATTATTATGATTGCAAAAAAGCAAACTACTCAAAAGCGTAAAAGGACTGAGGCAAGGGATGGGATTCTGGGTAAAACTTCCATTCTATACCTGTTGTATCAAGCCTAACAAAGTAATTGACCCTAATTCTACAACTATTATAAAGGTAGAAAAAATGAATATTTTTTAAAGCTATTTTACAACATATTAGGGGTGGAGGGAACAAACCTAAAAACTCAACAAAAGTTTCTAAGAAACTGTTTTTGCTTTTATTTCCTTGTAGATGACCTGACTGGTCTATATGCCTGCTCTATCATCTGGGCAACTGATCCTGGGGGAGTGGGGAACATGGACTTCCTGAAATACAGGCAGCTTTGGACTGGCACATGATGTCAATTCTTTAACTCCAAGAGCTAAGGTTGACTTGTTTTACCTGGCAGGAGTTCCTTCAAATGCTTTATCAGCTGCGTCTCCCAGTATTTCAGCTTTTAGGTAGTACAGCATTCGGACTCGCAAGAGTACCCTATCATAGGGGAACAGATTAATGCAAACACATTAGAACCCATGATCTGCCTGTGAACTCTCATTCCCAAGTTGACATAGGAGAACTCTGGGCAATCCTATGTAACCACTGGTATGAAGTTATACATGAGAAAGAACCAGAAAAACAGAATACTGCCAGATGCTATTATGATTATCTCAGTTTTATACAAAAAGATATCACCTGTGAGTCACAGGTGGCAGCAGAAACAGCAAGCCTCCTGATCCTTGAAAGAGTACTCATCTCTTCCATGTGGCCATAATGACCTCTTAGGCAGAATTGGCTTCCAAGAGGCTAGCTATTAATTTACTAAAAAGTGAATTATATCAGATGGTGGTACTTTCGAATGGTTTCACTTGTACAAGTTTAAACAAACATTTAATAGGCAGGTAGTACTATTTTTCGTGGCACTACTAGAGAGCAACCACGTCTTCACTTCTAGTCAATTCACTGTGACTCAGCAGGAGCCATGCTTAAGCCCCGTGGGAATGCACCAAATGTTTTCCAGACAAAGCTTAATTGCAAAGTATTTGCTCGGCAACTTCTCTGTGCCCTATACCATGCTGGGTGTTGTGAAGTAAATAACAAAAGTAAACAACTCAATCCCTGTTCTTGTACAGCTTATAGCAATGCAGTTTGGGAAATAGGTCCAATCATGAGACAGTAAGAGCAGAGTTGACAGTGGGGACACAGGGAGGGGAGGACTCACTGCGTAAAATCAGGGTAGAAGTAAGGGTAGGTACAGAGAAGCTGACCACTTTCAAGGAGATGCTTCATACTCAAGGCTAAGCTGCAAAATGCTATGGAAGAGTACTTGTAATTTGCTCAAACAGCAGTCAAAAATTAAGGCCAACCATTTTAAAAAAAGCCCATTTACATCTACTTATATATGAACTGATTGATCTCTAGATAAATTGTTTAAAAAGAGGGAGAACTAACAGTGTGTACAGTATATATTATTTTGAGGAAGATAAAAGGAGGCGATACATTCACATATACTGGTACATGCACAGAGTATTGCTGAAAGAACCAGATACTGCTACCCAGAATATTCTTTCCGGAGAGGAAAATGGGAAAACTGGGGATGGGAGGAAAACTTATTTTTCATGGAATTTTTTCTTAAACACATACACACACACACACACACACTCACTCACACACACATTACCTATTCAAAAGATGTTACTAATGAAGGTTGAGGCCTCTAAAAAAGCATAATCTCTATCAGACTGGAGTAGAATGTCACCAAGGGCTCAAGTTATAGGTACAAACACACACAGAACTCCTACCTTTCTTGTATACACCACTCCTACTTCAGCTGTCAATTAAAATAATTTTGAGATTTTTCTTTTAAAGTACCTAGTTGGCAGTAGCTGAGCACTTCCTTAGTAAGAGCTGGAACAAAGGTATCTTAGGTACAGAATGTCAGTGTCCTGCTTTCTTAGATCCATCCTTAATCAAACTAAGGCTCTCCTGAAGATATGAGAGAGCGCTGTTTCTAATGATCTCTGAAGTATGAGAGAATAGAATTTAAAGCCATTTGTGTTCACTTATTCCCCAAATGAGAAGCAAATCAATTTAGAGGGCAGATAGACAATTCCCCCTAGAGAGTCACTGCCTCCCAGAGTAAGATGCTAATCTCAGGTGGTGTCTGGATGCAAAGGGGAAGAAAAGCCAGAGGTCGATTTCTAACACCCTCACTTCAGCCAAATAAAACAACTCATTAATTATTTGGCTGTCTCTTTTCTTTCTTTTCCTTTTTAGACATTTTTATTTATGTGAAATATACTTCCAAAATATGACATCAAATATGTACAGCCTGATGAAGTCCCACAAACTGAACACATGTATATCCAGCATACAAATCAAGAAACGGACCATTTCCCCAGAAGCCCCCATGTCCACGTCCTATCGTCAACTCCACTGCCACAGGATAATCACTGACCTGACTTCTAACAACTTAGACTAGCTCTGAAGAAATTGCTATGCTATTTTTTCTGTTTTTCATTCTTTTGATGGCAATTTCATGTCTCTAAATGATATACTAACAATAGTAAGAAACAATTCCTTTAGTTATTACTATGAGCCAATCAGTTATTAGTTCACTTAAGCCTCATAATAATACAAAGTGGTAGGACCTATTACCCTCATTTTACAGACAAAGAGAAGAAGGCACATTATAGGATAAGTAACCTGGAATGGTTCACGTTGCTGGTAAGTGCGGCCAGGATTCAAACCCAGAGTCTTAATCCCAGAGCCTGTCTTAACTCTTATTGACCTTGGGATGGCTATAAGTTTGAGAATAAATGAAGCCCACAATTTCCAGAAATTACCAAGAGACAATGCCTATTTCAAATAATTAAAACCATTCTTATGTTCTCTCCCTTCCTTTTATCACCCATTTAACAAGCGCATAATGAACAGAACCCTGCGTTACAGAACTCAGAGCCCTGTTATGCTCAAGACATTCTGGGCTATTCTTCACTGCACCTCAGGACCGAACTAGGATGCAAGATCAAAGGTTGGACGTTCAAGGAGGCAGGTTTTAGGTTCAATATGCAGAAGGACAATTAATTAGAATTATCTAGTAATGCTCATGTGAGGCTTGAAAACACTGTTGGGATACCACCGAAGGAAACTCCGACACTGAGAGGAAGAGCCGCAAGGACCCTGCCAGCTCCGACTTGCTAAGACTCTGTCTCTTGCCAAGAGGACAGAGCATGGAGCTACAGAGGATTGTCCTTAGGTCTTGAAACTTAATGGAATTTGCCCTGCTGGGTTTTGGACATGCTCAGAACTGATAACCCATTTATTCCTTTCAATTTCTCCCTTTTGGAACGGGAATGTCTATCTTACGCCTGTCATACGATTGTCCTTTGGAAGAAGATAACTTGTTTTCTAGTTTCACAGATGAAGAGAAATTTTGCTTCAGGATGGATCATACCCAGAGTCACATCCATTTGTGTTTTAGATGATGAGATGGGACTTACTGAATTGATGATGTTTAGATGAGATTTTAGACTTAGAGTTGATGCTGGAATGGGTTTAAGACTTTGGAAGAGGTTGGGGTGAATGTATTTTGCACATGAGAAGGACATGAAGTTTAGGAGGCCAGAGGGTAGATGGCAGTGGGCTAAATTCTGTTGTGTCCGCCGCTGCCCCCCACCCCCGACTCCTGTTTCAGTTTGCTAGCTGCCAGAATGTAACACACCAGAGATGGACTGGCTTTCAATAAAAGGGGATTTAGTTAGTTAACATATAGTTCTTCAGAGGAAAGGCAGCTAACCTTCAACTGAGGTTCTTTCTTACATGGGAAGACACAGGGCAATCTCTGCTGGCTTTCTTTCCAAGCCTCTAGGTTCCAACAACTTTTCCTGGGGTGATTCCTCTCTGCATTTCCAAAGACCTGGACTGAGCTGTGAGTGCTGAGTTGAGGTATGCTGAGCTATTTGGACTCTGCTATGTTGAGCTCTCTCATTTAAGCACAAGCCATCAAACATCTTTCATTGCAGCAGGCATGCCTCCTAGCCGACTGCAGATGTAATCAGCAGCAGATGAGATTCACATGCCATTGGCTCATGGCCACAGCAACAGAACTAGGCATGTTCACCTGGCCAAGTTGGCACGTGAACCTAACTACCATATCCCCTGAAGATATGTCAAGTCCTAATCCCTGGTACCTGGGAAGGAGACGTTATTTGGAAACAGGTTTTTGCGGATGTAATCTAGGTAAGATGAAGTCATACTGGATTAGGTGGACCTTAAATCCAATGACTGGTACCCTTATAAGGAGAGGGAGATTTGGAAACAAACAGACACATAGAAAAAAGACAGCCATGTAAAGACGGACACAGAAACAGGCATGCTGCAGCCACAACCTAAGAATTGCCAACAAAGTGCCAGAAGCCTGGAGGAGACAAGGAAGGATCCTTCCTTAGAGGCTTCAGAAGATGCATGGCCCTGCTGACATTTTAATTTAAGACTTCTGGCCTCCAGAACTGTGAGAGAATAAATCTCTGTTGTGCTAAGTCACCTAGTTTGTGGTAATTTGCTATAGTACCCTCAGTTTCTGAACCAGAACTAAAGAGGATGGTGGATCTCTATAGATTATAAAGTCAGTATTTTCTAATTTGGAAAAGCGCTTTGCTGCATTCTTCTTCGACTCCCAGGGTCCAGCACACACTCAGGAATTTCCAGAAGCTCAAAACTTGGTCCTGGTCATCTGTGATAACTACTGCAAGTGCAAAGTGAAGTTCTATGTCAACTCTCTCCAGCTTAGGCCTATTTTTTCAATGTTCGGGATCCACACAAACAACAAGGTAAAACCTGAGACTTCTGTTTTGCTCTTCATCTCTTACTGAATATAACTATTCTGACTTTGTCATGGTTACAAGGATTGCCATTCTCCCATTCTGTAAGGCTTACAACCTTGGAGTTACAGACTTTTTGTATTCCTTACTGCTACACTGTAGATGCTTCTTTAACGTCTTCCATAGTCCACACTTTCACCCTAATCTAGGTCTTCATGACCTAATAATACTTAAGTTATTGGCCAATTAGCTTTAGGTTTATCATTTCCATCTTGCCAACTGTTGCCAGATTAATTTTTCACACCAAAATATCATTTTACTTTTCTTACTTTTTTAGGAAACAAAAGTCCTCTTACCTACCTAGCCAGCCTCCTCTTAATGTGAGTTCCATGTGGTTAGTCTAATTCGGTCACATCAAACATTCTGCTGGGACCTGCCCCAATCAGGCACCAATAAGGCTTAAGTCTCAACTTAAGATCTCATATCTCCAAAGAGCTTGTACTTTTGGGTACAGTAGTTGTTACTACAGTACTGGGCATGAGACCTAGCTTCAAATATTTGGAGGGATCAAGGGAAACGATAAGACTTCATCCAGAGGAGAAAAAGAACCAAACAACCTAATAACAATTACAAAACCATTAGGTTGATGTTATAGGGAGACTGGAAAAACCCAGCAAATAGTTGTCCAAAATGAAAACACCTTAACTTATAAAGTAATCAAAAGTATCTGAGCCTTCTAATACCTACAGGAATGCTGGAAAGAGAATTCTTATAAGGCCTAGGAAGCTGGTCTCCAAAGGTCATGTAATTAATTTTTAATTACATAATCACATAATTTTAATTAATTCTAAGGTTCTTTGGGTTTACATACACAGTACAATGATGCAAATATTCATGCACCAACATACAACTGTTTCACAGCTAAGTGCCTTAACTCCTTAATTGACAAAACTTCATAAGAACAAAAAATTTCTCTTTCCATTACTTTTTTTTGCCTCCTTCTCCCTTTTAGCTGTTAGATAAAGATAGAAACAATACCATCTCAAATACCTATCAACTGACTGGACTATAAACGGCAACAGTAACAGGAAGAGGAAACAACCCAGCATAGGGCGCTGAGAGGAGTGGCCACTGAGGCCAGTCCTCTGTCCTTGTTAATACAACAGCCTCAGGAACAGAGGGAGGGGACGGAAAAGGGCAGCGAGCAGTGACATCACTGTAGTGTCCATATCAGTTTTTGAAAGTCAGATTAGAAAAACTCTTAGGAGTACAAAATGCATCAGTAGAGAGGACAGGTTCTGTGGGAGAAAAGAGATATAGTCAGAGTTAGAGGGGCTTTAACAAGATTGAATACTGCCCCAACTTAGACCTTATGCAGACCTTGCATGATAGTACAAGAGCATCAGTCCAGGATGCTGGACTACCTGTAAGTAGGGCATACTCACTTGTTGCAGTGCTGTTTGAGGTGTTTCTTGTAGCCATCATCATGTAAGACCACCTCAGGGTTGCAGGTGGCCAGCCAGTCTGCATTCTTTAACTCTGGAAGGAGCAGCTGGTTCTTTGTCTTCTTCCCTTTTCTCCCTCTAGGGACTGGGGCAGATAATCCTGAAACAGAAAGGCAGGGTAGGGCTGGGGCCTCAGCGAAAGGGGCATAAACATGAGTGTTAGAATTAAGGTGGACTAAGCTGCAAAGAAGCAGCCAGGTCATCTAAGATGAGCTCTGGATAACTGACCCCACTCCTCAGTCTACCAGGTACTGGAGCTGATGAAAGGGTGAACTTGGTCCTCTACTTAGAAACCCACAGGATCACTCAGTCAATCAGTAAGAATTTACTGGATATCCTGTGAGGGATCCAGAAAGGTGTAAAATAACCTATGTCCTTCAAAACTTAGAATCTACTGGAACAAAAGGCAACTGAAACTTGAAAGATGAGTTTTGGCCACGCAAAGGAAAGGAGAAGTACAACACAAGAAAAGGCATAAACAGCAGTGGTACTGGGACAGAACAGGGAAATGCAAAAGATAAGCCCCAGAGCATGTGCTGTGGGCCCTCAATTCAGAGGAGGAACCCTTACAGCATTCAGTGAGCAGGGGGCAGTGGGAAAAATTCAAGAGGGCCCAAATGTACGTACATAAAATATCATGGGTAACTATGGAAAGTTCTGATTCTGAGGGAGAACTGAAAGAATCACCATCCTTACCCAGGTAACATTCTGAAATATCTCTGAAAGGGAGGTCCCCCAAAGCATAGCAACATGGATAAACACGAGGGGGAATGAAAACTACACAGGGATTTGTACCTTTCAGGCATGGCCCTGCCACCTCTCACCTGAGTGGTTCTGGAGGATCTGAGCCTGCCCATCTTTGGTAGGTGTGATCAATTCCCAAATGAAACTTTTGATTTTCTCATCTCCTTTGTAATGCTTGACACAGTATACCAGCAGGGCACGGCAAATCATCTCCATGTCTTTCTCATTCAGATGCCACTTGAACCGTCCATGAGTCAGGATGTCCTTCCACCGACCCCAGCTGCAGTGTGGAAATACAGAAGGCTGTTGGAGGGAGGAAGGGCCTGCATGCACCACTAACACAGCAAGAGCCCAGAGTGCTTCTTGACCTCTGATGGGTCTATTAACCACTCTAAAGGCTTTGTCCTGAAAAGCCATTGAGGCCTGCATACCTGTAGCATATCACATGTCACTAAGATGACCTGGAAAGTAGACAGAATGCTACCACTGACCACCAGAATGTTAAGGGAGAGACCAAAATATTGGGAGCAGAAAATAAAATTTGAATTAAAACAGAATCCAGCTGCAATGGTGAGCTCACAGAAGCTAAATTTTCTATTTCTAACAGTGCCAGAGCCCTGCACAAATCATGCCTTAATGGTGACATCTGTTGCACTGATTCCTTATATATTCTTGGGGGAAGAAAGCAGGAAATTAGTATCAGGCAGCAAGGCATAAGGGAAAACCATGGCACGTCTACAATATGGCAGCAAAAGATACAATGACCAAGGGGAAAGTCTGGGCAGAAAGCGTAGTTCTCTCTTGCGCCCATAGATCCACCATCAGCTCCATAACTCCAGAAGCGACTGGAGAAACACACTGAACAAATTCCAGGAACTGAAACACAAAGAGGAAAAACCACAAACGATGGTAAAAAGACATAGGGAAAGCCAACACTTACCCAAAGATGAGCAGGTTCTTCTCTACGCGGAAGCATTCGGCTCGGAGATAGCGCCTGGTTTTGTCATTGAGGCGCCTTGATCGTGTGGGTCTTTCATCAGAGTCACTGTCTAACTCTGAAAACTCCATGAGTTCATCCTCCTCAAAGGAGTTGTAGTGTTTGGTCTGCTTCCTCACACGAGGCCGGTCAATCACTAAGCTCTCCTAAAAACAGAGATGACTACTGGGGAGAAAGCCCCCTCTTCTCTACCCTCATGGCAATACCAAATACACTCTATCGCCATTCCTCAGGACATATTTGACAAAGAGCCACATCCTGTCTCATTATAAAATAGAGAAAAGGTCCTTCTCAGCACACCTGCTACCTCTATGACCATAGGACAAACAGGGGGGATTCTCTGGAACTTGCTGAAGTTGGTGTGCTCTCAGCCCCCAGTGCTGTCTGCCACCATATGCTGTTACTGTAGTATTCTAACACGGGTATGGACAGGCAGGCCCCCCATTGCACAGCGTGGCAGTCAGCTCTTGCCAAGATAGACTGGAGTGGTGAGCCCCAGCTGTTCTGCTCAGCATGCAGAGTTGCAGACTGAGCTCTGGAAGCAGGACAAGTCAGAGAATTCCATCTGCTCAGCAACTTCTCAAAGACAAATACATATTCCTGCTGCTTTATTATCTGTCTTCCACTGGCACTATCTATTAACCTTTTGTCTTTCACCAAAAACACAATCCCTAGTTCAGGAACCCCACTCATTCCAGGGCCTCTACTGGCCTCACTCATTGCTTCTAGTCTCCATCATTTCCTGCTCCTCAGCCCTCTCCCTCTACCTCCTCCCAGAGCTAGGCTAAGCTCCTGAATACTCCTCTACATTGCCTGATAACAAATCCGAGTGCCATCCCCGTTTTAAAAACATAGTTTCCCAGTTTGAAGTTGTTGCAACTGCTTCTTACTGCCTGTAGCCAATTCTTTTTCTTCACCCTTTCTCACTCACTGTCCTGTATATAGAGTAATGTCTTGACCGTGAGACTGCAAAACAGTTAAAAGAAGTTACGAAAGAGGACTGTAGAATATTCATGAAAGAGAGAAAAAAAACTTTTTTATTTAGAGGAAAGAGGTTGGATTGATCTACAGATGAACAGGTACGACCTGGTGCTGGTTACTAAATTAGCTAGACATAAGCGCAGACTGTCTCCTGGGTTGTGGTCCAAAAGAGTTCAACACTCACCTGAAAAGACAGGCGAAAAGGGATGTATATTCATTCTGAAGTGAGGTGTTGGGACAGAGATGGAGGGAAGAAAAACTAGCACTTAAGACAGCTTCACCACAGGCTGTGCAGTATGCCAATTATACTCACAAATGTCCTTCACAATCCCAGAAAGAGGCATCACCACCTCTGTGTTTCACATGAGGAAACCAAGTCTTAGGGAGGCCAAGCAACTTGCCCAGAACACAGCACCAGTCAGCAGCAGAGTCACTACTCAAACTCTGGTTTCATCCCCAAACCCATTCTTTCCTCGTGTTCAGAAACAGGAAATCCCAAGATACTGAAAGAATGTAGATAAAGCCAGCACATTTTTCTTCATCATGCTCATTTTTAATTCTATTATTTGTCAGAGGTGAAGTCTTCCTTGGGGAAGTGTTTAAACAGCCGTAAAATAATCACGTGCCAGGGAGGAATGTGGCTTGGGATAAAGGGCTGTACCAGAGAATCAGTTCCAGTTCTAATTGCCTTTGTGTAACTTCCCAGATGTCCCACAGAGCATTTAAGCCCTATTAAGTCATTCTTAACTTGTAAAAATAACATTTAGTTCTATGTGTCAGGCACATTTTCAGTGCTTCACATGTAAAATATCATGTAAGGAACCACGGTTAAGGACTTGAGCGGCATGTGTGAGTTTACTGTCACATTAAGACACCAATGAAATATTCAATGGAATAAAATATTCTTAAAGCTGTACCTTTTCATTCTTTGCTTCTGTGTCCAATTCAGCTATTTTAGCCCATTTCTGCCAAAAGTTAGGGTCATCTAAGGAAATATCCGTTCTGTTTCCTGATGCCACAAAGCTAGCCTGTGAAGAAGACGAGTCAACAAACTGTATTTGAATACAGTAAAAACTAATAAAACACATATGTTATTTCAAATGCACCAGAAACTTAAATAAATCGACCTATACTCAAAACCAAAACCGCTAATACAGCCTCCAAAATAAGCATGCAAAGCTCAAAGCTATTTTTATTTTCAGGACCATTTTTCAGAACTTAAAACTCTGAAGCAACAAGATAATCCTTGGAAGGCAATGGCAAAATGTAAGTTGGGTCTAGTTTCCCATGAAAAGGTTAATTGATAAGATTTCTCTAGATGTAATTTTTCTTTTAGTTCAACAGTTCTCACATGTCTGCTATAGGAAAGGCCCTGGGCTAGGCAGTGTAAGGGGTAAAGAGATGGGCAATGTATTACTTGCATTCTCTCTATAAATTAAAGCACAAAAACATACCACATAAGCCACTAACGGGAGATTTAAGTAGAAGTCACAAAGCTCTCATAGTGGGCAGAGCCTGTAGCCAGGGAAACCTGAGGGCAATCTAAGTGATCTGATAAGTTTAATTCTAAATCCAATTATCTGAATTGCAGAGAAAAGAAGGACCCAGACTAGAAGTTGGGAATTCCGAGTAAAATCTCTTTTCTCATAAAATGAACAAAACATTTGCTTGAATTTGAGGAACGGAGTGTTCACTGGAGTTTCAACACTCTGATACTGATCATTGAGTGCTTTATAAGGGAATCATGATGACCGTTCAAGGGTTTCAGAACAGTTCTTGAAAAGAATGCAAACTGCGAATCAGAGTCTACTAAAGATCAGCTCTTGAAGGTTAGGAATGGTGTTTTCTTTGTATAGCCTCTGACTCATTGTTCAGACTCCCTCTAAGGATCTGCATCTTCAGAGTATCATGCAGACTACATGTGCAGTCAGAAAACTTCAATGCTTTATATTGAGAGAAACAGAAGTCTGGCTAACCAAGGTCAAAGAGTAAACAATTTTCTTTTCTCCCATCCCCATCAAGGACTCTGGAGCGAAGGTCCTATACCTTGGCAAAAGTGGATCCTTTCCCTTCAGACTGGATGGTAATGGTATGAGTTCTCCTCTGCAGAATTTGGTCTATGTCTTCTTCACAGAACTTGGACCCTTCATCTTCCTCATCCATTAACGCTCCATAAGCACCTTTTCGGAGCAAGTCCTCCACCTCCATTTTTGAGAGCTGCTGCACCTGGACAGGTCACCAAAGGCTACTCACAAAGTTGAAGATGCACAGGAGAGATACAGCCGAAAATTTGGCCTTTATGATTTAATACACAGTTCCTCCATTAACTGCACATGTCAGAAGAATAAAAGACACGCACAACAAATCTTACAAGAAAGAAAACAAGACGAAGATTCTCAAAAGAACTATGGGGAGGGCAAGCAGACAGCTGGAATAAAGCCCAGCACACGAAACAATGCCCCCAACACTCTGCAAGAGCCATTAAAACTATGCACTAGTGAAGAGGAGATCTACACATGCTTTTTAAAAATGTTTTTGTTTGTATCTTCACAAACCTCCAGATGTAATCAATAAGCTGAAAAATAATGTTTTTTTCATTATTAAATATGTACACTGGCATTGCAAATGATGTCATTTCTTAAGTTAAAAAAAAAAAGCATCCCATGCTAAATGTGATCTTCTTTCTCAACTGCTTGTTGAAAACAGGAAACAGGATTCAAAACACCCTTTCCTGGTTCTAATTAAGGATCTCGGTTTTCTTTATACCAGTCAGAAGAGGGAATACCATGATTCCCAGCACTGGTAACTTGAAATAATATACTTACAACATATGCATAGTTAACAGGATATAGACCATCTGGACTAGAGAAAATTCATTTAGAAGGTTAAATTTCCCATCTTTGATGCCATGATCATAGAGATTAAGGAGATATCCTGCTCTGTTTGCCTATACTTTAGGAAAAACTCTTAGCTGTAATTTCTATCACCCCCCAGAGAGGGGAAAAGGATTTTATGAACTGTCATATTTCTGGAGTTCATGCCTTCATTTATTCACTGACCAACATACCCTGAACATCTTTAACATGCCAAACACAGGGGACATGGGGGATTGTGGAAATCCCACTAAACGTTCAAGGAACTCAAAGTCTAGTCACAAATCCTATTTACATGATCATAATGACATATTTACACAGCGTTAAGATCCAGTGACTTCTACATGAGCACTGTTAAACAGTTTATCAAAATCGTACTGCATGCTGTACAATCTTACCATGTAATACTCCTACAGATCTTTACCCACCTATAAAAGGCAGAGACCTGACGCTGAACTAATCTCCACCCAAGGGAATTACCTAACAAAGATGTGGGGGTTTACTCAATATAGTGAAAGTGAATCTTAAAACAGGTGCAGGAAGGAAAGATGCAGAGAGGCCCAGGCTGTGTGATAAATGTTCCCTGCGGCCCCAGAGCAGGTGCCAGCATACTCACTCCATTGGTGCTACCCTTTCGGTTGATGTCCTGGAGGACAGCCTTGTCCAGACCCAGCTTGAGGCTGGCCTTGTCAAACATCTCCCGCTCATAGGAGTTCCGAGTAATGAGGCGATACACCTTCACAGCTTTGCTCTGGCCTATCCGGTGACAACGAGCCTGAGCCTGGAGAGGAAGGAGGGTCATATCATACCACAGCACCATGCATAATGGTGAGGGAACAGGGAAATGCTTAAATGTCATATGGTGTCAGTGGCCAACTCTCACAGTTATGAGTTCATGGGCCAATTTCAGAACAGAATATAACCCTGCTTCAGGGTCACTCATTTCTTCGTCAATTTTGTTTGGAATGACCACTTGTGTGCCAGGAATTATATCGGGTGCTAGGGACAAAGCAATGAGAAGACATGGTTTCCCTCCCTCCCCAAGCCTGTGGCCTGAGCTCAGACGTCTTGTGAGGGCAGTGCTCACTTTAAGAACTCTGCCCTGTCCTCTTAGGAATGCTTCATAGCAGGCAAGGTCACTTTTCATTTTAATTTTAAACTTCACTACAGAAATTTTCAATCACAGACAAAAGTCAAGAAAACATAATGTCCCTCTCATGGGCAATCTTGTCTTACCTCTACCACGCGCTACCCTCCAAGACTGTTAGGAAGTAAATCCTTTGACAGCATATTGTTTCATCCTTATATACTTTAGTATGCATTTCTGAAGACAAGGACTCTTATAAAACATATTCATTTTACCTTTGCCCCAAAGTTTAAAAAATTTATTCTTAGTACCAAATCTCTAGCCAGTGTTCATATTTCCCTACTTTTTCTCATATATATTTTTTAAAAGTTTGCTTGTTTGGATCAGGGTCCAAATGAGACCAATAATACATTGCAATTGAGTGATAAGTCTCAAGTATCATTTAATCTATAGATACTCCTTGTTTCCTATATTTCCTGTAAACCGGGAGTTATCTTGGCACTTGATCAGGTTAAGATTTGATTTTTGACAAGAATATTTCATGGGTGGTACTTCAATTTCCATCAAGAGGCACGTGATATCTGGTTGTCTTTCTTTTGAATTATGTCATTGTTTAGATACATAATTTCATTATGGTTACAATTCCCCTCATTCATTTTTTAGCTACCCGGATGCACAGTTCATGTAAGAGAGACCAAATAAACATTTGATTCTTTTTTGGTTATTTAATCAGTTTCTAAATAACATCCTCCAAAAGTGGCCAACGAAGATTTTAAAAGATTATTATTTTCTAAGGAATACTGTGAAGTCATGCATTTAAATACATGTTTTATATGTTACTGCATTTCATTATTATTTTTGTTGTTGCTCAAATATGGCCTGTCGGAGCCTCTTCAGGTTAGCACCTGGGGCTCTCTGACATGACCCACACAGCTTTCTTTTTTTAGTTTGTTTCTAATTTTTTTTTATTATGGGACTGTTAAAAAATAAACAAAAATATAGAAAGAAATATAACGAACCCCACTCTACCCAATATTCCATTTTGTTTTCTCTTTTTTTAACTTTTGATCATTCTATTCTACATATATAATCAGTAATGCACAATATCATCACATAGCTGCATATTCATCATCATGATCATTTCTTGGAACATTTGCACCTATTCAGAAAAAGAAATGAAAAGAAAACAGAAAAAAATCCATATATCCCATACCTCTTACCCCTTCCTTTCATTGATCACTAGCATTTCAAACTAAATTTGTTTTAACATTTGTTCCCCCTATTATTTATTTTCATTCCATATGTTCTACTTGTCTATTGACAAGGTAGATAAAAGGAGCATGAGACACAAGGTTTTCACAATCACACAGTTACATTGTGAAAGCTATATCATTATTCAATCATCTTCAAGAAACACAGCCACTGGAACACAGCTCTACATTCTCAGGCACTTCCCTCTAGCCTCTCCATTACACTTTGACCAACAAGGTGATATCTATTGAATGTGTAAGAATAACCTGCAGGATAACCTCTCGACTCTGTTTGGAACCTCTCAGCCATTGACACTTTTCTCTCTTCCCCTTTTCAGTCGAGAAGGTTTTCTCAATCCTCTGATGCTGAGTCTCAGCTCATTCTAGGGGTTTTCTCAATCCCCTGATAGTGAGTCTCAGCTCATTCCAGGATTTCTGTCCCACGCTGCCAGGAAGGTCTACACCCCTGGGAGTCACGTCTCATGTAGACAGGGGGAGGGACCCACACAATTTTTGATAGCTTCCTTGTTTTCTGGCACAGCAAAATGTTCCAGACCATTCTCATACTTTTTTTGTCCTGAGCGGGTTTCAGCCATTTTCATCAAGTTTATTTTAGTGAAAAATGGTATTCAGAAGCAATAATCTGGACAGGAGAGGTATACTCACTGCTTCTAGGTTGGTCATTTTTTTAGGCCTATTCAATGAACAGAAATAGGAAGTGTTTATGTGTGTATAGTGTACACAAATGTGCATTATAAAAGACAAAATATATCATGAACTCATACTGATATTTCAATTTCAAATTTAGGACTAAAGGATTTTAACTTAATTCCATCCACCCCACCACATCTACATCTCTTTTAAACCATGTTGAAAAGTCTCAGTTCAAGACCAACACCGTCACTCATTTGATTTATCCTACAACATTCACATAACAGTTTCAGAAAAACAATACCAACACTATCTTCAACAATATGATTACTGAAAACAATATAAGAATTTTGTTTTCCTGCCCTTAAGTTAATACTGCTAACTCTGTAAGTCAAATTAGCCTTTTAAATGCATACCTGAAAGCAGACTTCTTTTTTGCAGTTGTAGGGCTAGCAATCCTGAAACTGTTTTCTGTAAGTATAGGGATTGAGCAAATGAGCAAATATACTGAGGGTAGCAAGTAAAATATTTTACTAAGAGTAGGGAGTTATAAATACAAAAGAAGGAAGATTCTGTGGTTTCAGAATGGATTTAGAGGTATTTGTATGAACTTGTATTCAGGGGTTTGTATGTGTATATACGCGAAGATATAGATATGGTTATGTATGTATTTATCTCTGTATGTTTCTATACATATACAGGTATACATACATGCATGAATGCATATGAATATTTCTATCATGCATGTGTGTATTCTAGCTGTGTCCACAAATAGAGTCTAAAAGGAATGATATTCTAGTAACAACGAACATACCTAGCGCCCAGATCTTGGTTTCTAAATACCACTCTCCATAAAACGGAACAAAGGCTTTTCAGAAGAAATAGCTAATTTCAGGACTGGGGCAGAAAAAGCATAGGTTAAACCTATGCCATATGTAAGGCGATAATTAAAGAATGATGAACACAGAGGATAATAACATTGAGCTTGAAGAGGCTCCCACTGGCTAAATCTAGGACTACCTGAGCATCAGAATAAATAAAGATAGCAACAGATTGTAACTTACTGAATTAAAAAAAGAATTCATGAATTCATAGTGATATAAATAAATGGGAGAAAAGGATAAAACTTCCTTTTAGTACAATGCCAACTAACAAATGTAGAAACAGCGACAAAGTTAGAAAATAACAGTTTTGCAAGCCATCATGGTAGTAAATGACTCAGGCAAAAATAATTAATGGATAGTAAAATCAGTGGGTATGACTTGAAGAGGACCAGAATCTATACATAGTCTCAAATTGTCTCTCCAAAATTACTTATTAATTTTGAAGGGAAAATTAGCAACCTTGTAGTAAAGAAATCTGGCAGATAGCAAGTGATCAAAGTCAGTATCACCAGACAAATGGGTATCATGCTATATTGATATGATATGATGAGAAGGACATATCACTTCTGTGGTATTACTAAAACTTAATCCAACTATAAGGAAATACCAACAAGCCCAAATTGACAGACAATCTACAAAACAATTGGCCAGTACTCTCAAAAACTATCAAGGTCATAAAAGAAAAAGAAAGACTAGGGAAACTGATTCAGATTAAAGGAGACTAAAGAGATGTAAGAACTAAAGGTAATGCATGATCCTAAATTGGATCTTGAACTGGGGGAACAGTAGCTATAAAGGACATAAGACAAATGATAACATTTTAATATGGACTGTGGATTGGAAAACGGTATCCTTATATTCTGATTTTGAAAATTATATTATGGTTATATGAGAACATCCTTGCTTTTAGGAAATACATATGAGAGTATTTAGGGGTAAAAAGGCACAATGTCTGTATCTTTCAAATGGTTCAGACAAAAAATTATGTTTATTGAGAGTGACAGAAACAGAGAAAGAAGAGAATTACAGCACAAATGATAAGTAAATGGGACAAAATGTAAACAGTTGATGAATCTGGATAAAAGGGTACATGGGAATTTCAAACTTTTCACTGTCTGAAATTATATCAAAAATTAAAACGTACAAAATAATAAATATCGACACTTGATAAAATCCCTCTCTTGGGGTTATCCTGTCCAACTGATACGCAGCTAGATTCAGTAGTTTTGTTTTACTTTTGAATTTTAGGAACTGCTTTTTCCTACCCCTCTCCATCTCCATTAATTTAACCACACTGAAGGGACTGCAAAGAAAATAACTACTTTGGAAAACAGTATTTGTAAAGCCAAAGACAAAAAAACTATAGACCAATATCATACTGTAGTAAGTGTATTTTTCACAGGATATGGGGTTAGCAATTCTGAAACTACCTTATGTGTATACTTGGACTGAGCATGTAGGCTTCTCACTCTCAGAGAATGGAGGTACCAACAAGGAAAGGAAGAAGGCTGGAATGAATCTCATTGTGACAGGCTGGAATTGGAGATTTCATGACAGACAGAAAGATAATGAAGTAAGTATAGATGCATGGTGTGAGTGAGTATGCTAGTGTACATACTTACATTCCCAATTATGTGTCTGCTCAGAGGTCTAGAAACAATTAATATGGTAGCAATGGGAATATCTAGTACAAGGATCATGGCCTCTAAATTTCATTCGCTAATAAAAGAAAATAGGGATTTTTGGAGAAATGGTTGATTCCAAGGTTGTGGAGAGAAAAATATGAACCTGGAACATCTTGAGGGTAAAGTGAAGAAGTCCTCAAAAAATGATGGGAGCATGTCAGAAGTCGACTCAGGGGTTAATTTAAAGGAGCTCTGCATGGCCAAATTTCAAACAACTTGAGCAATAAAATAAATACCAAGAGTAATGGATTATAACCCATAAAATTAAATAAAAACTCACAACTCATACTGATATAAATAAATAAAAAAGGACAACTCTACTTTACAGTAGAATTCCAATTAATAAATAAAGAAGGAATGATGGAAACAAAAAATTCCCATTAGCCAATAGCACAGTAAAAATTACTGAAGATAAGAACCATTGATGGATGCTAAAATTAATAGGCAAAATTATGATGAGACAAGGTATTTACAGAGTTTCAAAATATCTCCTAACAAGTTATTTACTTATTTTTTTTGACATGGGCAGGCTCCAGGAATTGAACCCAGGTCTCTGGCATGGCAGGTGAGAAGTGTGCCATTGAGCCACTGTTGTACTGCCCACAGTTATTTTTTAATTTTAAAAAACTTTTTTATTAATAAAACCAATCAACATACAACACAAACATTTTTCATGTATGAATATTCCATACTTGTGTGCATTCAATGGTTCACAATATCACATAGTTGTATATTCATCATCATGATCATTTCTCAGAACATTTATATCACTTCAGAAAAAAGAAATAAAGAGAAAAAAAGAAAAAACTCTTACTCCTTATCCCTCCTTCTCATTGACCAGTAGCATTTCCCTCTACCCAATTTATTTTAACATTTGTTCCCCCTATTATTTATTCATTTTCACTACATATTTTTAACTCATCTGTCCATTCCATAGATAAAAGAGGAGTACCAGAACAAGGTTTTCACAATCACACAGTCACACTGCGAAAGCTATATCATTATACAATCATCTTAAAGAAACATGGCTACTGGAACACAGCTCTCCAGTTTCAGGCATCTCTCTAGCCTCTCCATTATACCTTAAACTAAAAAGGGGTTATCTATATAATGCGTAAGAATAACTTCTCGACTCTATTTGAAATCTCTCAGCCACTGACACTTTATTTTGTCTCATTTCTCTCTTTCCTCTTTTGGTCGAGAAGGCTTACTCAGTCCCTTAGTGCTGAGTCCCAGCTCATTCTAGGATTTCTGCCCCATGTTGTCAGGGACGTTTACACCCTTGGGAGTCACGTCCCACGTAGAGAGGGGGAGGGTAGTGAATTTGCTTGCCTTGTTAGCTGAGAGAGAAAGGCCACGTCTGAGCAACAAAAGAGATTCTCTGGGGGTGACTCTTAGGCCTAATTTTAAGTAGGCTTAGCTTATTCTTTGCAGGGATAATTTTCATATGAACAAATCCCAAGATTGAGGGTTCAGCCTATTGATTTTGTTGTACTCACTGCTTGCGAGAATATCAGGCCTTCCCTAAATGGAGAAGTTGAATTTTCTGACGTTTTAATTTTAAAGGCAAAAACAATCACTGTACAGTGGAGAAATCCAGCAGACACAACACCAACTTAACCAAGCGATCATGGTAGCATCACCAGTGATGTGCCCCACTATCATCATGCACCCCCTGACATGCCCTGAGAAGGGCACAGTTTCCTTCTGTGATATTCCATGTTGAACATCATAGTATCCGTCTTGAGGGCAGGAGGATGTAAACCACACACACTGAGGATGGGGAGCAGAAAGACTAAAGGAATCTGCGACTCTGGTGACACTATGAAGCCACTGCATTAGTCCTTGTTTTAGTTTGCTAGCTGCTGGAATGCAATATACCAGAAACGGAAGGCTTTTAACAAGAGGAATTTAATGAGTTGCTAGTTTACAGTTCTAAGGCCGAGAAAATGTCCCAATTAAAACAAGTCTATAGAAATGTCCAATCAAAGGCATCTGGGGAAAGATACCTTGGTTCATGAAGGCCGATGAAGTTCAGGGTTTCTCTCTCATCTGGAAAGGCACATGGCAAACACAGTCACAGTTTCTCTCTCAACTGGAAGGGCACATGGCAAGCAAGGCATCATCTGCTACTTTCTCTCCTGGCTTCCTATTTCATGAAGCTCCCCGGGAGGCATTTTCCTTCTTCATCTCCAAAGGCTGCTGGCTGGTGGACTCTGCTTCTCGTGGCTATGTCATTCTGCTCTCTCTGAGTCTCTATTCTCCAAAATATTTCCTCTTTTATAGGACTCCAGTAAACCAATCAAGACCCCCTCAAATGGGTGGAGACATGTCATCCCTTAATCCAGTTTAACAACCACTCTTGACTAAATCACACCAACCAGGGAGATGATCTCATTACAGTTTCAAATATACAGTATTGAATAGGGATTATTCTACCTTTATGAAATGGGATTTATATTAAAACATGGCTTTTCTTAGGGGGCATACTTCCTTTCAAACCAGCACAGTCCTGGACTTCCCATCTTTGAACTTCTTGGTAACTGAGGGGGAAAAAATCTCTGTTGGAGAGAACCACTGTCACAAGCAGCTAAATTACACCAGGAGATAAACATACTCTTCCAAGATGACTTATCTACAAGACAAAGGATGAAGTCCTGTCACATTTAAGAGACTTGTCATTTTATAGTCAAATCTTAAACAATTTATCATACATTCCTTATTTTCCTAATTAGAACTCACATAAAAAATGAAGTAGATAGAGATATATTTGAACAAGGGCAATACTGAGATGAAGTCAAAATAAGATGAACCAGCAAAGGTATAAATACAAACAAGGAGCACAAGTATTACCCCAGCCCTCAGGGAAAATCTAGAGTTCTAATGTTCTCAGGCATGATTTGCAGTCTCATAGTTTGTTTTTCATTTTTTAATACGTATAAGCTGAACAAAGGCTTAAGAGAAACAAATAATAATGTTCAGAAAAAAATTTTTTTAAATATGAAAAGTATGTACAGATCCTCTAGCTACTGTAACGGGAAGAAAAAGGGTTTGGTTCAGTTGCCCAAGCAGTGGCAGATTCCAGACTGATTCCAGGCCCCCAATTTACTAATATTAGTTTCATGCCCAGAGCTCAGAAAAATCTAACACCACGTCTTTTAAACTATGTGAGTATTAAATAGCTGATACAAAGAATCAAGTACAATATTGATTTCTCTCCTAACTCATAACAGTTTCCCAAATCACCACCTTTATTACTCCGAAAAACTATTTTCTTTAATACTTTAAAAGGGCTATCTATGCAGTATAAAAAGGAAAGCACTGGGAAGTTGCCCTGCCTTGACTATCCTCTTAGCAGGCCTATGTTTTTTCCTGCAACTTCCAGCTCCAGATTTATTCCTTGGAGTAAGGTACCAAACCCTCTAAAAATGAAAATGCCTTTGGGAAATAGCACAGAGATCTGCTCACTGCACTTTTTTCTACTGTCTGCCTTAGCTTATCAGATCAAATCAAAGTCATGAGCACTGCTGTTTCCCCGGGGCCTAGTGTTGTGTCTGGGGCTCAATAAATGTGTCAGATAAATCAGTCAAGAGACAGTTAAGAACAAGAAAGAGATGAGTTTACAGAATGGGAAAAGGATGCTTTAGAGCAGCAGAAATAATGAGCAGGGAGTGAAAAAAGTGAAAAACAAAAGAAACTTGACTCCGCTTGGGAGTGATGCCATAGTAATTAAGTCCTTATCCCATCCTGTGCCTCCGGAGTGCCACCTATGCTCACCCCCACTCCATGCAGTTGCACATTTGATTCCCTCTGTCCAGACATTCATTCTTCTGTGCTCATCATTTAAGATCCCTCTCATCATTTAGGCCTCTGCTCAAATATCATCTTAAAGAAGGCTTCCTACACAGAGCTACCTAAATCAGGGTTTTCAAATCCCATCATTCTTATACCCTCATTCTGTTTTATTTCCTTTGCAATACTGACTGCTATCTGCAATTATCTTCTTTATTTTTATTTGTTTATTGTTTGTCTACCCACTAAAATGAAAGTTCCATGTGAGCAGAAAACTTGGTCAGGGTAGCTTATGGCTGTGTTCAATAAATATTCACTGAATGAATGAACTGTGTAATGGAGCATGTGTGCCTGCACCCACAGATTCTAACTTTCTTCTAGCAAAAAAAAATAAGCTCTGTAGGATCTAGTCCTGCAAGCTCCAGGCACATGAACTGGCAAGAAGGGTGTTGCTAAACAATATAGTAGTAGCAGAGGTAGTGGCAAAGCCAGCACCTCTCCTTTCTTAAGCAGAGTGTTAGGTTCCTGGAACCAGTTTCTAATGATCATGGAAGGGGCTCTGGCTCCTTAGGCTGCAATTTTCTTCTCGCTTTCAAAACGCTTTTGACATACAACAGCTGCACTACACTGTGGCTGTACTCTCTGCCAGCACATCTCCTCTCACACTTTGAGAATGCTCCCGTTAGGAACCTTAGCAAAAGGAAGGACACAGAACTGTGCAGCCACCACCACTGTTACCCTGAACCCTGTACAGCCCCCAAGGGACCTTTGCCTCCAAGGGCAAAAAGCCCACCCAAGAGAAAAAGAATCAGAAGTATCATGAAGCAATGAAAGAAGAAGGGGCTTGTGGTTTCTGAGAGAAGAGGCTTCAGGAGACTCTGATTCTCTGCTATTCCCAAGAGGCCCACCTATATCCTCAGAGCTAGCAGCAGTACTGACTTCTTCTTGATGGGGAGAGAGAGAGGGAGAGTAGCAGCAGTACTGACTTCTTCTTGATGCGGGCGGGGGGGGGGGGGGGGGAGGGAGAGAGAGAGAGAGAGAGAGAGAGAGAGAGAGAGAGAGAGAGAGAGAGAAACTAATTTTTCATTGCTATTTTTTCCTTCTTGGATTACTGCCACCTCCCCTTTTGTTTTTTCTTAACCTGGTGTTGCAGGAAACATAGACAAAAAAAGCTACTGTTGTTGAAGTTTCAGAGCTGAATCATAGCTTGTGCTTTCCAAATGAAGGTGAGAGAAAAGGTGAACTTACACTCTTAACTTTTTTACATACATTGACTGAACAGGTACATTCAAGGTTTGAGAAAAGGTGTGGCATTTACCCTACATCCCTAGATAAGATCTTCCCTTGCGGGAACTAAAAATTTGTTTGCCTCTGACAATCTAGATAAAATAATACTGTTGAGGTCCTTCAGTATGAATTTTAATCTCTCTTGTGCCCTGTTCCTGCCCTAAGTAGTGTCTAGTTCCTACTGTGGATCCTATAATACCTGTGCCTTAACTTTTCTTGGAGTGAGGACTTGGGAAGGGAAAAGAGAAGCTAAGCTAACAGAGTAGATACCATGGAGAGAGTCTTATTTCTCTGTATTTCCAAAAGTGAGTGCTGTTCCCACGTAGGAACAGAACAGAGTCTGTCCCTCTCACCATCTCTATCCTCCATCCTTTCTCTACTCCAACGTGAGATGGGACAGGAATTAAACTTGTGTGGCCTTAACACCTCTCCCACATCTGTTGTAGAATGCAGAGAGTGTTCTCTGGGCCACTGGCAGGTTTACCAGCACAGACTCTCCTCCACAGACGGCTGCCAGCAGTTCTGGGCACATAAGTTTAACTTAGGGATGGGGAGGAAGGGGTGTTCAGGGGTCTCAGAAAGCTTAATTCTGGGTAGAGGCTGCGCTGTATTACCTAATCCAGCTGTACAATTTACTAATACTCTAATTCTCCATTTCATTCTTGTATCTATTCTGTAACTGGTTCAGATCTAGGATAGGGGGAGGTATGTGCTTTACTGGACCCCTCAGACTTACAAAACCAAAACCTAAAACCAAAAAACACCAAGATATGACATTCATATATTTTATAAAGACTTAGATTAAAAGCAAAACAAAATAAAACTTCTAAACCTCTAATTCTATACCCAAAGAACAGAAAATCTCAGCAAAGAAGTTGGGCTGATGCTTGAACTTTTGCTAATAATAATGAAAAGGCACCAGGAAAGGAAATGCTATTCTCTGACTCTCAGCTGACTTTGCAGAGCATGAAGCTCTGTTCTTCAGTCCTGGAAGCTGGTCCATCTGCAGGCCTGCCTCAGGGAAACAGGCCATCTTTAGTGGGGTCTATTCTCCCCCTAATGAGGACGACTTCACTTTCAAGGTTCTGAGGCACTGACACTGCTTCCCCATGGTGTCCTGACTAGGAAAACCATGGCCTGTATCTGCTCTTCCCAGGCTGTATGAGACCAGGTTGGACACACAAATTTTTCTATTGCCTGAACTGGGACACTCGAAACTGTGCTCAAATTCCTCTAGGGAAGAGAGTAAGACTCTGATCACGATGAGATTTTCTTTCCTGTGGCCCTGACATTTCTACTAGGAGTATATACCTCAACCTACCCCTATGGGTTATGATCAAGTCCATCTGCCAAAGGAAATACAAACATGTTATATCAAGAGCAGGAATTATGGTTGTTCAGTAACCTTAAGACCTACAGATGATTGAAAACCTTATTTATAAAAATATCTGTGTACGTGCATATTTGTGTGTGTAAATGATTGTGCATGTGTTACCATGTCCTACTTCAAAAGAATGGTCTGAATAAGTTTTTACTGTTAGGGTTAGCATCTTATTTCACAGATTTAAGTTGATTTAGCTGTACTCCTGTGAATCACAGATGGTCTAAGGGTTCTAGTACTCAGACTCTGTCTTCTCATCATTTCTAACACCTGAGTACAAAAGAACACTGCCAGGGCAAGTGCATGTGTCTACTGAGTGTGCATCATTCTGTGGATAGTCTCAAGCCCTCTTGCTCCACCTCATACCAAATAAGCACAGAGCCTTGCTCATCTTTATGGGAGACTCAGCGCTTGGACCATCCTTTTTCTATCATATCTTTTTTACAGTCTACCAATACTTCTCCCCAAAAGCCACCAATGCACTTCCCTGTTGTAAAATTGCTCTTTTCAAGTTTCTTTTTCCTACCCAGTCTGGTCAGATATTTCAAAAGTAAAGAGTGACAGCTCTCTCTGAGTTACAGAACTTTAAATAAGGATAACCAAAACCAAAACACCACAAAAAGGCAAAACAAAACAAAAAAACAGAAACTAGTGACTCAAGAGCAGAGTAGCCAGTATGGAAAACCAAGAGGCTACCAGCATCACTGACTCACTTGTTAAATTCGTGCTACAGTCTCTGTAGAAGCCTCCATCATGGATCAATCACAGTACTTGTATTCTTTGTTTCATCATTCAGGCTGAGCATTAGGAGTACAGAAACTAACTGAGCACCCTAAAAAGTTCACACTACCCGATTTCAGTTTGGATTTCACTGCTATTCCCATATCTTGCCAGATCCCCCGCAGTCAACATTAACAACATTATTCCAAAGCTTCTCCCTTCTCGATACTCTAATTCTGGACAGTCCCAGAACCCTTTTGGTGATACACACAGCAAACAATTACCTCAGATGACTTCACCTTCTCCATCAGATTTGAATACTCTTGTTCTTTCTGCTTCCATTTCTTGGCATTGTACCTATTACCTGTTAATGCTGAGACTTTACCTAGGTAAAGCAGGGTGATCTCAAAATCTTTGTCTCTGGTCATGACCTATCTCTAAATGCCAACTCCATCATTTTTTTCTTACTGGATATTCCCTTTTTGTGCATGTCCAGCTAACATGGTCTCAAACTGGCCAACGAATTTCATTTTCTCCATCATTCTCCAAGGGACCAAGCCTCTCAGTCAAGTGAGCACTGTAAATGAGCAAAGAACTTTATTGCTCTCAAGGACATAAGAAATCATCTTTATCAGGGGTTGGCAAACATCTTCTATAGATGGCCTGATGGTAAATATTTTAGGTTTTGTGGGCTAAGAAGTGCTGTCACAGCTACTTGACTCTGCCACTATAACTACAGCAGCCATACACAATGACATGAAGCTGTCAAATAAAACTATTTGCAAACACAGGCAGCTGCTCCATGCGTGTCGATGGGGATACATTATCCAACTGCTGATGCATACATTACCCTCTAAGGGTTCTTGCTAATGACCTCATCAGATATTAATTTTTCCTTATTATTTTAATTTTGAATAGCACTTTAATAAATTGGTTACTCATTGTATCTAGCAAGTTAACTTTGATTTTAACATCCTTTCACCAAAAATTCTTTAACAGCTCTTTTCTTTGAAGATGGATGCTGAACATAATGCCACACAATGTGCTTTACAATGACTTATCATATTTTTCCTGAGATTTAGTCAAGTGTTTCCAATATAATAATTTAAAACATCGATTTTCAACTAGTTGGCTGCTTCATTCAGACAAAACTTTATTTGAAAACTCATCAGATGAAAGACAAAGCAGAAAGACCATGTGATGTAGGTGGGTAGGGAAGAAACTCAGAGTCCCTTCAACTTGCCTCCTTCTTCCCTGCATCTCTTCCTCTGCAGTAGCTCTTAGGGTACCTCTTTAGTTTTGTGAAACATCAGCTTCCCAACTTTTTTCTTTTCTTTTTTTTTTTTACATGAGCAGGCACCGGGAACCGAACCCAGGTCCTCGGGCATGGCAGGCAAGCATTCTTACCTGCTGAGACACCGTGGCCCGCCCCTCCCAACTTTTTTTGATCAATCACCCCTATCATGAAAAAGGTTTTGAACCACACTTCCCACTACACATTCACACTCCGAGCATTAGCAAATAACCCAAGATACGATATACACTTAGGATGAAGTACACGAAATAAAGATAAGGATGTAATTCTATGTTCTTAAATACTTGAGAATATAGAATCTTTCTGGCTGATAGTCTGCCTCACCTGGTGAGATAGTCTGCCTCACCTGGTGAGATCGTCTGCCTCACCTGGTGAGACTCTCATTGTGTTCACTTAAACAGGGTTGACGAAGAACTCTGAGCCAGGAGGAACATTAGCTCTGTCATTTTTCTTTTTTTTTTTTTTTAATACTTGGTTTTTATGTATTAACTCCAAATGTGCCTGTCATTTAGTTGCGGGAGAACTAGAAAACATAATCTGCAAATCCACTAGGCACACTGATCTCTAATACGCTACATTAAGCAGCAAACAAATGAAGCAGTAATGGAGTCTCTGTCAACCCTGCCACACTGTGGAACTTTCCAAGACCTTTGGGTTGTCTCATTTACTATACGACATACAACCATCTGACAAACAAACCAAGTGAAAATCAGAGTCAATCCACATATCAGAAATGAAAGAGTTTAGTCAAGCTTTCTTTATGTTGGATAATAATATTAAACAGCAATTCTATTTTGTATTTGGAGGCCACCGCTGTGAAACTCCATCTGATTTCAAGCGGAAGGAAAGAACCACTCTTTGATTAGTGGGATGGGTCGACATTTACTTTTCATTCAGTTTCACCCCCCTGAACAAGACCCCTAAACCTGTCACTTGGCTAACACCATAGCAAGGAGCATGGCAGACACTCTGCAGCCAAGCCACATCAGGTCATGATGTTCTTGGGTATAGGGGAAGCGAAGGTAAACAGCAATCATTCTAGTGGTTACCTGCAGGTCATTTTGTGGATTCCAGTCTGAATCAAATATGATGCAGGTATCAGCAGCTGTGAGATTGATCCCCAGGCCTCCCGCTCTGGTACACAGAAGAAAGACAAAGCGGTCTGAGTCTGGCTTACAGAACCGGTCGATGGCTGCCTGGCGTAGATTTCCCCGTACTCGCCCATCAATTCGCTCATAGGTGTATCTGAGGGGACCCAAACGAATGAAAGCCCAGGTGTTAATCATGACTTCAACAGAGAACAGCAGAACAATGCAGGAAGCTGTTGACTAGGGGCCTTAAACTTCTTATTTCTAAATTTGGACCAAATGACAGCAGTCTAGAAGGAATCCCCCACCCAGATAAATAGCAGGGCAGATACTTACAAAACTGCATTTTGAAATGACCCCCAAAACAACAAAGCCCAGCAGCAAACTAAAGGGGATTGGAAGAATTGTAAACATATGACATTAATCCCCACTACCCAATCTATTAGTTCTCAAGGAAATTCCAGTTAATACTTTGCACTAATCTAACGTAAGACCAAGAAAAGCAAATAAAAGCCTCAATCATCTTCTTTCAGTAGTGCTCATTATAAGGAATCAGAGTTCCAGTCAGTCTTTAGGGTTTTAAGGTAAACTAAGGATGGTAAGAAATACCAACAGGCAGTCTTTTTTACATCTGGGCTGGTCATTCTCAGCCTAACAGTTTCTCAAAGCTCTAGAATTTAGAAGAGGTACATAGCAAAACCTCCAAGTTTATAGCCGAAATCAAAGTCTTCTGGGGAGCATACTGCCAAACAAGTAAGAATGAGTCACAAGAAAGGTTTTTTTGGGGGTGGGGGTGGGGTGGAGAACTGAAGAATTTTTAGAGGAAACTAAACTGATGAAGTGAAGTTAAATATCATTAAGAAGGCATATATCTATGTAGAAAAAACAAGGTGGAAAGCATGGTGGAGAAGCTCTAACTACTGGTACAAGGAAAGAGAATGAGACTAAAACTATTATCAGAGCAATATTTCTATCTGTCCATTCAGACAGAAAATACAGAAGGTACCTTTGTGATGCAGGTCATGTGATTAACACAGAGGTAAGACATGGTAGCAGTCTGGACTGTTGGCTGGGTGTGCCATTCTTTTTTACTTACCTGCTGAAGGTAAAAGGAATTAACAAGGGGATGTTAGGTTGGGCCCAATGTTGACCAACAAGCAACAACTGGGTGGTAAAGTGGAAGGAACCTTGAGAAGGGCCAAGTCACCCTTGAGCTGGCAATAGCAAAGAATGTGCACCCTCACAAATGACAGATTGGTGATCCAAAGTTTGGGAAATCAGATCTCTCAAACTTCAGATAAATAACTGGTATGAGAATAAGAACAGACACTCTAGGGTTAGATGACTCTCTGTGGGGATGCTCTAGAAAACTAAATTTGACAATATAATTTTGACTTCCTTGAGGAAAAGGAAAATCCATGTAAAGAAACCAACACAAGGAAATACATGTAAAGAAACCTGGCGAACTCAGATTCATAAAGAACATGTACAAAGCAAAGGAACACTTGAGAATACATACTGCCGTCATCTTACAAAGCCATGATGTATTCACATCTGAAATTGGGATTTTTTTCCCCTTTCTTCTTCTTTTCATAAAATAATAAACTCAAGAGTAATACACGGGGATTACATTGGCAAATAAATAAAACAGGGGTGGTGGTGACAGGATTATGATCAAGGCAGACGATAAAGATCTTGTGTCACAAGACAACAGCTAAGAGTCACATGACTGAATGAGACATAATTATCATTACTGTTAATTACAACCACAACAGGAATATTAGCAGCAAGCTCTAAAGAACTGTCAGCTCTGTGCCAGACAATGTGATCCATGCTTTATATGCATCATTAGTTTAATTCTCACAATAATCCTATGAGGTAGTTTCCATTATTGTCTCCAATTTGCACTTGAGGAAAATCTTTAAAAAAAAGGTAAGTGACTTGCTCAGTCACCTCGGTCACCCGTCTGGTGTGTGCGCAGAGTCCAAACTGATCTGATCAGGACCCACACTTCACACAGCCCCTTACATTCAAGTGCCATGGGATGGAAAGGCTTCTCTAAAAATTTAAAAGACAAATAGGAGATACTAGCAAACTTAGGAAATTTAAAAATCTAACAGCAAGTATAGCAGAATCTGTAGCTATCAAAATGATTTTAATAAATCAATGCACCAAGGATGTGTAACAAGTACTCACAGAAGTTTGGCCATGTATGTGCAGTGGTGGAAGAAGCGCAAGATTTGGAGTCAGGAGACAGGGCTGAGATTCAGTTCCACGGTAGCTGCCGCCGCGACCACCACCATCACTGCCCCACCCCAAGAGGAACGGCTGTGCTGTAGGTACAGTGTGATGCCTGGACCCCTAGTCCTCAGAGAATACTGAGCTATGTGCTTATGCGCCTGAGCAAGGCTGAGGATGCAGAGCCCTGAGGGGGACGAAAGGTCACCAAACAGTGATGATACATAGTTCAGTCAGCACGCAGGGGTGAAAATTCCCATAAAATAAGACAGTGTCGTCAGCTACGATACAGCAACAGTTCTAGAAATGGTGCAGGACAGTTAGAACAACAGTTCCCATTTCCATAATTTGATCAATTTTGAGGGAGTGCTTCCGAAGAACATGAAATTAAAGTGCAATTATCTGATTCTTTTAAATCACTCCCCACCTCTCTCTACTTCTGACCCTTTGGCTATGCCCTCATTACTGTATGAGAACCAGGCATGAAATTAAAAGGAAACAAACTATACTGACAGCTGGAGAAGCAAAGAGGCTCAAAAACAAATAAATTCTTGAGGACTAGTAAGTTTGAATGAAGAAATACATAAAATTTTCCACACCAAACTTCAGCACAGCAAAAACATGTCTTGAATGAAATCCTTAGAAGTTAATGTCGCTTATCAAACTGTAATCTTAAGTCTCTGTCAAGTCTCAATGAGAAACAAGTAGCACCCTAGAAAACCTCTGTGTGTTTTGTTTATTAGGGGGAAATGAATGTGTATGTTAATGTGTGTGTGTGTGTGAGAGAGAGAAAGAGAGACAGAAGTTCTTAGCACAACAAGAAATGTTGACCTCAGAAGGCCTGAAGGGAAATGAACAACTTGCTCATTTCCCATTAATAACCAGGTGGAAAGCATAATGAGTGAAAAGGATTCCATTCAGAATAGCCACAAACATATACAATACTTAGGATTAAACTCCCTAAGAAATATGCATGACACTACAGGCCACACTGATATGTTCATCTTTATGCCCCCACCACCCACAGAGGGCTCTAGCACATTGTAGGCATGTTATAAATAGTAAACGAATGAATGGGGAATATAAAAGGCCCAAAGAAGTGTAATGGATAGCATTTCCCATAGATACTAGTCCTAAGTGTAAAAGCCAATCAAAATCTCAACAAATGGATATATGTACATAGAGATAGATATGTACATGTGCGTGTGTGCATATTCCTCCCCCCAACCCCACTGAGGGGCTGGAGTGATCAGGGATAGATTAAAAGAATAATTCTGAAGTTCACCTGGAATAATACATGACAAGTAAAGGAAAATAAGTATTGATCAAAAGAAAAGGAAGGCTAGACACACAGCAAATATCACACTTCAGTATATTTTATGGATAATATTTTATATGAATGGGGGAATGGACTATTTAATAAATGGTAGTTAGAAATTAGACATATTTGGAAATAAAATAAAATTAGACCCGTCATGCGCCATTTACCAAAATTATAAAAGGACTGAAGGTTTAAAAGTAAAAAAAGAAAACTAAAGAATCCAGTTGAAGATTATGAACTAACATGTTCATTTAATTTTTTTTATATCCTCAAATCTCTAGTAAAATGAGAGTAAAAGGATATTTTTGAAAAGCATAGTTCTCCCTTCCCCCAAATAAACCCACAACAAATAAACTGGAGAAAGCGATGACAAAAGTCTAGAAGCTAAAAAGCAGGTCAACTGGTAAATGATTTGAAGAAAGCAGAATCCTTAGAGAGTACAAACCCAATTTAACACTGAACAAGCCAAGGGACCTGTGAGTCCAAACAGGGGAACTGGTTGGATATTTGATCAGTATCTATCAGCCTCCTAGATCACCCACCTCAACCTCGGGAGGGTAAACAGAGGCTCTCACCCCTCTACTCTAGGAGATTGCAGTTAAAGGTGAAGTTACAATAATGATTAAAGGGGAGAGAGACAAGACTATTGAGACCCCTAGCTATCACTACCCCTCCTCTCCCATCAGTTCCCACTATACTAGCAGCTAAATTTCCACCATCTAGGCAAGAAAGAGGAACAAGAAACAGAACCACTGACAGTGAAGGTTCCTCAGTGAAATGGTCAGCCAGAAAGGTAGTGTTCACACATGAATAGTGAAACACAGAGTCAACAAGCTGAGCTCATACCCAGAGCTTCTGAACAGTGTGATACTGCCCACCACCTGACAGCTGGACACCAGGCAGCCAAGGAAAGACGTAAATGTGAGCCACGGCACCTCTGTTTCTGGTATGGAAGGGTAAGGTCCTAACAAACCAACCTGCCAGCAAGTAACGACCATAAACTCTAGACAAAAACAAACAAAAAAAAACACAGCAGAAAACAAGCTACTAACCTACCTACCTAAGGGAGTGGAGAGTTAACAAAAGCAGCAGGCTTTGGAGAGGAATTGGGTTTAGGCCTAACGGGAAGGTCTTTCAATCGTGGTGGCTAAGGTACTTGGCAACTACAACTCTGAGTAAAAAGCAAATGTCTTAAATAGGAAATGTTATGTTGTATACGTTACCCGCCCCTACAAGGCCTCTGTCTTTCTGACAAGAGGCAGGAGGGGAAGAAGCCTGAAAATCAGGACCGCCCCAGAAAAGAAAGAGACAGAAAAGGGGAAGTCCAAACTCTAAGCACAAACTCTGTAAGTCTCTGGCTGAGTTCTGACTCACAAATTCAAGAGACAGACTGAAAGCAGCCTGATCAGAGCTGCTCTCCACCAAAGATGTTGACAGAGTTTGCATTTTTTAAAAACTGATACAACATACAAGCACATACATTCATAACAAACATTCCATACGTGGTGTACAATCAGTGGTTCACAATATCATCACACAGTTGTATATTCATCACCATGATCATTTTTTAGAACATTTGCATCACTCCAGGAAAAGAAATAGAAAGAAAAATTCATATATATCATACCCCTTACCACTCCCTCTCACTGACCACTAGTATTTCCAACTACTCAATTTATTTCAACATTTGTTCCCCCATTTTTTATTTATTTTTAATCCATATATTTTACTATCTGTCCATACTGTAGATAAAAGGAGGATCAGACACAAGGTTTTCACAATCACAGTCACATTGCAACAAAGTTTGCATTTTGAGTCTAATTTAGTTGATTGCCTCCAAATAAAAACTCAACATCTTCACAAAGGAATACTGAATCTTTTCAATATAGTCTTCTCACAGACTTAGGAAAAGCCCCAAACTATGTGACATATGAAGAAACAGGGAAATGTGACCCATTCTCAAGGGAAAAGACAATCAACAGATGCCAACCCTGAGATATTATAATTATCAGATAAAAATTTAAAAACGGCTATTATAATTATGCTCGATAAACAAATAGACACTCATAATGTATGAAAAGATAGAAAATCTTGGCAGAGAAATAAAATATTAAAGAACCAAGTGGAAACTGTAGAACTAAAATATATAATACCTAGAATAACTAAAGCAGTGGACAGGGGCTTAATCATCATGATGAACATAATGAGAGAAAAAGAATTGAAGGAGAAAAAAAAAAGAATACAGGATCATAGACTTGTGGGACAATATAAAAAGGTCTAACATACAGGTAACTGGAGACTCACAAAGAGATAAGAGAATGAATGGGGGGGGGGGGGAGAAAAAGATGCTAAAGAAACAATGACCAAAAGTTTCCTAAATTTGCTAAAAGACATGCATCTACAAATTCAAGAAGCTTATCAAAGTTTAAAAAGGTTGAATTCCACAGATCACAGTCAAATGCTGAAAACCAAAAATTAAAAAGAAAACCTGAAAATGAGCCAGAGTAAACCACCCCTTACATACAGGAGAACATTTGAATGACTGTAGAACCCATTGCCAGAAACCATGGGGCACAGAACGCAGTAGAAAAACACATTACAGTGCTGAAAGAAAAAAAAAATCAACCCAGAATTCCATATGAAAGACAAGAGATATAAACAAAGAGAAATTTTGACTTGGAGAAAACAGACACTGAAGGAAGATAACCAGTTCTATTATGATTATCCTCAGAAAGTCAAGAGAAGAGACACTACTTGTGAAATAACATGATACTTTAAAAATGGGAAAATTAGAGAAGAAAACGTTCTAGCAAATTAAAAATAAATTGACAGAAATAAAACCTAGGGGTTAAAGTTTGAAGATAGAGTAAGGAAGTTCTATTAAAAAGTACAGCAAAAGCAAATGTTCTAAGAAATGATCATGATGATGAATATGCAACTATGTGACGATATTGTGAATTACTGATTATATATGTAGAATGGAATGAGCATATGCTAAGAATGTTTTTGTTCGTTTGTCGTTAAATTATTTTAATTAATAAATTTAAAAAAATTTAGAAAAAAAAAGTACAGCAAAAGATAACGACATAGAAAATAAAAAAGAGAAAATTAGGAGATCAGTTTGGAAGGTCTGACATACAAACAGCAGGAGTTCCACAAAAAGAAATATTAAAAATAAATAAGAAATAAAATAAATTTAAAAAATTTCAAGAAAAGTCCTCAGAACTGAAGGAACTTAAGATTTCAGTTAGAAAGACCCACGTACTATCCATTGTAAAATTTCATAGCATTGGGACAAAGCACAAATCTCAAAAACTTCTAAAAAGAAAAATGCATGGTCACATACACAGACCAAAAATCAAAAGGACTTTGAACTTCTCAACAGCAACTCTGGAAGCAAGAAGCCAATGGAGTAACATCTTCAAAATTCTGAGGGCAAGTTACTTCTCACCTATAATCTCAAACCCAATCAAATTATTACTCAAGAATGAGGGCAGAGTAAAAACATTTCCAGGCAGTCTTAAAATTTACCTATTATTCACCCTTTCTCAAAAGCTCCAAGAGGGGGTCCTCCAACATGGGCTCTACCAGCAAGGAGATCTACTCAGGAGGAAGGAAAGAAAACTGCCAGCGTGATGAAAGAGAGGGGATCACAGGATCCCTGAACTAAGTGAGAAGAGCAACAGGCCAGAGAGGAGCAGCTCAGAAGCCCCAGGACAGGAGATCTGCCTCTAGGAAGATGAAACTGATGTGCCTGAACATAACGAGAGGAGAGTTAGACAACAGGGAAAAGTCTGGAGCTGAACTTTGAAAGGATACAGAAAAATAAGCAATCAAGTAAAAAAAATTTTTTAAGATAATTTTTAGCTTTGGGGAAAATAAAAAGTGCACAGGAAAGAAAAAGTCAACGGCATTACTACATGACTGAATTTTAATTTGGCATTTACATAAGTCATAAAAAACACTGAACATCAATCTATATAAAGTGTTACACGATACACCGAGAAGAGGGGAGGACAAGAAGTTGCATAAGTGGTAGTTACGAGGCACAGTAAAAGAAGGCTAAATACTCATCATTTTTAGCGAGAACAGGTAATACCTAAAACTGAAAATAATTAAGAAATTACAGCTAGCAACACTATTTAGAGACATTAACTATGAATACCAAAATAACACGAAAGGTTGAAAGTAACTGCTTCCAGGGAGTGGGAGAAACTGGGGATAGGGCCAGGAAAAAGAGCAGTGAATTAGGAAATGCAATTTTTTTTTTTTTTTTAACATGGGCAGGCACCGGGAATTGAACCCAGATCCTCTGGCATGGCAGGCAAGCATTCTTGCCTGCTGAACCACCGTGGCCTGCCCAGGAAATGCAGTTTTTTGTAAGACTAATAGACTGATTAAATTATAGGCATGTATAACTTTGACGGAAATAAAAACTAAATTAAGAAGAGAAAAGGAATGATTTTGGTAAGACCAGCAGAACCCTGGTGGATGGGGTCAGAGTGGGGAAACCATAACTAAAAATAGTTCAGATATTTATATAATTTTATGGTTAAAAGGTAGGGGAAGCCTTTCTAAGCACATTTAAGCTTATTTAAAACTGTTTTAAGACGGAAAAATCTGACTTTTGTAAAAGTTAAAACTTCCAAACAAAATAAATGAACAAGCAAAAAAATCACAATCATAAAATTAAAAGGCAAAACAACACTGGGCAAAGTGTTTGCACCATATTCATAAATAAACAATTTTTATAGGTTAATAAGCAAAAAGGCAAAGCCCAACAGAAAATGGAAAAAACATGAACAAGCAATTCACAAAACAAAGTTAATAAATATGAAAATATTTACCCTCACTAGTAATCAGAATTAAAAATTAAAACAAAAGACTATTATTTTGCTTACTGAATTAGCAAAAATTAAGAAGAACAGAATTGATTACTGTATGGAAAAAGTATTCACACACACTGTTGAAAGGCATATAAACAGAACAATTTTTCTAGAGAGTATTTGGAAATCATATCAAATGCTTTTAAAAATATACATTAGAATATATCTTAAGGAAATAATTGGACACACTTGCAATGAATGTAAAGGGATATTCATAGAGTTCCTTAAAATGCTGAAAAATGAAACATGTAAGACAGTATCATGCATATCATCAAAATTATCTTGCAGAAAAAATAATTAAAGAAAACAATTTCATAATATATTAAATAAAAAACATGAATTACAATATAGAGTATAGAATGTGATCTTGACTCAAACAAATAACAAAATTAAACATATGTTTGCACAAAGAATAAAGACTTGAAAAGATAATTCCCAAAGCAGGAATGGGGGCTTTGTGTGGTTGTGGTGTTACGTATCTCTACATTTTCAAGAGAAATTATAATATTATGTAATTTGAAACCAAAATGAGAAACAAATGATAAAGGAAAAAAAGCATAAAGGGTAGTTAATGATTTTTGTACTTAAGTACTCTAGCAATGGGCTCCTAATCAGTAGTGAATTTAAAAATAAGAAACTACTAGTTTTGATTTATTCATTGTAGCTTTCTCAAAAATAATTAAAAGTATCAAGAATTCTTTATGGATAAATTCTACTATCAGGCTCTGAAAAATTCTTTTATTGTGTCAGAGAATCATTAATGAAACATTAAATGTCAGCATATACCATAGTTAAATTTATCATTTCCTTTAATACTCTTTCTATAAATTACATGTTATAATGGCAAACAGAATACTTAAGGATAAGGATATTTTTGTTAAGACAACTGAGATTTGCTATGATTTTACCATATGAAAATAAAGATTTCCTTTAAAACTCAGCAATGCCTAGGCTTATAACAATTCTGATGATCTTGAAAGGTCTTTTATCCTTAAGTGTAAATTTTAAAAGTGATTCACCATCTTTAGGCCATTGATGTATCACAATGACAAAATCTAAGGCAGAGTATATGATATAATAAATGCAGCATCCACACAGAAACCAAACATCCAAATACCACCAAAGATGTTTCAGTTGAATGAGTAATGGAATTCAGGTTCAAGGAATTACAGAAGTACAAATAAGAAAATAAAAGAATGCTGTAGCTGGCATATCATAAAACTTAAGAGAATGCACTAAGAAAGGACATATCATATCCCCAAGATCCTTTTCTGTGAATTGACAGCTTACATTTTCTTAGAAACCAATGAAGTAATACTTTCCAGGATGCACTACTGTTAGTATTATTAACCAATAACAACAAACAAAACAAAACAGTAAATACATTTTTTTCTTAACCTGTCTGATGCTCCCTGAATTCTTACTCTTCCAACAAAAGCGAATATAATTAAATGTTGAATTTATTTTTCAAAGCCAGCGCTCCACATACAAGCTATAAAATTCATTCCAGACAGTTAAACTTGAGATGTGGTAATAAGATTTAACTCTGAATTTTATTACATCTTTAGATTATTTTCCTCCATTTTTAATGCTTTTTGTTCTTGCCAAGGCATAATTTTTGAATGGATCAAAAATATATCTAAGAAGAGGAGCAGTTCCCAGTGTTCGATGCATAGCTTTGAAATAACTCTCACCTTCTCTGGATGAGATAATCTTCCAAGATATCAAGGCAGCGTACCATCTGGGAGAAGATGAGTACTTTGTGGCCACCTGCAATCAGCTTAGGGAGCAGTTTATCAATCAGCACCAGCTTCCCTGCTGCCTGAATCATGGCCTGCAGCTGGAAGTCAGAAGCATCAGGACTGTGGGTTTTTCGGAAATCTTCCAGAATTTTCTCCTCTGCCCCTGAAAAGGAAAAGAACAAAACTATTCCTTGAACAAAACATAGGGTAAAAGTTGCTCCCTGCTTTAAAGAACCTAAGAAGAATGAAGCCAACTGTTAGAAGTGAATTCTTGGGTCCCACACCAGCAGCCAGTAGGGAGAGACTGTGCATCCCTAGCCGTGTCCTCAGCAGAGGGCCCTTCAGTAACAGCAGCAGGGTCCCCTGCAGGGCAACCAGAAGCTCTGCTCTCCTGGGAAAGCTCACCAAATAGACTGCAAGAACGTACACAGCAGACTGATGAGTGATAGCCATCTTCTTGCAGGCAGAGTTTGGACTGCAGAGGCAAAGAAGTGGTAGAGATAGGTTCAAAACTCAGTTCTGTGACTTATTAGCTAGCTTGCTTAGGCAAATCTAAGAACCTCTTTGAACCTCAGTTTTATACTCTGTAAGAAAAAAGTGAGAATACATACATTCCAGCACTAGCGGAAACTTGATACATGAGATCTGTGACCATCAATAGCTTTGGAGAGGCCCATGCAGGCCTGCTTTACTCCAGGCTGCCCCACTCACCACTCACCATTGATCAGGTAGGGGTGATTACAGCACTTTCTCAGCTCCATCATTGTATTGATGAGATTGGGCATGTTGTGCTGATTTGCCCCCTTGGTCAGGAAGGAAAAATTCTTCTCTAAGATGGCTCGGTAGTACTTTTTCTGGATATTGGTCAGTTCTACTTCGATGATCGTCTCTTGTTTGGGAGCAAGGTTCTTTTCCACATCATCTTTCAGCCGCCGAAGCATCATTGGTTTTAGAATAGATTGCAGTTTCTTCACCTGTCCAGGAAATGAGACCTGTTCACCTGTCCCAATCCTGATTTAATCATTACTGGGCTATATCAACCTTCACCAAAGTCTCTTTAGCATCTAAATCATAGCATGATTGATCCCTGAAAGTGGGGGTTTACAACAACAGTGGCAGGAAAAAAGGGATCTGGTTCCAGTTAACAAGAAATTATTGAAGACCTATGTGGCACCCTTACAAATATAAAGGGAGGAAGACACAAATGGCAGTACACTCTAGGATGAAGAAAATAAATCTCTTTTGCTTTCTCTAACACACATGTCCTTAGTAATTACCTGAGGAAAATTTTAAGCCATTTTAGGAGGTACAAGTGATACCTTATGAAGGGAAGACTTAGGTGCTCAAAGAACATAGTAAGAAGCAGAGGCAATCTGGAAAAGGATTCCTCCTTATATCTTCTAAATAATAGCAGCATACATGTTTGGTGGTAACAGTATGTAAAAAATTAATGTTGTAAGGTAACATCTCCCACTGCATCCTGGAAGCTGTCACATCAGGGACACTTGAAGCCTGACAGTCTCTTGGCTGTTCTCTCCTAACAGCCCAGGCCTGGACAGCAGATCTCCACTCAGCTGACTGCAGTGGCAAAGGTGACTTGCTTTCTCTCCCAGGAAGACAAGGGTAGAGTAGGTATTCAAGGCACCAGGGCTAACTGTCAGCTAGAACATGACACCAGTAAGATTAACCCCGGTGGACAAATAAAATAAGAGGAAAAATCGAATACAAAAGAAATTAAGTTTCAAGTCTGAAAGAGTTGCACAAAAATTTTAAAAGGGGTTGAATCTACATAAATAAATTGTGGAAGAAATGCTGTGGCAATATCTCCTGAAAAATAGAATGTTTAGAGAATTACATTGTTTTACACAACGATGAATATGCTTCATTTGACAGACATATATATGTAGACATTTGATAACTATTTTTATGATTTTCTCCTAAAACTAATATTTGATGAGACATGGATTTTACCACCCATGCATGGTACTTAGGAATCTAATCCCCTAAATGGGTAAGGAATTACTATATAAGAATCCAAAGAAAATAGACAGGGACAAATTCCAGTCTACCACACGCTGAGTTCAACTTCTGCCCTGCACCTGGACCACACCTTTGAATCATTTACAGGAGACTCAAGGCCAGACATTGCTGACCAATATAACAAACACAACTTTGGAGAATATGAGGACCTTATCCTCAAGGAGGTCATTGTCTAGGAAGAATTTAAAAAAATGCATACCACAAATTAAGTGCAATGGGAGAAGAGGATGCATTTCTAATGTCCAAAAATGGAGAGTATTGGTGTTGACTTTTGAAGGACTGATACTTATTGCAAATGTTAGGCGTATGAAGTTTAATCAATCACTGGCCTCAAAATGTGAATTGCATTGGAAGTAGAAAGAAACAGATCATACTCTTGACAGATGCTGACAAAATTTCAACTTTTCCAGTTCCCAAACTCTCTGTCCCAACCCTCTTCCATACCACTGATAGACTGATTTAGCATTACTAATTTATCATTTCTGCAACGAAAGCCTTGCATTGTAAATTCTTCAACCCTCTTTCAAGATCTTTCCACATTATAATCCCCTGGGCTCATACACTACAATTCATTCACTCAAGTTTCCAGTTCAACAAGATGACTATCATTTAATAAATTCTATGGCTCCAATTATGCTGGGTTTTTCTTCTATGCAAAGTAGTCACCAACAATTCTCTCTCTACCTGTTGACAACTTACCCATTCTTCAAAGTCCATTTTGAAATTGTAATCTGTGAAGTTTTTTCTGATTTCCAAAGAGATGTGACTTCTCCATCTTTTCAAGTCCCCAACCCTATAATCTGTCCCTCTTAGGGGGCATTTAAACTTGCCTGGCTGATTTCTATAATCCCTAGAAGAGATTTCTATCCACAGTAGATAGATCAGGGTACTGGACCTTCCAAAAGTAAGGGAATTTACTTTAATTGGACATAACTGGAGTTTTTAACTACTCTAGGTATATGATTGCCTCTTTCTCCTCACCTGTGTATCTTGTACTCAAGAAGATGGGCCTGAGAATATGTTGCAGATTATGTAGGAGGAAGGATGAAGGATGAGGGAAGCAGAAGAAAGCACCATGCTCTTGGAGCCAGAGCTATAAGCAAAATCTCAAACTTCCAAGTGAGATCAGGGAAGGCAGGAGGCCTCATATACTAAGACACCATATTTTGAATCTTGATTTATCTACTCTTTGGAGTAATAATAACCAGCTTACTCTCCCAACATAAATAAATAAAATAAAGGAAGTAATGCTCATTCCACCAGGGATATGAGAATTTGCCACCTCCTGTCCCCACAGTAACATGTCTCCATGATGAGAAAGGAACTAGCACAATTGTCCTCAATTTCTCAGACTCCTATTTACCTGTTCCTCTGTTTTCAGATCTCCAAACTCCTCCAAGAAAGCAGTCTCTGATGGAAACTGTGACGGTTCCAGAAAATTCAGCAAACTGAACAGCTCTTCCACAGAGTTCTGCAAGGGTGTTCCAGTGAGTAGCACTTTATGTTCCTGCATGAATTAAAGGGAGCATGACAAACAGCATTAGAACCTCAAACATCAAGTTTTGGTAGGAAAATTAAGCTAGAAAATTCTATGCTTAATTTGGGACAATTCTGCTCTTATCTGTTATGAACAGATAAGATAGGGTACCAACAATTTATAGGGTACAGTTGATAAATGGATCAACTTTCCTTTTACATCACTGACTGCAGTAGCAATTTCATGTTAACTAAAGTAACTATTCATTTATTCTCTTAATATTAAGTACCTAGTCACCATGTACGGGGCACTATACCAAAACAGTAATGTTAAAAGGCCATCATGGTTGGTACCAGATCATTCAAGGACCTGGAAATAATCCAAAACACCTTACATTTCTAGGCCACAAAATTCATGGTACTTAAGATTCTCCCAAGTCCCTCTGGTAATCAATCCATGGCACTGGTCAAATTGTTGATCCAGCTCATGACAAAAAAAAGAAACATTTGATTTCTACACTATTATAGCTATAGAGGACAAAAGAAGATCCAGAATAAAAGGACTATGCACAAATTATGTAAGTTACATGAAGAATGGCTAAAGAATGCCTCTTCCACGGGGAACAGAAGGAACCCGTGTTTATGGAAAGAGCTAACTCACTAGGGCCATGAGCTTCAGACCCTCCAAAAGTTTACAGTTCCTATTCTTCAACCTGTGGGCTTCATCAATTATCACGCAGCTCCAGTGAATCTTCTTCAGCTCTGGGCAGTCTGCCAGGATCATCTCAAATGTTGTGATGACGACATGGAACTTGAACACTCCTGAAAGGGGGTTTCCCTGAGGATGACAAAACCACAGGCGTTGCTTTATGCAATGGCTATAGAATTCTGCTAAGGGGTCCCTGCTGGATTAAACATATAGTTGGAAAGAACTATAAATTCTAGTAAGAAGCCAACAAGCACTGCTGTACCTCATGTGAGAAAAGAGAATACAAAAATGAACCAGCTACTGAGACAAAAGAGAGACCTCATAAACGAAATGAAATAGGTATCAAGAGAGCATGAGCCCTCACTAACTTAAGAAAGATGAGCAGTATGAAATCCCAGCCAACAGAGCCTTTTACAGATGAACTGCCATAATAAAGAAAGCGATGGGTACTGATTCACACACCCCCAACCAGGAGCCTGTCTATAAAACACATGGCTTGAATACCCAAAAAGCCCTCTTTGCTCCTTTTTGGATATAATTAGTTCTATCTTGTAACTTAGGCTCTAGCACAATTCAAAGTAATGATCCTGACTGACCTTGGACAAGTGCTACCAGGCAGGATATGTCTTTGTCTTTTACTTTGTCCTGATGCTGCTGTCACATTTAAGGAGCAGAGCTACATCATGCTAGAGCATATCTTAAATTTCTTCTAAGTGTCTCCTTCTGCTTTCTATTTAATGCCTGGGGAGAACACCGGCATTTCTCTGATGGGATTCATTTAATTTCTGGCTTGTTTAATTATAAAATCCTGTGCCCCACAGCAAATTAATTATGTATAACAAAAACTACAGAAAAAAATTCTGTTGTACTTTTTGTAGTTTGAAACCTGTTTTTTCTTTTTCCCTTCTTGTCATTTTTGTAAACCTCTCTCCTAAGTTTCTGGTAGGGAATCCATCCTCTGTATACTAGTTCCTCATTTGCTTACTTTCTTTATTGAGCACATAACAATTCAGACAAAATATTCTGCATATAAAAGCAACTCCATGAGCCAATCAAGAAGCCAAGCTTTCAATGTCTTGAAACAGGCCTCAGATATGTCTCAGAGAGTGGAAAGCATACACTAGGGTACTGCATTTTATTATAAATAAGCTAACAAGGAGGAACAAGAAGTCTATCTCAATAAACAAATTACTGTTCAAAGGATCTACAATGACTCTAGATGCGGGGATTAAAACTCCTGAAGATAAGCGAGAGAAAAGCTGTTCTGAGACTTGACGTCAGACAATCCAAAGGTCTCCGTGGTTCGTGCGAGGCTTACCTGTGCATCTCTGTACACCATTTCATACTGCTGGATCATCTGCCTGCTGATCTGGCTGCCATGGTACACAATAGCGTTCATCTCTGTCCATGTCCGGAACTCCCGCTCCCAGTTAGTGATGGTGGAGAGAGGGGCGATGATGAGGAAAGGGCCGTGTATTCCTCTGAGAAATATTTCTGAAAGGAATGTGATGGACTGGATGGTTTTCCCTAGGCCCATCTCATCAGCCAAAATACAGTTTTTTCTGCAGAGAGTAAAAAATGCAGGTAATTCATTATCAATGTTAGGAAAGATATCCACTAAAAAGAGATGTTTCAGAAATACGCCTTGACTCATTAGAGAAGGTCTTACAATCATCATTTTACAGAGATGAAACCGAAGCCAAGAGAGATATTAGCTAGGTTTTACTGAGAGTTTATTATCAATACTCTGCCTACTTCCTAAAAGGCCTTATGGCAACTTGGGAGAAAATACATAAAATAAGCCCATTAAAACATAAAAAAATACTGAAGATTAAGGCAATAGTTAAAGACAAGGAAGAAAAAAATGCTTCAAACCTAAGATAGTTTCTGTAAGACAATTAAACTTCCTGGAAACCAAGGCAAAAATAAAAACTTTTAACCTACATATAAGGATCGTAAAACTGCCCAGAGCTGTGACAACGGAGAAGGTGGGGTGAGCAACTCAAGACCCGGAAAGGTTACGTGTGCTGTACTCTAAGTCATAGTGCCCAGGCGGCAGCCCTGTACCAGGGCACATCAGACCTGTGCTCTAAGTGACAGTGTCCAGGCGGCAGCCCTGTGCCAGGGCACATCAGACCTGTGCGCTAAGCTCTGAGTCACAGTGTCCAGGCAGCAGCCCTGTACTAAGGCACAGCAGCCCTGTGCGCTGTGCTCTAAGTCACAGTGTTCAGGCGGCAGCCCTGTACCAGGGCACAGCAGCCCAGTGTGCTGTGCTCTAAGTCACAGTGTTCAGGTGGCAGCCATGTGCTCTAAGTCACAGTGCCCAGGCGGCAGCCCTGTACTAAGGCACAGCAGCCCTGTGTGCTGGGCTCTAAGTCACAGTGCTCCATCTTGGTGTGTTTTCCATCACAACATGCTGTCTTTAAACTTAATACTATGGGGTTGATCTCAGAATGTAAGAAAATATCAACCCATCTTTCTCAAGTTTCACCTGTTTCAGCCAGATTCTGATAGGAACTACAGCACAAATAGTTCAAAACTGAGCATTATGGTACAAGTCCAGAACACTCATAGCTCATAACAAAATAGCAGAATTGTGACTAGCATCCAGATCTACTCCCTCTTAGAGGTTTTTTTTTTTCCTTTTCCTAGAGACTTAGAGGTAGAAAACAGCTTTAAAGGATTCTGAGTTTTGTTTCATCGAGGTTGACTGACTCTAACCTGTTGGCTGGACAAAGGAAAAAAAAAAACAGCACAAAGTTAATGATGTCTACACCTGATATAAAAATAAAGTAAGTCTTGGTGTGACAAATGTGCAGATTACCACCCACAAATCGACGGCCAAGTTGCTCTCTCAACACTCTACTAATGCCACTCTAAGATTTCTAGATGAAAGGAACAAAATATCTCTAGACACACACATAGTAGAAAAATCCAGTTTCTCACCTGTTATACCAGTTAAAAAGCAGCCAGTTCATCCCCTCTAGCTGGTATTCCCGAAGCTGGTTACTGTTCTTATACTCACGAGACTTCTCCAGTTTCTGCCAAGAGTCTGAAGCAGGCCGCTCCTAGCGAAGGGAAGCAAGGAGTACAATACATAAAGAGGATGATTTGGGGAGCATAATATGGACAGGGACATAAGATAATTATGAGGAGGTGGTAAATCTCAAAAGTATGTCCTAAGGCTGGTTTCAATTTGCATCAACTATTTTCTGACTAATATGCAGGTCTTTCATTAGATTACATTAAGAACACCTCTATAAAAACTGTAAGTAATTAAGAAGAGAAACAGACCCACCTTAAATTTTGGTAAGTGTTATACTGTTTTACTTAGACTCTTAGATGTCATTTCCATTTACCCTTTTATGTTGCCAACAAGTCAATATTAATCAGGTTTTTGGTTTTCATAGAATTTTTTCTTGTTACTTTGTGTCTGAGGTATCAGCTCAGAACTAAGTACAGTGGGTCAAGAATTTGTTGGTTAGATTTTAAAGTCAGCATATAAAGAAAAATCTTGTGTATTAAAAATTGAAATCCTGTAAATTCCCCTTACATAGAATAAAGGCAATCTTATTAATTTATTTTTTCATGATTCACCAATTATTAAAAATAATTCATCTTTTTTCTACTGATAGGAAATGCCACATTTATCACGTACTAAGTTTCAATATATCCATGGAGCTGTATGTAGATTCTTCATTCCGTTCCACTGATCTGTTTGTCCATAGCTCTAAATAGAGTGGGAAATAATTTTTTACAATTTTTTTTACTATCCTATCTTATTTACTATTCTGTATAACTTCAGAATCGATTTGTCATGTTCCCGTAAAAAACAATGTCAAGTTCCCACTGGAATACACTAAACCTATAATTAACAAGTTTGAGGAACATTTAAATCTTTATATAGGGAATGTTCCCTCTAAAATTTTTGTTTATTTATTTAGATTTTATATTATTTGGATGCATTCCAGGTTATTTTGCTTATGGACAAAGTGAGCCCCTAAACTGACACTTGAATTTTGTGGTAATAATAAAGAATTAAAAGAAAAAAAAAATTCAGTAAACATATGTTGAGGCCCTATCTTCTCTGCAAGGTGTCAAGGATCTATAGAAAACAACAAACAAGAGTTCTTTCCATTAAGAATCTTCCATTTTAGTGAAGGCAAAGGGGAAAAACAAAGAAGAGGTGATTGATGAAGCGACAGATAAGAAACAGGAAAGACAATAATCTCCCAAGCTCCTTTACATTTTTCACACCTGCTATCTTATGGACTCCACACCAGGCCAACCACCAAGAATTCAAGCTTCTTAAATGTCCCATCTATCAAAATAAGAGTCCAAACTTGAGGCTAAATGGGATTGCTAACAAAGTTTAATTTGGGGAGGAAAGCACCCTCAACCGCAGGTTCAATGGGGAGTGGTTAAAGGTATGATTTCACAGAGGTACACAGCCAACCGGACATTGACAAGTACCAAGTTAATACAATTACGGTACAAGAGGCACAAAACAGAGATAGATTACCATGTGCTTAATGTCAGGGAGTACTTGAAGAGATTCAAATTCTCTAACTTTCGCCGGGTCTACATCTTCCTCCAGCTCCCAGGTGCTTTCTTCATATGGCAGTGAGCACCACTTTACCAGGTAATGGGTGACCTCCTAGGGGGAGACACAGGGTGAGAAACCTGCATACTTTCCGCTGCTTTAAATAGGCTGATAATACTGTGGCCAGCCTCTGAAAACCACCCGACAAACAAGATGCCATTAAAACAACGGCCACATGTTAACAAGAAAAGCGTTCACTACAATATACGGTAAGAAGGGAAGACACTACAGGAGAGGCAAAAATGGCAAACACCCACCTCCCCAGTTTCCGCATCCTTGGTATGGGCCACTTCTAAGATGCGATCAACTTCTACGTAGTCTGGGTTGAACAGGTCCTCATCAGGCTAATGCAAACACAGGAGAACAGTTCAGAAGAGCCTCTCTTCCCTCAAATCCAACACATCATGTTTCATCCAACATCCAGTGTTTTATCTTTAAGTGACCTTACTCCCTGGGTCTTAACAGGAAAGGCAGAAAGGGTACACTTGTGAATAAAAGTCACTTCACTGACATTTCTTCACTGTCCCCAAAACTTGCTCTACTAAAGCTAAATTCAAAGCTAATACTTTGTATTAGCACCTGCAGCAGGGCTGAGGTAGGCCTATCCTACTGGTTATTATAGTACTACACACAAATTAGCACAAAAAGGATTCCTTTTTCTAATGCATCTTGTTTCAAAGATAGCCCTCAGAAACTGAAAAGTAGTTTATTCTTCTTAATAATAAGAACAAAATAGCTAAGGGGCATGGGGGGAGTTTCTGGTTACGGCTAATGTCCTATTTCCTGATCTAGGTAGTGGTTACACAGGTATGTTAATTTTGTAAAAATCATTGAGCTATATAACATAATTGATTTTTACACTTTATGCTTCAATTTTTAAAGTTTAGCTTTAAGTAAATAAGTAACATTCAGGAATCTTTCATGTGGGTCCAGAATTATACTGTTAAGTGAAACAATAAAACTTAATTGAAACTACCTGATAGGATAGGTGCTGTAACTACTTTACAAATGAGGAAACTGACTCGAGAGGTTAAAGTAATGTGACCAAGGTCATAGTGCTGTGTGAGATGGAACTAATACCCACCTCTTTCTTACCCAGAGAATGTTTCTGGGAACCTGAAATCTTACTGCTTTTAGAGTTGGAAGGCATGTAGATGTATCTAGTTTCATAGTCTAATCAATGCAGGAATCCTTTTTACATAATTAAATATAGGGGTGGATTTGCCAGAGATTATTTCTGTGTCAAGGAATTTACTATCCTCTAACACCCATTCCAGTGCTGAGGCAGCTTTACCTTTGCCTGTTTAGTAGTAATACCATGATCTTTATCATATTATTATTAAATTATAACCTAACTTCATTCCTTATAATTGTGACTCATTGGTGTGAGCTGCTTTCTCTACTGCAGTAATAAATAAGTAGTTCTCTCCTCTCCATGTTGGCTCTCCAGAGAGTTGAAGGCAGCAATCTCCCGTGTAGGTTAAATAACCCCAGTTTGTTCAACTGCTCTTCATATGGCATGTTTCCAGACCTCTTAATGATGGGTCAGCTAATATGGAAACAGGACTAAGAACACTATGCTGTCACTTAATCCTTATAGGTTATTCTGTGAGGTTGATCCTATTCAGTAGTATTATAAGTCCTACATATATAGGATACTGAGTCCAAAGAATCTTATGCAACTGGCCCAATGCACACAACTGTTCGGGAGAAGCTGTAATCAAGCAGCACGCCTGAACTCCAGAGTTCAGGCTTTTAGCATCGGGCAGGCTGCTTTCCATCTTTGCTTTCAATCACTAAGCTATGTTTCTGCCCCTTTACCACTACTGCAGTCCTCCTGCAATTGCTCTTTAGTTTGCCCCTGCTGAATTCTGGTATTCAAATGAATTTAACATTTAGGACTGAAAAAAACAAGGCACAGCAGTACCTTTCTATTGGTGGAGTCCAGTATTTGCTTTACTTTTTAAGTAGTTATAACCCCACTCTTGACACAGTTAACTTGCAAGTAATTAAATTGGCAATAACTTTTTTTTCCCCTAGAACCATTACCTGGTCATTTTCCCCACTCCACATATTTTTAGGAAACAAATGCAAACTTCACTATTCTCATAGTATTTCACTTATGATAGCCTGTCCAGGTAAATCTCAACTACAGTGTTGTGATTATTTTCCCAGCATTGTTTCTGATTAGAAATCTTCTGATTTTTCAGGAGTCAGAATTTAGAGTCAGGCCTGTGGCATTTGGGACATCATAGCCTCTCAAGCCCAAGTCTCCCTCACATGTGCTCTAGCCACCTCACAAAGTGGTTAGGAAATAATGGACTTGTAGATGTTCTATTTAAAATAAACTACTATCTATCCCATAAGAATATTAATTACCCAAGTTACTAATAAAAATGTAGAATAGGTCAAGGCCAAAGACAGCATTACCGGAACTACTCCTTCCCATTATTCTTCCTTCATTTCATGATATCCTCCAATCTTCTCAAAAGCCTCCCTTCCCCCACAAGACTGAAGTCTTACGATATTTCTACATTCCCTATCACATTTCCTCTCCTTTCTATCCCAACCAAGCAAAAATTCATTATTTTAGGGATAACTCAGAAAATAAGAAACACTGAGTTTTGCAGGCCATGTTAAGGAGTTTGGACTTTAATCCAAGAAAATGGGAAGTGCCTGAGGGTCTGAAGCAGGGGTATGGTTTTACTTCAGAAGAGCCAAAAACTTGCTGAGCACTACCCTGTGCCTAGTACCAATGACAGAAATATAAGGAAGGCATGGGCCCTTGTGGGGCTTCAACTGGAAAACAGAGACATAGAAACAAGTCACTGCACTGCAAATACTTGTAAAATAAGGATGTGAATAAAATGTTTCAAGAATTGAGGGAGGGTGTTCAACAGAGTTTCACGAATAGTTTTCCAATTCTACCCTTCTTCCTTTCCCCGTCTATTAGAGGAACAAAGTCATGAAAAGTCATCCTCATACGCTTTTAAACCATGACAGAGAGGGCTGTGGCCAAACTTTAAGGCTAAACAGGAAGTATCCTATGTATTGGGACAAGAAGATTCTCAATGACATTACCCTTGACTAGGCAATTTTTTTTTGTCTCTTGGGGAAAAGGAACACAACACGAATAATGAATTGATGAAGTCTGCACTGTAATTTACTCTAATAGCTGGCATCTGAGTGCACTCTCAGGTCACCAGTATAAGTGACTTTCATTTCAAGAATTTTTTTTGGTTTCTTTTATTTCAAAAGTTATCTGTATAAAATTGAAAATTTACATGCTAACAAAAGAAAAAATAAAGATGACCATGATACCATCAACTAGAGAAAACAATATCGGCATCTTATGTATTTTCACAACATTTTTAATGCATCATTATGGTGCTTTCTTCCACATATCCACAAATATCCCATTCCTCCAAAATCGAACTGTGCCATATATATCAGAGCCTGACATTTCTGACTAACAATACTTTATTTGTCCATTTGTTCTATTTGGGGTTTTGTATTTTTCTTGAGTTATAAGAGCATTTATTATCACTAAAGTTACCTGTCATGTGGGTACAGGGTATAACGAGTGTGTATGCGTCTGCGCATTTATCTATAAATAGGAAGGTTGCTATACTGGGTTAAGAAGAATATGTGCCATATATATATATATATGTATGTATGTATGTATGTATGCCAGCATCTAATTAGGAAAAATGTATGTGTATGTAATGTATAAACATAAACATTACAGGTACATTTTTTCTAATTATTTATTCTTAAATTTTGCTAGGGGTATTCTCTGATGTACAGATTCCACAGATTTAATATTCAAACCCATTAATCTTTCCTCTTGCTGTCAGAATTATATACAGAAATTTCCAAGTCTATATAAAGATATTTATTTATATATTTTTAATACTTTCAGCTTTATATTTTTAATATTAAAATTTTAAATGCTCAGAATTGATTTCTTCTTTAGGTGAGGAGAAATTAAAGGACTTTAATCCTCCTGCCTTATTTATTTATAGGTACTCTGATCAAGATACCAAGATACAATGTTCTTACGAGTGATCATTTTGTAAGATTTGATCCTCATACCTTGGTGGATACTTTGTTTCCTTCAGCTTAAATCTGGATTAGTTTTGCCTGTACATCAATAGACACTTAACAACTTGACAGAGTAACTGATCTGCATAGGACTTTTACTTCAACTTAAAAATTTAGAAACTTAAACCCAGGATTTAATACTGCAAGAAAAGCAGTAGTCAAATGAGTCAGTAAATATTGCATCACCTCAGTAAAAATGTGCTTCATCTGGGCTTGTTTATTCCTAAATCTCTTGATCTTCTGTGCGATGCGAGGATCCTTCTCAAGTTCTTCCATTGTGGCCCATTTACAATGTAAATAGGAACTATCCAAAGACATGTACATTGTGAGACAAGCACAAAACAAGCAAACGGTTGAACTTTAAGGTGTGTTCAATAAACAGGGTAACCATCTATCACAGAAGCAGCACAGTAGTCTGTGGTAGAATACTGAAGATTAGGCTTAGAAGGCTGCCCTTGAGGATAAAAACAGAACAACAAAAAAAATGGAAAAAAAACATGGGAGTAATTCTAAGCATCTAATCTTTATGCAATTTCTATAGAAACTGCCTCAAGGCAGAGGGAAGGAAGGTGCAAGCAGGCTATCACTGATAAATGTTAGTGAAATTGGGCAGGTGGCAGAAAAAGAAAAAAAAATGTGTGTGGGGGGGAAGGGATACATGCTGAAGGACAGTGGTTCTCTACCTTGGGTGCAATAACTGCCCTGCGAGATTTTGAAAAATACCAATCCTTGTGACTCACTTCTCAAAGTCTTAGCTGGAATAAGGGCTTCAGGAGTTTTAACAACTTTAAAAACCTCTCCAGGTAATTCTATAAAAATCTCTCCAGGTAATTCCTATAAAAATCTCTCCAGGTAATTCTACGTGTAGTCAAAGTTGAACACTACTCTCTAAGTGAGCTCAAGTCAATCAATATTTGTGGGTCATGCCTTAGGGGCCATTCTCTGAAAATACAGAAAATATGATGAGGAAAGGAATTTTTATTTATATAAAATCCAACTATAACAATTTCTCAGAGACGTACAAGTTTCTATACTTCACGTAGAAAAGCTCCAAGTCAAATGGGGGTTCTCCTGGGTGAACCTGCAACAAACAGCAAGCACATATCAGCTGAGATTCCTGGCAGATCATCCTTGGGTGCCAAAAGAAACAAGCAAACCAACACCTCTGTCTGGCTTAGTAAAGATTTCTTGAGGGAATTAATATTTTCCCAAGTTTTTTTCTGACAGATCTACAGATCAAGTTTTCCAAAGAATGAATACACAGCTCTAAAGGAAAATATGGACTCAGATCCTCTTTGTGTCCTTTCAAGATCCAGGTTGGGACAGGGTTTAGCCCAAACCGGGCCAGGGATCTGAGAAATATCGGGACTAGAGCTTGGTGCAAAAGTGGGTACATGTACCTCTGATGCCTCTAAACCCTCATTCCCTAAATACCAGTGGTGTTTCCTCACCAAATAAGGAAGTTTACTTTCATATTTGAGGTAAAGATGAAACTATGCTCTCACTGGTACTACCATCCTCTTCCACCATCTAGGGGATACCTATAATACACTTAAGGATATCCTTATAATTTAAAGAAAAACCCCACAATGTTTCCATTAGGACTCTTTTTCCATTTCTTATTCTTAACCTAGCAACTAAGGGATAAATAAATACCTTCTGCAAAGATCACAATGGGGAAAAGTCAGTTTAGTCTACACTCAAATATTTAATAATTCTGTTTTAAAATTCTCGGGGGTGGGGGGAGGGAATAAAAATAAGTGTTGACTAGCCAAACAATATTCTTGCCCAATTCTCACTCCAAGAACGAATTCAAGGTTCTCTGGCTAAACACCTCTTCACAGGGGTGTAATCAATGCTAGTGATAGAAAAGCTAGAAAAATGAGCCACTGACCTCTTGGACCATCTTAGATGCCAGGATCTTCTCTATGATGTTTGCATCATCTTCCGGAGGCTCCTGGAAACAGGTTAAAAAGAAAGAAAATTACTGGCAGTAGATAATCCAAGAAAATAAAAATACTACAATAGGTACCACTTCGTCCTAAAGTTCACTGTCGTTGCATATTAACACCTCCTTCCTATTAGCACAAACATTTTGCAAGTTAGATTGCAGAGCAGTGGACTCTAACTTCTGGGACAATCCTATAACCTTCCCTCCCACATGAACAGAAAAGTTTCTCTGGTTTTCATACTCTTGAGTGTAGATATGCCTTTAGAGTCATTAAAGTTGGTCCTAGAACTTCCTTTCTTTGCCAAAAAGCCTATGTACTGCTGTATAAATCTTTCAGGAAGCTGTAACAGAAGTCTGGAAAACTTATAACCTGAAGGTCCTGATTCTAAGTCAATTAACACCTCTTAGTTTCTAAATCTATTGAAATAGGAGTTTAAAAATACGTATCTCAGTGAGTGACTGGGACGATAAAATGGTATGTGAAATATTTTTTGAACAAAAAGCACTATGTAAATGTAAGATACAATTATTCTCTACTAAATTGTACATTTTTTCCCCTCTGTACCCGAAAATGGCTCTTTGTTTCAATGGATCATCCTCTAAATGCAATCCCACCTGAACACAAATTAATTCCTTCCTTCCCATCCTGGATATACCTCAAATTTTCTAGACTCCTAATCCCCATGAAATCTCTCTACAGACTATAATCATCATCATCATCATCATCAAAACTGCATTAAAAACAACAAACTTCATAAGGATGCAATGAGTCAGAATATTCAATGCATTTACCATTCTTTCTAGGACTTTATTCAAGCAGTTCTAATTCAATGGTTTCATATGCACTATAATCTCTCCATACCTAATATTTATTACAAAATGAGGCTTAAAGCGATGACATGAAAAGGACACTCAGCACAAGAACTCTAATAGCCAAATTTATTATTCTGGGTTCCTGGTTGGAACTCCCCAGAAAGATAATTTATGCTGCATTTCACAGTTTTCAGTGTACCCATTCTAGGGTTCAACTGTCCAAAACCATACTACTACAGAAAACATGATATTACTTAAAATCTTAAATCAAGCATTTCCTAGAAAGGAATGATAGTAAAAAAAGATGAAGAGGAGAGATGACAGAAAAGAATTATGGAAATCAGCAGGCAGAGACAGATACTCCCAAAAGTTACAAATATTGATCATGTTCCCCCAGACAATGGCACTGTACTGGGTGCCAGGCAGAAATTAATCCAAAATGACAACAGTCTCTTCCTACTGTTCAGCAAAAAGGCAAGCAGTGATGTATGAACCATACTTTTCATCAACAGAAGGAACAGGTGAGAAGACAGATTAAGCTTTAGTTTTTCTTAAGTATTTGTTCTGTGTGATTCTTAACACAGGTAAGGAAAAGAGGAGGAAGCATTTATTGTTTATTGCCTGTCTTCTCCCATTACAATGTAAACCTTCTGAGGGCAGGTATCCTTGTTTTCTTTACTGATGTTGCTACATGCCAGGCACACAGTGGGTGATCAATAAATACCTGCTGGATGCTAAACGAATAAGGAAGAGGAAACAAGAGATAAAAGGAAATACAGTGAGGAAATAAAGCATTCAATTCTGACACCACAGACTGCAGGCAATTATTCTTTATCTATGTCACTTTAATAAGTGTAATCAACAGAGATGATATTGTGATTGTGGTTGAAAGGGAAAGTTTAGGGTTAAGTATGTCACTAGAAGGAAAGCCAGAGGATGAAACATGGGATTGTATAACATAGTGAACCCTCTTGAAGGTGAAAATGTTCTAGAATTGATTGTGGTGATGAATACACAACGCTGTGTCTCTACTAGAAGACACTGATTGTACACTTTTGACGGACTGTATGGTATGTGAATTCATCTCGATACAACCGCTTTTTTAAAAAAGCGATATTTTTTGCTGTTTATTCTTTTCTTGTTTTGTTTTCTTATACTGAGTGTTGGCCTGCCATGACATCTTACCTAGAAGTGGATATTTTCCAACATTAACTCTTCATCATTGGATTCCCTAGCCCAGTTTCGGGGTATATTCTCTTTTCTAGTTATACTCATTTCTCTTGGTGATCTCATCCACTCTTACGGTTTAAAATGCCAGAAACTTATGATGACACAAATTCACACATCCAGCTCAGAACCTCTCCCACAACTCCAGATTCATTTTTCTAATGGTTATTTGATATCTCCATTTGAAAATCTAATAGCTATTTCAAACCTAAAATGTCCAAAAACCAAACACCTGATCTCCAAACGAACCTCCCATCCCTACCCCTTCCTACTATAGTTTTCCCCACCTGAGTTCAAGGGATTTCCATTATTCTAGTTGCTCAGGTCAAAAGTTTTGATATAATCCTTAACTCTTTTCTCTCCATACACCATATCTGACTCCCCAAGAAATCCTGTTAGCTCTACCTTCAAAATACATCCAGAATCCAGCCAATTCACCTTTCTTCCATTGCTTCTATTTTAGTCCAAACTACCTTCATTTCTCACCCAGATCATCCCCACGGCCTCCTAGTTAGTCTCCCTGCTTTCACCTTTGTCCCAATAGTCTATTCTCAGTACAACATTCTAAATGACCCTTTTTATTATGTCACTACTCTGCTTAAACTGATAAAAGCCTTCTCATTAAGACGAAGACACACCAATGGTTTACAAGATTCTACAGGATCTGTCCCTAGCTTCCCACCTCATACACACCAAGCACGTTTATACTTTAAAGACTTTGCATAGGCTGTTCCCTCTGTCTAAAATGTTTTTCCTCACTGCATGACTCCTTTCTTTGTTCACCTCTTTCAATTATTTGCTCAAATGTTACCATTGTAGTGACACCAACTCTGATCGTCCTATTTGAAACTGCAGCACTCATCCTTGAATTCCATAGTACCCTTATTCTAAATTTTTTTCCATAACACTTACCACCAGTGACGTACTATATAATTTATTTATTAAATGCATTGCCAGCCTGTTCCAAGGTATTTCTACCCTTTGGAAATTCTGAGCTTAGCCCTTTAGCTTCCCAGTCCGTACATGTTCAAATTCTGGCAAACATGTAGAGGGAGAGACTGGCTGTGTGTTTTGTTGCAGGCCTCATCTCTATTGTAGACTCCTATTCATGCAGTCAGAAATTTTTGTATCTCTGGTTACTTGATATTATCTCCAGCACCTGGAATGGTCCTTGGCATGTAGCAAGTACTCAATAAATATTTCTGAATGAATTTTCAGAGACTTGCAATACAATATTGTAGTAGGAGTATAAAGCAAGTGCCTAGGGAAAACAGAAGCCAGAGCACTTGGGCAAACTGGGAGAAGCTTTGGGATTGAAATGACATCTGAACTAGATATCTGTTAGCACTAAACTTTCGTAATTGGGACTACCAATTACATATACATAAACACTGAAAGGAACAATGTTTTCCTACTCTTTAGTAGAAAGCTTCAAATATTCTCTTATTCTTACCTAACATGAATAATATACATAAAGATGGTTTCTGGTGGTAGATAGTATTTTGATTGCTATTCAGAGTATTTTACCAGCATCAAATCCAAACAAATTTTAATGCATGGATGAAGAAAGTACAGGACTTTACTCTGAGTATTAAGAGAATAGAGGGACAGATATATCCTGGGGCAAGATGGCAGCTTAGTGAGGTGCAGAATCTAATTCGTCCTCCAGAGCAGTCAGTAAATAGCCAGGAACAGTATCGAACAACTGCTGGGGCCACATCAGTGACTGGACACACAGCGTACACGAGTCTGGACAAGTTGAACCAGCTGTGACACCAGAGAACTGGAAGTTCCCCCAGCAGTGGAAGCCAGTGCCCATCCCCCATGGGCATGGCAGGTTGGTTCCCAGAGGGGAAAGGACACTGACTTTACTAGCAGTAGGGGTTTAGCTAATGGGAATTAGCGCAATTACAATGGCGGAATTAACAAATTCTGACAATTGGAAATAGGCCCCTAGCTCAGATAAACCTGGAATAAGAGCTAAAGGCACTAGGAGTTTTTGCTCCAGCAAAGAGGGGGCAGGGCTGACGGGGCAAAAAACAAAAACAAAAAAAACAGAGGCTTTTTGGACCAGACAGCACAAAATACTTGAAAAGAGCTGGGCCCTAAAAAAAAAGGGAGGGGGGCACAGAGAGTCTGGAGATACACACAGCAACATACCAACTTAAGCTCTTGATTAACAAACCAGAAGAACAGGAGTCCTACTCTGAAAAGCATTTATTTCCTTTTTTGCTTTGTTTCCACCAATTAACAGGTCATTAAATTAGAACTACAAGGCTTCTCAGGCTCCAACTGCCCCAGGCCAGGGCAAAATTAAACATGTCTGAGAGACAAGGTGGCTGGTCAGGTGAAAGGAGTTAATTCCCAAAGAGAGGGGTGGGGCCCACCTCAGGTGGATTCCCTCCCTCAAGGAGTTCAGACTCCAGGGTCTGGAAAACTGAAGTGATTAAAGCCAGTGTACAACCTCTCCTCTGTCTCCACCACGCCCCAGCAGAGACAGTCTGCTGAAGTTAAAGGCATCCCATCACCTTATGCTGGTGGGACCTGCAGGCAGAAAAGCACCACACACTGGGCAGGATAAGAAAAAGAGAGTCCAGAGACTTCACAGGAAAGTCTTTCACCCTGCTGGTCTCACCCTCAGGGAAAACTGATGAGGTAACTCTTTTCTCCTCAGAGGAAGCCAGTCAGGTCTGGGAGAATCTGACTGGGGCCTATAATATCTGAGTAAACCCTTCTTAAAAAAAAGATCTATATAGACAGGGCAAGAAACATAAAAACAAGTACTGAAAGATTCTGATCAGTTACACAAAACCTATAGTAGAGTTCTAGAATAAACTGAATTGAATGTCAAAGAACAAAGCTGTCCAGCAAGAAAATCCTAGGTAAAAGAGTGAAAATAATCTCCAGAATAAACTAATTAAGAAAATCAAATGCCTAGACGCCAGCAAAAAAAATACTGAATCATACATGGAAAACTGAAAATATAGCCCAGACAAAGGAACAAATCAACTATTCAAATGAGAAACAAGCGCTGAAACAACTCGTTCAGGATGTTTGAACAGACATGGAAAATCTCATCAAAAATCAAATCAGTGAGCTAAGGGAGGATATAAAGGCAATGGGAGAACAAAAAGAGGAAATCATAAGCTTGAAAAAACAAATCACAGAACTCATGGGAATGAAAGGCAACAAAAGAGATAAAAAAAATAATGGAAACCTACAAGGATGGATTTGAAGAGTCAGAAGAAAGGACTAGTGAACTGGAGGACTGGACATCAGAAATCTGACACAAAAAATATATATGTATAGAAAAGAATGGAAAAATATGAGTAGGGTCTCAAAGGACAATATGAAGTGCACAAATATACGTGTTGTGGGTGTTCCAGAAGGAGAAGAGAAGGACAATGGAGGAAAAACTAATGGGGGAAATTATCAATGAAAATTGCCCATCTCTTATGAAAGACATAAAATTACAAGAACCAACACAATCAGACATTTGCATACCAATGTTTATGGCAGCATTATTTACAATTACCAAGAGATGGAAACAGTCCAAATGTCCATCAACAGACGGTTGGCTACATAAGATGGAATATTATGCAGCTGTAAGACAGAATAAAGTTATGAATTATGTAACAACACGAATGGACCTTAAGGACATTATGCTGAGTGTGATTAGCCAGAAACAAAAGGACAAATACCGTATGGTCTCACCGATATGAACTGATATTAGTGAATAAACTTGGAGAATTTCATTGGTAACAGAGACTATCAGAAGATAGAAATAGGGTAAAATATTGGGTAATTGGAGCTGAAGGGTTACAGATGGTGCAACAGGACTGAATGTAAAAACTCAGAAATGGACAGCACAATATTACCTAATTGCAATACAATTATGTTAAACCACCGAATGAAGCTGCATATGAGAATGATAGAGGGAGGAGGGCTGGGGGCATAAATGAAATTACAAAGAAAGATAGATGATAAAGACTGAGATGATATAATCTAGGAATGTATAATGATAGTGATTAAATGTACAAATTTAAAAAATGTTTTTGCATGAGGAAGAACAAAAGAATGTCATTACTGCAGTGTTCTGAAAACAGATGGTAACTATATTTGAAAATTTCAACTTATGTGTGAGACTAAAGCAAAAAATATTTGGTACAAATTTATATTTTGACTAGTCCATCTCCTAATATAACTTATGTAGACAATTGGTTGAACACCTTAAATACATGGAACTTTGGGTAGGACATGAGATTTTGTTGGTTTGTCCAGGTGATGCCCTGATGAATCCCAGAGTGATTTGATCAGTGAGTGGAAAAGTATTTGCCAAGTCCCCTTCGGGGAACGGTGAGAACGAGGGAAAACTCAACTTCCCCAAGTTGAATTCTTGATATTCTCACAAGAAGTGTGGAAGTGTGGACAACTAAAGCTATAGGCTGAGCCACCAATCTCAGGGTTTGTTCATATGAAACTTAACCCCACAGTGGATAGGTCAAGCCTACTTAAAATTGGGCCTAAGAGTCACCCCCAAGAGAACCTCTTTTGTTGCTCAGATGTGGCCTCTCTCTCCAGCCAACATAGCAAGCAGACTCACCACCCTCCCCCTGTCTACGTGGGACATGACTCCCACGGGTGTGGATCTTCCTGGCAATGTGGGACAGAAATCCCAGAATGAGCTGAGATTCAGCACTGAGGGACTGAGAAAACCTTCTTGACCAAAAGGGGGAAGAGTGAAATGAGACAAAGTAGCAATGGCTGAGAGATCCCAAACAGAGTCGAGAGATTATCCTGGAGGTTATTCTTACGCATTAAGTAGATATCACCCTGTTATTCAAGATGTAATGGAGAGACTGGATGGAACTGCCTGAAAATGTAGAGCTGTGTTCCAGTAGCCATATTTCTTGATGATGATGGCATAATGATACAGCTTTCACAATGTGACTGTGTGATTGTGAAAACCTTGTGTCTGATGAGCCTTCTGTCTACCTTGTCAACAGATGAGGAGAACATATGGAATAAAAATAAATAATAGGGGGAACAAATGTTAAAATAAATTTAGTTTGAAATGCTGGTGATCAATGAAGGGGAGAGGTAAGGGGTATGGTATGTAAAATCTTTTTTTTTTTCTGTTTTCGTTTTATTTTTCCATTGTCTTTTTATTTCTTTTTCTGAATTGATGCAAATGTTCTGGGAAATGATCATGATGATAAATATGCAACTATGTGATGATACTGTGAATTGCTAAGTATGTGTAGAGTGGAATGCACATGTGTTGGGAATGTTTGTGTTCCTTTCTTGTATTTTTTTAAATTAATTAATAAAAAATTAAAAAAAAATTACAGAACCAAGAAGTTCAGCGTACTCCAAACAGTATATCCAAATAGATATACTCCAAGACACTTACTAATCAGACTGTCAGATGTCAAAGAGAAACAGAGAATATTGAAAGCAGCAAGAGAAAAGCAATCCATCACATACAAGGGAAGCCCAATAAGACTGTGTATAGATTTCTCAGCAGAAACCATGGAGGATAGAAGACAGTGGTATGATACATTTAAGATTCTAAAAGAGAAAAACTGCTGATTAAGAATTCTATATCAGCAAAACTGTCCTTCAAAAATGAGGAGGAAATTATAACATTTTCAGACAAACAGTCACTGAGAGAATTTGTGACCAAGAGATCAACTCTGTGAAAAATATTAAAGGGAGCACTAGAGGCAGAAAGGAAAAGGCAGGAGAGAGAGGTGTGGAGAAAAGTGTAGAAATGAAGACTATCAGAAAAGGTAAAAAGAGAAAAAAAATCAGATATGACATATAAAATCCCAAAGGCAAAATGACAGAAGAAAGTACTGCCTTTACAGTAATAACATTAAATGTTAATGGTTTAAGCTACCCAATCAAAAGACACAGACTGGCAGAATGGATTTAAAAGAAAAAGACCTATCTATATGCTGTCTACAGGAGACTCACTTCACATCTAAGGGCAAAAACAGGTTGAAAGTGAAAGGCTGGGAAAAGATATTTCATGCAAACAATGAGAAAAGAGCAGGAGCAGCTACACTAATGATCCGACAAATAAGACTTCAAATATAAAACAATTAAAAGAGACAAAGAAGAACGATATGTATTAATAAAAGGAACAATTCAACAAGAACGCATAACAATCATTACTGACCCAGGGTGCTCAAAAATAAATGAGGAAAACACTGAAAGCAGAAATAGACACTTGTAACATAACAGTTGGAGACTTCAATTCCATACTCTCATCAAAAGATAGACCATCTAAATGGAGGATCAATAAAGAAATGGAGAATCTGAGTAATATAATAAGTTAACTACTGAAAAGATTTAAAAGACATTTATAAAACATTACACCCCACAACAGCAGAATACAGCTTTAACTCAAGTGCCCATGTATCATTCTCATGGAAAGACCATATGCTGGATCACAAAGCAAGTCTTAATAAATTTAAAAAGACTGAAATCATACAAAAGACTTTCTCAGATCAGAAAGGAATGAAGTTGGAAATCAATAACAGGCAGAGGGCCAGAAAATTCACAAATACATGGAGGCTAAACAACAGACTCATAAACAATCAATGAGTCAAGGAAGAAATTACAAGAGAAATCAGTAAATATCTTGAGGCAAATGAAAATGAAAACACAACATATCAAAATGTATGGGATGCAGTAAAAGCAGTGCTAAGAGGGATATTTATTGCTTTAAATGCCTATATCAAAAAAGAAGAAAGAGCAAAAATCAAGGAATTCACTTGGAATTAGAGAACTAGAGAAAGAATAGCAAACTAATTTCAAAGCAAACAAAAGGAAAGAAATAACAAGAATTAGAGCAGAAATAAATGAACTCGAGAACATGAAAACAATCAAGAAAATCAACAAAACCAGAAGTTGGTTCTATGAGAAAATCAATAAGATTGATGGACCCTGAGCAAGACTAACAAAAAGAAAGAGAGGATGCAAATAAATAAAATCAGAAATGGAAGAGGAGACATAACCACTGATTCTGAAGAAATAAAGGAGGTAATGAGAGGATAATATGAGCAACTATAAGCTAATAAACTGGACAACATAGATGAAATGGACAACTTTCTAGAAAGACATGAACAACCAACATTGACTTGAGAAGAAATAGACGATCACAACAAACTATCACAAAGAAAGAGATTGAATCAGTCATCAAGAAGCTCCCAAAAGAGAAATGACTTTTCTTTTCCATTCATAGATGGCTATACATGTGAATTCTACCAAACATTCAAGAAAGAATTAGTACCAATCCTGCTCAAACTCTTCAAAAAAAGACTGAAGAGGAGGGAAGGCTACCTAACTCATTCTATGAAGCCAACATAACCCTCAAACCAACAGACAAAGATAATACAAGAAAAGAAAATTATAGACCAATCTCTCTAATGAATATAGACGCAAAAATCCTCAAAAAATTCTTGCAAATCAAATCCAGCAGCACATGAAAAGAATTTTACCCCATGACCAAGTGGGATTTATTCCAGGTATGCAAGGAAGGTTCAACATAAGAAAATCAATTAATGTAATACACCATATCAACAAATCTAAGCAGAAAAACCACATGATCATCTCAATTGATGCAGAAAAGGCAACTGACAAAATTCAACATCCTTTCTTGCTGAAAACACTTCAAAGGATAGGAACAGAAGGGAACTTCCTAAACATGATATGAAAAACCCACAGCTAACATCATCCTCAATGGGGGAAAAACTGAAAACTTTAAACCTAAGATCAGGAACAAGACAAGGATGTCCACTATCACCACTGTTATTCAACATCGTGCTGGAAGTTCTAGCCAGAGCAATTAGACAAGAAAAAGAAATACAAGGCAATCAAATTGGAAAGGAAAAAGTAAAACTCCAACTGTTTGCAGATGATATGATACTATATGTCAAAAACCCTTTAAGAATATTTTAAAGGTTCATCTGTGCGAGTTGTTTCCACCTTTTAGCGACTTGAAGTTGGATGGGACAATGGAGCATGCACGTGAGCAGAGAGATTATCAATTAGCAAGCAGTTTGTCCACTGCTCCTTGCCACCCCCATCACATATAGTGTTCTCATGAACACAGTTGTGGTGAACCATGATACACTGGAGTTCAGCTAAACAAAGTAAGTTCAAGGTTCTACCAGGATTGATGGATCTCCAGCAACCAAACCCAGCAGACTTTGCAACAGAAACCAAATGCCAGTCCATTAACAACACAAAAATAAAGGAGTGCACGGTGGGTCAGTGGTAGAATTCTCACCAGCTATGCAGGACACCAGAGTTCAATTTCTGGCCCTGCACTCCAAAAAAAAAAAAAGATCAACAAATGGTGCTGCGAAAATGGAATGTTTCATGGAAAAGAATGAAATGTGATCCCCACCACCCAGCGAACAGACAAAAAAGAACACAGGAAAACTGTGCTGAGTTGGGCAGATGATTCAACTAGTCTAATATTCTGTGGCAGTTGAGAACATCTATGTTTTATTTATTGTAAACTCTAATGTCAATCATATAGCCAATGTGGCGGTCTCTCAAAAAATGTTTGCTGAAAATAAAATGTAATGTAAAAAAAAAAAACCCCTTTAAAATTCAGAGCAAAGCTACTAGAGCTAACAAATGAGTACAGCAAAGTGGCAGGGTACAAGATCAACACTCAAAAATCTGCAGTGTTTCTATACACTAGTAATGAGCAATCTGAGGAGGAAATCAAGAAAAAAATTATTTTTTTTTCTTACAATTGCAACCAAAAGAATAAAATATCTAGGAATAAATTTAACTAAGGATACAGAAGACCTATACACAGAAAACTACAAAGCACTGCTTAAAAGAAATCACAGAACCTAAATATATGGAAGCGCACACTGTGTTCATGGACCAGAAGACTAAATACAGTTAAATGTCAATTCTACCTAAATTAATTATAGATTCAATTCAATACCAACTAAAATCTCAAAAAAATTACTTTGTGGAAATAGAAAAACCAATAACCAAATTTATTTGGAAGGGCAGGGTGCCCCAAATAGCTAACAATATCTTGAGAAAGAAAAATGAAGTGGGAGGTCTCACACTACCTGACTTAAAGGCATATTATGAAGCTACAATGTACAAAACAGCATGGTACTGGCATAAAGATAGATATACTGACCAATGGAATTGAATAGAGTGTTCAGATATAGACCCTCTCATTTATGGACAACTGATCTTTGATAAGGCAGTCAAGCCAACTCACCTGGAACACAAAAGCCTCTTCAATAAATGGTGCTTAGAGAAGTGGATATCCATATGCAAAAGAATGAAAGAGGATCCATATCTCACATCTTATACAAAAATTAACTAAAAAAAAATCTATACATTAGAGCTAATACCATAAAACTTTCAGAAGAAAATGTAGGGAAATATCTTATAGAGCTTGTAGTAGGAGGCAGTTTCCTGGATCTTATATTCAAACCATGAGCACTGAAGAAAGATACGGATAAATGGGAACTCCTCAAAATTAAACTTTTGTGCATCAAAGAACTTTGTCAAGAAAGTAAAAAGGCAGCCTACACAATGGGAGACAATATTTGGAATCCACATACCAGATAAGGATTTAGTATCCTGAATATATAAAGGGATTCTTCAACTCAACAATAAATAGACAAACAACCCAATTAAAAAATGGATAAAAGACATGAACAGACATTTCTCAGAAGAGGAAATACAAATGTCTAAAAGGCACATGAAAAGATGCTCAATTTTTCTGGCTATTAGGGCAACAGAAATCAAAACCACAATGCGATATCATCTCACACCCACCAGAATGGCCATTATTAAAAAAAAAAAACAAAAAACAGGAAACAGTAAGTGCTGGAGAGAATGTGGAGAAAGAGGCACACTTGTTCACTGTTTGTGGTAATATAAAATGATACAACAGCCCTGGAAGGCAGTTCAGTGGGTTCTCAGGAAGCTAAGTATAGAATTGCCCTACGACGCCCCGCAGCAGCCGGCCCGCCCGCCCTCCTCTCCCCTCTTTGACTGCCGGCCCGGCGCGCGGTTCCCACGCCCTGCAGTAGCCGGCCCGCCCGCCCTCCTCTCCCCTCTTTGTCCGCTGGCCCGGTGCGTGGCGCCCACGCCCCGCAGCAGCCGGCCCGCCCGCCCTCCTCTCCCCTCTTCCCCCTCCTGCTCCGGTGGCTCTCCAACCACCACCGTGCCCTCTTCCCGCCTTCACCGGCTCCTCCGCCACCGGCCTCGACAGCCTTGCCACCCTCACCTTTCCTCCTCCAGAACAGCTATTGGGGGAGTGGAGACAATACAGAGCAGCTCCCGGAGCCACGACAGAGATCAAAGGGACGGCGTGCCCCATCCTGGAACGGCTGACTGTCTGGGAGAACCAGCTCCGGTGAGATCACCGAGGGGCGCGGGCTTTCCCGGGCGGGATGGCAAGTGGCCAAAGTCCCTCCCTTCCTTCTTCCCAGGCCAGCTGGCAGAATTGGGCATGCGGTCCCCTTGGGCCACGGCGGCTGGCGCCCCCACCACGCGAGGCCCCCCGGACCAACTGAGAGAGTTAGGTTGGAAATCCCCAGACTGCGGAGAACGGTGACCGGGGGGGGTCCCTTCCAAACACGTGACTCCCTGGTCTGGCTGGGAACGGTGCACTCTCCCGGGCTGCGACAGCTGGCGCCCGCCCGCACGCTTGGCGCCCCGGGCCGACTAGGAAATTCGGTCGGGCGCTCTCCCGTGCTGCGGCAGCCGGCGACCCTCCCCATGTTCGGACCCCCAGGCTGGCTGGCACTCTTCCAAGCCGCTTCCGCTGCCGAACCTCCCCCACGGCGAGAGTTTTCCAAAGTTAAAGGACCCACAGCACCTTTTACTGGTGGAACCCGTAGACAAACGTGTGCCACGAGCGCCACCTACTGGGCAGGATAAGAAAAACAGAACCCAGAGATTTCACAGAAAAATCTTTCAACCTGTGGGGTCCAGCACCCAGGGAAATCTGACTAAATGCCCAGACGCCAGCAGAAGATAACGGATCACGCTCAGAAAATTGAAAATATGGCCCAGTCAAAGGAACAAACCAATAGTGCAAAGGAGATACAGGAGCTGAAACAACTAATGCTGAATATACGAACAGAAATGGAAAACCTCTTCAAAAACGAAATTGATAAATTGAGGGAGGACATGAAGAAGACATGGGCTGATCAAAAAGAAGAAATAGAAAAACTGAAAAAACAAATCACAGAGCTTATGGAAGTGAAGGATAAAGTAGAAAAGATGGAAAAAACAATGGATACCTACAATGATAGAGTCAAAGAGACAGAAGATAGAATTACTGATTTGGAGGATGGAACATCTGAATTCCAAAAAGAAACAGAAACTATCGGGAAAAGAATGGAAAAATTTGAACAGGGTATCAGGGAACTCAAGGACAATATGAACCGCACAAATATACGTGTTGTGGGTGTCCCAGAAGGAGAAGAGAAGGGAAAAGGAGGAGAAAAACTAATGGAAGAAATTGTCACTGAAAATTTCCCAACTCTTGTGAAAGACCTAAAATTACAGATCCAAGAAGTGCAGCGTACCCCAAAGAGATTAGACCCAAATAGGCGTTCTCCAAGACACTTACTAGTTAGAATGTCAGAGGTCAAAGAGAAAGAGAGGATCTTGAAAGCAGCGAGAGAAGAAGCAGTCCATCACATATGAGGGAAACCCAATAAGACTATGTGTAGATTTCTCAGCAGAAACCATGGAAGCTAGAAGACAGTGGGATGATATATTTAAGTTACTAAAAGAGAAAAACTGCCAACCAAGACTCCTATATCCAGCAAAATTGTCCTTCAAAAATGAGGGAGAAATTAAAACATTCTCAGACAAAAAGTCACTGAGAGAATTTGTGACCAAGAGACCAGCTCTGTAAGAAATACTAAAGGGAGCACTAGAGTCAGATACAAAAAGACAGAAGAGAGAGGTATGGAGAAGAGTGTAGAAAGAAGGAAAGTCAGATATAATATATATAATACAAAAGGCAAAATGGTAGAGGAAAATATTATCCAAACAGTAATAACTCTAAATGTTAATGGACTGAATTCCCCAATCAAAAGACATAGACTGGCAGAATGGATTAAAAAACAGGATCCTTCTATATGCTGTCTACAGGAAACACATCTTAGACCCAAAGATAAATATAGGTTGAAAGTGAAAGGTTGGGAAAACATATTTCATGCAAATAACAACCAGAAAAGAGCAGGAGTGGCTATACTAATATCCAAAAAATTAGACTTCAAATGTAAAACAGTTAAAAGAGACAAAGAAGGACACTATATACTAATAAAAGGAACAATTAAACAAGAAGACATAACAATCATAAATATTTATACACCGAACCAGAATGCCCCAAAATATGTGAGGAATACACTGCAAACACTGAAAAGGGAAATAGACACAAATACCATAATAGTAGGAGACTTCAATTCCCCACTCTCATCAATGGACAGACCATCTAGACAGAGGATCAATAAAGAAATAGAGAATCTGAATATTACTATAAATGAGCTAGACTTAACAGACATTTATAGGACATTACATCCCACAACAGCAGGATACACCTTTTTTCAAGTGCTCATGGATCATTCTCAAAGATAGACCATATGCTGGGTCACAAAGCAAGTCTTAACAAATTTAAAAAGATTGAAATCATACACAACACTTTCTCGGATCATAAAGGAATGAAGTTGGAAATCAATAATAGGCGGAGTGCCAGAAAATTCACAAATACATGGAGGCTCAACAACACACTCTTAAACAACAAGTGGGTCAAAGAAGAAATTGCAAGAGAAATTAGTAAATACCTAGAGGCGAATGAAAACGAAAACACAACATATCAAAACTTATGGGACGCAGCAAAGGCAGTGCTAAGAGGGAAATTTATTGCCCTAAATGCCTATATCAGAAAAGAAGGAAAGGCAAAAATGCAGGAATTAACTGTCCACTTGGAAGAACTGGAGAAAGAACAGCAAACTAATCCCAAAGCAAGCAAAAGGAAAGAAATAACAAAGATTAGAGCAGAAATAAATGAAATTGAAAACATGAAAACAATAGAGAAAATCAATAAGACCAGAAGTTGGTTCTATGAGAAAATCAACAAGATTGATGGGCCCTTAGCAAGATTGACAAAAAGAAGAAGAGAGAGGATGCAAATAAATAAGATTAGAAATGAAAGAGGAGACATAACTACTGACCTCACAGAAATAAAGGAGGTAATAACAGGATACTATGAACAACTTTACGCTAATAAATACAACAATTTAGAAGAAATGGACAGGTTCCTGGAAAGACAGGAACAACCAACTTTGACTCAAGAAGAAATAGACGACCTCAACAAACCAATCACAAGTAAAGAGATTGAATTAGTTATTCAAAACCTCCCTAAAAAGAAAAGTCCAGGACCAGACGGCTTCACATGTGAATTCTATCAAACATTCCAGAAAGAATTAGTACCTACGCTCCTCAAACTCTTCAACATAATCGAAGTGGAGGGAAAACTACCTAATTCATTCTATGAAGCCAACATCACCCTCATACCAAAACCAGGCAAAGATATTACAAAAAAAGAAAACTACAGACCAATCTCTCTAATGAATACAGATGCAAAAATCCTCAATAAAATTCTAGCAAATCGTATCCAACAACACATTAAAAGAATTATACATCATGACCAAGTAGGATTCATCCCAGGTATGCAAGGATGGTTCAACATAAGAAAATCAATTAATGTAATACACCATATCAACAAATCAAAGCAGAAAAATCACATGATCATCTCAATTGATGCAGAGAAGGCATTTGACAAGATTCAACATCCTTTCCTGCTGAAAACACTTCAAAAGATAGGAATACAAGGGAACTTCCTTAAAATGATAGAGGGAATATATGAAAAACCCACAGCTAATATCATCCTCAATGGGGAAAAATTGAAAACTTTCCCCCTAAGAACAACACACTCTTAAACAACAAGTGGGTCAAAGAAGAAATTGCAAGAGAAATTAGTAAATACCTAGAGGCGAATGAAAACGAAAACACAACATATCAAAACTTATGGGACGCAGCAAAGGCAGTGCTAAGAGGGAAATTTATTGCCCTAAATGCCTATATCAGAAAAGAAGGAAAGGCAAAAATGCAGGAATTAACTGTCCACTTGGAAGAACTGGAGAAAGAACAGCAAACTAATCCCAAAGCAAGCAAAAGGAAAGAAATAACAAAGATTAGAGCAGAAATAAATGAAACTGAAAACATGAAAACAATAGAGAAAATCAATAAGACCAGAAGTTGGTTCTATGAGAAAATCAATAAGATTGATGGGCCCTTAGCAAGATTGACAAAAAGAAGAAGAGAGAGGATGCAAATAAATAAGATCAGAAATGGAAGAGGAGACATAACTACTGACCTCACAGAAATAAAGGAGGTAATAACAGGATACTATGAACAACTTTACGCTAATAAACACAACAATTTAGATGAAATGGACGGGTTCCTGGAAAGACATGAACAACCAACTTTGACTCAAGAAGAAATAGATGACCTCAACAAACCAATCACAAGTAAAGAGATTGAATTAGTCATTCAAAAGCTCCCTAAAAAAAAAGGCCAGGACCAGACGGCTTCACATGTGAATTCTATCAAACATTCCAGAAAGAATTAGTACCAACTCTCCTCAAACTCTTCAAAATAATCGAAGTGGAGGGAAAACTACCTAATTCATTCTATGAAGCCAACATCACCCTCATACCAAAACCAGGCAAAGATATTACAAAAAAAGAAAACTACAGACCAATCTCTCTAATGAATATAGATGCAAAAATCCTCAATAAAATTCTAGAAAATCGTATCCAACAACACATTAAAAGAATTATACATCATGACCAAGTAGGATTCATCCCAGGTATGCAAGGATGGTTCAACATAAGAAAATCAATTAATGTAATACACCACATCAACAAATCAAAGCAGAAAAATCACATGATCATCTCAGTTGATGCAGAGAAGGCATTTGACAAGATTCAACATCCTTTCCTGTTGAAAACACTTCAAAAGATAGGAATACAAGGGAACATCCTTAAAATCATAGAGGGAATATATGAAAAACCCACAGCTAATATCATCCTCAATGGGGAAAAATTGAAAACTTTCCCCCTAAAATCAGAAGCAAGACAAGGATGTCCACTATCACCACTATTATTCAACATTGTGTTGGAAGTTCTAGCCAAAGCAATTAGACAAGAAAAAGAAATACAAGGCATCAAAATTGGAAAGGAAGAAGTAAAACTATCACTGTTTGCAGACGATATGATACTATACGTAGAAAACCCAGAAAAATCCACAACAAAATTACTAGAGCTAATAAATGAGTACAGCAAAATAGCAGGCTACAAGATCAAAATTCAAAAATCTGTAGCTTTTCTATACACTAGTAATGAACAAGCTGAGGGGGAAATCAAGAAACGAATCCCATTTACAATCGCAACTAAAAGAATAAAATACCTAGGAATAAATTTAACCAAAGAGACAAAAAACCTATATAAAGAAAACTACAAAAAACTGCTAAAAGAAATCACAGAAGACCTAAATAGATGGAAGGGCATACCGTGTTCATGGATTGGAAGACTAAATATAATTAAGATGTCAATCCTACCTAAACTGATCTACAGATTCAATGCAATACCAATCAAAATCCCAACAACTTATTTTTCAGAAATAGAAAAACCAATAAGCAAATTTATCTGGAAGGGCAGGTTGCCCCGAATTGCTAAAAACATCTTGAGGGAAAAAAACGAAGCTGGAGGTCTCGCGATGCCGGACTTTAAGGCATATTATGGAAGCCACAGTGGTCAAAACAGCATGGTATTGGCATAAAGATAGATATATCGACCAATGGAATCGAATAGAGTGCTCAGATATAGACCCTCTCATCTATGGACATTTGATCTTTGATAAGGCAGTCAAGCCAACTCACCTGGGACAGAACAGTCTCTTCAATAAATGGTGCCTAGAGACCTGGATATCCATATGTAAAAGAATGAAAGAAGACCCGTATCTCACACCTTATACAAAAGTTAACTCAAAATGGATCAAAGATCTAAACATTAGGTCTAAGACCATAAAACAGTTAGAGGAAAATGTAGGGAAATATCTTATGAATCTTACAAATGGAGGCGGTTTTATGAACCTTAAACCTAAAGCAAGAACACTGAAGAAAGAAATAAATAAATGGGAGCTCCTCAAAATTAAACACTTTTGTGCATCAAAGAACTTCATCAAGAAAGTAGAAAGACAGCCTACACAATGGGAGATAATATTTGGAAATGACATATCAGATAAAGGTCTAGTATCCAGAATTTATAAAGAGATTGTTCAACTCAACAACAAAAAGACAGCCAACCCAATTACAAAATGGGAAAAAGACTCGAACAGACACCTACCAGAAGAGGAAATACAGATGGCCAAGAGGCACATGAAGAGATGCTCAATGTCCCTGGCCATTAGAGAAATGCAAATCAAAACCACAATGAGATATCATCTCACACCCACCAGAATGGCCATTATCAACAAAACAGAAAATGACAAGTGCTGGAGAGGATGCGGAGAAAGAGGCACACTTATCCACTGTTGGTGGGAATGTCAAATGGTGCAACCACTGTGGAAGGCAGTTTGGCAGTTCCTCAAAAAGCTGAATATGGAATTGCCATACGACCCAGCAATACTATTGCTGGGAATCTACTCAAGGGACTTAAGGGCAAAGACACAAACGGACATTTGCACACCAATGTTTATAGCAGCGTTATTTACAATTGCAAAGAGATGGAAACAGCCAAAATGTCCATCAACAGAAGAATGGCTAAACAAACTGTGGTATATACATACGATGGAATATTATGCAGCTTTAAGACAAGATAAACTTATGAAGCATGTAATAACATGGATAGACCTAGAGAATATTATGCTGAGTGAGTCTAGCCAAAAACTAAAGGACAAATACTGAATGGTCCCACTGATGTGAACGGACATTCGAGAATAAACTTGAAATATGTCATTGGTAACAGAGTCCAGCAGGAGTTAGAAACAGGGTAAGACAATGGGTAACTGAAGCTGAAGGGATACAGACTGTGCAACAGGACTAGATACAAAAACTCAAAAATGGACAGCACAATAATATCTAATTGTAAAGTAATCATGTTAAAACACTGAATGAAGCTGCATCTGAGCTATAGGGTTTTTGTTTTGTTTTTTTTTTTTTTTAACTATTATTACTACTTTTATTTCTTTTCTCTATATTAACATTTTATATCTTTTTCTGTTGTGTTGCTAGTTCCTCTAAACCGATGCAAATGTACTAAGAAACGACGATCATGCATCTATGTGATGATGTTAAGAATTACTGAGTGCATATGTAGAATGGTATGATTTCTAAATGTTGTGCTAATTTCTTTATTTTCTTTCCGTTAATAAAAAAAAAAAAAAGAATGTATGTGCTTGCATGTTGTTTAAAAAAAAAAAAAAAAAAAGAATTGTCCTACGAGCCAGCAATCTCATTGCTAGGTATCTATTCAGAGGACATGAGGGCAAGGACATGTGCACATCCATGTTTATGGCAGCATTATTCACAAGTGCCAAGAGACGGAAACACCCCAAATGGCCCACACACAAGTGGCTAAACAAGCTGTGGCATATACATACGATGGAATATTAAGCAGCTGTAAGATAGAATAAAGTCATGAGGCATGCAACAACATGGATGGATCTTGGAAACATTATGCTGAGTGAAATTAGCCAGAAACAAAAGGACAAGTACTGTATGGTCTCATTAATATGAACTAATATCAATGAGTGAACTTGGAGAATTGAAGTTAAGAACACAGGTTATTAGGAGATAGAAATAGGGTAGAGATTGGGTAATTGGTGCTGAAGGGATACAGACTGTGCAACAGGACAGATTCAGAAATGGATTCACTATACCACCTGATTGTAGCACAAAAATGTAAGTACACTGAATGAATCTGAATGTTAGAATGATAGAAGAAGGGCTGGGGGGCACACATGAAACCTGAAGGAAAGATAGATGATAAAGACGGAGATGGTATAATTTAGAAATGCCTAGAGTATACAATGATGGTGATTAAATGTACAAATTAAAAAATGTTTTTGCATAAGGAAGAACAAGGAACATCAATATTACAGGGTGTTGAAAACAGATGGTCATGCATATTTTAAAACTTCAACTTCTGTGTGAGACTAAAGGGAAAGATGTTTATTTGATGCAAAATTTATATTTCGGGTAGTGCATTTCCTAATTTAAATTGTATGGTCAGTTTAGCTGAACACCGTAAGTACATGGAATCTTGAATAGGGCGTGAGATTTTGTTGGGATTGTCCATGTTAGTGTGATGCCCCAATAAATCCCAGAGTGATGTGGAGAGTGAATAAAGAAATATTTGCAAAGTCCCCTTGGGGGAATGGACAGAAAGGGGGAAATATTCAAATTCCCCATTTGGAGAATTCCTGATATTTTCACAAGCAGTGGGGACAACTAAATCAAAAGGCTGAGCCATAAATCTTGCGGTTTGCCCTTATGAAACTTATCCCTGCAAAGGATAGGCTAGGCCTACTTAAAACTAGGCCTAAGAGTCACCCCTAGAGAATCTCTTTCGTTGCTCAGATGTGGTCTCTCTCTCTAAGCCAACTCAGCAAGCGAACTCACTGCCTCCCCCTCTACATGTGTAAACTTCCCTGGCAACATGGGACAGAAATCCTGGGATGTGCTGGGACCTGGCATCGAAAGATTGAGAAAACCTTCTCAACCAAAAGGGGGAAGAGAGAAATGAGACAAAATAAAGTGTCAGTGGCTAAGAGATTTCAAAGAGAGTTGAGAGTTTATCCGGGAGGTTATTCTTATACATTATACAGCTATCTCCTTTTTAGTTTATGGTGTACTGAAGTGGCTAGAGGGAAGTACCTGAAATTGTACAGCTGTGTTCCTCTAGTCATGTTTCTTGAAGATGACTATACAATGATACAGTTTTTACAATGTGACTGTGCGATTGTGAAAACCTTGTGTCTGATGCTCCTTTTATCTAGGGTATGGACAGATGGGTAGAAGATATGGATTAAAAAAAATAAATAATGGGGGAACAAAGGTTAAAATAAATTGAGTAGATTGAATACTAGTGGTCAGTGAGAGGGAGGGGTAAGATATATGGTATGTATGAGTTTTTTCTTTTTTATTCCTTTTTGTGGAGTTATGCAAATGTTCAAAAAAAACGATCTTGGTGATGAATATACAGTTATGTGTGGATATTGTGAGCCCTTGATTGTACATTATGTATAGAATGTTTAAATGTTTGTTAAAGTTTGACAAAATCATTTATTGAAGAAAAAAGAGAATAGAGGGTTTAAAATATTCTTCATTATAAAATATTTTCAAGCACAAAAATTTATTTCAATTTACTTTTCAACATTGGTTAAAGATTAGGGGTGAACACTAGCGTTAAAGAATCAATGCAGATCAAAATATAGAGAATGGGTTTTTACTCCACCTTTATAAAAGGAAAAGGAAATACATGAACTAGGACAGGAACTCTGGAAAATCAGGGTCTTTTTTCCCCCTAAACAGAGATTGTACATGAGCATGATCATTTGTGTATAAACACACAGTATATTCAGACACACATAGATATAAACTAAACCTGTTTGCCAAAGACACTTCCATAACTGCCATCTGTTTCCACTGCTTGGAATTTTCTCAAACTACCCTTTAAAAAAGACCATTTAATTCATTCACTTTTAAATCAGTGCATTCTTCTAATTTTAAAAGTATTAGAGGAAATTTAAAAAAATTTGAACCCTATTCACCTCCAACTCAACCACCTTATTTACTTCTATTTAGCTAATAAGGAGGGGATCTCACAAGAAGCAAATCATTTTTAAATCAACAAGTATTTACAGAGTGCCACGCAGGGAACGAAAGTAGCATCAAATATCCTGCCTAATCTCAAGGGATTTACACTAATGCAGGGAAGACAAAATTAGCATGTGTGTCTCAGGGTAAATGCTAATTGGTGTGACAGTAACTGTTAAGTCCAAAGAGAGTTCAGAAGGAGTGAGAGACTCTTGGACTTCACAGAATTAAGTGACGTTTTAGCTGGTCCCTAAAGAATAATGGTTAATAAAAGAAGACAGCAAGGAGGAGGGGAAGCTGAAGTGAACCTAGAGGATCAAATAACAAGTGTATAGGAAATATTGATACTAAGTAACCAGTATTATTAAAGCAAAAGCATTCTACAGAAAGAAGTGGAAATGAGGGTAAACAGATAGGGTGTGGCCACATTAAAATAAAACACAACTAACAAACAAAAACTCAGCTAGAGTTCTGATCTGATCCGAGAGTTAAGAAGAAGTAACCTCCATAGATTCTTGAGCAGGAAACTGAGAAGTTGTATTTTCACTTATCTTACCTTATCTTAGGGTTTTCTTGCTAGATGAGTTTGTTGTCTATCTGTTCTTTGACCTTCAGTTCAGCTTTTTCTGGACCTCTAGCTTAGGTTTTGTTTAACAGAGGAGAATTTTTCAGTTCTTGTTTTCTTGTTTCTTGCCCTGCTTGTATGGTACCTTTTCCCTCCCCACCCTTAGGAGGGTCTACCTAGGTATTATAGACTCCAGCCTGGTTTTCCTGGACTAAACTGGCCTCCTATCAGGGGGAAAGAGTCACCTGCATCCGATTTCCCTGAGGGTAAGACCCAGCAGGTTAAAAGACTTTCCTGTGAAGTCTCTGGGCTCTGTTTTCTTATCCTGCCTGGTATGTGACACTTGTCTGCCTGCGGGTCCCATCAACAAAAGATGTTGTGGCACCTTTAACTTTGGAAGACTCTCCCTGCTGGGGGCGTGGTGGAGACAGAGGAGAGGTTGTAGGCTGGTTTTAATGGCTTCAAATTGCCAAACCCTGGGTTCTGAATTCCTTGAGGGAGGGATTCTACCTGAGTTGGGCTATACCCCTCCCCTGGGGAAGGCACAGGCAGGAGACAGGCCTGAAAGCAGTCTGTTTCTGCCCATGCCTGGGGCAGTTGCAGCGCTGAATCCAGAGGCAGCCAAGTCTCCATAGAAACACAGCCACAAAAACCTCTGTTTCGTCCCCTTTCCTCTTTTTCGGTTAGCCCAATAAGCGACCTCCGCCTTGACCAGGTTCGCCTGAGCTGGGGGCCTATTTTTAGTAGTCAGAATTTGTTAATTAATGCCACAATTGGTGTTTGGTTGGACTCAACCCCTGCTGCTGTTAGTCTCTTTCCTTTCCCTCTGGGAAGCTGCCTGTGGGGGAGGCGCACCGGCTGCTGCGCCTTGGGAAACTCACGGTTCTGGGGGAGGCTCGCAGCCTGTCCAGCTGGTCCAGACTGGGGTATGCTGTGTGTCTGGGCACTATCGTGGCTCCAGGAGCTGTTCTGTACTGTTTCTGGTTATTTACTAGTTGTTCTGGAGGACGAACTAAAATGTGCACATTGCTAAGCCGCCATCTTGGCCCCTCCTCCAGAAGGTTGTATTTTGAGAAAATTATTCTGGTTAAAGGATCAGGGAGGACAGAGACTTGTGGCAGGGAACTAGATTATTGAATACTTGAACACTGGTCTCTGCACAGGGTGGGATGGGGGGAGTGGGCAGAGGATATTCAGGGGACACAAACACAGAAAACATTCTGAAGAAACACACAGAACAGTGTTTGGTGGTTCTAGTCAAAGAAGAAATGGGAAAAAATCAAAAACTATCATTTACCCAGGTTGAGCAGATAGGAATCTACTGATGAAAGGCCAGAAATGGATTTCCCTGCACAGTCACGCAAACCAGTAATAAGCTAGAGTATTGCCAAACAGTAGCAAGTAACCTCAGAAATGGGTCTGTCTTCAGTTGCAAGTGCCTGCTTGAAGTGAGAAACAGATACACACCAGCAGAAAAACATACCCACATAAGAAAATGGAGACAATGAGAGCTTGACAAGGAAGAGAACTATCTCTATTCCTGTCATTCTAATCTAGGAATAAAATAGTACCTGTTTTACATAATGAATTTTAAGCAGGATTATTCATTCATTAAATAAATATATGATAAATACAACTACATGTAAGTCCTTATGTTAGGTGCTACCACGAAAATTATGGAATATTAAAAAGTAATGTTTGGGCAGGGCACGGTGGCTCAGCAGACAGAGTTCTTGCCTACCATGACTGGAGACCCAGGTTCGACTCCTGGTGCTTGCCCATGAAAAAATAATAATAAAGTAATGCTTGTTTTGCAAAATTTACAATCTAATTAAGAGAACAACCAAGAATGACATTCAAAAACAGTATGGCAGAGACACTGACAAATCAGAATAGGCTCAAGCTGTGAACAATTGGTATAGCTGAAACAGAGTTCCAATTAACTTTCAACTTTGGGAATAATAAATATATTAACAGTAATAATAACACCATAAAACAGAGGATGGAAAAATGCTACAACCGAGGTTTCATCTGAGTGGTTCCTGAGAGTTAATGTAAATTTTACTTTAGAGAAACTCTTTTATGCCTGAGGGATCCAAAGGGGGAAAAATTAAAAAGATATGTCCTACTCTAAAGTAGCTCATGGTTTAGAAGAAGGAAGCAAAAAGCAGGCAGGTGTTTAAAGAACAGTGACAGAGTTAAACATATCTGAGTGCTCCGGGGACAGAGAATGGAACTTATCCCCAAATCAGGGTGAGGAAGGAGTCTCCTGGAGGAGGTAACAACTAAGCTCAGCCTGCCAGATGCAGGAAAAAGCCAAAGAGATACCAAGTGCCTCTGCACAGAGCCAGGCACAAGAAAGCACAGTGAGTTGAAGCCTCATTCAGATTAAAGTCCTTTTGTTGCAAAAGGCAAAATCACACAAATCATCCAAAATGTAGGAGACAACTAAGACAGTCTTGTAAAAGTCTTTCCATCACAAATGCACCAAATTGTGAAAGTATGTCTCTTTTCTAGGAACCAACATCAGTTTGACAAAGAATAAGAAAGCAAAGCATCACAGTCAAGACAGAAACTTAATTTCAGCTCCTGAATCCCAATGCAGGGATGTACTAACATGCAAGTCTTGAGCTAGAATAAATCATGTGTAAAGATGTTTTTAGCAACTTACCAAAGCTATGCTGAAAAGACATTGCACAGATATGCAGAGGTGGCAGTGTGGCCTATCTGGTGCTGATTCTGCACCCTTCTCTGCCCCAAGCTAGTGCTAACAGGCAGTAAGAAACCTACCCAAAGGGCCTCAGGAAAAGGAAATATGAAAAACTCTCATCTTCTCCAAATGATTTTTCATCCCACTGTGGGTTCTGAGAGGACTGCCTAGAATGCTAGATGAGATCCATGACTTTCAAGCTTTTCTGTAGCCCAGGGAAATCTTTGCTCAAACCTCACCAGAAAGTCCAACAGATAAAACAGGTACAAGTGGAAGCGTTTGGCTTCTGCTCTTGCAAGGGCTTTATACAGGACAAATTTCGAAAACCACTCAACAAACTGATCTCCTCAGTCCCAGCAGGCAGGGTGAGCCTTTGGCCAGGAGGCCAGATTCACACGGCTGCCTCTCTGAACATCAAATCCAAAACCTACATCAGGACCCTTTCTTGCCTAGATTGGGCAAAAATTTATAAGGCATAAGTAATGCAAATTCAGATCCTACCTTATGTTTCACCATATGTAAGCCCTTTCTTTGCTCTACCCTCAGAGGCGTATACATAAAATTTCCTGAATTATTACTGTCAGATCAGCTAATGATCAGCTACCTGTCCTTCAGGTACCAGGGGAGCAGCGAAAACAACTGAAACAAGGTTAATGATTTAGACTATATGGCTACTAGGAGAAAATAAAATCCCTTATGTTTTAACTACCAAAGCTACTATAAAATCCCCAAGGAAGTGAAATATATTTTGAAGCAATATAATCCTATCACCTCGTGGCAGTCTTGGCAAGGGCTATTCATAACTATTTGTTTGAAAAATATTGCAATGACAATATATCAAATTGCCTATTAAGTGCTTTTTTTTTTTTCCACATGGGCAGGCACCAGGAATCCAATGCGGGTCTCTGGCATGGCAGGCAAGAACTCTGCCACTGAGCCACCGTGGGCTGCCCCCTACTAAGCTTTATATTCATTAGCTGGATAACCCTTAGTACAGAGACATGAAATCAACTCACATATGCCAGTCACTGATTAACTGCTGCTATATAACTCTTTGACCTGCATTGTTCTGTGCTTCAGTTTCTCACTTAATAAAATAAAGAAAATTATCACTGCTCTTAGCTAATTTCCATGCAAACACACAGTGAAAGGACATGTGAAATTATACAAAAAGACTTTAATTTGGAGAAAAGGTGGTTTGAGAAAAAGTATTATTAGCTTCGGTAAGATACACTAGTGTCCAGAAGAGGGACAGTTATTTGCATTGCTACCACTCCCCGCACAGCATGCATTCTGCCACATCTGTGATGGCACCTCTGTGACAACAGACGGCCTGCCTCCCAGAACGTGCTATGGCAACAACGCCCCTCCCACATGCACAGCTTACTTCTTCTTTTGCTTACAATTTATTCCCTTTAAGCTCTTTGGCACAGACTTCCTCTTTTTCAACATTTACTCCTCTTCTTTTCTAGTATCTGTGAATCAGGTCCTAGTGCAATTCCTCTGCCTTCTTGGAATGGCTGCCAATGGAAATTTCTAAAATGCAAATATAGTCACCCTGCTTCTCTGCTTGAATCCATCAATGTGCCCTAACCACTCATTTAATCTACAGTATAAAGGCTCAATACTTTAGCAGATATTCAAGGCACTACATGGCATGGCTCCTCCTGCTTCTCAGATCAGACCTCACAGTCCAGCTATGCTCAGATCCTTGTCACGCCATAACGAACAGCACTATTCAGGATCTGGAGCTTTAGTTCATATCAGAAATGCCCTTCTATCTCTGACCTCCCTTTTCTGAACTCTCCTCTTTCTGTGTAGCCACTGTCTAGTTCTGCATTTATCACAATATTATTATAACCATGTGTCCCTTCTCCTAGGCAAAGTTCCTTGTCGGCAGGGACCATGCCTTATTCATCCTTGTATTCAAGGACCTGACTTTGAGGTAGACTCTCAATATGTATTTCTTCAGTCAAAATTCCAACTGTAATTACTAGCTCATGTGATGGCATTAATTCATTGAACAATTGTTACTATGCATTCTGTGCGAGGTTCTTATACATTGATGAGTTAGATGGAAGTTTACAGTCTAAGGAGAGAGACAAAATGAAATCAGACCTATTCAAACACAATTGCAAGACGTGATAAATGTTATGAAGGAAACAAGGAATTGAAAGAGAATCACTGGGATGAAGGATAGGGATCTACTTCAGATATGAATCAGGAAAGACCTCTCTGAAAAGATACACTTCAGGTGAAATGTGAAAGAGCTGCCATGTAAAGTATGTGGTCAAAAGCACTCCAGGCAGAAGGAACAACACAGGCACAGGCCTGTAGGTGGGAAAGAACTGTTAGTTCGGAAACAAAAGACAGCAATGTGCCTAGAGAGTAATGAGGGATGGGGAAAGGCAGTTTATCTAAAAAAATGAAGTTGAATAAATAAGGAGAGAGTATGATCAAAGCGGCTCCCACAGGCTACAGTAAGGAACCTGAATTTTCTTCTAGCAACAGGAAACCACTAGAGGGTTAAAGCAGCAATCCAAATGACCTAACTTATGCTTTAATAAAGAGCCACAGAACAATCCAGCTCAGTAGGCCATAATGACTGTCAAGCGATGGTCAGCATTCTTATCCAAGGCCATACCTCTGCCTGCCAAGCCAGTGTAGAAGCTGAGAGGGCGGATGTTCGGCCAGCTCCAAGAACAGCGATAGTTTCACCATCATCATCCACCACTTTGAAGTCCAGGTCCTCGTTGTATTTTCTGCGCTTCACTTGTCGTCCTGAGCGTCGTTTCTGCAGGGCAAGCACACCCCGTCAGAGAGGAGCTCTATGAGTCAAAAGCAAGAGCTTATACAGCATATCCTCATCTATACCTACTAACATAAGAAGGAGAGCTTTCTAAATTTATAAAAGGCATCTTCTTTAAATACTATATTCAAAAGTACTAAATTCACTTAAAATGGGATCTGGCTAGGGGTGGGAGGAATTAAAAGCCCAATCTCCAAATTATCAGAATTCACTAAGAAGGTATAGTCTCAGAACCCAGTGAGACATGTTTTTATTCATCAATGGCAGGGACCTTTCCCCCTTTTTTCATTTCTGGAATCAATTTCTACTCTAGTAAAATGGAGGTGGGAAGTGAACTCCACCATCCATGAGGTCCCTTCTAGCTCTAGCTGAAAGCTCAGATTTTAAGACAATAATATGGAACTTTTGTTTTGTTTTGTACTGAAGTCACTCTACCTACTACAAACTCCTAAAAGTGGGATTTGAAAAAACTAATACCAATTTTTTTCAGGCCTTACTTTGAGAATCTCCTAATACCCTTTGAAATGCAGGGAGATATCTTAAGTATGACAAAGCAAGGATCATCAGTTACCATCTAAGGACGCATCTATAATTACATAGCACACGACCTTCTAAAGAGACAGCATTCAATAACAAAGCAGCCCCAGTGGCTCTCCTCAAACAGAAAAACACACAATTCATCAACTACACACTCATCATATCTAAGTGTGATGGTTGGGTTCTGGTGTCAACTTGGCCAGCTGATGGTACCCAGTTGTCTGGTCAGGCAAGCATTGGCCTGACCACTGCTGCAAGGATACCTTGTGGCTGGCTGATAAACAGGAAGGCTGGTTTATTAAATCATCACTTAGCTGACTGCAGCTGTGGCTGCTTACATCTGCAATCAACTAAGGGCAGGTCTCCACAAATGAGACAATTCAATCAGTTGGGGACTTTTAAGGGAGAAGAGAAACTTCATTGCTTCTTCAGTCAGAGAGCCACTCCTGTGGAGTTCATCAAAATCATCTGTCAGAGCTGCCAGGTTCATAGCCTGCCCTATGGATTTTGGACTCTTCCATCCCCATGGTTGCGTGAGATACTTTTATAAATCCCAAATTAACAGGTATATTAGCTAGGGTTCTCTAGAGAAACAGAATCAGTAGGTTCCATCTGTAAATACAAAATTTATAAAAGTGTCTCATAAATGTGGGGATGTAGAGTCCAAGGTCTGTAGGGTAAGCTGCAAGCTGGCAGCTCCAATGAAGGCCCTCAACAAACTCTCAGAAAGGCTGGCTGGGCAAGTGTGGGGATATAGAGTCCAGGCTGAAAGCTGGCAGCTCCAGTGAAGGTTCTCAATGAACTCTCAGGAGAGGCTGGCTGGCTGAAGCAAGAAGAGTAATTGTCTCTTCTGAATTCTCCTTAAAAGCCTTCTAGCAATTAGATTAAGTATTATTCATTGCAGAAGACGATTGCAAATGCAGTCAGGTGTGGATGCAGCCAAGGTGATCATGATTTAAATCCATGAAATATCCTCATAGCAACAGACAGGCCAGCACTTGCCCAACCAGAAAACTGAGCACCACCACCTGGCCAAGTTGACACATGAACCTGGTCATGACAACATATATCTCCTGTGGTTCTGTTTCTTTAGAGAATTCTAATACACTAAGCACAGAAACACTCCAGAGAACCTTTCCCCTGCTAGCTCATTTTCAAATATTTAAAGCTTAAAAACCCAAATACAAAAACAACCACCTCCTTTTTATTCTAAAAGTTCCTGGGCCTCTCTCTATGTACCCATCCTTTCTTCACTATGCCACACTTATGATGTTTAAGTGAAAGATTCCACATAATGACCTCTTCTCCATTCCCTACATCATACAGATCACCCTCCTACACTTAACTTCCTGCCAAATCCCATCAATCTGATATGCTTGTGCCGATGTTCAACTGGATACCTAACATCCTTGCATACAGCTCACAAACAACATGGGGGTCTCTGTTCTGGTGCCCAGATACTACTATTTATTGTTGCTTATGATGTTAGGAGTTGGCACCTTCCTACACTGAACCTAAGGGTTCAGATGAGCCTTGAAAATACAATAAGTTGGTCTAAGTCTAAATAGTCTCCTTGAAGCAACAGGGGTCAGATAAGTTGCTATGGATATCAGAGGAAATCCAACATTTTTTGAGTATCAGAATTCATGTGCCAGAGAGATGGCCTCAATTAAGGAAGACACTTCCTACAAATGTCATCAGGACATTTTGGCATATTTCAAGGAACGAGATTTAGGTGTACAATAATTTATTTCCATGTTTTGCCAAACCTCCCTTACTATTTTGTCATAATGAATACATTCCTGACTCTGTTAACCTCTAGGATCATGAAAATATCCTTGCACAGACTGGCCCAGCACTCTGAGCAAAACATGCGCCTTGAGCCTACCCAGCTTGGTTTATAATTCCATTTCCCATATCAGCTCCCTCTGCAGCCTAATATCAAACTACTTTCCAAGAAGGAAGCAAACACCACTAAAAAACTGAGTAAGAATTAGTTATTAGAGGAAAACCTGTGGTCTACCTGCCCACCCACCAAGACAGCAAAAGCCAGCCCAGCTCTGCACATAAAAATAGCAGGCTAAGGACAGGCATAGAGGAGCAACAAGATCTTGTAAATGAGATTCCATCCAGCAGCCGTAACCTGCATCAGGGTTCCCAGTCACAGCTGTACCTGGCTGTCTGCAGACTCAGTGCACTCCTCAGGACTTCGCAGAGATGAGTTTGGCAGGCCCTGATCCAGCTCTAAACTCTCCACTGTGGTTTCACTTTTCCTTTTTCCTTTCTTCTTTTTCTCCACTGGGGTTGGTCCTTGCTCCTTGCTACAAGGAGAAATTCAGAATTAAACCTCTTGGGAAGTTCTTAAAACTAAAATATATGAGGCAAAGTCTTCCACACCCCGGAATTCTAAGACTAGAACAGGCTTCAATGGAGAATCTATAAGAGTTTCTTCTAGAAATATGGGAAGAAATAACCACATGATTGATTCAGAATTCACTTTATTACACCCATATCATGACCACTATGGCTGTGATTAATGTAATAAAAAATGAGTATCTGCAAAAATATCACTTTCATTTTATACAGACCTATCTGTAGGAAGTTTAATTAGCATCACAGATATTAAGAATCATCAAATTACAATCTTCCTTTAGACTACATAGTAAGAGACATCTATTATCTAACTGTCGTCCTTTAAGAATGGTCTATGTACAAGACCTGGAGTGCTATGGATTCAAAAAGGAAGAGAACACTGTCTCTGAACTTGAAGAGCTTACAATTATGAAAATCCTGTAAGTACACCTACAGCCATAGCCCAAGGCAGTACATGAATGCCTCCTGAGTGGCAGAGGTGTGTAAATCCATCCCATCCTGCCAGTTTCTGCTAAAATTTCAACATCTCTATAAACCCTTTCCTCATCCTTCTAGTTTGTAAAAATTTCTCTTTTCTATACTCCCAAAGCAGTTCAACTGAGCTTTCGTTAAGGCATCAAATACTAACGTTTCATCAAAGTTAGTCTTAACTATGACACCAGTAACTATATACAGAGCCTTGATTATCTGCGACAGTTGCTCAATAAATATTTGCTGAATGGATGAATGTTTTATACTTCAGTCATCTCTCCAGTCAAACTCAAAGTTCCTAGAGGACAGAATGTACTTAAGTTTCATATTCCTCACAGTGAATAGTCTTCTGCTTTATAAATACTAAGCATTCAATAAATATTTAAGCAATGGATAGATGGATGCATTTTTGAACAGATAAGATTACTTCTGGCTGGGGAGATTTGGAAAACACATTTACAACGGAATACACATAGAGTTTTGATAGATAGTAGAGAAGAATAACTATTATTAGTATAAATATAATTGCGGCTCATACACTTCAAGCAGGCATAGTTCTAAGTCCTTTACATGGATTATCTCTTTTAGTCCCTACAATGATCCTTTGAGGCAGGTATTATTATTGTCATTTTATCCTTGAGGAATTTGAGACACAGTGAAATTATATTTCTAGGGTAACATGGCTAGTAAATGGTGGAGACAAGAACTGAACTCAGGCAGTCTGTGCTCGTAACCACCACAGCATTCTTAGTGAATCAAATAGTTTTAAAAGACACTTTTATTAAAAGATAGTCTGTATGAGATTGTGCAACAGGACTGAATGTAAAAACTCGGAAACGGACAGCACGAGACTATGTAACTGTAATACAATTATGTTAAAACACTGAATGAAGCTGAATGTGAGAATGATAGAGGGAGGAGGGCTAGGGGCAGAAATGAAATCAGAAAGAAAGATAGATGATAAAGACTGAGATGGTATAATCTAGGAATGCCTAGAGTGTATAATGATAGTGACTAAATGTACAAATTTAAAAACTGTTTTTGCATGAGGAAGAACAAAGGAATGTCATTACTACAGGGTGCTGAAAATAGATGGTAATTAATATTTTAAAATGTTACCTTATGTGTGAGACTAAAGCAAAAAATGTTTATTTGGTACAAAATTTATATTTTGACTAGTGCATTTCTAATATAACTTATGCAGACAGCTTAATTGAACACCATAAGTACATGGAACCTTAAGTAAGACATGAGATTTTGTTGGTTTGTCCAGAGTGATGTCCCGATAAATACTGATTTGAACAGTGAATAAAAAAGTATTTGCAAAGTCCCCTTGGAGGAATGGTGAGAAAGGGGGAAAATTCAACTTCTCCAAGTTGAATTCTTGATATTCTCACAAGCAGTGCAGAAAATCAAAGCTATAGGCTGAGTCCCTAATCTCAGGGTTTGTTCACATGAAACTTAACCCCACAAAGCGTAGGTCAGGCCTACTTAAAATTAGGCCTAAGAGTCACCCCCAGGAGAACCTCTTTTGTTGCTCACATGTGGCCTCTCTCTCCAGCCAATACAATAAGCAAACTCACCACCCTACCCCTGTCTACATGGGACATGATTCCCAGGGGTGTGGACCTTCCTGGCAACGTGGGACAGAAATCCTGGAATGAGCTGAGACTCAGCATCAAGGGATTGAGAAATCCTCTAGAATGAGCTGAGACTCAGCATCAGGGGACTGAGAAAACCTTCTCGACTAAAAGGGGGAAAAGTGACATGAGGCAAAATAAAGTGTCAATGGCTGAGAGATTCCAAACAGAGTTGAGAGGTTATCCTGGAGGTTATTCTTATGCATTAAATAGATATCACCTTGTTATTCAAGATGTAACGGAGAGGCTGGAGGGAACTGCCTGAAACTGTAGAGCTCTGTTCCAGTAGCCATGTTTCTTGAAGATGACTGTATAATGATACAGCTTTCACAATGTGACTGTGTGATTGTGAAACCTTGGGTCTGATGCTCCTTTTATCTACCTTATCAACAGACGGAATAAACGTATGGAATAAAGATGAATAATAGGGGGAACAAATATTAAAATAAATTTAGAGTGAAATGCTGGTGATCGGTGAGGGGGAGGGGTGGGGGTATGGTATGTATGAATTTTTTTCCGTTTTCTTTTTTAGAATAGATCCAAATGTTCCAAGAAATGATCATGATGATTAATATGCAACTATGTGATGATACTGTGAATTACTGATTATGTATGTAGAATGGAATGATCAAAAGTTAAGAATGTTTGTGTTTGGTGTTTTTTGGTATTTTTAAAAAAACTAAAAAAAGATAGTCTGTATAACTAGATGATAGGACAAGTAAATAAAAGCGCTAAATGACATCGCTGGAAATAAATACAAAGATTATGTCAGGCTTGAGAGTTTAGATTTCGTCTTTGTGGAAAAGGCCATTATGGCAATCATAGGCAAGAAGGAATGAAGACCTAAGTTAGATACGATCAGTGAGAGCACAAAGGTGAATATGATTCAAAAGGCCCAGCAAAGGAGAACCAATAAGTTCTGCCAAGTGACAGAATGTAGAGGAAAAGAAAAGAACCTCAAAAAACAGTATTTCCCATGAGGTGAATGTCTCAAAGGCATGGAGGAAGTGAGGGATGCTGGGTGGTCTTGTCTAGAGACGAGTGATCCAGCACATGACGCGTGGCAAGCATCCTGACTGCTGAATGGACCTGCCTCTCTCTCCTGAATACCTTTCACCCCTCACAGATCCTATCAAGGTCAACACAAGCTTAGCCCACCCCAGATTCACCAGCTTTCCTACCTATCAGGAAAGTTCATGATGAAAACTATTTTGGTCCAGCCTAAGGAAGAGAAAAGTACGTCCAGTTTTTTATAGGAGTATAGATTTTGGCAAGGGATTTGATCTCTCAAGCAGGAGAAAAGTTGGCTCAGAAGCAGAGACTCAGGTGAAAGTTTCAAAAGATGCTCAATGTTCATAGTAATATTTATATCATGTTATGCAGCAACTGATCATGAAAAATGTGTAACAATTTATATTCTAAAAAGTACTTACATATTTCATGTCTCACTTAACTGTCGCAACCACAGTGTCAGCAGAGAGCAAAGGCAGGTAAGAGTCCTATATTTCGGATGCGGAAACTGAGGTTTAAAAGCAGCAAAAGTTCCAAAGTCAGCAGCAGAGCCAAGGCTGACACTTGGGTCATTAGGGTCACTGTCCACTAGTTTTTACACGAAATGTCTCTCAATCTTTTTTTTTTTTTTTTTTAAATTCCATTCTCCCTTTTGGATAAAGGGAAAATTTCTTAACTGTTATTTGAAACTCAAATAATAACTAAAAGAACCAACAAAAACATTTCAACAACCCAAATACAGAAAAAACTTTGAAAATCCACAGTTGTTGATTTTTTATGGACTGCTTATCAAAAGATTTCATCTTGATTTTTTGACACAAATTTAAAAGAAAGTTGACATTAAAACAAAAGTTGCCATGCAAATGCATACTTAAAGCCCAATTCAATCTCCTGTAAAATCAATAAAACCTTCCAACATTTGAAATCAATTTCACGTATCTACTCTGTACAACTTCGTTACATTAAAAAACTTTGTCTACATATGTTTAATCTTCCTTTTTAAATCTTCTCATATGCTGGAAACACTTGCTTTACTGTGAAACATCATACTCAAAACTCAAGCCCAAACCATAACAAGGAATAAAGCCTCCTTAAAATATGAATATTTACTGCAGAACTTAAGTACGTTTACCTTCCATGTTTTCAGAAACACATTCAATTATCAATGTAAAAAGGCTTCACAGTGACACACTTCCAAAATCAAGCCTAAGTCACTATTAGATTATCTTAGCCAGAAGTTCTGAAGTGGGGAGAACACCTTCTCAAATATACATAAGGAAAAAAGGAAAATGCCTGGAGAAAACCATTCACTTATTTGGAAGTAAACAAAAAGATATTCTTCATGGGAAATCTTTGAATTGATTTTCTGAAGGATTTACTTTAAGCAAAAGAATCAATTCTGAGGTCCAAAAGTTCTTGGAGCTCTTCTGATAAAGACAAATATCAGGAAGAAAAGGTTCTTATAAGCTTACAAATGGGATTTTCAAAAAGGACATTAAGAAAATACCATCTGAACTTCTCCTGTAGGAAGATTAGATGAAATGTGTTTTTCTCCCTCTCTGGAAAAGGTTTCAAAATACCTATGCTTGGAGAAGATGGCAGCTCAGTAAGACGCGCGGATCTTAGTTTCTCCTCCAGAACAGCTACTAGGGGAGTAGAAACGATACAGAACAGCTCCCAAAGCCACGACAGAGATAAAAAAGACAGCGTATCCCATTCTGGAATGGCTGGCTGGCTGAGAGAACCCGCCCTGGTGAGATCGCCGAGGGGCGCGGGCTTCACCGGGCGGGGCGGCAAGTGGCTGGAGCCACTTCCTTCCCTCTTCCCGGGCCGGCTGGGAGAATTGGACAGGCGGTCCCCTTAAACCACGGCGGCTGGCGCCCACACCACACGCGGCCCCCCGGACCAACTGAGAATTGGATCGGATATCCCCAGGTCACGGAGAATGGTGACGGGGGGGGCCCCTTCCAAACCCATGACTCCCTGGGAACGGTGCACTCTCCCGGGCGGGCTGCTGCGGCTGGCACCCTCCCGCCACGCTTGGCGCCCCGGGCCGACTAGGAAATTCGGACGGGCACTTTCCCGGGCTGCGGCGGCCAGCGACCCTCCCCGCGTTCGGACCCCGGGCCGGCTGGCACTCTTTCAAGCTGTTTCGGCTAGCGAAACTCCTGGACGGCGAGAGTTTTCCAAAGTTAAAGGACCCACAGCACCTTTTACTGGTGGGACCCGCAGACAAATGTGTGCCACGAGCGCCACCTACTGGGCAGGATAAGAAAAACAGAACCCAGAGATTTCACAGAAAAATCTTCCAAACTTTTGGATCCAACACCCAGGGAAATCTGTCTAAATGCGCAGACGCCAGCAGAAGATAACGGATCACGCTCAAATAATTGAAAATATGGCCCAGTCGAAGGAACAAACCAATAGTTCAAATGAGATACAGGAGCCGAGACAACTAATGCTGAATATACGAACAGAAATGGAAAACCTCTTCAAAAACGAAATCGATAAATTGAGGGAGGACATGAAGAGGACATGGGCTGAACATAAAGAAGAAATAGAAAAACTGAAAAAACAAATCACAGAACTTATAGAAGTGAAGGACAAAGTAGAAAAGATGGAAAAAACAATGGATACCTACAATGATAGATTGAAAGAGACAGAAGATAGAATTAGTGATTTGGAGGATGGAACATCTGAATTCCAAAAACAAACAGAAACTATCGGGAAAAGAATGGAAAAAATTTGAACAGGGTATCAGGGAACTCAAGGACAATATGAACCGCACAAATATACGTGTTGTGGGTGTCCCATAAGGAGAAGAGAAGGGAAAAGGAGGAGAAAAACTAATGGAAGAAATTATCACTGAAAATTTCCCAACTCTTATGAAAGATCTAAAATTACAGATCCAAGAAGTGCAGCGCACCCCAAAGAGATTAGACCCAAATAGGCGTTCTCCAAGACACTTACTAGTTAGAATGTCAGAGGTCAAAGAGAAAGAGAGGATCTTGAAAGCAGCAAGAGAAAAACATCACCCTCATACCAAAACCAGGCAAAGATATTACAAAAAAAGAAAACTACAGACCAATCTCTCTAATGAATATAGATGCAAAAATACTCAATAAAATTCTAGAAAATCGTATCCAACAACACATTAAAAGAATTATACATCATGACCAAGTAGGATTCATCCCAGGTATGCAAGGATGGTTCAACATAAGAAAATCAATTAATGTAATACACCATATCAACAAATCAAAGCAGAAAATCACATGATCATCTCAATTGATGCAGAGAAGGCATTTGACAAGATTCAACATCCTTTCCTGTTGAAAACACTTCAAAAGATAGGAATACAAGGAAACTTCCTTAAAATGATAGAGGGAATATATGAAAAACCCATAGCTAATATCATCCTCAATGGGGAAAAATTGAAAACTTTCCCCCTAAGATCAGGAACAAGACAAGGATGTCCACTATCACTACTATTATTCAACATTGTGTTGGAGGTTCTAGCCAGAGCAATTAGACAAGAAAAAGAAATACAAGGCATCAGAATTGGAAAGGAAGAAGTAAAACTATCACTGTTTGCAGACGATATGATACTATACGTCGAAAACCCGGAAAAATCCACAACAAAACTACTAGAGCTAATAAATGAGTACAGCAAAGTAGCAGGTTACAAGATCAACATTCAAAAATCTGTAGCATTTCTATACACTAGTAATGAACAAGCTGAGGGGGAAATCAAGAAACGAATCCCATTTACAATCGCAACTAAAAGAATAAAATACCTAGGAATAAATTTAACCAAAGAGACAAAAAACCTATATAAAGAAAACTACAAAAAACTGCTAAAAGAAATCACAGAAGACCTAAATAGATGGAAGGGCATACCGTGTTCATGGATTGGAAGACTAAATATAGTTAAGATGTCAATCCTACCTAAATTGATTTACAGATTCAATGCAATACCAATCAAAATCCCAACAACTTATTTTTCAGAAATAGAAAAACCAATAAGCAAATTTATCTGGAAGGGCAGGGTGCCCTGAATTGCTAAAAGCATCTTGAGGAAAAAAAACGAAGCTGGAGGTCTCGCGATGCCGGACTTTAAGGCATATTATGAAGCCACAGTGGTCAAAACAGCATGGTATTGGCATAAAGATAGATATATCGACCAATGGAATCGAATAGAGTGCTCAGATATAGACCCTCTCATCTACGGACATTTGATCTTTGATAAGGCAGTGAAGCCAACTCACCTGGGACAGAACAGTCTCTTCAATAAATGGTGCCTAGAGAACTGGATATCCATATGCAAAAGAATGAAAGAAGACCCATGTCTCACACCCTATACAAAAGTTAACTCAAAATGGATCAAAGATCTAAGCATTAGGTCTAAGACCATAAAACAGTTAGAGGAAAATGTTGGGAGATATCTTATGAATCTTACAACTGGAGGCGGTTTTATGGACCTTAAACCTAAAGCAAGAACACTGAAGAAGGAAATAAATAAATGGGAGCTCCTCAAAATTAAACACTTTTGTGCATCAAAGAACTTCATCAAGAAAGTAGAAAGACAGCCTACACAATGGGAGACAATATTTGGAAATGACATATCAGATAAAAGTCTAGTATTCAGAATTTATAAAGAGATTGTTCAACTCAACAACAAAAAGACAGCCAACCCAATTACAAAATGGGAAAAAGACTTGAACAGACACCTCTCAGAAGAGCAAATACAATGGCCAAAAGGCACATGAAGAGATGCTCAATGTCCCTGGCCATTAGAGAAATGCAAATCAAAACCACAAGGAGATATCATCTCACACCCACCAGAATGGCCATTATCAACAAAACAGAAAATGACAAGTGCTGGAGAGGATGCGGTGAAAGAGGCACACTTATCCACTGTTGGTGGGAATGTCAAATGGTGCAACCACTGTGGAAGGCAGTTTGGCGGTTCCTCAAAAAGCTGAATATAGAATTGCCATACGACCCAGCAATACCATTGCTGGGAATCTACTCAAAGGACTTAAGGGCAAAGACACAAACGGACATTTGCACACCAATGTTTATAGCAGCGTTATTTACAATTGCAAAGAGATGGAAACAGCCAAAATCTCCATCAACAGAAGAGGGCTAAACAAACTGTGGTATATACATACGATGGAATATTATGCAGCTTTAAGACAAGATAAACTTATGAAGCATGTAATAACATGGATGGACCTAGAGAACATTATGCTGAGTGAGTCTAGCCAAAAATTAAAGGACAAATACTGTATGGTCCCACTGATGTGAACGGACGTTCGAGAATAAATTTGAAATATGTCATTGGTAACAGAGTCCAGCAGGAGGTAGAAACAGGGTAAGATAATGGGCAATTGGAGCTGAAGGGATACAGACTGTGCAACAGGACTAGATACAAAAACTCAAAAATGGACAGCACAATAATACCTAATTGTAAAGTAATCATGTTAAAACACTGAATGAAGCTGCATCTGAGCTATAGATTTTTGTTTTGTTTTGTTTTTACTATTATTACTGTTATTTTTTTCTCTATATTAACATTCTATATCTTTTTCGGTTGTGTTGCTAGTTCTTCTAAACCGATGCAAAGGTAGTAAGAAACGATGATCATGCATCTATGTGATGATATTAAGAATTACTGATTGCATATGTAGAATGGTATGATTTCTAAATGTTGGGTTAATTTCTTTTTTTCCGTTAATTAAAAAAAAAAAAAAAGAGAAGGGGTAATTGGAGGTGAAGGGATACAGACTGTGCAACAGGACTGGATATAAAAACTCAGAAATGGACAGCACAATACTACCTAATTGTAATGCAATTATGTTAAAACATTGAATGAAGCTGCATGTGAGGTATAGGTTTTTTTTTCTCTCTTATCGTTTTAATTCTTATTCTGTTGTCTTTTTATTTCTTTTTCTAAATCGATGCAAATGTACTAAGAAATGATGAATATGCAACTATGTGATGATATTAAGAATTACTGATTGTACATGTAGAATGGAATGATTTCTAAATGTTTTGTTAATTTTTTTTAATTAATAAAAAAAAATACCTATGCTTGATACTTTCCCCAAATAAAAACATTTTAACTTTCAAATTGCTATACTCATAGAGAGATCTGTCCTATGAATGCCTGCCTGCTCCTTTCAGTTCCAGGTTCTTCAAAAATAGTTGTCAAATAATATCTAACAAAACTACATATGCATATACCTTTGGACCCAGCAATTCAACTTCCAGAAATTTACTCCAACAATGTAAAAATACACACAAATGAGGTTACTCAGTGCAGCATTATTTGGTAACCACAAAATAATGGAAACTACCTAAATGTTCAAACATAAGAAACTGAGTAAACCAGGATACATACACACAATGAAGTACTATACAGCTTAAAAAATGATTAAGATAGAATTGTATGAACTGATACAGAGTGATTTCTAGGGTAGAGTTAAGTGGTGAAAAAAAAAATGCAAAGTGCAACATAGCACATGTGGTAGTTAGGTTCAGGTGTCAACTTGGCCAGATGAAGGCACCTAGTTCTGTTGCTGTGGACATGAGCCAACAGCACATGAACCTCATCTGCTGCCAATTACATCTGCAGTTGGCTAGGAGGCGTGCCTTCTGCAATGAATGATGTTTGACTTAATTGGCCCGTGCTTAAACGAGAGAGTGCAACGTAGCACAGCCCAAGTAGCTCAACATACCTCATCTCAGCAGTCAGCTCAGCCTAGGCCTTTGGAGATGCAGAAAGTAATTACCCTGGGGAAAGTTGTTGGAACCCAGAGGTCTGGAGAGAAGGTCAGCAGAGATCGCTCTTTGCCTTCCCGTATAAGAAAGAACCTCAGTTGAAAGTTAGCTGTCTTTCCTCTGAAGAACTGTTTTTAACTAAATATATTCCCTTTTATTAAACGCCAATCAATCTCTGATGTGTTGCATTCTGGCAGCTTTGGCAGACTAAAACAGCATAGTATGCTACCTTTTATATAAGGAAAAAAACAGAAATACAAAAGCATGCACACATATCTTCACAAAAAGAAACACAGGAAGGATAAAACAGAAAACAATGAAGTTGATTACCTATAAGGGAAAGGTGATGAATCAGTGGGTAGAAGGGTTACAGGAGGGAGTGATGCTTCTATGAGCATATACGGAAGCATGTTAAAGTTCTAGATTTTCAAAAAATAAAAAATCAATAATGACTGAAAGGAAAGGAAAAACTAAGGATGAAAAAAGCTAAACAAATGAATCCACAAATATTTCAAACACATATCCTAATCCAATTAATTTATGAACATAGTATGTGTGTATTCTTCCTCTTAGTTTTGGCAAATGAAGGGCCTAGCAGCAAAGATGCCCAATACCAATGAGTACGCCTAGCCCCAAATCTTGGTTTCTAACACCAAAGCTTCTTAGAAGAATAGCTGAACACAAGGATGGGTTAGGGAAGATGAAAGATGAGCCTGAAATATTTCACTATGTTAGAAAGTAAGTGAAGTACTGAAAACAAAACAAAACAGAGGTGTCCTGTCAAATGACAGTAATCATTATGAAGACAATTCCGGGCAAAACTGGGACAGTTAAGCACCAGATAATAGAAATCAGTAATAAATTACAGCCATTGGTGGGGGGGTGGAGCTAAATATAAACAGATGGATGGTTAAATGGGAAGATGAGTGGACAGATGGATGGGAAGTAGGGAAGGAGGGAGGGAGGGCGGCAGTTCTTGCTTATTGTAAATCTGAATAGTAAATGTAGAAGTGCTGGAGTTAGAAAACGATTTTGCAACCACTGTAGAAAAGATTGGACAGTCAAGCATTATCAATAAATAATAAATCTAGGGAGAAGATTTTTGAAGAAGAGGAGAATATTTGCTTGATCTTAAAGTGTCTTACCACAAATTGCTTATTAGTTGCAAGGGAATAAAAGTAGTAATGGTTATATAACATGGTTATATAAGAAAATGGCCTTACTTGTAAGAAATACACACTGAAGTATTTAGGGCATGATGTATTATTACTCACAAGTGGTCCAGAAAAAAATCATAAGTATATATAAATACACAGACATATATACATATTCATATACATATAAAGGTGTGTGTACTAGTTTGAAACTGTTATGTACCCCAGAAAAGCTATGTTCATTTTCTTAATCCAATCTTGTGGAGGCAGACCTATTGTTTAGGGTGGAATATTTTGATTAGGCTGCTTCATGATAATGTGACCTACCCAATTGGGGGTAGGACTTCTGATTGAGTGGTTTCCATGGAAATGTGTCTCTGTCCATTGAAGGTGGTTCATAATCTGCTTACTGGAGTCCTTGAAGAAGGAACCATCTTGGAAAAAGCTTCAGGGCCAACACAGAGATGTTTGGAGATTCAGAAAGAAAACATCCCCGGAGAAGCTGTTTGAAACCAAAAGTCAAAGGACCAGCAGATTCCAGCACATGCCTTCCCAGACCAGCCTTATTCTGAGTCAAGGTATCCTTTCTGGATGCCTTAGTTTGGACATTTTTATGGCCTTAAAACAGTAAACTTGTAACTTAAGTTTCCTTTATAAAAGTCAACCTATTTCTGGTATTTTGAATTTCCTGCAGCATTAACAAAGTAAAACTGCATATGTGTCAAGTTTCATTGAATTTGCTTTTGACAGCTATGGCAAGTTAACAAAAAAACTGTCTTTAAAGCCCTGTTTGTTTGTTTATTTTTTCACAAAACTGAATATCTTGATAATGAGACTGAGGTCTCCTCATAGATTCTTGGACAGAGTTTTAGGAACCAGTGCTTGCTGATGAACCCTAACTGTATCTACTTATAACAGAGAAGTGTTTTTCCACTGACCATGAACTCAAAATCTAGAGAACCATCAGAAATATAATTCAATCATTTCTTTCCAAAGCAGCCCATTTATTTTGAAGAATTTGGGTACAGCTTAAAAAATTATTCAGTTTTACTGGATGTCTTCAAACCTTGAGAAAATGGACATTCCTTTTTCCAATAAAGATTTAGCTAAATATATCACATAAAACAGTAGCTGAGCAAAAACTAATTGAGTGACATATCTCAGGACACATGAAATGTCCTTCAATGAGTCATGCCGATTAAAAGTAAAAACGAGCCACAATCTGGTCCAGCAAAACTGGATGTCTGACTTAGCTTAGTCTGTATGCCACTGTAATCGGGCAAAGACAATTCTGGGAGTTATCCTCAATTTGTTCTCTAGCAAAGTTTTAGTGGCATTCAGGAAAAGGCCTGGAAAGGTAAATTTAACAAACCAATACAGTGGTCACCTAGTGAGAATGGTGGGACTGAGGGATGGGAGGCCTTTTTTTAAAAATTACATTTTATTTATTTTGATTGGCTCTTTTTAAAAACAACTTTACTGGGGCAAAATTTACATACTTTATGATAGACTTTTTTTTATGTACAATTCAATGATATTTTAGAAAATTTACCAAGTTCAGGAACAGTCAACACAAACTAGTTGCCTCACTGGGAGGCTTTTCATTTCTACACATCTGTATTGCTTAATTTTCTTACAACAAAACGTGTTACTCTGTAGTTAAGGAACAAATTTTTGAATTTAAAAAGATTCAAGATTCCATGATTGTTTCTCCAATGATCTAATGTTATCCTTTGCAATTAAGAGTTATTTCACACCCAACTTTCATAACCTCCAGATTTCTCATAATGTATTCTTGAACTAACCCCACAATATCCTCACTACTTCACTGATTTTATAAATTTGGGCTTGCATGATTTCTGACCCAAATGTAAGTGAAAATGAGAGGGCCAAGTGACTGTCATTATTTTTAGTCATCACTTGAAGAAACTGGAATTCAGCCTTGCAAGACAAATGAACTAAAACTGATTCATTCATCACTAAATTTTCAGTTTAATTTTTTTTTTTGCAAGGGAGGGGAGGGAGTGGGCATCTGTAGGAAGAAAAAATGGATTAAGAAAAAGAGAAGACCTGATGAGAGTAAGCAGCACAGAAAGCAGACTGAGGAATGGTATTGATAATAGCTATTGAGTAACTGAACTATTTAAGGCATCCAGTCATGATGAGGCCCAATTAAAATATATACATACATATACATTACATACAATCCATTTTACATATATACCGAGTCCACTGCTAAAGTGGATACTAGGTGTGTTCCCCACCTTTTTTTATGATCACCAATATTAATTTCCAGTCTATGAGAGGGGCAGAAGGTCAGGCTGGACTATAGTAGGTATCCTATGCCTTTTACACCCACAGAGACTGGTCCAGAGATGGACATATGACCTGTGGCCAGATCAACGTAGCAGCGCTTCCTTTAATATTGTTTTGTTTTGGCAGGAGTGCATAGGTCACATATTTCTTTCCTCCTAGGTCATGAAGTCATTAAGCTGTGAGGTAGCCCAGAGCTGCAGCCATAAGTCCCATCTCGGGAAGAAAGCAGTTGCCAAGAATGGAGCTGACAGCCAGAGAAATGCAGAGAAGGGTTGAAGACAAAGAGCCATAGTAAACCCTCAACTATTTCTCCTGATTCTGATCCCTTATTCATTTATCTATTTTTTAGTTTAATCTAATTCAAGTTGGGCTTATGTCACTTGCAATCAAGAGTTCTGAATAATAAGGTTTAAATTTCCACCATTTAAGAGCACTTAAGATCAGATCAAAGCAATCATTTCTATCATTATCTCTTTTCTAGCTTTCGGAGTTAGAACAAACTAACTTACAGGATAGAAAAAAATAGAAAACAAGATTTTTGAGGTTCAACGTACCTATTTTGTTTGTTTTTTATTTTTCAACACACCTTTTTTTTTTTTTTTTTGGCATGGGCAGGCTCTGGGAATCGAACCTGAGTCTCTAGCATGGGAGGCGAAAATTCTGCCACCGAGCCACCATTGCACCGCCTAACATACCTATTTTTAATAACAAAATCAAACTTGATTTTGCAATAAAACATATATCTACTTTAAAGAAAACACCTACTATATATTTTTGGCATGCAAGGAACTCACAATATATAAATTACTTGCAATAAACTATCTGGTATATCCAATAGGCTTCACCCCAAGAATATTTTGTCCATATTTACTTTCTGCAGTTTGTATTAGGAAAATAAATAACTGATCTTTCGAATATGAAATTACAGTATTAAAACACTAAGTAGATATGTTTTCTGAAACTTTTCACTTCATCTGCTCTCCAGCCCCCCAACTTCCAGATCTCTCTGCCAGATCTGAGAGTTGGAAAATTAGAGCTGCATCTGAATATGAGAAATATAAGGGTATGTTTCACAATACTGTACTACCAGGAGTCTTTTATTACTTTGTTCCCATGGATTCTGCATATTGAAAGATTTTATCCATCAAACAGATTGCATTATTTCAAAATAACTTATGTTCCTTTTTTTTTTGCATGGGTAGGCACCGGGAATCGAATCTGGGTCTCCAGCATGGCATGGCAGGTGACAACTCTGCCACTGACCCACCGTGGCCCATCCTTATGTTCCATTTTTAAATTAAAGCCTTATAAAAGGAGCATCAAAATCATAGCAGGAAAGAATAAGTACTGCCACAGTGAGTTGTCATAATCTCCATATTCAGAACCACTGAAAATATCTCTTGATTCCAACAGACATGCACAAGTCTGAAAGTACAGCCTAGGAAACACGACTTGACTCTAGGTATAATTCTTCAGATAAGTTTCCAGTCTCAGCTTTCCTACAGGTTTTGACCCTCTTCCCAGGGATACAATAAAAACTCAGGGATAATCCCAAAAGAGCTCACCTGAACACAACTTTTAGATAATGACAATATTAGTTCAGTCTATATTCAGAAAACTGAGTTAGCGCAGATTTAAAAAAACAACAACACAGAAACTAATTTTTTGTGGTGCAGAAGTAATCAGCTGCAGACAAAATGTGAACCAAACCAATCCTGTCTCCTGTCATTCAATCCTTTTAATGGAACCATCATCACCACCCAAACAAAGATTGTAGAGGTTTGTGATATCCTAGGTTAAAAAACAAAACAAAATCCCTACCTATAAAAATGAGAAAGCAGATTTTCACCAAATACCTTTCCTACAAGTGATAAAAGCAAATTAAAATAAAAATTCAAAAAAGTATAGAAAGATTTCAAAGGAAAAGTGAAAGCCACACCCATTTGTACCAAATCTCAATTCACAGGGACAGTCACTTTTAACTGATACCTCTATAACTCCAAATATGTTCATGTCTTCGATTTAACAATATTAGGCAATTACTGCTGACTTCCTACTACGAATGATGAAAAATTTAGATCTTATATGTGGAGAGCCGCCTCCCGGGTTGGGCCTAGTGGACACGCTGCAGCCTGCTCTAGAGTTCCCCCCGCCCATCGAGTGAGCCAAGATGGCGCTCACATCCTGCTTCCACAAATGACACACGCCTGCTCAAACCGCGCCTACCAATCACCCCCGTACACGCGGCGTTAGCTTATTGGACCCTGACTATGTATATAAGCTTTACCCGGACGGGGTAAAGCGGAGACGACCCGCAAGGAGCCGTACCTGACGGCCGCATAGAGGTTGTTCCCCCGTGGGGTGCTTTCGCCCACACGGTGCCAGCTATAGAGAATGCAAGCTTAGCCCCAGTAAAGGTTTGTACTCACAACTGCTACGTGTCTTAGATCTGTGTTTCTCACCAGCGCGGATTTGTCTGCGTCTCTCTGTCTCTCCTCATTGTCTCACCCGCCGGCCGGAGACTTGACGTTGAGCGAGAAGTCGCGGGCACTTATATACTTCCTCTACTCAATATTTTTGCCGATTCATTTTTTAGCTTAAGCAACCATACTTTTGTCATTAATTTTCCTGATTTGCACTTCTTTTTCATAAAAACCCATTTTTCTTTTGTACACAAAAAATCATCTTGAATCCACTGTCATGGTCAGGTTCATGTGTTAACTTATCCAAGTGGTGGTACCTGTTTGGTTGGGCAAGTGCTGGCCTGTCTGTTGCAATGAGGACGTTTCACAGAATTAAATCACGATCATGTCAGCTGCATCCACAGCTGATTCTATTTGTAATCAGCCAAGGCAAGTGTCTTCTACAATGAGTGATGCTCAATCTAATCACTGGAAGCCTTTTAAGGAGGATTCAGAGCAGACAGGCTCTATTCCTGCTTCGGCTGGCAAGCCTCTCCTGTGGAGTTCGTCCAGGCCATCCATCGGAGTCATCAGCTTCGCAGCCTGCCCTGTGGATTTTAGACTCTGCGTTCCCACGGTCACGTGAGACACTTTGATAAATTTTATATTTGCGAGTGTTCCCTGTTGATTCTGTTTCTCTAGAGAACCTTAACTAATACAACTTGGTACCAGGAATGATTCTTAAGAAACAGAATCTTAAAAATGGGTTTTAATGAATGTTTTTCTACTCTGACTGGACTCAAAGGCACTAAGGACTCTGATTCCCATAATGAGAATGACACTCCCAATCCATGGAGTGAGTTGGAAAAAGAGATAGTCAAAATATCAACATTTGATTCTCATTATGCTTCGCTTGTACAAAGTCAGGTTCTGGGGGATAATGTTTTTGACACCTTTATGGAGTTTTGTGGAAATAAGAGACATAGAAATGTTGGCTAGCCATTGTGAGATACATTGGTTACATTAAGGAGTGAAAGGGATGGGCTTAAGGCTTCAAACAAGAAGCTTAAGAGTGGTGTGATAGATGTAGAAGTTTCTATGAGTATCCTGAAGGAAAATCTTATTTCCTGTAACTGTAGACTTGAGATCTCTAAAAATCAAACTCAGAATCTTGCTGTTAGAGTAGCAACTTTACAATGTAAACGGAAATCTCAATGTTGCATGGTGTCTGCCGTTAAACTGAGGGCTTGATTAGAAAGGAATGGGACCCTGGAAAAATTGGATGGTGGCATATGTATTGATAATGATGTTGGGAGTGAGGTTGAAATCCTAGGTTATGCTGAGTCTTCTCTTAGGTAACCCTGTAATAGTCTGCCCTGAGGACATAGCCGCCCCACCTCCAGCCTGCCTTGAGGAATTGGCCACCCAACTTCCTCCAGAAGGGATTAGGATTAGTCCTACATTGATTAATCCTGTTTCACTAGATGAAACTGCAAATGAATGCCCTGAAATGAACGGCTTGGAAGATATTTCTAATTCTTTCCATGACCCACCCCCACCACTCCTCATTTCTTCCAGACCCATAACTAGACTAAAGTCCCAACAGGCCCCTAAAGGGGAGGTACAAAGTATCACACATGAGGAGGTACATTATACTCCAAAAGAACTGTGTGAGTTTTCCAATTTATATAGACAGAAATCAGGGGAATATGTGTGGCAATGTATTTTAAGAGTGTGGGATAATGGTGGGAGGAATATAAGGCTGGATCAGGCTGAATTTATTGATATGGGCCCACTAAGCAGAGATTCTGCATTCAACGTTACAGCTTGAGGGGTTAGAAAAGGTATTAACAGTTTGTTTGGATGATTGGTTGAACCATGGATCAGAAGGTGGCCGACATTACCTGAAGTTGAAATGCCAGAACTGCCCTGGTATAATGTAGATGAGGGGATCCAGAGGCTTAGAGAGACTGGAATGTTAGAGTGGATTTATCATGCAAAGCCTGCTCTTACACCCCAGGAATGTCCAGAGGCCGCACCTTTTACCAGAACAGTAAGAAATAAATTTGTGAGACTAGCGCCATCATTGATGAAGAGCTCTGCAGTTGCACTTCTCTGTAGGTCAGATATTATTGTAGGAACTGCTGTCACTGAGCTGGAATCCTTAAATACAATGGGGATGACTGGATCCTGAGTTGGCAGAAGCTAGGTGGTAGCGCTTACTCGCCAAAGACAGGGTAGATGTGGCTACTATAATAGACAGCAAACTCAAAGCAGGAGTCAAAATAATCTGACTCGCAGAGATTTGTGGCATTGGCTAGTAAATCATGGGGTACCTAAAACTACAATAGAAGGGCAATCTACTAAATTCCTGTTTGAGCTGTATAAACAAAACAGTTCTAGGTCAAGTGAACAAAAGTCTAATCTGAATTACAGAAACAGAGTCATGGTCCTTTAATCAATTTCCAGACTTGAGACAGTTTATAGATCCAGAGCCCTTTGAATGAGGGGGAGGCCAAGTCCCTTTGGGGGAGAAACCTGTCACACTGCCACAAATTTATACTGTTAATCTTCCTCCAAACCTTCCCCAAGGAGACCGACAGGCTTTTACCAGGGTAACTGTGCATTGGGGAAAAGGAAATGATCAGATATTTTGGGGATTATAAATCACTGGTTCAGAAGTGACATTAATTCCTGGGGACCCAAGACATCCCTCTGGTTCACCAGTCAGAGTGGGGGCTTATGGAGGCAGGTAATCAATGGAGTTTTAGATCAGGTCCGTCTCACAGTAGGTCCAGTGGGTCCCTGGAACCATTTTGTAGTTATTTCCCCAGTTTCAGAATGTATAATTGGTATAGACATACTGAATAACTGGCAGAATCCCCACATTGGCTCTCTAACTCGTGCAATACAGGCTATTATGGTGGGAAAGGCCAAGTGAAAGCCGCTAGAACTGCCCCTACCTAGCAAAATAGTAAATCAGAAGCAATTCCAGATCCCTAGAGGGATTGCAGAGATTACTGCCACTCTTAAGGACTTGAAGGATGCAGGGGTGGTGATTCCCACCACATCCCCATTCAACTCTCCTATTTGGCCTGTGCAGAAAACAGATGGGTCTTGGAGGATGACAGTGAATTATCATAAGCTCAATCAGGTAGTAACTCCAATTGCAGCTGCTGTTCCAGATGTGGTATCATTGCTTGAGCAAATCAATACGTCCCCTGGTACCTGGTATGCAGCTATTGATCTGGCAAATGTTTTTTTCTCAACAGCTATTAGCAAGGACCACCAGAAACAGTTTGCTTTCAGCTGGCAAGATCAGCAATATACTTTCACTATCCTACCTCAGGGGTATATCAACTCTTCAGCCCTATGTCATAATCTTGTCCGCAGGGACCTTAATTGTTTCTCCCTCCCACAAGACATCACACTGGTTCATTATACTGATGACATCATGTTGATGGGATCTAATGAGCAAGAAGTAGTAACTACTCCAGACTTACTGGTAAGGCATTTGAGTGTCAGAGGATGGGAGAAAAATCCAACAAAAATACAAGGGCCTTCTACCTCAGTGAAATTTCTAGGTGTCCAGTGGCGTGGGGCATGTCGAGATATGCCTTCTAAGGTGAAGGATAAGTTGCTGCATCTGGCCCCTCCTACGACCAAAAAAGAGACACAACGCCTAGTTGGTCTTTTTGGATTTTGGCGACAACATATTACTCATTTGGGTGTGCTACTCCAGCCCATTTATCGAGTGGCCAGAAAAGCTGCTAATTTTGAGTGGGGACCTGAACAAGAGGAGGCTCTGCGACAGGTCCAGGCTGCTATACAAGCTGCTCTGCCACTTGGGCCGTATGATCCAGCAGATCCAGTGGTGCTGGAAGTGTCAGTGGCAAAAAGAGATGCTGTCTGGTGCCTTTGGCAGGCCCCTATAGGAGAATCACAACACAGACCCTTAGGATTTTGGAGCAAAGCCTTACCATTTGCTGCAGATTACTCTCCTTTTGAGAAACAACTTTTGGCCTGCTATTGGGCCTTAGCAGTGACTGAATGCTTAACCATGGGCTACCAAGTTACCATGAGACCTGTGTTGCCTATCATGAGCTGGGTGTTGTCTGACCCACCAAGCCATAAAGTTGGGTGTGCACAGCAGCACTCTATTGTAAAATGGAAATGGTATATACGAGATACAGCAAGAGCAGGTCCTGAAGGCATAATTAAGTTACACGAAGAAGTGACCCAATGCCCATGGTCTCCACTCCTGCCACATTACCTTCTCTTTCCCAGACCAGAGCTATGGCCTCTTGGGGAGTTCCTTACAGTGAATTGACTGAGGAAGAGAAAACGCAGGCCTGGTTAACAGATAGTTCAGCATGATATGCAGGTACCACCCGAAAGTGGACAGCTGCAGCACTACAACCCCTTTCTGGGGTGTCCTTGAAGGACAGTGGTGAGGGGAAATCCTCCCAG